>NW_026947502.1:18373159-19036284 GCF_034190915.1 Cavia porcellus | reverse complement strand
TCTATTCAAGGAATATTTAAATAAAGAAGTAGTCATTTTTTTTCTAGAATACCCTGTTTTAAGAATCCAGAATAATACAACTTACAAAATATTTGATATTAATTAACAAACTTGAAGTTTTGGGAGATAGGAATCTTCTAAATTCCAGGAATTCAATCTGAGCATTGAAACAGGCTCCTTGAATGAGATCAGGGAAGTTATTAACACTTAAACCAACATACAAATGTTACAAAAAGTGAAACTGATAAGGTGCAGGTGCTGACAGAAAACCAGAAAATCTTCAAGAAAAATAAACTACATGATTGAAAGCTCGTGAAAATAGAAAAATTAGCTCTCAAACTCAGGAAAAATAGTTAGAAAATGGAATTTTTAATTCTGAGTTAAAAGAGAAAACAATTTTTAAAAAATAAGTAATTTCCACAATATGAATGAACTAGAGAGGGGGTGGAAAATTGTGCTTTTGAGTTCAGCAATATAAAGAAGACTTACTAGAATTGGATCATGAAATGGTAGAAATACAACATGAAAAGGCAAAGTTTACTACTTAAAAATATATTTCTCTTAAATACGGAGAAAGAAATTGATATGCGGCTGCTTCCTTCATATGGGTTTTAAAATGTTCTATTTCAAAAGTGACAAAGCCTAAGTTTACTCATGGTATACATAAGTTGCATGCAAATTAACTGTTTCAACTGGTGTCTAAAACACAAAACAGAGGACGTGTAATTCTATTCAGTGAAACATAGAAGATAAAAATATGTGCTCAGAAATACAATTATTTATGTTTAAATTCTAAGTTGTAAGTTGATGTCTAAAGCAAGTTGTTCAATTTCTTTAAAGTAAAATAACCTTGCTTAGAAGGCGGGATATGAATCTCACCTGCTTGATTATCCATGTTATATACATGATTTGTATAAAATAGCTTAGTTATTATTATATTAATTATCTTCATTGTTATTGTCCTTTAATAATTAATTTTGGAAAAGATGTCTGATAAAATTAAATTTCTTTAAATTATGTTGTGCAATATTAAATTGTTTTTTTCTGGTGAAAAAATAATACATACACACACACACACACATTAGTGTTGAATCTGTTTCTTATACTTCTAATCCAGGCCTCTGTCCTCACATAAAAGTGACTATATTTTTCTTTAAAATTTTGAGAAGCTTACATCTAAATATAAATAATACTTCCCAACTTCGGTGCTTTATTGCATTTCAGTCATCATTATTATGGGGAGGATGTAGGCATGGGTAAACAATATTTACATTACACTGTTCAAATCTATTCAAATTAAATATTTCAAAACTGAAGACAAATACAGACACGTTTAATTGTTTGTTTTAAGTTACTGCATAATTATAGTTTGATGTTAAAATAATTGCACTTAGAAATCTCTGACTGAGTGCTTAGAATACACTTGTAATGATGTTTCCTCCTAGGTCTTTGTATTAGTTTGGTAAAGCTGCCATAAAAAAACTGCAGACTGTGGGATCCAAAAAGGAGCTCTAGAGAAAGGCAGGGTTCATTTTCACTCTGCCCTGGTCCCCTGGCTTGCCCGTGGTCACTCTGTTTCCCTCTCTTCTGGGCTTCCCTCTGCCCTTGTTGAGAGACCTCCTGGTCCTTCCAGAATCTGTGTGCTCTTATCTCCTCCTCTGTTAAGGGCACCATTCAGATTGGATGAGTGCCCATTCAGACAGTCTCATTTTCATTTAACTACCTCTTTCTTTAAAACCTTCTCTTCACATATGGTCGCATTATGAGGAACAAGGGGTTAGAGTTTTAACATATGAATTTTAAAGGAACACATTTCAGCCTGTAACAGTCTTCTTTAAAATTATTTTGTCATGCCACCTATCTTAATAATTTACTGTAATGTAAAACTGGTGATTTGCTCTCTGCTCTCTTTACCATTCCTGCCCTTCAAGAAATATGACTTTGCTTAGAAAAATGAACTGGTAAAATCCATTCCATCTAGGTACTTTAAATAACCCAGACAGAGTCTTTGGATCAAGCTCATGAATCACGTTCTCAATTTTACTTATGTCAAAATCCATTTTGGGACCCTTTCTTCCTGAAAATGGTTAATGATCCATGTACTATATGACAATTCAAACCTTCTTAGACTTCTAGGCCACATTTTTGGCTTCATTTCAGGGCAGAATGTTTCAAAACTACTGTGGAAACTGGATAAATTGTGATACCATTAAAAATTAGGGGGAGGAAAGATGCCAAAACCATAGTACAACTGCATGCAATTTAATTACAGTCTCAGTTTTCATGCTTTAATGATCTTATCTGTTCTGTGTTTCACACAAAACTTTTTAAATTTTTTTCAGTTTTTCTTCACTGTCTCCCAATTCTAGTTCCAGGGAATGACTGAGGGTACAGTGAGTGACAAGAGTGGGGAGGTATTTAACTACAATGCATCTTTCCCAAGTATAGTCTTAGTATTTTTCCATTATTTTGTATCTTCATTTTAAAATTCAGTTCTATCTCTAGAATATGATCTTTTCCCAAGAAACAGATCGTTTATATGAAATGGAAAAAAAAAGCAGTTTACATTTAAAAATGTCAAAAGTCTGTTGAGGTTCTGATTGTAGTAGATTCTATATGAGTGTGGTGGAAATTCAGAGAAGCAAGAAATTAAATAGCAAGTCACTAGACATTGCTCCCTGGAGAAGGGATTTGGGAAAGTCTTTTAAGGATGGCTCTGGGTAGGTTTATGTTTGATGAATGCCTTCTTTGGGGACTCTGTTATGGTCAAAGCAGAGCTTTTGGGATAAAGACTAGGGCATCCTCAGGGCTAACTTTTTGGAATAACTGTGCATGTTGATTTCTTGTTCTGTACATCATGGCTATTGGTATGTTCTCAAGACTGAGAACATTGTAAAACTAGAATACAAACCATTTTTGATCTCTAAAGTTATGAGGCGGATTTTGTTTTTGTTCTCTACTCACCTAAGTTTCTATGATGCTTATGGAATTAGATTAAAGGGAAGAATAAGAAAAAGAAGGAAAAAAATCAAACATAGAGCCATTAAGATAGCAAGAGTCCTTACTGAAGATATTAGTAGAAATAGGAAGCAGGAGGAAGATGCTCTCTTGGAAGCAGTTGGGAAAGTGTTTCCGCAGTGATTTTCAAAGTAGACAAATAGCTAAAGTACATTTTGAAGAAACATTGGTACACATTTTGGCTTTCCATCACATCTGTCTTATCATCTAACTTTTCACTCTGCAACCAGGATTCTGGAGTTCCTATTTCACATTCATTGTTTGCTGGCTATAGGATCTTAAGTACTACTTAAGAAGTAACTTAACCGCTCTGTGTCTCCATGTCCTTACGTTAGGATGAGATAAGGATAATGCATCCTCCACAGGTTTTATGGGGAGTTGTTGAAAGCATGCAGCAGAGCACGACAAAGCTAATATCTAATATTCCTTGTGCCATTGCTTTTGGAAAGGACAACATGGAGAATGATTAGAGAAAAATGAAATAATGTTTGCAACCATTGTGAAGGTAAATTGAGAAACAAAAACTTAAATTTGGGGTGTTGCTTCTTAGTTTTGTGGCTACGGATAAGGGCATTGACCTGCATATAAGGATAACCAAAGGCTGCATTTTTTATGATAATGATGTAACACACAATTTTGAAAATTCTAGTTAAATACAATCATTGAGATGACATAATTTTTCCTTGTCTCAGTAATACTTCATGTATTATATGTATACATACATATTATGTGCACATATATTATATAATGCCCTCTATATATTATTTCTCAGTAATACTGTGTATATTATCTTTGTATATTATATAATCATTTAATATTTTCTTTAATGCTCCAAACTTCTATGTCCTCCTTTGCCAACTAGGGATTGCTATCTTAGCAGTTAAAGTATCAATAAAAGAAAGTCTGATTAGATTTGCTTAGCATGGTAGTAGGCCAGGGATAGTCTTTGATACATAGCTTCAATTCTATAGGTTCTGTTACTAAACAGGTTTTGTGTTTTTCCTCCTAAAAAATAATGTTTTCCCTTTGGGAATAAAATGTTCTACACAGTTTTTCTTAGTAAGATTCTTATTTTTGAGACAAACATATAGATTGTTTATGACAGATGAAGCTAGCATCTCTAAGCATCAGTGCAATTAGGTTTCATGGGGATACATCAATGAAATTATAAACACATGCTAGGATGTGGATAATGCTCTCTCTGGCATTCCTAATGAAGCTTCCAAAGCTCATTCAGCTTGCTCTCAGCTTGGGCTGCCTAAGACCCTAGAAGGAAACATGCACCTCAGTTCAAAATTCCCTTCAGATTTCAGTTCAACCTCCTGGAGCACAAAACAAACATGAAAGATGTAATAGTTACTTCTGTCTTTACAAGACATTTTTATCATAATCTCTTGTCTTATCTGGATTATGTCCCACAATTTAGTATGTAAGTACACATATAAATTCAGTATGTGAATTTGTGAAACATGGAATATTTCAAATGGATTTTTCCATCTCCTGGAGCATCATTTCTCAATCTTTTCTCCTGCACTCACTGTCCCTCTAAGGGGCTTCTGTAGACACTTTTACTAGTCACTACTGTCCCAATAAATATCACAGATAATCTGTATATGTCAGTACTGTTGTATGTATAAACAGGCTTTATATACAAAAAGAGTAAGAAAATAAAAGACCAACACTACCATAGCTTTAGAGTGAAACTCCTCGCTCTGTTGGCACCAACATAACAGACTCAACTGCCTATCTCAAGATACCTAATAAGAAGACAGAGGGGAAAGACAAAGAGAGCTTTAGTCAGTGTGGCCACACTGGAAAGGACAGGCAGAGAAGCTAAGAGTTGTCTTGGAGGAGTCATCAGAAACTTTTAAGTTTTATTGAAAAGAGGAGCAAAGAGGAAAGGGTTTGCCCAGTCTAACCTTGGTCTGGTTGTTCATTATCTCAGGACTGGATGTGTTAGGTAGCTTCAGAAAATAAAGTTTTCTTGACTCGAAGGGGCAGATGACAAGTCCTGCGTTGTGGGGGTGGGGTGAGTCTGTCGAGGTGCTTTTAGAATCCAAGATGCCTGGAGGGTTAGAATGATGGCTGGAGAATTCCAGGCACAGCTCTAAGGGTTTGAGGCAAAGACAAAGTGAAAGTTGGCCAATAAAGACCCTGCAGAGCTTGAAAATACTTTAGTTACACTTATTTTAATGACCTCAATCTTGAAGGGGAGTGAGATTGGCTAGGTAAATTTGGGTCAGTAATCTTAGGTTCCTAATTTTTTAGATAAACTCTCATGCTTACCTGCTTTGTGGAGCAGGGATCTGTCCAAATGTAGTTAGGTAACAAAAGAGACAGATACAAAAAGAATGCAGAAAGGTCAAGCTTTCTCCTGGTTTTAGTTATCTATTGGGTATCTGCAGGCACAACCTCTAAGTTGTATTGACACTACATTATCAATCCTTTGGCAGTGATACTGCCCAGGATGAGCAGGCACTCCCCAAGGGCTCCTAAAATAATGTTATTGTGCAAAAATATTTAAAAAAACAAGAAAGGAAGAAAAGAAGGGTGAGGAGGAGGGAAAGAAAAGGAAATGGAAGGAAGATAGGCGGGAAGAAGAAAGGGAGAAAGAAGCAGCACAAGACTTGTTCTTTTGATAACGTGAAATTTAGCCAGATTTCCATTTACATGTAAGACTAACTTTAAAACAAATTCCACACTAAGGCACTTTTATAATCAGAAAATGAACTGTTATATAAAAGTCTTTTTTCTTAACTTTGGTTAACTGAGTAGCATAGTATCAAAAAAATGAATAGTGAAAGTTTATTTAAGTAATTTAATATCATCAACCAGTTCATTTTCACAGAGTATTCAATTTTTAAATTAATGTTAAATATTAATGCAGTACACCAATATGTGCATTTTAAAAAACAGACCATTAAAATAAAGTCAGTACATCCTTTGACCATTGTCTATTTTGATTCCTTTAAGCCCTTCAGGGTAAAAGCTAGTATTTATATAATTCCATATCTTTTCATTTTAGAACTAAATATATATATATATATATATATATATATATATATATACACACATGTATCCACGTCCATACATGGAGGATCCATTTATTTATTCAACTGCAGATTTTCATCTGTGGTGAGAACTACAAAACTTGTCTTTGATCCTTCGTCTTATTTCTGGACATTCAAGCTAAGATCTTTAAGCTGGACAAAAATGTCCAGTGGAATTGCATTGGCTAGCTATACAATGAAACATGATAATTAGAAATCAAGATGATTTCAGACCTCCAATGGAAAGATGGAGTCATGCAAAATATCTCCTTCAAAAAAAAAAAAAAAAACCTTTTTTCTTTTTTTATGTTGGATGGATAACCAGCCTTTGCTGTGCTGGGCATGGTGATGCATATTTGTAAACTCATTTATCTGAAAGCTCGAAGCAGAATTGGAAGTTCCAGCGCAGCCTGGGCAAGACCTTGTCTCAAAACAAAAAGTCAAAATGGGCTGAGGATTAATTCAATGCAAGGACCCTGAGATTTTTATCCATAGTAATTGAGGAAAAAAATAAATGATATAAAATAAAAAAATTCCTGGGAATAAAGCTTAGTGTGATGGCTCTCGATTTAATCCTGAGTACCACAAAATCAAAATAATTAAAAACAAAACAAAATGAAGCATGCACAGAAATACTGTATTTGATGTTTTCATGCTTTTTCTTTTATGGGACACTTATATAATACTTCTTTTGTGCCAGAGAATCTTCTAGGTTCTTTACACATGTTTAACCCTAAAAGTCATACAGTTTTATCTGCATTTTTTAATTGTTATTTTAAAAATAGACAAAAAGAATAAAAATGATATGGAATTTTAAAATTTTATATGTATTTTAAAACTTAAGAAAACAGGAAACTAAAAGATTATATAATACTTGGAGAGGCAGAATTAGGAAGTCAGAGACAAGATTTGAACAAGATTGGTGGTTTCACCATTTATATTGTTATGTATACATCATGCTGCATTTGTTTTTCTGCTATTCAAATAAGTAGTTTGCTTATTCTTATGCTATTCAAATATGCAATGTGTGTCTTTACACTAGCTTAAATTGAGAAATAACTGAAAATATAGTACCAGTACACAAAGAATAGTTCACATAGTTATAAAAGCATAAAGCCTAATTTATATTTCACCTTTTATTAAACTTTTGTTCTGATACTTAAAATTTTCTAAGATGACACATGAGCTGTTTTATGTCTTTGAAGTTTTACTCATATTTTGTATTTCTGTTCACCCGGTAAAGGTGTGTAGCTTTATCAATCAGACGCTGGGAGTAATAGCTTTAACAAACATGAATGTTGGCTCAAAAACATGTCAAGTAGAATTACTATGTGAAATTTATAGTAATTCATTTATCAATCTATAAAGTTCTGACAATTGTGTCAGGATGATAAAGAAAACTGAATGTAAATCCTAACAAAGACAGGAGCTAGGCTAATCATTATTTCTATATTTAAATTGTTGGCAAGCTTTTTATTAGAGGAAAGAAAATCAAAGCAGGAACTTGGTAGTCACTTATCAGAGACAGACAGAGGAAAGTTATTTATCATCTAAATATGTAATGTATTTTAACTTTGATTTCAAAAGAATGTATACCACAATTTGTTTCTACCAAAGGTATGTTTGTATTTCTTTGTGTTGATTTATATTATGATTGTATAGCATGTATTTTATCAATAAGAAGGGAAACTTTCAGAAACCTTTTGAAATACTCCAACTCTTGTAGAATGTAAAGAATGTTCCATTTTATACTTAGCTGTAACATACATATTAGTAGAAAAATTCATAAATCACAAGTACAGAAAAAGAACATGGAATCATAAATTTGACACATTTTAGATTAAATGGATACACCAACCATTAAAATAAATGTATCTCTTACTGAGAAAATAGATCAAAATCAAATCTAATAGTTCACTTACCAAATCAGACATCTACTATTGAATCATTACTTATTGAATACTGAAAAAGATCCATCATCTTTCATATCAAATACTTTCTCTAGTAAATCAACCCCATCATCTGATTCAAAACTGTCTTCTACTAAATCAAAAAGCTGCCCAATAAGTCAAAGCAATATTGCATCAAAAATTTTCATTTAAAGTAAATATAGTGTATCAGCCGACAGCGTATATAATAGTAAAGGTATCATTTATTAAGAGAAAGATACACCTTTTGCCATCTAATACTTTCAAATATGTACTTTTACACAGTGAAAATTATTCATTTAGATTGTCTTTATTATGATTTTTTAAAAAAATATTTTTAAGCAAATGATTAATATGGAAATGCTTGTAAAATAAATGTGTACTCAAATGGTTCAAGTGTGTAAACGGTGGGTTTATTTTGCCTCAATTTTTCTATTCCACTTTAAATTTAATTTTTATTATTTTTTATTTGTATTGGTGTGATTTTACACATGGTGGTGTAAAAAATAATATTTTGGCACATATAGACTGTGTATGGTTAAATTAAAATAGTTAATATATCCATCACCTTAAACATGTTTCCTTTCTTCCTGGAGATAACGTTCCATATCCACTCCTCTGTATTGAAATACATTATTGCTAACCACACCCACCTTATCATGCAGCTAATTTGCCTATCTAACTGTGAATTTGTACATATTGCCCTTCCTCACATTTCTCCTCTCCTTCCTCTCCCCAGCTCCCAGAATCACTATTCTACTTCTATGGATCACATGTTTTATACTCCATAGGAAAACGACATTGCATGCTGTTTATCTTTGTCTGCTGGGCTTAACTTACTTAGGGTAACATCTTCCAGAACAGCTCAGCACACATGATTTCATGCATTATTATGGCTAAGTGAGTATCACATAGTGTATGTAAACTACACTTTCTTTATTCATTCATTCATTGACAGACACATATGTTGATTTCATCTGTTGGATACCATGAATGATGTTGCAGTGACCATGGAAATACAGATGTGTCCCTGGCATGCTGATTTCACACCCTTTAAACACATACACAGTATTGAGAGGGCTGGGTGTATGCACGCTTTATTGTCCATTATTGATGAGGCACCTCCATACTCTTTTCCCGTAGTGACTGCACTCTTTTACAAATCTACACAATATGCAAAAGTTTATTTCTCCATATTCTCATAAACACTTTTTATTGTCTTTAGCCATACTAAATGGAGTAAGGTACACAATGTGAGCTTTGGGGGAGGGCAGAAATAACTGGTTGCTTAGTTATTTGACTTAAAAGCACTGGAACCAAGAAGTAAGACTCATCTCTGTGCTCTCCTCCTTCTTCCAAACACAAACAGGCAGTTTTAATGTCTCCTGCATTCTGTATCACTCCATTCACCCAGCTGTTGAAAAACACCAAAACATCTTTGAAATTCTAGCTTTCTACAGAACTTAATGTGAAACGTTTTCTCCAATTTATATTAGAAAATATTTATTTTGGTTTAGTTCTATATATTTCCTCAAAAGCAATTTAACTATATATATTTTATGCAGAATGGACTTCCTCACAAGGAAAAATTCAAAGGAGATTTTAAGTAGTAAATCTAATGCAGCAGCCTTATTTAAGTAATTTTAACAACACATTTCCTTCTCAGTATAAAAAGGGCAGCTACATAAACCTCACATTTGCCTCAGAAATTGACATACAAACCCACTGAATTATTAGATTTAAAGGCACAGAAACTTCTAGAACTCAAATCTACTAGTATTACTAATATTTTGTTTCCCCCAAATTATACACATAACAGATAAAATGAGGTAATTCACAGATTATCAAATTATTCATTTGTTTTCCTGACAGGCAGAAATTCAAATAATTGTCTTCATTTAAAAAAATTGGACTGTTGTTTTTATGAAAAAGTTCAGTAACTGCTAGTTCTTCACCCATGACTCCTTTAGCAACAAATATCTACAGCTGATAGTGAGACTGAGCACATATTTTTGCAACAGGGTCTATAAAGCAAATGTGAGCTCTGGTTTTCCCACATAACCATAGCCGTAATCACTTTCAAGCTTTCTCCAATTTAGGAATTGAATTCTCTTCAAACATCTCACATTTGTTTTATTTTTAGTTGTTTATGTTATATACTTGGCCATTGTAAGACCAAATTTACAATTCCAGCTATAAAGCCTACTGCTCTGTAAATAATCTGTACAGGTCTTTTGTGTTTAATGCTGCTGTGGATTGGTATGAAAATAAATTAGTTTAAATCTACCTTCTGTCCCCACACAACTTGTTTTCACTTGCTGAGAATAATAAAATATCCATGAAGCATTTAGTGAATAGACAAGCATATTATAATATACTAATTGCACAATGGCTGTGTTGAGTGAGCAGAGCCACAGTGTGTGGAGCTTAACACTTGTGGACTTGATATGTGAGAACAAGACAGAGTATATTAAGAAAAATCTGTAAAGTTAAAAATATTGTGGTTTTAAGAATAAACTACTTGGAGGAACAAGTAAAAGTTAACAGTTAAAATGATCTTGTGACCATATGAACTAATTATTAGATAAAAATTGTACTGCGTTAAATTTGTAGAGTATTTAAAATTATAAAGTTGAGTAAAATAGCATTGTTTTACTGTTGCAGAAATCTTAATTCATTCTTATGTCCATTCCTTGTTCCCCACTTGCACCACTACTACATCAATCACATACTTAATAATAATCTGAAAGTCTTGCTTTCTCACCAGAAACTCAGCTCCTCTACTGTTTGTTTTGAAACACCCTTAGCTGGTTAAGGGATGAAAACCCTTAATGGTTAAGTTGTTTATGAGTTAGTCAATAAGACCAGCCCGCCCTTATTGCCAGCTATTTATAAAATGTGGCCCAAACATGTTTATTACTGATCAGCAGTTTCTCATTATTGCTCTGTCTCTGTCAATATGAACATTGATTAAGTGTAATTGAAGTTTTACCCAGCATGAATTGATTAGAATGTAAAGTAACAAGAATTGTACAAGATGTCAAAAGGAAGGAACAATTCCAAAGAACACTTAGAGGATATTCTGTCCACTCAAGGGAAAGGACATAGATTATCTGACCTAGCAGAGTGAAGAAAAAGAAATAGTATTACCATATTTTAAGAAATGAAAAAGATTTTAAGAAGTGTTAATTGCTACAATTAAACATATTCCGTATTTTCATTTTATACAGAAAATATAACATGTTCAAAAAGTTGTATATCACCTCTGAAGTTTTTAGTAGTTTTTATTTAGACAAGATTATGCAATATTTGATAATGACTACATCTGATTTTATAACTTTTCCTATAAATGAAACACATTTTTAAAGCCATAAACATTTATAAAAGCCCTCTGGATTCTCCAAATGTAATTATTCAACCTTACATAAGATGGGGTGTCACATGACAAAGTATTTCTAGGGTGTGAGTTGCCGTGACTTTCCTAAGAAGAATGAGCTACTGATCCAATGTTTCATGTCAGTAAATCTGAGGATGTACTAGTGCAGTGGTTGACAGTGTTGCCTCAAAAAGCCTGTACTGGAAATGTCATCCTTCAGTGCAACCCTGTTGGAATGTCTGACCCAATGATCAGCCACCAGGCTGATTGTAAGGGCTCTGCCCTCATGAGAGGTTAACATACTTCTCTTGCAAACCATTTTGGTATCATACACGATGATTCCTTGCAAAAGAAAAAAAAAAAAAAGTTCATCTCCTCCTCACAGTACTCATTTTACCAGATTATAACATCATGAAAGCCTCCTTATGCTGGCATCCTGATCACAAATTCACAGCCTCTAGTACTGGGAACTAACTGATTTCCATTCAAAGTCACGTAGTATAGTAGCACAAATGCATTAAGACAACCAAATTCAAGATTCTACCCTAAACTTAGTGGATGAACATTAACAACCCTGCTTTTGCCCTCAACAATATCCTAGCCCCTGCTAAAAAGAAATTTCATATTTCTATCCCATTTACAAATTTATCACACAAGACAGAAGAGGACAACATTGGAGTACTTTGAAAGTTTGGAGTAGGGAAAACTTAAATTTCACTGGGGAATAAAAGGAAAAAAGATACTTGGAAAAATTCCCTTGAATCTAATGCAGATGCATGGTGACCTTCCGTTTTATAGCCGCTAACATAGTACAGTGGATTTCAGGAAAGATGAAAGAGCTTTCAGCTTCAAGGCTGGTGAGCAACAAATGTTAGGTTTGGAAATGATTCACTTGCATGTTGGTCAGGGGACAGCAATCTTTAACATTTTAGTCCGTCTAACAATAAAGCTTTACTAACAGCTCAGTTTTCTGTTGAATAAATACAAAGCTGTTCTGAACTCCTGTGTAATACTGCATCCCACTGATTTCCCCATCATCCTATGGCTGCAAAGGAAGGAGCTTTGGGACAATGTGGCAAGTTCAGAGTGGTTGGGGGTGGGGGCTGAATAAGAAAAGCGTGAGTTTGTAGTTACCGTAGATAGTACTGAATAGTAATTCTTATTATTATTCTGCCAAAAATAAATGGCGCTACAAGGAGTGATTTGTTTTCATTGTGTTTAAACATAGCTGCTTCTTGGAAATATATAGCTGATTATTTTTCTAAGGGAATTAACTAAAAATGGGACTGTAGTTGTCTTGGTCACTTTCACATCATTGGCACAAAATACCTTCACACCTGAAAATGAAACATAGAGCTTTATTTTGGCTCCTGTTTATGGTCCCTGGTCAGAGTGACCCAGGGCAAACCAAGATGGAAGTAAAAATTCTGCCCACTTCAGTTTGGCCTGGAAGCAGAGAGCCAAAGGGAGAGCCAGGAAAGGAGATGAAACCCTTCCAGATCAGGCCAACAGCTAACTGCATCTTCTGACCACAGCACTTCCCAGCAGCAGGTCAACTGTAATGTCCCCCATAATCCAACCGCTTTTCAAACACAAGAGCTTTGGGTAATCATTCTAGATCCAAATGGTAACAGTGGAGAAAAGGCACAATGCTCTCAGTTTGAGGGCTTCATGGAATTGATTGATACCGCTGCTTCTGTACAGCTGATAAAGCAGTGATGCTATTAGCAAGGAGTAATGAAGAAGAGGAAGTAGGTAAGGTAGACCGAGTTCAGTGGTTTCTATGATTAGTTTTTGGTGCTAAATAAATAGCAAGAAAAAGTTTTAATGTTAGATAGCAAAAAGCCTGAACTTATTGGCATAAGGGAGGAGTAGAAAATTGTGTGGTGGAAGAATTTGTTAAAAGGGTGTTTAGAGAGTAATAGAAAAAACTCGAGAACAAAAAATGCTTATTTGAAACAATTACTTGAAGTCCAAATGATTTAATTCACTTTTATAGGTTCTAAATTAAGTTGTAAATTTCTGAAAGCAGTTGGTTCAAATAAAACAATGCATGAGCAGTAATAACAGCTCTCTTATAAAAGGCATTCCTAGAAAAGTACACACTAATTCTTTGTCCAACAGTAACTCTTTCAGCCTTTCTTTCAAATATTTAAATCTGCAATACAAAGTTTTTGCAGATTATTAAATCCAACACACTTTCTCTTCCAAATTCTGCACAACTGTGGGTACAGATCTTCAGTCAAGTAAGTAAAGTCCATTAAGTTAATGATCATATCTGGTAAGTAGTGTTCATATCAATCAGTAAAAAATTATTAACATATATAAATGTACATTGTAGAAAGGTAAGACATATTCTACAGTGGAAATGAGCTACTAAGTTATGCAGTGTGATCAAAATGTACTGTGAGTACTTAAATGAAGATAAATTCATTAGTGTAAAAGATATACTGCCACTAATCATCCACAAAATATATTCCTGGCTTCAAACACACTTATTGCATTGCTCTTGGGGCTTTTTTGAAGCAGCTCTGGAAGTCCTCTTTAATATTTCTTTTGTGTTGCCTTAAGGTCCTGAGTTCATCTAAAATATTTTTGACAATTTCTGTCAAAAACACTGCAATGCATCCTCATCCAACATATTCTCTAGATCTACTACAAGACTTCTGAATCTTCTCAATGTCAAAATGATCATGAAAGGTAAATGTTTCGAGCTGAGTTTAAGCCACTGATGCAACCACAACAGTGCAACAAAAGACACTCATGAAAGAAGAATTTTAGAAGTATTTCAGAAAATGGCAAATTGATGGGCTCAGTGTGTTTCCTGATCACATCTCTTGTTTAAAGATGTGATCTGCTATAACTATTTATTCATGTTCTATAAATTATTTTGAGCAATATTTTTGAATAAATAATTCCAAAATCTATTTCCCCTTCAAACTTGCTTATTTTGAAGATGTAATATAATTTCTTGACTTAAATAATGTACTTCTTTAGATTTTGTATTTTTGTTTTGTTTTGTTGTTTTGATACTGGGGATTGAACTCACAACCTTGTGCTTACCAGGCAGGCACTTACATGACTGAGCTAAATCCCCAGCCCATTAATTTTAGTTTTAAATGTCAATAGGAAGCTGTCCCCCAGAGGCTCATGTTTTGGAGGTGTAGTCTCCAAAGCAGCAATATTAGAAAGGATCTTTGGGGAGATAAGTGGGTCGTGAGGGGTCTAAACTCACTAGACTTATCACTAGACTTATCTTTTGATGGGTTAGTAATTTGATGGCATGGTTGGGTGGTGCTGAAAAAGTAGGAGGTAGGACCTGATTGAAGAGAATGGACAAAGGGAGTGTGATTTTTGCCTCCAATCCCTCGGGTTATCTGTGTGTCTCTGATTCCTGGCTGCCATGAGGCGAACAGTTTTGCTTCACTTTTTCCTCCATTAGGGTGTTTCTGCATTACCACAGGCTCAAAATAAATAGAGCCAGTAACCATGGACTGAATACTCTGAAACCACAAGTCACAAATACATCAGCCTCTTTAATTAAACTGATATCTTTGGGTATTTTGTTCCAACAGAAAGTTAACCCACCTAAATATCTTATTTCCAGTTCATCTTTTTAGACTTTCACAAATAGTCAGTTATTCTGACTTACAGAATACTGGTTGATTTACAGAGGAAACAACAAAAGAGTCTCACACTAGCTACTTGTATGCAACTTTTGGGAAGTATTTATTCTGGTAAAGAGTTATGTTACAAAAAAAAGAAGCTAAACATATTAAAGAGGTTAATGACAATTTTCAAATACCTGGAGAGAGACAAAACTGAGTTCAATACATCGTAACATTCATAAATAAATTAACCTCTCTTGGCCTTAACGTCTCCCTCACAGAGTTAATTATGAAAGAGAAATGGAAAGCAATTAGCATCCTGTCCAGCATGGAGAAACGCTTTGGAATATTTCTGCAATTCTGCCTTTCAGGTTTTTATAATCACACTTTTTTGCCAGGGCTATTTATTTCTCCTCAAATAATTGCAATAGTTTCCTTTTTTTTCTAAACCAAGTTCTCTCACAGATTTTATGTTATCTTGATAACTCCATATGAAGTTCATAGAACGATCTTATTTCCACAATAATAAGATGAGCAAGATAATGCCAGGAAAGATTAGGATTTTATCCAAGTTGTACAAATAAGAAGTGACTGATTAGAAAGTGAAATCTGACTTTTCAATGGATACCTATCTTAATAAATTATGTTATTTAAAGTACGAATAGACAAAAATGGGTATTTCTATAAATTTAATTTTATATTCTGATAACATGTTTGCCTCAGTAAAGGTTGCATGTAGGGTGGTATGTGTCATCTGTTAAAATACAGAAATTTACAAAAACCCTTAAACAAGAAACAGTGGGAACAAATGATGATTAGGATGCAGTCATAATGTACACCAGAAGATTTATCATTAGTAGGTTAGGAGCTACTTATTTTCCTTTTTAAATCATTACCTACAGATATGATCCACACCAAGTTTATGGCTTCAAACTCTATACCGTAAGTGTGCTGATAAAGTATCCAGGGATCATGTAAAGTTCAGACTATCAGTAGGGAATAAGAAACACTATCAAGGTCTCAAACAAACTAAATGGAAGCATCTACCTAAGGAATAAAGAAGTGGGTAGATGAACACAGCTCATTTTATTTATATAAGAACAATGACCTTGAAGAAAGAAAAAGATATTCCTTAAAAGACTCAGTTAATCATTCAAATGTAACCTGAGACGGGAACGACCATAAGGATGGGGAAACAAACAAAACCCTGGACCCTTTTCTGATGCTCATTAAAAACATATTTGTTTTTCTCCTGAAACAACCAGGGACTTAAATGTCTTTTGTTCTGGTTTTTTTTTTTTTTTTTCTTTTTCTATGAACCTTAACTCTTTTCATGGGTCTATGGTTGCCCTAAAGATAACTATGTTTGACTTTATTTTTGTAGCCTTTATTACTGCTAATGTTGGGTCAACTGTCTTCTCAGATCTGCCCACAGGTATGTGAATCATATACAGAGTTACTAAGAGTTGGCAAAGCAAGATTGATTATCCCTGAATTCGGATATTCTCAGTCCATTCAATACTGAGGACAACATGTGATTTTCAGGGCCATTCTGCTATTCCCGGAAGTCTCTAGCCATTCTTCTGAATCTGATGCTATCACCTGTGAATGAAACGATCTCAGTCATGAAAATTCCAGAGCTATGATATCAGTACAAAGATGTTATGAATAAGATAATGGTCACTGGATCCCCAGCCAACCAGCTGTTTGTTACAAATCAGTCTCCTACTTCTGCAGGTGGGCCAGTATGAATATGCTTCCCCCAAATACCCAACCTGAAACCCTTTCCTATCTTCCTTCTGACTTAGCAATCAAAGTTTTCTTTTTTTGACGTGTGTGCAGTGTTTTTCTGTTGCCCTGGCACCTTACTTGGTCAGTGTTACACCTTTCTGACGCAGACTGTTCCTGAGCACAACTTCCTAAGATCTTCAATAAATCTAGTAGTTCACTACTTACTGCTGGGTATGTACTTGGCAATTCTTTCCTTGCAGTACACACAAACCTAGTCTATTATTGGCCCATTCAACTTTCTCCTCTAACCATTGAAATCTGGTAAGTCCTCAATATAGCTGACTCAAATCACTTAAGATGCAAAGTTTTTAAATCTTCTCTCAGGAAAAGACTCCAGAACACAGATGTTTTAGAATCTACTTTTTAAGCACAGGCATAGAAGGAACCTACTTATCAGGTCAGTGAATTTTTGATGCTCCAAATTCAAAGTTTCTTAGGTAGGACATTTTAATAGCGCCTTTCCAAAAAGAATCAAGAACATGCTGATCTTTACAACAAGGTTTAAGAAATCGCTACAATTCCTCCTTCTCCATTCATTTGAGGAGCACACAGTCACAGATATAACCCTATTTTATTTCCCTTGGTTTTTTTTTTGTTTGTTTATTTTTCTTTCTGAGTTCTTCTTAGCTATGTTTTCTATATTCACCTTAGATACTAGGTGGATACCTTGGTATCCAGTGAGGAAGTCCACCAGATACATGTCTTGGGCCAGCAGTCAAAACCAAGGCAACACTCCCACCACCACCATTATACCATTCTAAGATAACCCACTTTGCCTGCTGTGCACACCATTCATTATGGAAACATCTAACACTTGTCTCAAGATTCTCCCTGTAACACTACCAAGGCATCATCACCTTTTTGGAGACAAGGCTAAGGACACTAGTTCTCTTGTCTTCCACATGTAACAGCGTTGATTAAAATGCTTTTCTTCATCAGCTCTCTTCAACTGGCATCATGGGTGAGCGGCTCAGCCTAGATCAATGGGAACCCCAGAGCTAGGGTCTTTACCCTACAACTCTGTTAACTCCATCAACAAGCAAATTCTCTTGACAGCCATGTTAGCTCTGTGTCTTGTGCATGCACTTTTCCATGATCCACTCTATTTTAATTGGATGTATAAGATGCAGTCTATATTGCATGAACTGCCTATGTGACCTAGGTGAAGAAAGGTTTCTGTAGTTAATGTAGCACATTCTGCCACTTATGCAACCTGGTTAGGAATTTTGTACTTTCTGGGAAAGGCATGGGGCTCCCTACCTCTGGGTAGTAAGCTTCAGGACAAAGTTCAGGGTTTGACCATGGGGCATTACCCAGGTTCAGATGAGTAGAGGGGAATGGTCCAGCAGCAAATGGAGGGAAACACCCGGTAGCTCTAACAGCACTATCTGTACTACTTTTTAAAATCTGCTTTTGCTTCTTCTATCCTAGTTTAATAATGGTTTTGGGAAAACCAACTTGCTGGATAACACCCTTTCACTGGTAGACAGCAAGTTAGACAACAGCAGATCTAGAGAGAGGCAGCAGGAAATGTAAGAAAAGCAAAAAAGATGTGACTTCTTTTATTTCCTTTTTTCCTTCCTCTCTCTTCCTCTTCCTCTTCCCCTTCCTCCTCCTCTTCCTCTTCCCCATCATCTTCTTTCTCCTCCTCCCCCTCCCCCCTTCTTCTCCCCCTCCCCCCCTCCTCCTCTCCTCCTCCTCCTCCTCCTCCTCCTCCTCCTCCTCCTCCTCCTCCTTCTTCTTCTTCTTCTTCTTCTTCTTCCTCTTTTCTCAACTATTAGGTCCAGATAAAATCCACACAAGTTTGTTGTTCAAAACTTTAGTCCACATGAATGTAACATCCACAGAGCAAAATGATAAGGTCTAGACTTTGGGTTCAGACTTTGGGTTGGGAGTTAAAAATAAACCTCAAGGCCTCAAAACAAACTAAAAGGGAAACACCTATATGGAGTGAAAAATGTTCTATATCTCTCTGAAATAGTTCAACATGGTCCTTTTCCTTGTTAAAAAACAACAGCTTAAGAGGAGGGAAGGAATAGCTTTTACAAGATGCAATTAATCATATAAGTATAACCAGAGACTTCACTTAGTACAGCTGCCATTTGGCACTTGCCTGCTTCACCCCTGAAAGTATATTTTCTGTCTCACTCTGACAATCTACAAGTTTGCAGTAAACTACCTACACAGCGTTTCTGAAATCTTTCAGTAAAGACAGAACCCAGTGTTTGGCCAGTACCTTGTGGTGTTAGGACTTCCTAATGCCGGATGAGACTGTTCACTGAGTCACTGTTCATTCAAAACAGAGTTGAGTAAGAAGACAGAGAGGACAAATTACTTAAGGATTTCTTCATATTACTTTCTAAAAAGTTTGGGTATAATCTGTGGTTTGTGAGGTTACTGAACTGATTAGATGGATCATTTCCCTTTGAAAAATGTTAGTGATCATGCTGTGTGAGTTGGAAGACTTGAACAGAGTGAATATGACTCCATGAATACTGATTCACTGCTTAACACATGTGGCTTAATTAAAGAGCCACCTGTCCAGCAGGACAAGGGCTTTGTTATTAGGTTCAGTCTTTAATGCAGGAGCCTGCAAAATTTTTAAGTTGAAAACTTGTTCCGCTCCCATTCCTATTTTAGAAAGCAGACTTGTTTCTCTCTTTTTCTTCATTTGTGAAACATATGAGTATTATATTTTGTCATTTAATCAAATCATAATTCGAGGAAAAATGTCTAGTACTCATAAATGAATGTTTAATCAAAAACCTAGAATTCCACAAGAACAGGACAATTGGCCAATTCTCTTTGACAATGAAGCCTAGTCCAGAACAATTTTGTTTGATTTACAAGGAGCCTCTTGCGTCTACACTGAAATGTAGCCCTGTGCCCCTACTGTCATCTGTCAGACTGGGAGAATTTCCAGATAATCAAAATGTCACAGAGTTAGTACTTTTAATTTTTATTTCATTGCCTGCAAGTATGAACTCTGATTGTAATTACAGCTTCATCTGCTCTTGAATGATTTTGTTTTATCAGACAAAGAGTACTCTAACAACCACAGTAACGGAGAACAAGGCAATGCACAAGACAGGAAACAATAAAAATGTCATGTTTTGGAACGCATCAAACAATCTAAAACTATAGATTATGAAATGCGCATCTTGAAATCATGATTAGTTGTTAAATATTTAACATCTGCAGCTTACCTCTGTAACAGAGTCATGTGTTTTCTCTGGCCACAGTATTGATAGAAACCAGAACAAAAAATGTCCCAGTGGAAAAAACAAATTGACATGTAGAGGAAATCTAATCCAATAGGACTGATCAAGTTAGGTAAGAATTAATTAAAAGCATAAGGAAATCTGAAGAATATGCCTCTCAGGTCTCATTATGCAATGCATACTAAATACAAATTACACAAAACAGAAAGATACAGGCCTTTCCTGCTAATTACATCCCTAGCCAGGTGGCTATGAGAATACTATTTTTAGGTGGGATGATACTTCAATAACTTCAGCCAGAGCTCTGTTTGATTTTAAAAGCTATGTAAAACCCAGATTTTATTCTTTAATGAGTATGCAACGTAGTTATGCAATATTGAACAAGTCAGTTAACACTAATATTTTAAAGTTTTCCTCTATTAAAAAAGTGGTAACAATTTCTGTCTTGTATCATGTGGAGTTATGATGTAGAAATAAATTGAAACTGTTCTGATAGATTTAAAAAATAATCAAAACATGGATTAAAAGTGGTAGCTATTCTTCATGTATTTCTTAGAACTCCACTTCTGCTCTGTTGTGTAGTAAGAACAGACAAAGGCACAAATTCAGTGAGGAAAAGGGGATGAGAAATAGGCAGAAGAGAATGTGGATAAGCATTTCTATTCCACTGGAATTTTGGTGTCACTTAAAATCTTATAATTTACCTATATTCAACTTCCTTGAATGTGGAGGTTGAAAAGGAGCAAATTATATGTAGTGTCTCACAACTGATATGAAACATCATATTGATTAGAATGAAAATTTTCAATTTGAATTAATTTCCTTTGTGTATGTGTCCATAAGCCATGCTGCCTTACGTCTACTTGAAAATAAAACTGAAAAATAAATTGAAAACTTCATTAGGTGTATGTAGCATGTATCCCACAGAGTCATGTCATCATAAACAAGGAAATACCCACTGAGTCCAGGGAACTCTAATTATTATGTCATCTATATCCTTGGCAGATGAAGTTCCACCCTCTCTGACTACTCCAGAGGAAAATATTTTTATTATTAATTGCATTAATATGAGAAAAATATAGAGGTAATGATTCTCCTTAAGCATGTAAATTATTGTAGTTTTGAACTCTAGAATGATGTTGAAAGTACTCAGAATCTTTTCACAACACCCACATTTAAATCCAAACTTTCAGAGTGGGTCATAGCTCCACGTGGCTCACTTTGCTCTTCGATTAGCAACCTGACTCTGTCCTCACTGACTGTGCCACAGGCTCTCTGGCCTTGCTTTATGCTGTTCCTCAAGCCCAGGAGACATTTTCCCTGGAAAATGACTTCTTCTTGCTTTGTCTGCCTAGAAAGTGGCTTTTACAACTGCATGGTTTCCTCTTGTCATTAGTGAAAGCCACACTTCAAATGCCTCTTCATTAGAAAACACAAATTTAAGCTCCCTACCAAAAATGAGATCCTACACCACTCTCCCTGTGTCCATGTCGTTTACATCATGTGTTTATTTCTCTCTACTCTCAGTTATATTCTGAAACTGATATTATATAATGTTTATATAATGTTCAATTTATTCTCAGTACCTAGAACAAAGCCTGGTACATTAAACAAGTAAAAATAAAATATTTGCATCTTTTAACAGAATCCCTTAACACAACTTCGCATATTTAATAAAACCAAGTGAAATTCAACCAGATAGGTATATATATATATATATATATATATATATATATATATATGAAGGAAACACTTGATTTCCTTTACAGGATATTCATTTAAATCCTTTTAATTATTGCATAAAATTCTGAAGTGTAGAGCCAGCCATGTGTCTGTATACCCATCTGTATACCCACCATTGGAGACCTTCCTGCTGGGAGAAGCAGCCAGTTACACTCCAGTGTGTGCTCACCATCAGGGACATTCCTATGAGTAGCCAACATAGGCAAGGAGAAGAAGCACTTTGGACTCCACCTGAGCAAAGCTGCTGGAGAAGCCTCAGTGGAGCCACAATGATCTGGAGAAGCCCTCCTTGGCCCACTGCCTCCCAGGAAGCTAGGTTCAGAGAAACCCAAGCACTTGGCCCATTCCCTATACCTTTGAGGGGCATCCAATGTTGGAAGCACTAGAGCCTCACAACCAGTTTGTACTGAGGAACCCAAGAAAGGTCAAGAAGAAGGAGCAAAATGCAGTCTCAGACCTCCAGCCCACACAGAACAAGTCTAGGAAGTACAATCATAGAAGAGCTTGGAAATACGACACCTGGAATTTCTGAAATGATAGCAACTGAAGACAAGAAACAACTTTGCGGGGCAGTAAAAAAAAAATTTAGATCAAAATAATATCTCAGATAAAAGAAGAAATGATAAACATAATAAAATAATTGCTGAATATTTCTAAAGAAGACAGATTTAAAAAGGAAGAGCATAGGAAATGATGAGCATCTTGGGTAAACAATATAGGAAACAATTAGCATGAGTGAAATACATTCAAAGAGATATCTAGGAAACTAAAACTTCCACTGAAAGCTGGCAAAACTGCTTGAGCACAACTGAATATAGACTTTTAGACCTTGAAAACAGGATCACAGTATTTGCTAAAGGAAAGAGCTCTTAAAAATAATAAGGGACCAGGAAATGAGAATTAAACAACTGAAAGATAATACAAAGAAAAATAATTAAAACTGATAGGTTTCAGCAAAAATGTAGCTGTTTAACACAAATGACATAAAAAGATGATTTACATAAGTAATAGCATAAAACTTCCCAAGCCTTATAGATAAGTGAGGCATGAAGAACTCCAGCTACCCATAACCAAAATAAAAATGTAAGCAGACATATCATAATCAAGATCCCAGAAGTTCAGCACAAGAATAGAATATTAAAATCTATTAGAGAAAAGAAACAGATCATACCATCAGAATCGCGACCGACTTCTCAACACAAACCATCAAGTCATGAAGTACTTTGAATAAAGTATTTAAAGTCCGGAAATAAAACAACTTCCAACATAGATTGATGTATCCTGCAAAATTTTCTTTCAAAATTGATGGGGAAATAAGATACTTCCATGAAAAGAACAGCTGAAGGAATTCATGACTACCAAATCAAGCCTACAAAGAGTACTGAAGGATATTCTAGAGAGAGATAAAGATGGATAGAGTTCCAGGAGCAACAGCAGAGGGGGATTGCTGAGTGGAGCTGACAACTAAAAGTAGGGAACCAACAGCATGAAAATTTCATGGCAGAAATGAGCTAGTGTATGTGGATCTTAATAACTAATACAGATAAACTTAATTCACCAATAAAAACACAAAGCCAGAATGGATCAAGAAACAAGATTCATCAATTTTCTGTATACAAGAAACATATTTAATTCAAAAGAAAATTCATAGGCTGAAAGTCAAAGGGGATAAAACAATTCTCCATGCAATGCAGAATCATAAAAAATCAAGGATAGATTGTGCATTAACTGTGGAATGGATTAGAGAGATGTGGTATTTTTCTACAATGAAAGGAAGCTACTCAGCTTTGAAGAGGGATAGTCTCAAGGTCTAGTAGGTAAATGGATGCAACTTGAGATCATGTTCATAAGTGAAATGGTTCACACTCACAAGAGTGGACATAGTATTGTCTCCCTAGTATTAAAAACTAAAGGAGTTAGTGGGATCCAAAATGTATAATAGATATTGTCAAAGTGAAATAGGGGGAAAATTACATATATATGATAGATAAGTATAATACTAATATCTTTTACCCCCAAAAAATAGAATGGTTTGGGCTTTCGTTGTTGAATCATTTTTCTCATACATACATCTGCTGATATGAACTACTACTTTGAAAACAACAATACTCAACAGTAACCATTGTTAATCCCTTAATATTCTGCTTCAAAATGCTGTATTAGTTTTACCCACTCTTCTTTTCTTGTTTTAAAATTTAAAAAAATTCCCAAGTATATTTGTAATTCTTGATCAACAATGTGATATACCCCATTACATTGCTCTGCAGGCTTACAATGTCTGCATTCATTAATTGGAATGGTTTTATCCTAGTTTGTTTGATTTTATTATCTGTGAGAGTATAAACAACTATTTTAAAGAAGACGTTAGAATAGTCAGAGCTGATTTAGTATCATCTTACTCTGAAGTCCTGCTATGCTTTTGTTTTTCTGTTACCTTTTGGCTCTGTCCTGTTATATCTTATTGGATATTATTATGTGTGATAATATAAGCAAATTTTCTATGGAAAATGAGATAATATAGTAACCATTTTTGTTCTCTACTATTTGGTTCTGAAAGCCTGGAATGCTTTCAATTTCTTGAAGGGTTTTATACTGTTTTGTTATGCTTGATACTGTCGTATATGAAGCTATGCTCAACTATTTCAAAGAAAGAGACACTATGATAGTTACTGTTAATTATGGTTGTCTTGCGGTAAAACGCTGTGTTACTTGCATTATTCTGATCTGACCTGCTTTGTTATGTCCTCTTTTGCCTTAATCTCTTTAAAATAAAATTTTAAAAAGTGGTGTATTTAATAACCTTGTTATGTGGAATATATACATGATATAATAAACATTTGATGAATTAAAATGTTTTAAAACAACCAGATATTTATAGATATGTAAAAATCTCTTCAAGTGTTGACCAACTTTCTAACTAGCAACTTATCACACATATGGTAGAGTTTTATAGCCTTGGGATTTATGGACTTGAAATGCTTCTTTACATTGCAGTTGTTGGAAGAGTTCTCAGAAGAGTTAACTTCTGCTTACAGTGCCAGTGAAGACGAACTGATAAGTAAGATATCAATATGTTATGATAATGAGAAAACAAGAGAAAGAAGAAAGCAAGCGAGCAAGAAAGAAAGAAGGTATCAGAATGCAAAACACATTTCTTAATTTTGTACCTGAGTAGGGAAGAAAGGAGACTGAAAAAATGCAAAAATCTTAATTATATACAAAATTAAAACTTGTTCAAGATGCAGACAATGAAATAGACCAATAAACAGAGAAGAACTTGGAAAAAGGTAGTCAAAGTATTGCCTCCCAAGATTGTCGGACATCTAGGCAGTTTTATGGTCTAGTGCTTTACAGCTTTTAAATAACAGTTTTTTTTAATAAACAACTCCTCTAACCCATTAAAAGAAAGAAAGTTTCCAAACCATTTCATGCTCTGAGAATAATACTAAAAACAAAATGTGTGAGGACAAAATCAGAAGACTTCAGAATAGTAATAATTGCAAGCATGACAGCAAAATTATGATATAGAAACAATACAGTGAATTATTTATTATATTATAAAAATTGAACTATATCCAAGAATAATTTTTCTAGAATGTAAGACTACTTAAGAACGTTTTAATAAAATTTATCAGTGCATTAAAATATAGAGAAAATTCTGCCTGATCACTATGTCTGATTTAAAAACTATTTGATAATATTGATCATTTAAAATAATTCTCAGGAGTTGTACATCCTAACTATAACAAAGTTCTAATACTACCACTTCTAAGAGTGAATCATTAGAAATGACTGTATTGACATTAAGAAACAGACAAAACGATTCCCTTTAATCTTTATTGTCACAAATTATTTGAAAATTTATGTCCCCTAGAATAAAGTAGAATCAGTGAAACATTGTAAGGCAGACTTTCCTTAACAAGGAAACAAAATTTTTACTTGTACTAATTAAACATGTAATTATTCAAAAGAAATAACTTGAAAAAAGACCTGAGCATTATATGATTTTAAACACAGTTCTAATTTTTTTTCTTTCATACCAGCAATAGTATATAGAGAAATACAGCAAAATACTATCAATAATAGAAAATATATTACACAAAATACTTAAATTCCTATTTCATATAAAACTAAAAGACATCCAAGATCTTATGTAAGCAACTTCAAAATTTCCCTGAAGCATATTAAAATAAATTAGTAAATTTTGAGGTGTGCACATTCCTGGATAATCATCTCTCACTCACACTGTCAAAACATCATTTTTGTAAAACTGCTATAGTGATATAAGATCAATAATACATTTTCCTGACTTTAGATGCCTTTTTTTAATTCCAAAGAATTTTAAAATCATCATATTAACTTCTTAAAATCCCTTTGATATAGGACTAGAATTTTATCTAGCAGATTTGTTGATTGCTCCAAGTGATCACACAGGAAGAAGAAAAGATTCATGAAAAATCATAGAGCAGATCATCAGCGTGATATTATCATTGTCTAACTGAGTCTCAGAGATATAACTTATAAAGGGGGCAAAAGGCCAAAAGCATGATGTAGAAATCAACATGTGTAGCTTTATTAAATTCCACAAAATTTATGCACCAGCTGAATAATGTACTTATTCACTCAAGTATGACATATCACATGCCATCATGGCAATCTTTCTAAGCTGAATTGTAGGAGCAAAAACATGCAGTAGCAAAGTTATAGTGAGAGTTGTACTTATGAGCTGGTGCCAAATGAAGAGTCTAGCAAAGATTTATCCAAATAACTCTAGAGGCTACTGTTTCCATTTCAGACAGAGGGAAGAGGGGCACACCTTTCTCCTCCTCAGTCAATGCCATTTAGCAATAGTAACTGCTCCGTTCAGGCCTGTACCCACTCCAGCTAGCAACATTTTAACAACGCTGGTTACCACAAATTCATTTATATGAAGAGATAAATAAAGCATGTATATTTGAATTAATGCAATACAGTGTGCTTTGGTCAGTGAACCTCACATCTTTTCTCTGAGCTTTAATGGGATGCTCTGATGTTAGATTTTACACCAAATATGTCTGTAATCCAATGCCAGCCATTAACATGAACATCTTATTCTAGGAGATACACCGATGAGTGGTCAACATGATGTACTTAAACTGTCTGATTCAGGAGCAAAATCTAAGTGTTTCTCTCTTGAAGGTCTCAACGCACCCTACATTTTAAAGACTGTATGTATGAATCCAAAGGGAAAGCATTTTTATTTGCCAGTGAAGCAAGTTAATTTTGAAGAAAAGTTTAATTAAGATTAAACAAACATAGATTACTTGTTAGCCTAAAGGCATAAGGTTCTGAAAGCAAATTAGTTGCAGGATAACTACTCTTGTGAAAAACAGATCCTGCATAAGGCCACCACTGTATATTTTAAATTAACTCCATGTCTTTATCTTTACAAAGAATGCATAGAATAACAAAAGTAAGCGTGCAATTTTCAAATAGCTACAAGGTCATCATTGTGGTTGTTTATTTTTAATGTAAAAATATTTTGGTTAAGAATATAAATTAATAAGAAAAACAAGTTTGGGTTTGTAAAAGTCCTGATTTAAATATGATTTTTCTAGAAAACAAGTATTAATAATTAATTTCAAAAAGGCAAATATGGAGGGACAATATATTGAAAGATATAGGGTAAAAATAAATATACTGGGGACTGGAATCAAACTTACATTTGTGTGTTTATTTCTTTTTTCTCACAGCAAGTTAAGTACAGCAAGTAGTATTATCAGTAAGAGATGTTTCCATTGGTAAGAAGCCATCTTTGTAGAACAAAAGTTTAGAGACTATAGGATCTGTCTTTTGAAAGAGAAGCCCCATACACTAACTCTCCATCAGATTTTAAATCTATAAATTAAAGTGATGCAGTGGACATGAGCTAAACTATTTTATTTTTAATCTTAGAAGATAGTGACATGTTCCTGGACCTCATCTCAGGAATTTTAAATATTGCTTTTTTTTCTTTGCATCAATAATAACAAGCTTTTTAATTGAGGGGAAACTTCTGATAATCATTTCAATTAAGCGGACCTAGGAATTCATTTTACAATCGCATTTAAGTTTAACTGTACGTAGTGAAAATAAATTCACCTTAATAATCTGTATCCCAGGGCGGTTGAAGGATAAGCCTAAATAGGGCTCACTAATAGGCCAATCGCTAAGGAAATAATTACCCAACAGGTAGTCATTTGCCTTTGCACAACTGTTTATCAATGAAGTGCTACAATTTGGGAAAAATAGAAAACCAAAATGGTTTTCACCACACATCAACTGAAAATGTTTTCTGTAAGGTATTTTTCATCCCCTTTAACTGATTTCACTTATCATCTGTAAAGAACTATCAAAGAAATACTAAATATTTTGAAATATTCTAATAATAAGAAACTACTATGAGACAACCTAATTTTTACTTTTATATGTTGAGAGTGCTACTGTTTAAAAAACAAAAATCTTTGCCACTGCAACTTTAGAAGGGGCTAACCAAGTCAATAATCTTCTGTGGGATTCCATTGTTTTATATTTACATGAGGATAAAATATAAATACTTTTAAAAGTGAGCTTAAACTAAGTAATATATTTAAGTTCTATATGCTAAAAAGATATGTCTAGAAATATAATTAATAGTATATATGCAATTGATATATGATATATATTCATATATATGCATAGATACATTGACAGTTTCCTAGATTCTCAACTCAAGGCAAGTTGCTCTTTATTTGAAAAGAAAAAATACCATTGATTTTAAACTTTCAACTCATCACACGCTTTACTTCTCTCATGATGGTATAAAACATCTGAAAAAGAACACATCTAGTGTTCAGTGATGATGGAGAATGGGATGTATAGAGAAACCAAGTCATAGGCTGACCTTGACACTTGATTTGCAGTCACGCTCAGCCTCCCTGGGGACAGAGGACACACAGTGTAAGGTTATGCACACATCATCCTTGCGTTTAAATTCAGCTCTGATCCACTACTAAGAAGAATACTCAAAATCTAGTAGGAAAGTAGAGATAATCAAATTATCTTCCTCATCAACATTTTGAGCTCACTGATATAATCCAGATGAAGAAAAAAAAGTCTTAATGTTTTTTTCTTACTATTCTGTTGCCTTAAAAGGCTACCCCAGTCCACATATCATAATAGCACAGTTTCAAATACTGGAATGAGTTAAGACCAAGAAAAGAAGGGGAAATGTGTGTGAGACACATCAAATATCATTTTATAAAATTTCCCAGTTTTTATATTGAGAAAATAAATGGAAAGTTGCTAGGTCTGTCAGTAGCAGGATTATTACCTGAACTGAACATTTTTCCCAATTTATGAAATTTTTCCCTAAATGGACAGCATAAAACTATAGCTAAGATGAGTTTATTAAAAGGTATTAGAAGTTAACTTTTCATAAATTGTAAATTTACCTCCAGTTTCAATATAGCTTTCTTTACTCTAAATTGTCCAAATTCACTGAAAGTTTAAGTTTTAGAACAAGAAATGGGGAGCGTAGCTGAGAGGGAGAAAGCTGGAAGCAAAAACAGAAATCTGAAAGTTTTTGAATTTGTTAAACAGCTCAGGCCACTTGCCCCTCATTGAGGTTGTAGCACCTATGCCTAGACTGCGCTAGAATACCTTCAAAAGCAGTACCTCTCAGAGCCACCAGATGGATATGTAACTCCTTGGTAGTAGAACCCTGTGTAAGTGTGTGTGTGTGTGTGTGTGTGTGTGTGTGTGTGTGTGTGTGCATGTGTATGTGAGCATGTGTGTGTCAGTGTGGCTATAATTCACAACTACAAACACAAAAGTCTTTAGCTCCTCCACATCCAATAATTCTGACACTCCACATTCAGTTTTGGTGTTTTTCAAGATAACTTCAACTTCATTCCAAAAGAAAAACATTCATTTTAAACTTTAAAATCACCACACCTATTCTTTCTTTTGTGATGCTGAACTGTTGAAAAGAACAAATTGTGTCTCCAAACTCTGAAAAGATTTTACAGAAATGAAAAAAATGTTGCCTTATTTTTAATCCTATTTTTAAAAAATATATTGCTGGAGCGCTAGAACTTTTTCGAAGCCCTTCTGCACATCATGTTAAAAGACAGGAAAAACAAGAAGATCAAAGTCCAGAGCCCTGGACCTGTTTTAACATAAAACATCTCTCCTTTATCATATGGACATGCTGGTTTACTTCTTAAATTTCTCTTTTTGCTTTAAAATTTGTCATATTAAAAGAATTAAAATTAGTTTTATAAATGTGAAAATGTGTTTCAGCTAACTTTTGTTTGTGTTTTTTCATTGTTGCTATGCTTGCTGTTATTTTTTTTTTTTTTTTGTCTTTTTCCTTTTTATCGGTACCAGAGATCGAACTCACGACTGCCTGCTTGCAAGGCAGGCGCTTATGCCGCTGAGCTAAATCCCCAGCCCTGCTTGCTGTTATTTTGATGGCCTTGAACTGACTATGTAGCCCAGATAGGTCTCAAACTTATGGTGATCTTCCTGCCTATACTTCCCTACTTCTGGAATTATAGTTATGTTTCTCCATGCCTGAATTCTTTTGATTAATATTCTTTATTTTTATATAGAATACTAAGCCTCAAATTATCAAATGTTTACACCCTATGTTTATAAATTTAGGTATGTGTGAATGAGGGCTGATTACATTATGTTCTTCACTATGAAAGAAATTTTGAATATATTGTCCTTGTAAATGCATTGTAGATAACCTATTTACAACTTACCTAAGATGATTTATTATAACTATTTGAATATATGTGACATTCAAGTTCCTACTTAGACAAACTAATTATATTATCGTTCCTTTGATGTTGTGGTTATATTAAATAAGAACATAACAATTTAATGTAGGTTGTAAAAGGGTACTGATAAAGGGCAAATGTAAATGCAAAGTTTAACACATGTAAGTGATATATTATCAGATCAGTTGATCTGTTATAAGCAGTAGTAATTATCTCCTCACAACCTAGTAGCAGGATCCAAATCATTTAAATAAATAGTTGAAAAGGTGAGCACCATCTTGGAAGAAAGCTATGAACACAGTACTGGAAGAGAAAAATATAATTGAAAATGTGTCATATTTACTACAAAGTCCTCACTGGAAATGACCTGTCCTCATCACAATACACACACACACACACACACACACACACACACACACAGAGAACATGTGAAACAAAGACACAGAAAGGCCCCCAAGGATTCCCATTTCTTCTAAGAGAGATCCACAGAGTATCAATAGAGAGAAAAGCAAATACACATATCACTCACTATGTAGTAAACTAAATCAAAAATGGATTTAAGACATTAAAACTAAAACATTTCACATACTGGAGGATAAAAATGAGAAAAACCACTGAAGTCATAGGTATAAAGATTCTTTGAATGGTGTTCCAAGTGCACAAGAAATAACAGCAATCCACAAATGGGATTATTACAAACTTAAAGGAACAGTAAAGAAAGCAGAGTGGGAAAATTGTATCATTTACACCTCAGACACAGAACTAATATTAAGATATATAATGAATTTAAAAGGTTAGACACCCCCAAATAAAAGACTCAGTCAAAAAGTGGGAAGCCAGAATGAACAGACACACCTCAGAAGATGAAATTCAAGCGGGCAAAAAATAGCATGAAAAAAGTGTTCAATTTTATATGTCATTAGAGAAATGCAAATTAAAACAACACTGAGATTTCCTCTACTGCCAAAACGATGGATATAACCAAGAAAGCAAATAATAACAAATACCTCCCTGGATACAGAATAAAAGAAACACTTCTACATTGTTGGTGGGAATAAACTCTTGGTAAGTCTTCTGAAAAACAGTATAAATTATCTCATAACAAATAAATAGATATTCCATCGAGCTTGGTATTCCCTTCCTAGTTATCATTCCAACACATGAAGATATTTTTGTTGTGCAACACGGACAACAATGTTTATAGTAGCACAGTGCATAATAGCTAAATCTTGGAAGCAGCCTAGACGTCCATCAGCAGATATATGGATAAGGGAAAAGTGACATCTATATATAATGGAATACTACCTGTCTATAAAGGAAACATTTGAGCCATAGGAAGGAAATGGATACGTCTTGTAAACAACGTTAAATGAAATGAAACAGACATCCAAGTTTAAATACAACAGGGTTTCTCTCATTTGAATAATCCAAAGTACAAATAGTGTAAAGAGTAAACTGAAAGGCTGATCAGAGGAAACAAGGGAAGATCTAAAGTGAGTAAGAAGGGGACCCAGGGTGGGAAGAGTGGGGAGGGGAGGGGACATAAGCAAATGTAACATGTGTCATGCATGTGCCCCAAATAGCACAATGAATGTGATCATCAAAAACCGCAGACATGAGCTACAATAATAATAATTATAGTTATATACAATGTATGTGATATATATATATATATATAGTGTTATATATAAATATATAACAAATAATGTAATAATATAATTATAATTATAGAAGCATATCTAAAAATAAAAGAGGGAATAGAATAGGGAAGGAAAGGCAAGAAAATGAATCAAGTTGTGTTAAGATACATGAAGTATACACCTCTACTCTCTAAACGTGTACAGAAAACATGAAATAATAAAAAGAGAAAGAGAGCCAAAAATAAAATTCATAATTAAAGTAAAAATAAAACTTCCAAAAAGAACAACACTTAGAGCATGTGTGTGCACGTGCGTGTGTTTGTGTGTGTTTCTCTGTGTGTGTGCGTATGCGTGCATGCACTTGCTTATTAGTGGAGGTGAAACCCAAAACCTATGTACTGAGCTAAATTCCTACCCCTGATAGTTTTTCATTTTGACATAGGGTCTTTATAATTCACTAAATTGCCCAAGTAGGGCTCCAACTGAAAATCGTCCTGCCTCAGTGTCCTGATTAGCTGGGATTACACGTGTTTACCACTGTATCCAATTACATGTTTTTAACATTTCTTGTATCTCTGGACAGAGTCCATTAGGTTGTTTAAATTACCTAAGTTTTTCTATATCTGAACCATCTTTGCCCATTTCTGAGAACCTTAAATTTATATTCTAGATAAATATACTTTAAAGTATTTTTAGATGATATAATAATCTTTTTGGAACTATAAAAATCCAGCTCTGTCACTAACAGTACAAGCCAGAATTACCCTCAAAATACATTGTTAATTCAAACTTTTATTTTCCTTGAACAAAATGATTTGTTACATAAAGAATTTTAAACGAATTCTTTTCACCATGCATTGATTAAGTAAGTAAATAACAGGTTTTATTTTAAAAAGAAACACCTTTGATGTATAAGGCATATCAATGTCATTAAAAATTAGTTGGATTAGCTAGAAAATTGTTAGGAATCAAATTCCAGAGGGAGATAAGAGATCAAGTCTCAATAGTGAAATAGACTTTTTTTTTTTTTTACTTTTATCTCAAGATTTAACTTCGATATTGTGTGAACTGCAAAGTAACCTAAACCTTAAGTCATCCTTCAAAGATTTAATATGGTTACTGGTGTAAATCTGACCCACATTTTAATGGTCTGTTTTCCTTCCTTTGCTCAAATTTGAAGTCATCTTTACAGAGGTTATGTTTATGTACTGCTCCTTAGGCAACTAAAACTTGTCAAAAGATGCTTTACGGAGAGCTTCAGTTGGATCGGCATGAAAGAACTTACATTTTGAAAAAAATGCAACTAAAGCATATAGCTTGCATTCAACCCCACAAATCTAATAAAAAATAGACAGCTATAGGCAAGTGCTGAAAGCGTAATTTTATGCCAGACATGGTGCTAAGTACTTTGCATGTATGATTTCAATCAAGTCTTTCAGAAAACATGAGAATTAGGTGTTATCATCTTTTTTTGTTATAGATAAGGAAAATGGTTCTCAGAAGGAGTAAATTATTTGCTGAATCTCCAGAAATATACAAATTTTGAAACTCCTCTTCACACCATGATTTTGAATAATTTAGCAGAAGACTGACGCAAAGGGGAATTAAATTATTCCTTCCTTCAAAGAGCTTTTAATCTATCAAGATAAATGTAGGAATGCAGGTTAAGAAATTTGAGAAATTTAAAATTACTCTGTTCATTTGAAGCACATAGGTATTGAAGCAATAAATATGTATTAACTAACATACTAAAGATTACTCAAAGTAGGAGAGGTATGTGAGCATTAGTGTATAAAAAAGGCATCAATATAGGAATGGTTCTTAGTTTTCAGGTGTATTATTTGCTCACAGCTTTACTTTAAATGACCTTCTGGACAATATTTCTCTCTTACTGATCCAATTTTTGCTCATATGGAACAATACATATTTATTTTGGTTAATGAAACAGTCTTCTGTAAAGAAATCCAAGATATTATTTCTTCAATTACTCATCCTGCCTAAGGAAGTTGTTCTGCCTTAAAACAGAAATCATTGAAGTCCACGTTATATTGATCATACCATGCTATTGCCTAGCATGGTATAAAGCATTTGAAAAACTACTGCAGTGTTTTCTAGCACACATAACATATATTATCAAACCAGACAGGGAATCCTAGCATAATGAGAGTGTTTTGCAAATGAGAAATTATAGATAATTGCTGTTTGTTCTTGTTTTCATAGAATGAAGTGTAATTATTATTAACAAGAGGCTTGTTTCAATAATTATTTCTGGTTATCCCGGGGCACAAATGCATTGAAGTAGGAAACAATGCATTTGCATTCAGAGATTTTGTTTCTAGTCAACTATTTACGCTGCCAGAAGTTGCATCTGAACACACGTTCTGAGTTTGTGCGAGTCTGGTGCTTTGGAATCAAGGATGTGTTTGCTGAGTAGAGTATCCCATGATATTCCTAGAGACTAAAGTATAACATGTTTGAAGTTACAAAGCTATCTAAACAGACACAACAAGGTAGGACTGTCATTTTTCTCACTAAGAGGAAAACTGCAAAATTTATATATCCAAATGTCACTGGACTCCCAGGTAACAAATTACTAAGACTTCACATATTGTTAAGTGTTCTCCATTCCGATTTTCATTCTGTACTTAGACAGCCAGTCTCTTTTGAAGTACCAATAGGTTTAATACATTCTAAATTAGGCCATGAACAGGGCTGATCTACCATGATGTTCAGACATGGTCACACTGGTTGGTAAAGTCAACATCATGAGTTTCACTTCATCTTTAGGTTCCTCTCAACCCAATAATCAAAGGTAGATTGAGGAGCATGTCATATTGGTGCCTTCAGAGCAATGCCCTTTGTCCTTTCTCACAGGGAAAACCAGAAGGCTTAAATAGCACCCCTCCTTGCAGTCCCAAGCTGGTAGGCACTATTCCAGGCCCATTCTGGAACTGATGATCTCATCGTAACCCTTGCATTTTGGTCTCCATTCCAAGTGTCTCCCTTTCAGAGTCGCATGAAATCCACAGCAGGAAATGAAACACTCGATAGTGATCTTCACACTCTGGTAAGCAAATGCCTATCCACACTAGCTGTCAAATATTGTGAATTTCTTGGAGATGATAATAACTCTAAAAGTTACTGTGCCCTCATGAGTAAATACAGTTATAAATATATATAGTTATGTCAAGTATTGTGATAATTATTATAAAAATATTATTTTTGGTTCTAGGCATTGAAATCAAGGACTCATGCATTTTAAATAAATGTTCTACCACTCAGCTATACCCCACCTTCCAGGTAAGAAAGGTTATTACCCATCTCTCTTTCACAAAAAACACAACTAAAGTGAAAGCATTCAATAAATGTCCCCAAGGTCACTCTTGTAATAGGTGGAGGTGTTAAGTCTTCAACGTAGGTATGTTGTCTTCAAATCTGACAACATACTGCCTCCTCAACACATGCCTGTACTTTTCCCCTGTTGTTAAATATATAATAACCTTCTGCTTCCGAACTGCTTTTAAGTTTTTCATAAAAGCTAATTTATAAAAATGGCTTGCCATAACAAATGGTTCACCCAAGTTAAGAAAGAAAAAAACATTCCAAGGTGATACACTTAAAAACAAGGAAAGAATGGAGTTATAGAAGCAGATGGAAAACTCCATTACTGGAATTAGGGAACATAAGTACCATAGTGGATAGTGTGAATTGTTTAATCAGTTTTGGGCAGAACCTTAACAAATAAGGGACAACCGTTTGGGCTCACATGGTACCAGCTAACTTGTAACAGATTCAGGTGCCCAGGCCATTATTCTAACCAGCCCCATTGGCAACCTCAAATAAGTCAACTGCATGAAAGTTCTGTTGGTCAAACAGTGTTCTTTTCCCAGAACAAGATGAGTTTTAATTAGAGTACCTTAGCAAATACTTAGAATGACCCAAATAGACAACACTGCCAATGAGAAAATTAAGTACTTATCCTAGGAAAATGAGCTATTCCACTCTGGCACATGAAAATGAATGTAACAGAAGGTGAATTGTTAAACTACAGAAACATCACCTTTGCCTAAGTATCTGTCCACTTCCTGGAGATTAAGAAACTCTACTGCATGATCCGATGACTTCAAAAATTTTATCTGTGGTTACAGAACAGAATTTATTTTGATTTGAATATGTTGAGTGTTTCACTGTGTTGTGTGACTTTGTGAAAGAAAAAATATGAAAAACAAGCATGTATCATCCCAGCCATGCCCATCCTTATGAAGCCAGCTCATGTGTCAGCTTGAGATGAACACATGTGGACATGTCATGTTGTTTGCACTTGGCAAAACTTCAGAATGGAATTCTTGTGAAATTTTCCAACTGCTTTAGAATCTGGTGACAATCTCAGACCAAGACCAGGATCTTGCCTGATGGCTAAGGAACATCATAGCACTTTTAGAAACCTGCTAACATTATAAAGTATCTCTAAATGGGCTGTTTTCTTTACACAGAGAATCAGAATGAGATAATTTTTCACCATCAGCATCTAATATCTGGTTGATAAGGGGTTTTCCATTCTATGCTAAGTAAATTCTACTGTTTACAGCACTTGTGGTGAAAATGCTTAGATATAAATATCTATTTTTTGTTTTCATTCTTTATTGTGAGCACATCAATTATGCATTATTTATATATCTTAATGACTTCTCATTATATAAAGCACAGTTGCATTACAAAAATAGTAGCTAGAATGCAAAAGAAAAGCTGGGGGGAAAATCTTTTCTAAATAGATATTCATGGATAAAATTATCAATACAGAGACAGCTTCAGTGACGATGAAGCTGCTGGCTGGGACTTTGCCAACTCTTTCCAGCCGGGCTTCTTGATTGTTCCACTTAACACTGCAAAAAGTTGTTTTTAAGTGTTCATCAGGTCTAAAAATAAGTAGAAGTGAATACTCCTGCCAAAAATAATCTAACTAGACTCTTCCCTTTCCCTACTCCACTTTCTCAGAATATTGCAGAAGCAACAGTCAACAAAGACATTTGAATGGCCACATGTGGTCCTTCCTAATAAATAAACAAATGTACACACACACACACACTTAACATGCACTTGTATGTTCACTTTAAGCTCATGCCTGATAAGAAAATGTTTTTCCCTAAGAACATATATGAAAAGACATCATCCCAATATGGTCTCTGTGTCTCAGCCACAGAAGGGAATATTTTTGTTATCCTTCCCTGCAACCAGCAAGCTATTATTAAATGTCCATTATGTACTAGGCACTTTCTAAAATGATCTACATTTAATATCTCATTTAACTTCACCATAAATATACAAGGAAGATACTATTATGATTTCGAGGATGAAGAGCAGACAAAGAGGGCTTGCTGATGCTGCTTTACTAGAAAATGTCAGGTCAGTGGGTCTTGTGCTGGTATCAGCTCTCTCGACCGTAATATTACACAGATAAAGGCAAAGAAATCTCAAGTCACTTCTTGTTTTATGGGCAATGAAATAAGTAGCAAGCAATACCATACATCAGATGAGGACTAGGGTAAGTCACTGAGACCCATTCATTATTATGGAATCAAAACGATTATTTATATTAAAATATAAATACAGACTCCCATAAGCACTGTAGACCTAGTACGCTTAGAACACTTCAGAACACATGGAAAATTTAATTCTAGTACAAACTACAAAGCTCATTTGTATTTGCTTCAAACAGAAGAAAAAAATTAGAAAGCTCCTTTGAAAGTGATGTCATGAAGATGATTCATTTTCAGCCTGAACAGCTCCCCAGCAAGAAGCTAAAGAAGACTTAGCGGCCGAATTATCTCATGATAGACCTATTAAAGATTCATAATTCCTTGAGTTTTAATTGGGTGTAATTGATCCCTTTTAGAGTATTTGTGGGTAGTAAAGTAGTCTAAGTGGTTTTCCCTCCTTCTGATTAAAACTTGCCTAAGCTTATTCAACGTGATTACATAGGACAAAACAAAACACTGTTTTCTACAAACCATCTTCTTGATGATAAATATTAGAATTTCAGAGAAAGAATCCTAAGAGATTTCTCCAAAAAATGGGCTACTCAAATTATTTTCTTAAATATTTCTCACTTATTGTACTTTAGTATAATATGCAGTATTAGATTTCTTCAGTTTGGTCACATGCCCATGTACCTGTTGAGAAAATGTTTACATAAACCACATCATCATCATCATCATCTAGCTTCAATAATTGTGAGATTATTTCATATTTCTATCAATTCTTCTTAATATAGATATTTCAAAAATATTCAAAATATATCATTTTATCTTTATGTCTACACAAAAATAGTAAGTCAGGACATTTATAACTACGTGTTAATGTGGTACCTAAAATAATTTAATAATTCCTTAGTTCCTTAAAATCTAGTCCATATTCATTTTCCCTGAATTTTCCCATAAAGCTATTTTGACATTTTTGCTTGCTTGAATTTAAATACCTATATGATACATGTGTATTACATGTGAGTTTTCTGACATGTAGATTAATAATCTCTTTTCCTTATAAAGTGTGGCGAATAAGAGGTGATTTTTTCCATGCAGTTTCTTACGTTGCAGTATTTCTGAAGTTTCCTGTTGATAAGGTTTAGCAGATAACTCTTGGCCTTTGCATTTTCATTATGCAGTACTTAAATTACATGTAGAAGAGGGACGAGATTTAGGTGTGATTTTGGAAGACCTGGGAAGGTTTTCTCATTTTAACATTTTGTTTTGTTTTTATCTTCTTATCTGTACATTTTTGTAGTATACAGTGATTAAATTCCTTATGGGAGTTTATTTGTCATCAGGAAATATATAAAGTATATCTTTCTGTTTTTCAAATGTTTACTGTCATTGAATATGCTCCATGACCTAATTACAGAATAAAAATACTGATATACTAATTTCATTATTTCTTTTTTACTTGTTAGATGAAATACTCTAGCAAGAGGAGTTTCAACCTTTAATAATTGTTTACTAAACTGTGAAGCAATGCAAATGTAATGCAAAAGGATATTTGTTTCATTTAATTGGCCAACTTTCAAAGTAATGAGCTTTTTCCTAATTGCTTGGGAATATTTGTTTTTATAGTTAGTATCCTTATTAATGTAAACTTAAACATTGCAGTTACTATCTTTGCTGATGCTTAAATTGTTAAAACTTTAGCAGAGGTAATTATTCTAGTTTTCCTAGCATTTGGAAAGAGACTCTAATATTTTATTAAAATTTCCATGCTTTCAGGTATGAAAACATGTTCCTAGCTGATTTTACTGATTTTGATGATTCCAATTCTACTTTGCAAGTAATAATTTCCCCAAAGAGTCCTGATTCCTTTGAATAGTAAATGGTATTTAAATTACACAGTCCAGTGGTAAAGCACTCAACTGCTTTCAAAGTATATTAGTGGAGAAGAAATAGATATTTTCTCCATCTTTATCCCAATAAACGTAATATCAAATTAATCCAACATTTGTTTTCTTTCTTTAAACTTGTTCTAACAGGTAGCTGATGTATTTACTCTTTTATTAAACTAATTGTTTTTGTATAATACAAAACAATGGATATGTTAAGCTTATTTTTAAAAGTTACAGTTATTTCTGTTTCAAATTTATTTCACACTCAAATGAACAATTGATTTTATTTTATTCATAGCCTTAGAATGTAGAAGAGCAGAGACTTGCTTCCTTCCATTCCAAATGTTTTATAAGGTCTAAGAATTGTCTATGTTAGTTGTATATACATATGGAAATAACTTTTTAAAAGTTTTATGAATTAGAAACTGGAAATCCCCTACTGAGGTGAAATTTGCTCGCCGTTTTTATATTTCACATACTAACATGAAATTACAGGAATCTAAAAATAAGTTGAAAAAGTGATGCATAATAAACATCATAGGACTGACAAGAGTTGGTATAGACAAGATTCCACTGTTAATTTAACTCTAAGTTTTACTTTCTTTTTTTTTAATTTTTATTTTGAAAGTATACAACAGAACAAGTCAGAATAAAGCCAACTAAGATCGTACAGTGAAATTGGTACAGAACTTCACAGCAGGTTACCAGGATAACAGTAATAGATATCACAGTATATTTTGTTATCTTTATAATAGTTGTTCTTTAAATCCCATATATCAAAATGAGATGAAATATAGAACACTATAGAACTTGTCAAAACAGAATATTGAATAGAGCAGTACCATTAATCAGAAAAGAGCAAAACAGTAATAAAAATATTTGCCTTCCAAGAAATGGTAGAAGGAAGTCCCCCTTATTTGCTATGGTCAACCTCCCAAGAGATGCTCAGATTTCTGGTTCCCACTTGCTAATGGGGGAGAGGGGGAGGAGAAGGAGGATAGGGGAAGTGGGATATTTGACTCTAGGCCATGTAGCAGTAGGTTCACTATTGCTAAGCAGGGAGGCAGAATGATCATTTGTTTTCACAGCGTCCTCAGTTCCAACATGGCGTGGATCTCAGGAGACACTGCTAGTTCTCCCCCTGGAAGGGCTGCAGTGGGCCACACTACAGCCGCTTACCAGGGAGGGGAGGTGCTGGGTTGGCTTCCCAGAGTCCTAAGTTTCTATTTCATGTTTTTTTTCCCCATTTCCTTTTTCTTTTTAGCTTTCCTTCTGTGGTATCACTTATAAATAATTTGTATGAGTCCATATTTTAGAGAGGTATTTGGAAGATTTCTACTTCTGGATACTACAGAGTAGCTTGATTCAAGATAGTAACCCTCTATTTGGATTAAATATAGTTTTCTTATTATTTTGATTCTCTTAATAATCAAAGAATTTTATATGCATATACCCAAAATGAAGCCCATTATTCGGTATAACCAATACTTATTAACAAAAGTTGTTAAAACTTATATTTTTAAAAGATTAAATATGCACTCTTAATTCATGTTTTTTGATGAGAAACATTAAAGAACAGCCAAAGCAGACAATCTTAAAGTTTCAAGACCTTATAAAGAAAGGAACAACACAGTAGAGAACCAGGCCTGTCTCTTGTGGATGTGCATCTATTGATGCAGATACAGAAAGAATAATAGTACTGGTTATTGCTTTTATGTTTAATTTGATGACTTCTAAAGTTAATGAAACAAGAAATAAATAAGCTAAACAAAACGTGGGTACTAAGAGTGCAGCAAGTTTAAGAGCACCAAAGACAAAGAACTCAAAGACCACAGAAAGGAAGAGCTCTCTGATAGGCTATTCTCCAGCAATAAGGGTAAAAGTGAATTCAACTAGCTTTCAATTAGAATGACCTCAACTTTGAGCAATTTCAACCTTTAACTGGGTCAAACTAGTATGTTTCTGCATACTAGCAGCTTACCAGAAAGAAAATAAAACTTCTCTGGAAAGAAAAAAATGTAAGTTCTATAATTTTGTGTGTATTTAATGAAAACTGGCCAACAGGAACAACAGAAAGAGATCAATAAAATAAATCTCTTGAGTAACTCAGATATTTGCATAATCACACACAGATTTTAATATTATAGTGGATATAAAAATAAGACAATAATCTTACAAACAAACCAGGGTCTATGAAAAGAACCATATCAATTGTGAGTTAGAAAAGCAGAATAACTAAAATCATAAATTTTATAGTTTCAAAAACAAATGGCAAAAAGCAGAAGAGATGATTAAAGAGCTGAAATATAAGTCAATAGAGGATATGTACATTAAAAACACAGAAACATTTGAAAAGGAATAAACGACATTTGAGTACAGTGTCTGAAGTAATATAATCAGAATCTTGTGAAAAACAAATATGAGAAAAGTAATATTTGTAGCAATCCTGGCCATGAAGAAAGTCCTTGAGTTAATTATTTTTCTCTTGTTGCTAAGACAAAATACTCAATGACCAAAATTAAAGAAGAAAAGGTTTCTTTAGCTCACAGTTTGTGGAGGTTTCAGTCCATAATCAGATGGCTCCAAAGCAGGGTGGCACATGGCAGAAGCATAAGAAGAATAAATGCACAGAAATTCTTAATTTATAAAATCATAAAAAAAATCTTGGAAATCTACGAAATATAAAAAAAGTTGAACATGAACAAAAAAAGCACATTATCTTTAAAATGTAAATGGGTGATACTAGCTTTTTTAGAAGAAATGAATAAGCAGCAGAAGACAAATGGGTGACATAAAGTCGTGAAAGAAAATAACTGCCATCTTAAGAAAACGTTCTTCAAATAAGGAAAGTGAAATTAACATAGTTCTACAAAAAGAAATGAACAGAGCATAAAAGCAAAAGGATTTATCAAAATTCTACATTAATATATATATATATATATATATATATATATATATATATATAATTCACCCATAAATTTAAATGACTATCAATTGCACAAAACAATAGTATTGTTATGTTACCTAAAAGTACATGAAGAATTAACATATATATTAGCAAGAACTAAAAAGCTGAAAATAAGAAAATACAAATGGTAAGAGCCAGTAATTCTTCTAGAACTGTCTGTTCTTAAAAAAATAGGGTAAAACAACAAAACATAACAGGTATATCAAACACCTGACCAATATAACTAACAAATTAAATCTAACAGAAAAAATATAGAACACCATAACTCACACCGATACAATGTACCTTCTTTTCAAGCATATATGGGATGTTTACCAAAAGTGATCATATTCTGTGTAAAAACAAAGATTCTACAAATTTCACAGATCATATTTGTACTGCTACTGAACAAAGAATTATACTAGATCAGTTATAAGACAATGAGAGCCTTCTTAAACATTTATAAATGAAGACTGCAAAACAACTTAGGCGTCAATTAAGAAGCAACAATGGAGGTAGTTCAAAAAGTCCTAATTATATAATTCTTAAGAGACCAGGATAGAAAAGAAACTAAAGGAATGCCCTAGATGTATTTTTGTAGTGGTGCCTATGACACAGAAAGAAGAAATACATGATTTTCATTCTAGCCAGTCATGCTGGCATCATGTACAGGAAAGTCAACTGATGAATTAGTTCACAATTTGGCTCCTTCATTTGGTGCTGTATAAATTCAACTTGTGTTGCATATAATAGAGGCAGGCACTATAGATGGAAGGTGATCTCAGTGTCCTAAAGTTACTAACTCTTTAACTCCTGTTGAAAAGAAGGTCATGGCCATAATCAAATGATTCCATGTACATGCCTTGAAAGACAAATCACGCTTCTAATGCATAGCATGAACTGAAATTAGCATGGCGGATGCTACTTTAAGGAAGAAATATTTTCTTCACACAGCAGATGTGGGAACATAAGGCCAGCACTGGGTATCAATGCTAAACTGTCCCTGAATTGCACAAAAACAACAGGCTCTAGCAAAATAACCAGTGTTTTCAAACTTGCTAGATTAGCAGTGAGCCTTTTGACAGTCTTGTTAGGAAATGATGTCCATCCACACTAATTTGCTTTGACATACATTTACATTAAATGGTACATTTCAGGATCAAGCAGGATGTCTAATGTTGAGTAAGTGATCAAAACAGTGTGATAAAACTGCAATGTCAGGTGTTTTCTACTTAAATCTTCTCTTATTTATTTATTCATCTTTTTATTTTTTTTAGAATGGAATATATTTATCAGGGAAAGAAAGCTTCTGTCTGGGAAAGAGACAAAAGAGATTTCAAATGGGTTGCCTTCTACTTATTTATTTTTAAGAGAACTTAGTTTATCATTTTTTAAGTTCCAGCATTTAAGTGACACTGAACTATTTTATAATGTTGTTGTCTAGCCTGGCAGCTCTGTGTTGTATTTATATCGTACTACTAATATAAGGAAAGTTGATTCACTTTTAATTAACATTTATACGATAATAAAATTACTCCAACAGAATCTCAAATACAAAATTACTCCTAACCTAAAGTTGTCCAATAAGGTAAGCATGCAATTGTTATTATTTTCTGAATTCCCTCAATGTCGCATGATGGTGGCAGCTTATTCCAGGTTATGCTCTGAAGTTGGTGCTGAAACTCCTTATAGTAAAGATTATCCTTGAAATTTCTCTAAATTTGCATAAAATTTCCATGCGTTTGTATATACATCAGTCTACAGTAATTTTAAGCACTGCAATATATGAAAAGCACAGAAATAAGCTCAAGATAAGATATAGCAACTTCAAATTTTAATTAGCAGGGAATTAAAACAGTTCTATATCATTCAAATTTTTGCACTCTCAGGACATTTAATTTTTAAGTGCTTTCTATCATTAAAAAATTAATTTTCCGTGACTAGTTTAAATACATATTTTTTTCTTTTTCTGAGTGTAATTTATACAGTATGGCAAATACATCATAATTTTGAGTTTTGTCCTGAATAGGGTCAATTTTATAAATGTCTTTGCCTATTATCCAATTGTTTGTAATTCTTTCTTCAAAGTACATCCAAAACTTTAGCCTAATATGTCAGTTTGAGTATTTCTAACCCAAATCTTTTCTCTTGTGTATATTTTCCCTTCCTAAATACATTCACACTCTTTCTTCATCTCTTAACATCGCTGCAGGCTCCTGTATCTTCCTTCTCTCCTAATCATCTATTTGTGACCATATGGTGCTACCAACCATTCTGAAAAATAAAAGTGTCTACACTGAGAAACATGGTATTAGATACAGTAAAAAATAGCATAGTTACTGCTAAAATATAACAATGCACCAAATTATGACTTTAGACATATTCCTGTTGAATTCATTTTGCCTAGATAAATATTGTCTAAGAAAGTGAATGAGGGCCACTAAGTGAGGATTTAGCTCAGGGGCCTAAGCATCTGCCTGGCAAGTGTCAGGTTGTGAGTTAGATCCCCGGTACTAAAGAACAAAACAACAACAAAAAAAGAAAGTGAATTGGAGTGTAAGATTTACAATTTTTCATTAATAGAAGCGAGAAGCTAATGGAACTATTTAAAGTAATGATAACAAAGACTTGAAAATGTAATAAATTTTCTCTTATTCACATTTCAACTTTTCTGATAACTCTCTCCTTTCTTTTATCTTTCATTCTTCTTTTACTGCTGGTTTTATCTTTTCACTACCAGAATATTACCAGTGACCTCTTCTCAAGCTCCACCTGATTCCATTTCTTCGAACATCTCTGATTAATTCTAGCTACTTATACATCTTTAACCATGATCTTTTCTGGAGCCTCAGATTTAGACTAGAAATCTTACCACGATTCCTCCTAGGGACCAATATATCTTAAATAAAACTTTGAATGAGATATATTTCCTTTGTTCAACATACTATCTCCAAAAATAGTCCAGTTAACATAACATTTTATAGTACAAGTAACAACATATTTCAATTGAGAGACTATAACTTTTCCTACATATTATGCTGACGAGTTCACACCTTCAATCTGGGAAGTCGAATTCCTAATAAGGACTGAGATAGAGTCCGTGCATTCATAAACACAAGCTCCAGTGAGTCTGTGTTCACTGGAGGTGTAAGCAGGAGATGGATGTGTTACTTTGCTGCAATTATGTTTTACATTACTCAGAGAAAGAGTGAGCCTCACTGTCTTGACCAGAGAAAGTCCCACAACATCGGGCCACTCTTCCACCACCCTTCCACTCCTGGACATTGTATTCTGATGCTCCTGATGAGAGGTTGGAACCATTCTGTTACAAAGATGAGTACCTGCAACACTTTGGTTTCTATGAAGGAAAGGCAGAAGCATTGTTTGCACTTCAATCGTAACATCGCAAGACTTATGTCTTTCAATTCTATTTTTAAAGATAAAATCTTGTCTGATTTGTCCAATATCACCCCACAGGGTTACATCCACCTCATGAAAGACTTGTCTAAGTCATCTGGTGGTCCTGCACTCTCTGAACATCAAATCTTTCAAATCTGAATTTGGAACCACAAATCTCTTCTTCCTCTAGCCCTGGCACCGGCATCGATGTCTATGGCACAAGCTAGGCATGCATCTACCAATGAGTCACTTCCCCAGCCTCCTTGTCCTGTTTCTTATTTGATCAGTCACATGTTTGGTGGCTATCTTGAAGATATTTTCACTGTTACTGTATTTCTCAAGGTGCCCATTTTTCTCCCTATTCTTCATGGTCTACCTATCATCATTCTCCATGTCTCCCCAGTGATTCTTCAAGTACAGTGCACCCACCAGCAGCTTCAAAAACAACTAAGAAATTATAAAACAGGTTAATTCTGGACCAACTAACATACTTATTTAATAAAAAAAAAACTTTGAGAGACCACCACCTGTGTTTAAGCAAGTCTCTGGATAATACTGATGCATTTTGAAGTTTGAAAATCCTGATAGAAAGTTAATTTGGAGAAACATTCATCATATATTTTAAAATACTTCATCAACATGTTCAAAGACATTCATGGTCCGTAGCTCCATTGCTTTTAGCCGTTAAGTTTTCTTATCTTGATTTTATAAGAAACCTGAGATCTGAGAGGAATAAAGTGGCTGGCCTGAACCTCAACAAGTAGCTAAGGGCACAGACATTGTGTTCTCTTTTAGCCAGCTACTTGTTGGTTGTTTCACTGGTTTGTTTGCTCGTTTGTTGGCTTGTTTTGCACAGCTAACAGTTGGGTCATGGAGGGGTACGTAATATTGGTCCAGTCTTCAAAACTCAGAAGATTTAATGCCAGAGAATTTTACTAAAATTTTTGAAAGTAATATTTGTGAAAATGGCAATGCAATCAAGCCCAGTAGAATGCATGCAAGTTGGTACATATGCATACTGTTGCACTGTTTATCAGAACTAACATATAGACATCTGCAGGAAACTGCTTGTGACTGGCTCTGTTCTTCAGCTCTGCACTCTTGCCTATGTTCATGAGGGATTTGGATATTGGAGAAGGATAATGGTAGTAAATAGAACATATTTCCAGGTGATAAAAAGCTGCAAAAATTGTCTGACATGTAAGAATTTCCATCCAAAGAGCTCTACAAAATCTGAATGTGACAGTACAAACTATAATCCCAGCATTTGGAAGCTGAGGCAGAAGGATTACAAGTTCAAGGCTTCTCTAAACTTTAGAGCAAGAGCAGGTCTCAAAAACACTAAAAAAAAAATCAAATTTTAAAAAAGCCAACAAAAATTTTACAAAGAAATCTCAACAAATATATTATCAAGGAACTTCATGAGACTATCCAATGTGCAAAAAGTATTGGTATACATTTAGGCTGGATGAGTCAGGTTTAGAATCAGGCAGGTCTAGATAAAAGCCTTGTATCCTCAGTCTCCCTGTCTCTGTTTCTCTCTCCCTCTGCTTCTGTCTCTATCTTTCTCTCTCGGTCTCTCATTCCCTGTCTCTCTGTCTCTGTCTCTCTCAGAAAGAAGGCATAGCGTCTTTATAATATGTTTTCACTATGACTTTGTGAATTATGCACTTTTTCTAACAGAGTTTTTAGATGACTAAACCTTTGGAGAAGCTTCATTATCTAAACACATTTGGACTGATGGGAGATTAGGCATATAATTTGCTTAAATGATGGATTGCCGATGCTGAATAATGCAGAAAATTTCGGTACCGTGAATCATTCTGAATGTACAAAACTGGGCAGAGAGCCAAGAAAGTACAATAGATTAATAGGCTAATCTGTCACTGCTGAAGATACAGTTTCAAATTTTGATGCCCAGAGAGGGGAACTGATGTAAAAACTGGTATCTTACACTGAAGGGCAGATCTCAAAAGAGTGTAGAAAGGGCAGGAGTTTTAATAAAAGAGAAGAGTAATCTGCTAGGAAACTTTAGTTAGGAGAGAAAAAATTGTACCAGACAAATGTGGCTATTTTATTATTTCTCTCTATCCAGCCAACATACAAAATCTCAATCTTATTCCAATTAAAACCGTTATAATATTTGAAGAAGTGATCATATGCTTATGACTATGGATTGTTCTATACTAGAAATGCATTTGGAGATCTAAAAGACAATAGAAAAATGACAAATGTGTGATTCTCTCAACAAGGCCTGATTTTATTTTCTACAATTGAATCCATAATCTGTATCACAAGTCAGAAAGACTTCATATTTTCTATTGAATCTGCATATCTTTTTATAATTTAACAGAACAGAAAATTTTCCAATGATTTGTCTATAAAACTGTATTACTTTGGGCCATCTTCAATTGCCTTTAGTCAATCATTTTTATTTGTAAACATGATAATTTCCTACAGTTGAACATAGCAGATTTGTTCATATAAAATTAGAGACTGAGAGAATTGCTCAGTGGTAAAGCAAATGCTTTGGGTTTGATCTCCAGGATCAAGAAACTAAATAAAATTAAGCAGTTAAGTGGAAGTTCTACTAAGCATTGTGCTATTCTCGTTAATTATAATTCCCTCCTTGGAGTACTGTACGAAAATTTAGATTTGGAAAATTCAAATAACTTTCCAAAGTCATTAGTTAAAGAGTGGCATAGCTGTTATCTTTTTGAACCCTTAGTAAGTTCGTCAAATATGATTATGACAGTTGTTCTCTGTAGAAGCCTGACAGCCAAGGAGCAAAGTGAGACCTTACATTTAGCTAGGGTTCTACCCAATCAGGTGGGGCCCTTGGGGTAGCAGATTGTGTTTTCTAAAGATGGCTGAGCTGATACATATCTTACCATACATTCAGTTCAAACAGTATGATACTGACACTCTTTCCTGGACAGGTGAAGTCTGTTTTCCTTTCTGTGTAAGCTGGGCAGGACTGTACAACTGCCTTTGGTCATAAAAAAGACGCAGATTGATAGTGCATAGCTTCTGAGATTAGGTCACCAAAGGGCATATAACTTCACTCTAGTGCTTTCTCTCTTTAACAAGTACACTGACATTTCAGGTCCTGTGTGTTTTCACCATTAAATTTAGCTTTGTTTTCCAAGGCACTCTGTAATTTACTTGGAATACTGTATATTTCACTTTTAGGGGTGAGGAGAGGTTGGTGGTAGGAGTCAATTTAGAATATAATAAAAATTGTTCTTTTTAAAGGATTTTTTTTTAAAAAGGGAAAAAACAGTTTGAAGTTGGATAGAATATTAACCATTTTTCAGGCAAAGAAAAATGAATCTAGGATTCAAATCAATCCTAGATTAAAGGGTTTTTGGGGGGATTACTAGAGGTGGCCTGTTTGCATGCATTATTGTCATAACACTCACACTACTTTCTTAAGTAATACTATTAATAAAATCCCTCTTTCACTAATGTGTCTTTGAAAATCATATCATTTTCCGAAGGACTGTATATAAATTAAATATAAAGGAAAACATAATACAAACCACAGTGTATGTCAACAGTCACCCACCTCCCTGACGTAGGTACAGTGATCAGTGAATATTTTCGTTACTGTTCAAAATCCAGGAAACTGTTTAAGATCCAAATTTATATTATTTTCTTCCAGGACAAAATAAACTCAACCTGTATTACATTACTGAATTAGACTATAGACTTTTGTAATGTATTATGTTACTGTGATAGAAGAACACTGCTTTTTGTTTAAGAAAAGGCTGTACATTTCTATGCCTTTTACTCTTTTAAGTTTAAAATTACTTAAACATATTTTCTCTTTTCTTTTATAGGTCTGCATTAAACCACACTACTAATCTAATTTTTACTTGAAATGATCCAGAGCTAGCCAAACCCATTCAAATGACATGCAAATCAGTTTAATTTGTTTGTATTACAGACTTTGAGATAAAATTTTGCTTCTGGGGCTTTAGCAGTGAAAATGCCTCTCATGTTTACTATTTTTTGTTCTTAGCTTGGCAGTATGTCTCCACAGGAATGTTGTTTAGCAGATGACTTTTCTAAGGGAAAGATCTACCGGGGAGACAGTGACATTCAGCAAAACCATCTTAGGAAATCAGAGAAAACATTTAAGAGTTTGATTTTGATTATTACATAAAGGACCCTAATTAGAAATATTGGTGTTATTGAAAAGAGGCTTACAAGAAATTTTAAATCTTGCTTCATATCTTTTGGATTTCAAATTTTTTTCAGTGTGTGCACTTGCCCATGACAAGTGAAACATGAGTCTGTCTTAAAGGAGAGCTATGCAGAAAATATTCTGAATTATTAGCCCAGTTGCTAGATGTTTCCAGTATTGTTTGCTTTTACCAGCCGGGATACCAAAGAAGGGTTGTTTTCCCCTGAAATAAAGATCAATTCAAATATATATGTTAGATAAGAAAAAGGGGAACCACATTTGTCCCACATGTGAATTGCCAGGCCAATGCCCTGATTGTACAATACTAGAATGTGGATAAACAGGACATATAAAGCTTTCTTTATTCAGAAGTACAGACGCTTGCATATAATTTTCCTTTAAAATATGATTATTAATACAAACATCTAAATAGACATACACATATATTTTATGTTTTTATATGTATATGTATCTAAATAGATCTTTATATCAATATATATCATATATATATGGATATATACAAACACATACATCTATAAAATATGGAAGCCAGCTACTTCACCCAGGATGTATAGTGCTCACACAAAAAAATAGTCACCCATTCCAGAGCTGATAAGAAAACTAACTTCGTACTTGCTAGAGTCTCCCCTCGATGACTCTCTGTCTCTCTCCTCGGTGATGTTATCAATATATCAATGATATATCATTGATATATTGATACATCACTGAGATAATCTCCTAAGAAGAGATGTGCTGTGAAGTTTCTACTCATCTTTGTCTCAGAGTCCTAGAAATATGGATTATGATTTCTTTCTCATATGTGAAGAAAATGATAAGAACAGCTTTTAAAATTTTCCCTAGTGAAACACTGGGATTACATATATGATCTGATTCTAAGAACCTCACATATTTAGTAATATAAGACTATTATGCCTCCCTCACTATAATTTCTGTAACCATGACCCTCTGGATATTGTTTGTCTTCAGCGTGCTTTACTTGCTTCACTGAACAGATTACATAGTTTAATACAATTGTTATGATAGATTTGTTTTGACTCTTCACAACAAAAAGCCTGTAAGAGTGGACATCTCCCTGCTAATGTATTTTATAATTAGTGAGGTTCTTTTAAAATAGAACTCTGACATTAAAACATTATAATCCAAGCTTCTAATACTCTGTAAAACAGAAAAAATATTTCTGTAGAGTAAGTGGGAAATATTATAATCTGACTCAATTTTGGTACTGAAGCCCAAAATAAAACAGATTACTATATGTCTATTGCCGAAATACATCCATATCAGCACAAACAGTCATAGTTGATACTCGCTGTCCTGTGATCTTCCCTCCTGAAATTCTCAGTGAGCACAGCAACGCCAGCTACATTCCCTGAGGCTGACCATATGTGGCCTAATCTGTACTTAAGATCGTTTGTTCAAATGACAGCTAAACACATTTTAAGGTCCTATGACTCAATTCATTAATGTCACAGCTTGGTACAGCCTTTAGCCTGAGTCATATAATTCTCTATGGTCTTTAACTTTAGATATAGTAAGAAGCTACTTTGTTGAGCTTGAAAATGCCCTTGGTCCAGCACGATATAAATTTGACAGTGTTCTACTGTGAAGAATGCCCCTCCCTCCTTTCCCTCAAGGCTTTCATGGCATTAACCCCCAGAAATGCCAGCCAGACTCACCAAAACCTGCGCACCTCTCATCCTGTCAGCTGAATTCTGCTTTCCAGTACTGTTCTTCATTTCCAGAGAAAATCTGTTTTATCATTTTACCATTGCACTTTATTATTTTATTTGCATTCTCCCATACCTCAAATGGATGAACTTCCTTGACTCTATTGATTTCTGCTTCTATTGATCTCACTATGGCAAGTATTGCCTGTTTACCCCTTAACCTGCTGCATTTTGTCTTCAATGCCTTTCCAGTTGGCGGAAACTGCCCTTTTGAAAGGCTCTTGGGAGTTGCTAATAACTGAGTTCAACAATTTTTCTCAGGTCTCTCCTCCCACATTTTTTAACTTCTCAAGCTAATTTAATACCTATGCCCAGCATTTATTAAGCTTTCACTACAAGGCACTTGTAAGTTCTTACTGGTGCTGCATAGAGTACCACAAGGTGAATGCTTTGCATAATATCTATTAGCAGAGCAGGAACTAAGATTCACACAGAGGAAGAAAACCCATGCAGTTGCATTTGAAATGCAAGAAGTTTCCTCCTTAGCCCACACTGTCTACTTGGTAGTTGGTAGTCTCTTATATTGCTCTACATTAGTCTCTGTTAACTAAGCAGCATTTGGAATAGCTGTCATTTTCTGCACTGCATTGCAAAACGTTCCTTGAAATACTTCACCATCCAGACTAGATAATAATTTCCTAGATGGCAGTGACGACATCCAAATATGTGGTGCTGCAGTTCACCTAAGTAACAGCGTATTTATTACATTCATAAAGCTGAAAGAAGGTGAGATGTTCTTCATTATCCCTGACATTTAATAGCATGAGATAATCAATGCATTGAAAGCAATAAGGAGATTTCATTGACCCACTCCTCTTCAATGAAGGGTAAATTATATGATGCGATAAATACAAGACTGCAAGAATATCTTGGCCTTTAGATTTTGGAGGAATGACATTTTTAATGGTGAGAATTTGCAACAGAGTGTGAATGGAAAATATTAATGTTTTAGTAAAGAGATAAGTGTGTCTACTCCTATTTCCTGTTTCCTTCAAGCAAAACTACCCAAAACTGATTATTTCAACCAATGGAAACAGGTAGGGGAGATGTCAGTAAACACTACACACACACACACACACACACACACACACACACACACACACGCACACACACACACGAAACTGATCATGAGAACAAAGTTCTGATCACTACCTTGGTGCATACTACAGGTATTATATAAGAAATATTTAAAGAGTATATCCTGATTTTGAATTCTATTATTTTATGAGAGACAGAAAATAAATAAGAATAAGAAAAAGAAGGGGACATTGGGTAGTTTTATCCAAGGGATCTTGTTCATTAAGAAAACTGCAGGGTTTTGCTAGACTTCATTTGTTTACTGGTAACCAGAAGTCCACCTGCGAGTGAAAGTATCTCATTTCCTCTTTTATCTTATATAAGCGACTAGGCAGAGGGCATCCACTGAAAGTTGGAAGGCACCATACTCTCAAATATGGCATTCTGTGCTTTTCTATTTTATAAGCATGTGCCACCATGCCTGGCTACTCAAAGTCATTTGTGACAAATGAAAAGAAACCTGATTAAATATTCACTAAGCCACTAGTTCTGACCCATTAGACCTCCAAATTTCCAGTCTTGAGACAGCATGTTTCGCAGTTGGCACTGTAGCTGAGAGTCAGCTTTCTCTTATTCTTTGATGGTAGGAATATGAAATGGCACAGTCCCCAAGGAAGGGAGTCTGAGAATGTCAATCAAATTTTACATCCAGACACTACTGAACCCCAGTATTCTCTCCCTAGGACTCCTACCCAAAGTTACACTAGGGAAAAATACTTATAATTGATTTATATACATTGTTATTGAGTGTAACATTATTAGCAAAAGACAAAACTAATACCAAATATTCACACAGACAAAACTAACTTTATAAATTATGGTTTGTCTCTGTCCAAAGAGAAGAGTAACAGCAAACTAAACTAGAAACGAAGTAAAGCAACACGGACAGATATGAAATGATACCAGATACATGTTATTAAACAAAACCAATAACAAAATGGATAATATACTGAAAGTAATATGCTATTTTATGTAATATAAAAAATACACACATAAATACTAAACTTAAAGCTGGTAACTTTTAAAAGTTGTAGGTAGGGTAGAGCACTTAATAACAAAACAGAACCTCCTTGCCTACAAGCTCTACCGAATAAATGGGACAAAGACTTCTTCAGGGAAAAATGACTGAACACACACTAAGACATTTAGAAGAATTTAGAAGATGATCCTGGGAAATCCTGAGTGACATAAAATCAAAAACATGTTAAACACTAAAAAAGTGTGTTAAAGGTGCACAGGAACCTGATGGAAAGTGGCTTTCAGTGGAACAATTTATGCATTAAAAAGACTGACTACAATCAAATGAAACATTGAATGCACAAAATCCATGCATTCATGATGCATTCAAAAAGAGAGAAGGAATTGCTGAGTAACTGTAGGTTACCTACCATCTTAACAAAACAAAACAAAACAAAACAAAAAAAAATCACTCATTTACAGGGAAGCATGACAATGCATCACTTTCCCAAAAATTTGGTAATTAAAAGAAACTACATTTTTTTCTAGCTGCTTTCTAGGAATTTTTCAAAGTAATGAGATAATCCTAGCTTTGCAAGGTGTAGCATCATAGCCTATGAGTTTTATTTAAGGTATGATTATGCTAATTAAAATAACCCAAATTTAAAAGCCACAACCCAGGGTTCCAATGAAATTCCACGGGAAAAGGCTTGTGGATCTGTAATTCTATGCCCAAAGCCTGAAGCGTCTGCTCTGGGAATCTAAGGGTCTGTGCTGGAAACCAGAAGATGACATCCAAGGTGAAGGTGAAGGCTAGAGCTCCTACAAAGAAACAGAAGCCGTTATGTCCTTCCTGATTTCCCTTTCATACCATTCAGATGACAAGCTGCCCTGGAGTATGTCTTCTGCACCCTAGGAAGCCAGTGTAACTAAGTTTCTCTTATCCAAGTTGACACAATGTTTCAGCCATCACAGGAGGTATATTTAACGTTGCTGAGATGCCATAGAAAGGTTAGAATAAACTGATTTATTTTTATTATTGAATAAACACTTTATTTCACTAAAAAGTCACAATTATGACAGCACCAAAAGAGTATTTACTCATAGATGAGGAGGAGAAAGGTCTCACATAAGCTCTTCCTGTGTAGCTGCTTGTTAGGAACGGGGGACAAGTGCTCTTATTTTGTTTTATTTTTCTAGTCTTACATAATCAAACTCAGTGAACGCTATTCTGATGGAATTCCAAGGTAAGATTCCACCCAATTCAGTCACTGATCTTGGACTTATCTTGTTTTATATAAGAGAGTAGAGATCCAGGTAGGCTGTGCCACTTTTTTACAGAGTTTTTTTTTTTTTTTAATCATGAATTTCCATTTTTTAAAGTTTTAAAGTAAGAAAAAAAGATGATACATAATTTCAAAATAAAATAATAAGAGATTAACAATGGTTAATATATTATGAATTTCCATTCTATATCTATACATCCATGTTAGTTTGAACAAATGAGTAATGTCAACTTATTTTTTACAAATAGCTATGCTGTATGTCACATAGATCAATTAAGTGACATCCTTAATGTAGACACATTTTCCTTGCATTCCTTGGACCATGTCTTCATGGGCCCCCATCTTTGAAGAAAACTGCAAAATAGCGCATCATTAGAGACTGATCATTCTCTTCATTTACTGATTTCTTATACTGATCTACTCCCACCGGTGTGACATTTGTCATTTCCCCCCCCCCCTTATTGCTGCCAATAAGCTTTCAGCTTCATGAGTTGCATCAAAAACTCCAGGTACTTTGGGCTTTTTGCTTTCTCTTCTACAGATTGAGTTTATTTACACTGATTCCAAATGTGACAAAAAGCAAACAAACAATTATCCACATGGTCCACACATCGCTCCTCTTGTAACTCAAATGAAAGCAGCCTGAACATGTCTCCAAGCTCCAGCACTCTGGCTTTCTCCACAGACTCAATGGAGTGCACTCGCCTAGTCCTGGGATGCTGCCAGCCTGGCTGATGAGCTCTAACTGCAGGAATGCAGCTCGCTGCCAGTAATTACGCAGACATAGTGAGGTGTGATGCATCCTCTCTGTCTTGGTCATCATGCCACTTTATGCGGCATAAGATTCTAGTCAGATTGTGAGAAATAATATTTTTGGTTGAGGAAAATCTAAATGATTTTTGCAATTCAAATAATACTCTTCTTTGTGAGATTTGATCCAAGCCAAAGTGTAAGAATACATGCCTTAGCTTTTAGTTTGTACAGTGCTTCTAATTTTTCTAAGCCTTGTTTGTCTACATCTGTCTTATATATCCCATGTACTTGGCCAGAAATGCTAAGCAAAATTACTTTTATTGTGTCAAGTTTGATTGGAGCAATTTTTTTGGAAGACTGGTTGAAAAGTATTTTATGGTTGCTTAATGGAGCTCGAAGGGAAAGTACAAAGATCAGTTTGCAATGCCTCCAGTGGTAACTGACATCTCTATAGTTTCCTTCAACTCTACTCTATCCAAGTTATTCTACAAAACCAGCCCCTCCTTCAAATATTTTAATATATTACATGGACAACTTCACTTGTAAATGACAAATACAGTAGATTGGCTTACTTAACACCTATCTGAGTGTCTGGTTAATGATTTTTCTTAAACTGAAGACACTGCAAAGTTAAAACCTCTCAGACATATGGAGTGTTCTAGATGTGACTAGGTGCTGTAAGTGATAGAACAGTGTCAACCATTGCGAGATGTGATTTCAGAGCCTAATTATACAGAAAGAAAGGAAACGTTCAAGGGAGCCGTATGACTTTAAGCAGATTGCATGTGGCAAAACATGGCCCTGGGTGCAACACATTTGGGAGCCATTGCTGGAGTTTCTGATCACAGCCAAAGGGGAGCTACATGCTTTTCAGGTTTGCCTGGTCTCTCTGCTGTAGTGGGAGTAAGCTCTTGCTTAGACCAGAGTTCCCTGTGGTGTTCCAGGTGATCAGCTCTACAAGCCCACACTGAGACTGCTGATGCAGGCTTTGATCCCTTTCTATGCGCATATATACAACCAATACCGTTAAACCAATGGAAATAGTCTGTTATCTGCCAAAGACCCCTGACTGACGCATGTTGAAAAAAAGTTAAACCACTGTAGAAAGAACATAGACACACACAAAAAATGAAATCATGCATAGTGTTACCTTTGTTTCCAAAATTACTTACTTCTGATGATACTGTCACATAATTCCCTAAAATCCATCTCTACTCCCATCAGTAATCATCTCTAAGCAAAGGTGTGACTCCTCCCTATTCAAATTATACAAAATATTGCTAATATTTTGTGTACTTTTCTTCTTCATTTATATATACTTATTAACTAGGCCCTTCTAAGGTCTTGCAATCCATAAAATCTTGAATTTTAGATATATAATTTCATTGTATGTGTGTTGTATGCTACAAATACACACACACACACACACACACACACACACACACACACAAACACATGAGATCCTAGCATAGTATGTGCTCAATAATATTGGCTGAAGTGGACCAAATAATTCACATTTTATACTGAGTTGAAATGTCTAACATTTTGTTCATGCTATATCTTGCTGTACAGAAATTAATCTCTAATGATAGAAGTTCAAGTTCAATTAAATGGAGAATTTTCATTTTAACATGGTTCTGTGTGGACTTATCAAGTGGAGCAAAGGTCAAAGGAGGGGAGAGCCAAATCAACCTCTCCTCAAACTCTTTACTTCCCTTAAATCTGTAGCCAGCACCTCATCAACCCCAAGTGCTGTTTCTCTGGGTTACCCTTCTGCAGTCAAACTCATTTTACTCCATCTCACAGCTAATAGGCCAACAGTAGTTATGTACCCAGGCAATGTAGGTTAATCTGTTTGATTTCAAGTTATATTGCTATCATTTTCTCCCATGATCATGTATAAGTTGCTTTACAATTCTATATTTCATGTCACTCATCTGCATGAAGCAGTAATAACGGTAAACTCAAATTTATATCAAGCAGAGTGCAAAAAGCTAGGCTTGGTGGTGCATGCCTGTAATCCTACCATTCAGAAAGCTGAGGCAAGAGGATTGCCTTGAGTTCGAGGCCAGTTTGGGTTACATAATGCCTCCAACAGCACTCTGGGCTCTATAAAACCCTGTCTCAAAAAAAAAAAAAAAAAAAAAAAAGCAACAAACCAAATCAAACCAAACGAAACAAAATAACAACAACAAAAAAGAGTACACAAAATTGTGACATATAGGTAGTTAATATAGTACCATTTATCTAATAGTGTTTTTTTGAGAAGAAGATAAATGCATTCAATTCCAATGTTAAGTCTCCAAGTCAATAACAAACCATAAATGAACCATAAACAGCAATGAGCTACAATCTTGACTACTCTAGTGTTCTCTGGTCCCTCCTAACACTGGAACCCTTAAGTTAAACTTCTGTAACACCATGCCATTACAAGCAGCAAAAGAAAGATACATAGAAAAATCTATCAATCCAAATTATCCAGAAAGCCCTATTTGTGCATATAACTTTTTTGAATAAATGTCTTCAAAGAAACTATCCTGCTTTCTCACAGAAAAGCTGAATAGAACTTGGCTCATATCCTTTAATTGAACAAAAGAGTAAACACAAAAAGAGACAAAGCAGTAGACAATTAAGTTAATCTTAAAAAAAAAGCAAGTTTAAAAAAATGTGTTCCAGAAATGATGTGTTTCCTAGAGTCTCCAAGTATATAGCTCCAAAGATTTCTTCATAGAATTCAACACCGGGAAATTGACAAGAAACGTGAATCAGTACAAGCTGTTTTAAGTGTTCACACATAGAAAATATTGCATAAATATTTTTAGAAATATAAAAATTGGCCAGGCACTACAATAGAATCTGATGTGTTTTCTTCCTTTCATCCAGTTCATTGGCTTAGCCAAGGGATATCTCCTTTCCATGTTTTTATATAAGGAGAACAAAATGCCAACTTCAAATTAATTGATTGATAACTTAATTTGACTCTTGACAACTAGCAGTGTCAGACTGTCCAGCCTGGGGTGAATAGCAGAACATTATTGTCACATCCATAAGAGATATAAATACTGGAGTGTAGTGTACACTAAGGGAACAAACCCACAGCCCTGAACACTATGTGGGAAAACTCCATTTATGTAAAGCAGAAAGCAGATATGGTCCTTTTTCAAACTTCTTGCTCGAGGGAAGGACCACAGGTTGTCTAGAACTCTTGCTGAGTTGCTTCTCAGCTGAGGGCCATTTATGTGTTTTTTCAATTGGCAATTCAAAAGGTCAGAGAAAGATTGGGTCAACTTAAACTTTATAGCAGCAAGATTGCAATGGGTTCTTTGTGTCTGTCTTTATTATTATCTCAGTGGTGGAAAATGCCCCTCTGTGTTCACCTACCCTCAGAAGGATGTGGAGAATAATGCAGTCTTTTTAATTTCAGATCTTGCTTTAAGTCCATCCAGCTGTGATTCTTTCTTCTATAGAAAAGAATAGTATGTGATGATATTTGGCATTGCCTAACCAATATAGTTCAGATGGTTTTAACATTAAGATAGAACTTCAGCCCTATCATTCTAACCCCAGGATGTATCATAGGGTTCTATCATTATTTTGCTCTTAATAATTTGCATAACCCAAGAGGAAAGGCTGTTGGTTTATCTTTCAGTTAAAAAATAATAGGACTTCGATAAATCAAACTAAATTATTTATCAAAAATATTGCTGGTTTTTATTGTTATTTCTGGTGATACTTTTATTGGCTATTTTTTTCTAATCATCCAGACTGGAAATGTCTAGAGATTTATTTTATGCAAAATTTCTTGAGATGTCCTTTTAATTTCTGGATTAGAAATGTAAGGTGGAACAGAAACATATTTGTGCAAAGAATGTCCTGGCTTGACTTTAGCCTATATAAACGAACAGCTTGAGTTCATAGTCCATACTCTGATTCTGGGCGCTTCTGATATGCCCATTAAAACTCAGCTGGAATTTATGGCTAAGCCGCATTTTAGATTATGTTTAACTTTTGGCTTGTTTATCACTATTCTTACACAGGAATTTGTTTTTATCAAAAATCAGAGAAAGCACTAACATGTTCTGCCCCACTGGCAATACAAAGTTAGGAGAGAAAAGTTTATTTTTTTTCCATTTAATTACTTCTTTACACACATTTATAGTAATTAGACATCAGATGCAGTAGCTAAAGCAATTACTGTATGTCATTTTGGAGAATTACAGTATAAACATACAGTAAATACTCAATAATCCATGACAGGCTACTTAAAAAGTAATAAGGAAATTTAATTTAAACTGCGAGAGCTGAGACGCGTGATATACTTCTGAATGAAATACCCACAATTACAAAAGAGAAACTGTAGCATCAAAAATTCACCACAATTCATTTAGAGCCCTCACAGTGTGAGTCACCGCCCATGTCCCCTCAAAATTAACAATAACAATGCACGGTAGTCTGCACCAACAGAGAAGCTTCCCTTCTTTTTCCATCTACCCTGTTCTTTCTCTCACACACATCTGTACTCCTACCCTGAGCACACACTATGCTTCAGAGCACACACTGAAAACCTAGCTGACATTCAAGTCCACTAAGTCAAGACCACAGAATTTCAATTTATCATAATATTATTGTGATCCTCTTTGAGTTTTCTTTTTAAGGTTCTTTGCTGGACACCTCTCCCTACATGACAATGCAGTATAATAAAATGGCTGGAATTGAATTCAAATCTCAGCTTACTCATTGAGGAACCTTGGGAACATGGCTCAATTTCCCTTCATCTCAGCTAGCTAGCACATTAAAGTAGAGTTACAAATATTTTTAGCAAGTGGTGGAGAATACAGTGACATAATAGGGTCAAATTTCTGGGGCAGAGTGGGCGCTGGGTATAGGGCTGTGACTCTTAGGTTATTCATTTTCAAATCTATTTAAATGTAATCAATAAGTTTGGAATAGTTATTATTTTCTGTGTTTAGACATTTTCAGCCTGTACAGCATCTTTAAATCATGACGTCCAGGTTGATATCAACTGCTATTTGAAGTACATTTGTTTTCCGTTCATTATAACTTTTTAATGTGCAGTGTTCTTCCAAAGTGAAACAAAAACTGAAGAGCAATTGTATGCTTGCCATCTTCAATTCATTGTAACTTTAAAAGTTTCTATCCAAACTGTCCCAATCATCCAGGACTATAGAATCTTTTTTTTTTTCCTTGCCTCGTTCTGCCTTCCTCTGGGATTCTTCTCCCAGACAGCAGAATAGAAGCATGTGAGGAGGCAGAAAGCAAACTCATCTCATTTTGGGACGATGGCAAACCCCTGGAAGTCTCTAAGCCAAGTAAGTGTACTTACTTCATAGGGTTGCAAAAAGTCAAAAATATCACTATCATTCATTCATGTCTTCATGTGCTTACTGAATACCACTGGCTGCTTTTTTGCACCTACCTGAGGTCCTAATGTGTAGACACTGAGCTCCTGCGTTGGTTGCTAGCAACAAATTTTGCCTGTTCTGCAAGAAGTTTTACTGAATTATATTCATTGAACAGTTGTACAAGCAATGTACACCAGAAAAGGGCTGCATGGTTAATTAAGTTTGGAGAATGTTACCAATTCAACATCTTCTTGTTTACTTCTAGTAGAGTCAGGCAGACTAAAACACTAAAGAGATCAATAATAGTGAATGAAGCAGCTGGATTTAATGATATGTCCATTTGTCTGTTCACCACAAATTATCTCCCAATATTATATTCATTTATATTGCCACCAAAAGTACAGGCAATTTGATCTTTGCCCATATCACAAGTTCTATTACCCAGTCTTTCATTTTTCAGATGGATAAAACTGAGGACCAGAGAGGAGTCTACTCATGGTATACAAAGTGCACATGAACAAATGACACAAGGACCCTGTGAGAACAAATTTCTGTAGTTGGAACTATCAATTGAGATCTATTAGTAGTAACCTCATGCTGCTGCATATTTATTTACATAATATTTTCAGAAATCCTCTAGGGTGGTGATGAATGCCATTTCAAAATTGACAAAGCTGACCCAGAGGAACGAAGACATTGCTAGATGTCACACAGTGAGTCCTCCGCTGGTGTTCTTTCCCTCTCTGCCGTGGTCCGTGGGAACCAGACTAGGTAGTTTTGTATAATTCCTGAGTTCTGCACCTACAGAAGTTAAGTAAGAGTGGGACTCCAGGTAACAATCACTAACATAAATACTTCAAAAAAGAATTTTAAGAAAAGGCCACAACAGAAGGCAACTATAAGTACTCAGTTCCACTGTAATGTAGTAAATTATTCAAGAGACACACATATGAATCTTAGAAGAATATGAATGGAAAGGAATTGGTTCCTGGTTTTTATTGTTTAATGTGTATGGTAAGACCTATTTTCCATCAAGGAAATACGCAACTCCAAAAGCCACCAAAACTAGACAACCTCATCCGGCCTTGGGGTCAATCTTAGAATACTAGAGCCCTGCCTAGGTCCAAGCCATCCGTCAGGTCATGATTGCATCACCCACCCCATTTTCATGATACATTTTCCTGGATCTAATAACCATGATAAACTCAGATTTATCCCACCCCTCCCCCTCTTCAGATTTTTTTTTTTTTTTTTGGTACAAATGATCTAACTCATGATCTTGCAATTGCCAGGCAGGTGCTTCTGCCACTGAGCTAAATCCCCAGCACCACATTTTTTTTTTTTTTTAGAATTTTTTCCCTCCCCCTCTTCAAAAGATATTTCTTTTGGTTTTCCATTTCTAAGGTCCAGCAGCTCAAAAGTGGTCAAGTTATTCAAAAACTGGTCAAAAAATGGTGACAGAAATTATACAGCTCTAAAATGCCCTCTTCTTCCCAGCCAGCTAATAGAGAATCAGCATCTCCAACAGAGTTCCCAGGACTGGGTCGTGTCCTTAGTACACCAGTCTTGAGTAATGGATTTTCTGCTGTTCTTTCAAGATGGTACTTCTGAATCCAATGCTCACTGTCAGAACATTAAAAAAGAATCCCACCTTCTATCTGGAAACTCACCCCCCCCACACACACACACACATTCACACGTATTTTATAGTATTCTATCCACTGATTCATGTATCTGTCCTCCTGGCCAGGGTAAATAATCACAATCTCCTTCAGCTTCTCTCTCTCTCTGTCACCCTGCCACTGCATTCCTTTGTTGTTTATTTTATCTTATGTTTTCATGGCTGGTGACTTAATTTTACTTTTGTAGTAACACAGGCCTACGGATCCCTTCATTTACATATTTCCCTCAAAATATAAAAGATATTTAAATTCAAGAAGGCAAAGATTCCATTTGTTTAGAGAGCAGCTTTAGGAAGAATGCACTGCATTCTTTAAAATATGAAAGAAAGAAGAGAATTATAGTTTTTTTAAAAGGATAAAGTGGGCCCACCTTACTACTTTCAAATGAAAATCTAAAGGTGCAGGTATGTTTTTTTCAAGAATGAGCAGAGAGAAAAGTCTATTACTAACACAAAGATCTGGAAATGCTTCTTACAGCTTGCCAACGTTCTGTGGCAAGTTCTGATTACAATAGGCCTGGGAGATGATTGTTGTCACAGAATGTCTGAATAAGGATTTACTTTATACCAAAGAACTTAGTTTAATTGGAATTAAATAAAAAGGTGCCTTTGTGTCTCTGAAGTTGGAGAGTTTGTTATTTCCTTTTGGCAAAGCACAACTGGCTCAGTTGGCGTGGTCTCCAGTCCTGACTCACCTCGTCCAGGTAGGCATCATGTCAGTTACACTATGTGAAGAGACATCCCTGCAATTTGACTATATTGGAGGAGTGAATGTGTTTTGCGCCTATGGGGGGACACTCAGGGAAGTATATTGGTAGTGATTTTTGCGTTATAAATCAATCTGCTGCCCTTTGAAAAATATCCTTCTTGTCAACACTTACTAAAGTGGAAAGATAATAAACTTGTTTTCTTTCTTCTCTTCAAACCCTTTAATGGACTTTGACATTTCATACATTGAAAAAATGTTCATTTTCTCATAAGACAATATCATCACATTGTGAGGAGTTGTCATTTAGAATCATGAAAGTCTCTAATTCTCAAAGTTAATACAAATGCCAAAATGAAATAATATAATGTAAAATGACAACAAAATATATTCTAATAAGGTTTAAACAATATATGAATAATCTTGCATGAATATATTGTATTTTTTATGGAACTTTCAAGAAGGATTTTGGGACCAATATTATGATGTTTTGATTTCTCATTGTCTTTTTTTTTTTTCTTCCTCTTTTTTAAATGACTTCCCTCTTTTTCTGTTTTGGTGAATCAGATAATAAGTTAGATTTAATGCTGCAATTTGAAAAATTCTTGAAGTTTCCTTAGGTACATCATTATTTTCCTTATCCAAAGTCATCATTATTGTGACAGAGTTATATGTGATAACCAGCAATATGAAACTGTCTAAAATAGAATTAAACATTTATCTGATCAGACTGAAGCCTTTGAGGAGATCTCAAATACAGTATAATTTAGACCACAGAGATACTTCTTATTTTAAACAAATTCATAACTGAACAGTCTACAATAGTCTATCATGCACCTCCTTTGTCAACGGTCAAGCAGCAGTAAGTTAAATTTTGACAACTACTATGTAGTGTAATTAAATGAGTCAATACAGTGATAAATAGAAAACTCAATAAACGCTACATATTTTAAGATAACTTTCAATCATCACATAAGCATTGTACACACTTATGGAATATTATGTGACATTTGGTACACATGTATAATGCGTAAGCTTGTTTATGTCTGCAAGCATTTATCATTTCTGGTGAAAACATTCCAAATCCTTTGTACACACTGTATTGTTGTGAACTAGTCATGCTATTTTGCAATAGAACACAAGAACTTACCTCTCCTCTCCAACTATATAATTTAGAACTCACTGACCAATCTTTCCTTGCCCTTCTTTTCTTATCATTTCAAAAATTACTCTTAAATTATCAACCTTCTCGTGGTAGAAAACTGGGTGGTTTTATATTTATGTACACATCATGGTACTTTCTAAATCATTCTCATTTTATCCTGGGAGGAAAAAGTTATACACTATTAACTCTACAGTGCTACAGAATAACACTGTTGATCAGTATAACATCAGTTGATAGAGATGAAAACGCTTGGTAGAGATATCACTTGGCAGTTCAGAACCAATTTTCAAAAGAATTAGCATGTAAAAATACACAGTGGTGACCATGTAAATATAGGGACTGAGTTTGCATTTCCATTGTGAAGGTATTAAATCATGAAGCAATGTTTGAAGGAGTTTTCAGGGCTTGCAATGAGTGATTAAGCCCTAAAATTATTTTCATTTCTGAAATATGGATTTCCAAATAAAAAAAAAATAATTATAGCATCTTTTATGTTTCCTTAAGTATATCCTCATTCAATCACCACACATAGCTTCTTAGTGATTTTGCCTGTTAAGTATGGAGTTACCAAAAGGAAGCAGTACAAGCACAAAACTCATTTTAATAACAAATCTTGGTTTGTTCAGAAAAGGCTTAGTTTTAGGCAGTCACCCTAGATACTTGTTAGCTTGAAGAAAATTATAATTGGTCACTAATTTAAATATTTTTTTCACATTTGTTTACTCCATGCCCTCAAAAAGAAAAAAAAAAAAAAATCAGACACAGACAAGCATAAAAAAATGTCTAATTGTTTAGTTATCTGTTTGCTTCACAAATGTATTTAAATGGCATCACAATTCCTAACACTTCCTTTAAGAAGCAGAACAAATTGGATAGCCTGTTCTTTCCTGGGTCAGATTATAAGCACAAAAATTGCCCAAAATTTTATGTGTAATAATTTGTCTTAAATTGACTGAATTCACATGCACTAAAGTTGCATTCAGAAGTTGTATACACAGATACAAATTCACATTTCATTCAAATGAAGTTTATAGTCATATGCTAATAACTACTATTTTATTTAAAATGTGTTTTAAGTTTGTTCGTATAGGTATATATTTTATATATGTGTTTGTTTCTTTAAATTTCTCAAACCAAAAGACCTGATGTACATTCTGATAATCATGAGGCCTGCATTCTAATTACTGCCCCATAGTTATACTTTTCTCAGTAAATCAGAGCTCTAATTACTGGCAGCAAAATACACTCAATATTATGGGATATTTATGTAAAATACTGCTTTTACTGCTTCTCAGTTCAGATATGTCTTGGAGAGCTTATGCAGGCATTTCTGAAAGAATATTACCCACTTCAGCCTTTCCTTTCTTGTCCAAAATAATATGCCTGGTGAGAGTACAAATTCAGTTTTAAATACTGTAAATTTCTATCGGAAATTAGCTCAATTGTACCATATTCATTCTACAAGAAGAAAACTGTAAGTTATATTCATGAACAATCGCTTTTTGGCAGAAAAAATATTTGGCTTTTCTAGATAACACATTCCTAGACCTTCTTAGTCATAGGCTTTATTGTGCTCCTGAGAGTCAAAGACATTGGGTGTTTTCTCCCAAGAAAGGACCCACACAACTAATTTCCTCTGTAATACATTTTTAAAACATAAGAATACTAAGTAGCAATACTCATTTGTGAATTACTGTACTGGAATGTTTCCTACTTACACCCCTCTAAAAATACTGTATAGTTGTGCATATAAGCTCTCTTATTAAAATAAGACATCTCAACTGTGTAAACACTGTGAAAGTACCAACCACGCTTACTGAAAATATTCAAAAGTGTAATTTTGGATTTTGATTTAGTGCTCTCAAAAAATATTAATAGTTTTCAACAGCAATGCGATAACACCCTCTCATCCCCTCCTAATATAAGCACACACGTACAACACAAGCCTTAAGCTGTGTTTATATAGATTAAATATAAGCTTAGCCCAAGAGAAATGCTTTATCTGCCTCCCTATCAAATAGAAGTAAGAGCGTTAATCGTTTTAAAGTCTTGTAAACAGATGCAAATGAATGACCACATTATAGATTAAATTAATCAGAATTTCTGAACATGCAGTCAGAGGTTGGTTTTTGTAAGTTTCTAGATTTTTATATTGACATTAATGCAGAGAAGAATATTAAGTGGATTTGTTGAATCACAACCAAAAAACAAAGAATTTATTTTCTGCACAATTATCAGCATTTGCCCCATTTTTCCTTTCATTTCATCTGTAAGACTGAATTTATAACTTAAAGTTTCCCTTTCACTGTCCTTCCTCATCAAACACTTGACTTAAAAATATTATTGGCCAGCTAAATTTTAGCAATTACTTACAAAAACAAATTAAACACAGGCCACATTTTTTCCAGAAGAAAACATTCTTATATAAATGTTGAGGAAATTCCCATCTCAGATTATATCTAATCAAATAAAAAAGCTATTTGAGGTTTTGAGGGGTGAAATTATAACTTGTCGGAAAACAGTGATGTTGAGTTTCATGGGTTTTCTAGATTTATGTTTTAAGCCTTAATGCTGGGTCAACAATTTTTCTTTAGGTTGCATATATAACACCTCTAAGAGGGGGATTTCAGCTATCTTAGAGATCACACTAGAAATGAGTTGAGGCTTAAAGTGCACCTCAATGTTACATCCCAAATCACTTTACAGTCAGAAATTGGTAGAAAAGATTGTCAATTTGTTCAGTGGGCTTTGGACCAAATTTATGTAAAAACTCCAAAACACATGTAAAGTCCATCCTAAATGAAAGTAAAATTTCTGACAGGAGAATTTTCTAGTCAGTTAGTAAACATCAGAGACACTAAATGCTTGCATTGAGTAATATGGTGTAGAGTGATAGAAATTGGGTTCTATGCTTTCATGAGTGTCCTGAGGGCACAGAGGCATTATATAACAATAACTATGTTGTGTGTGTGTGTGTGTGTGTGTGTGTGTGTGTGTGTGTGTGTGTGTGTGGCTTTCCATGCACTGAAACACTTTTTATTGTGAACAGTCAAGTAATTGCAAGATGTTTTCCAAGGGGTCTCAGACTTCATTTGTTAGACACAGGGCACTTTTTCTTTTTTTTTTTTAACTCAACAGGATTCCTTGCATTTATAAGAAAACTTGTAGAAAACCTTCTGACTTTAGAGTTTGTCTGCTACTAGAAATTCCCTGTCCACCAAACCAGTTACACACACTTAAGACTCTTCAGTTTCCTTTTCCTGAATCTATCACATGTGCTTTTGTGTTCTTTTACCAAAAAAAAATCACAGCATTGAAAACTGTCAAATAGGCAATGGAAGCCTCAATTTCCTAACACTTGATGAATAATTACTACTAATTCCACATAATGTGGAATCTAAAAATACGTATGTTCAGTTTGCTGTCTTCATGGAGCTTTAAATAAAACTTAGGAGAAAGGAAATGCATCTCACTTGAATTTCATAGAATTATTAAGTGTGGTGGAAGACAGATTGAATCCTCAAATAACTGGCTACATTGTGTCTAAGGAAGTCAAATTTGTCAATGAATTTATATAAATTATACAGATAGAACAGAGAAGTTCTTACAAACCCACATTACAGAGACAGAAACCAAGTTGAAGGACATAACATTTAAATTGTATTACTTAAAGATTTTTTTTAACCTTAGCTTCTCTGTCGAAACATGGGTCCAATAACAGTACCCACTCCCTAGTGCAATTAGTAGAATCACACAAGAAATATCTGTAGGCATAAAAATGTATAAATGTATTAATATACTTAAAAAATGGAGAAGCATCCCTAGCACATAAACAGGTATGTATATTTGTACCTTTATGGGTTTAAAATACAAATAAACATAGTTTATGAGCTAGTGTAAAATTGGGTTTAGTTCACTTGAGTTTATGTGTAAGTGTTCACTTGTGATATTTGGAAGAAATATCTTCGTTCATGGAGTACTAATACAAATCAATCAGAGTATCTTGTCATTCAATGTTTCCATTAATGTGAGATTTTAAGATTGAGTATAATCTGACCATTGTATGTCAGAGAATGAAGACAAACCATAGTTTTAAAATACATTACATGTGGATTAGAAGAAGCAAAAGAACTACTTCAGATACTTGTTCACAAGTTTTTCAGTAGTTCTTTGACTTTCTAGTGTTTGCTACATATTAACCATTAAATTGTTTTGTTTATAAAAATTTTTATGCATGGAGTAGTGATGTACACCTATAATCCTAGCACTCAGGAGACTGAGGCAGGAGGATCACTGTGAGGTCAAGGGCAGCCTGACCTACATAGCTGTGAGATCTCATCCCCACCAAACAAACAAAATTTTTTCCTGTAAATGTCCTTTTAAAATGAAGTGTTTACTCCTTCATCTTTCACAATTCAATTATATGAAAAAAATTGGAGTTCTAGGTTCAACTCGATTTTATTTTAGTAGAAATTACTGAGAAATGCTTGTCTCGATGCGATCTGATTGAGCTTTTGAATATACTCGCAAAGGTCCATGTGTTAGCGCCCTGGTCCCTAGCTTGGCATTATTTCAAAGAGGAAGAGCATTTAAAATTTGGGTTCCCCGGAAAAGTTTTAGGTCATTAGAGGAATTTGCTTGAAAAGAATTTGAGAAACTATGGTCTCTTCGTCTTTCCCCTATTTTAGCCGTATTTTAGTGAGGTGAGCATCTTTGCTTGCACACATTCCCACTACGATATATTGCCTTCCCATAAGCCCCAAAACAACAAGGTCCACTAATAATCAACCACCAATACTGTGAACCAAAATAAACATTTTCTCTTCCTGAACTGATCATCTTATTTATTTTGTTAAGCAATGGAAAGCTAACGAACAATGTGATGTTAAACTATGTCTTTATGAGGGTATCTTCCCTCCAAAGTATTACAATGCACATTAGCAAGTGGCTATTGAGGAGCAGTGTATTAATAGTCTATTAATAGTGTATTAATAGCAGTGTATTTCCTGCTTAGAAAGCTCAGTGGATTAAGATATCTTCAGATGATTTAAGACAATGTCAACAGGACCTACTCTTTCTCTGTCTCTTGGGTAAACTCTGCTCATCATCATGTGCTTCTTTCATTCTCATAGAGTCTCTTTCTTCACGATTAGAAAACTATCTGCATCTCTTCAAAAAATATCCTTTAAAATTCAACAGAAAATACAAAAAGCCTACTTTTTTCAAAAATTCACCTACTTAGCTTAAGTGATTCCTATACACGCTCTAAGACAGGCCTCCTGCACCAGCTCTTGTCTGTTCCATGACAGTGGAGAAGGAACTCTAATCAGTTAGCATCTGTGAACTATGTGTGTTATCTATCCATGATGTAGATATAATAACCCACGCAAATCAGAGAACTCCACTGGGCAAGCTGTAAGTCTACAAGTGAACACCATGGATATTGAGACAAGAAATAAATCTCCAAAAGAAGTTGAACATTTCGTGGAGGCTAAAATCCACTTGTACTATAGAAAAAATGAGTTCTTTTCAGGCACAATCCCTTTCTTCTAGTTTGCAAATGCCTAGTAATTTTATTCAATTAGTACATAGCAATATGGTGTCTGCTAAGTTGGACACTAAAATAGATATTGAGAAAAAAAGAAATAAATAAAATATAGCTCTGTCCTTATTAATTTCAGAGTTGAGGGAGGACATTATATATATATGCATTTAATATGTATACACATATTCACTTACAACAGAGTTAATTTAGTAAACTGATTCTCAAACCGGGTTTGAACGGTAGATACCCGCTCCATTCTACTGCAAAACAATACCTTTGTAAAATTTAATAAAATAAACTACTAGGGAGAACTAGCTGTGATAGCATGTATCTGTAACCCCAGCACTTGGTAGGCAGGAGGTAGGCAGGAGCACTTGGTAGGCAGGAGGTAGGCAGGAGGATTGCTTTGAGTTCAGGGCAAACCTGGGCTACATAATGAGTTCAAGGCCAGCCTAGACTACATGTAATGAGACACTGCCTCAATAAAACAGAACAAAATAAAAAATTACTAGGGGAAAACTGATCACACACTTGGAGAAAAATAATATCAAATTACTTTTAAAGTTTCTTAATAACCTCTCTTACATATATGTTTATATTATATTTACAAGAATTTATGTGGCATAGGATTATAAATACTTACTGGATTTACATGATGTTTATTAACAATTTCAAACATCATAATCTTTGGTAGAAAGGAGTGAAAAATGTTAGTGGGTACTCATCAACTAATAGATATTTTCAAAAGAAATCTGTGGGATCTTTCAACATTGCACTTAAGAAAAGAAAATAAAAATATTTTCAGGTCTTAACAAAGAAATGTTAGAAATGTTTTTCTAATTCTTTATAAAGTGTCTGTCAAGAATAATCATGCTTTCTATAAAGATAGAAAACATCTTTGGTCTTTTAGGCTATACAGTCTTCACAGCAACTATTTAATTTGCCATGCCCTGGTCTAGGTTGAAGAAAACACACTACAATGGTCTCTAAACAAAATAGAAATGTTGAATCTTTGCTTCAGGATGTGTGATCCTGTGGTTCAAATCATGATAGATTTTTCTTCTGTATCACAATTCTCCAGACTTCTGCTATATTATTTCAGTTTCAGGCAGGAGACCACTTAAAACCAGGTCACATTCCATTGTGTCAGTCCCAATAGAAGAGAGAGCTCTTCTATACAACTACATCTTTTACTGAATTGTTTGTTTTTAATTATTCCACGTCTATCCTTGAACCAATCATTGTATGGATTCAGGAAAAAGATAAGCTTTGATGAAACAGGTCTGAATCTCAAGGTCACACATACATCAAAGAACAAAAACAACTCTCCACACACAGACTTAAGAGTCATGCTGGTAACTGTGCCCCCCTCTGCTGCACACACATGTATGCACATGCTCACATGCACGCGCGCAACACACACATACACACACACATATTTAGGGTATTCCTGTGAAAATCTGGACGAATACACAGTTGGAAACGAAAAAGGCAAATGATCATAAAGATGATAAAATTCTCAAAGTCAGAGACACCACACATTCAGATTAAGAGTCCTACGGCCTGATAGAATGTACCCTAAGATATTGAAGAAGGGACCCCTAAGGTCTGAGAGGCTTAACCATGATCACCTGCTTAAGGAGTTAACTATAATCAAAATGAACAGGAACTTTGGATGGATAATGGATTACAAATAACTTTTCCCATGCATAAAGATGGAAAAAAAAACAGCATTCCTTTGACAGTGCTTAACCTAGTACAGAAAATTATCAATTTTATTTTGGCATCATTTCTGACTCAAAATCTTGATTTCATCAATTAAGATTTATGCAAATTTTGACAGATTGCCTTTTCTATTTTCTCTGAACTTGTTCTCTGAACTGTTCTCAAAATGGTGCATTGGTGAGATTTCCTATTGCTTGAATAAAATGCATGAGGAACACAATTTAAAGGAAAAGATGATTTATTTCCCTCATGGTTTTAGAGAGTTCAGTTTGTGGTTGGCAGAGATCCTTGCTGTGGGTCTAGGTTAGGGAGAACATCATGGCACAAGAATATGGGATATCCAGGATGCTTAGTTCCTAGTGGCTAAGCATCTGAGCCACTAGGAACCAAGAAAGAAAGTCATCAACAGTTATATTCTCCAAAGACCCCAGTGACCATCTTCCTCCAATTGGACCCTATCTCTTCAGAGCATGGAGCCATGAACATCAGTAGATTGATCCACTGGAGAACAAGCACCCAAATGATCCAATTACTTTTCCAGGAATCTCCTAGTCTAGTCAAACTGACTACTGATTAGCTGGCACCAATGGTAACTCTCCAGGTGTACCTGGAGACCAAGTACTGCACTGTATATACATGTACAAAAGTAAGGCATAGTATTTCATCCACAAGAAGGACTGAAATAAGGCTTAATTTTTTCAGCCAGTGAAGATGCTCTTGGGAAGGCAGGGTAAGTTGAAATAACAGTGGACACTTACGTAAAAAAGAAAACTGAGTTTATTCAATGTATGAATAGGTAACATACAAAGATTATTAAACTAGGAAGACATAATGAATTTTCACAGTTTAAGGAAGTTTTTGGTAATGAAGAACCAAAAAAGACTTGGACAACAAAGATCCTAAACAAACAGTGTTCTGTTTGGGAGGTCCAAGATCAGTATTTTTAAATGTTGATCATAAGAGATTTATTTTAGAAGACTCTGATAAAACATATTGTATTTCAAATTTCTCATTACGCTATGAAATTTAAATTAATTAATGCTGAAATCTTTCCTCATGAAATTAGTGGAAAAATACTGTTTCTGGTAATGAGTAACAGATTTAATGACCTTCACTTTCCATCAGCAACTAATGAAACCTGTGACGTGCCATTGGTGAGAAGAAAGTAAAGAGAATGGGACAAGAACTCAAGGAAAATCTATCAGGAAGTCTCCACAATAGCCTCTTTTTTGCTCTTTTCCAGATATAGAAGAAATTATATATTTTTAGGTTTATGTCATAAGACTTAGAAATTCTACTATAAAGCCATTAGACATAACGTAAGAGACAACCTCCAGTGATAATAACATGCCTCATTCCATGTGGACAAAGGACCCATGAAAAGATATACTTTAATTTTCATAAGCATGCATACACTTATTGCACATTATATTTCCTCTAGGTATGCACATATGCGTCACTCATCAGAGAAAAGTGTTTATTGACTTGATAAATTCTCTCCACTTCCCTTGATGTGTTCTCTGCCTCAGTTTCATCCTCTATTTTTCTGTCCAGGGGTGTTATTTGAAATGGGACTTTTGTAGGTCATGGCAGTTGCATGTTTGTCAAGACCCCAGTTTTCAAATTAGTTGCACATAGTTCATATTAACCTAATTTTTCCAATCTATATTCATATGTATATGCAGATTATTCCTATCCAAGAAAAATACATGCATTGTGCCTTGATAACCACTTGATCTGGCAGAAACTATAGATCTTATTTTACAGATTAGGTGTCTAAGAAAGAGCAAAAGAGATTAAATGCATTGCCTAAGGTCAAAATGTAAAACTGTCTCCTACTAAGGTTTCTTAATTTTACATTTTGCTCCTGCAATCATTCTGTCCATTTTGATGTTGTAAACTGTTGTTTATCTTTTGTACTACTTCTTATGGAAGGATGAGTTTCTGACAAGTGAAAATACTATATTTTGAAGTGATAGCTCTTTTTCTCGGTCAGTGTAAAGAACTGAACAAAAGAGGGGGCATTCATGGCATTTCATGGTCAAATATATAGGAACTGTAACACAGCAAAAAATTAGTTCTTTAGGAATTTTTATTTAGCTCCATAAAACTGAGCCCAAACAAATAATTCAAATGACTGAGCACCCTTAAACTGTGCACACTTGATTATCATTGGATTGTATTTCAGTGCTAACATTAAAAATCTTCATAAGCATCTTTAGGTTTGGATAAAATACTGTGTATCGTTTTCCTTTGTGCCTATGTTTTGTGATATACAATGAATTGTGGCTGATAGAGGTTTTAATTTAATTTCAGGGCAATCAGTCTAGATTGCCTTGTTTGAATACGCTGTACCCTCCAGCCAAAGAGCAAGCCCTCTGTAGCCAAACACTAATAATGATGATGATTATATCTCTACATGTTTGTAACCCTTTGTATTTTACAAAGTGCTTTTACATAATTTATCTTATTTGGTCTCCATAACTGCATGAATTGCTTTTATGCTATTCCCATTTTAAAACAGAGATTCTCAGGCTCCTGGAGGTTAATTATCTTGCCCAAGGCTTCACAACTACTTATTATTCTTTACCATGGAGCAAACAACTATTTAATCAAATGTGAAAAACTCATCGACATGAGACTCACTATCATTTTGTACTTCACTAAGAAAAATATCTGCTATTAACATAAGATATTACCAGTTTTACAGTGTATTCCAACTTCAGTGATGGTGGAAACTTTAAAAAATGTCTACCCAAAAATGGTGCAATCTATTGCATTTTTTACAGATCCCATTTGGGAATCTTGCTCTTTACTATCAGATTTCTTTAAAAGGGATCTCTATGGACCACTTTTCTTCTTGCAATTCACTTATATACATAAGCTGGTAACTATCACTGACAGACCTCTCTTATTCATGGTACCGATATCATCAGTGTGCATAAAGACACACACACACACACACACACACACACACACACACACACACATACACGTAAACCTCAATGTTTGGTCCTGTTTGTCTTATCTTGTCTTAATGCTTCAAGTTTCCTAGCAGTCCTTTTTCATTTTAAACTCAATGTTTTTTCTTTTCAAACAATTTTCAGTCTGTTTGCAGTATATGTTGTCACTCTCCTTATGGGGAGTTGGTACATGTACAGAACACATCTTAATTCTTATTTACTCTGTCCCCATTCCATCTATGTCTTGTCCCACTTGAGAAAGACCTGTGTTGCTTCTTCTTGTTATCTTTAATTTGTTGTTTACTTATTATTTGAGTTTCTCTTATAGAAGACACTATTTAGTCTTAACCTTGTGTATCTGCTTTATTTCACTTAAGTCTCGAGGTGCATCTGTTTTGCTAAAATAACTCAATTTTATCTTTCTTTATGGCAGAGAAGTACTTCATTGTGCTAAATAATATATTTTCTTTATCCACTCATCTGTTCTTGGACGTATAAGCTGCTCTAAAGATTTAGCTATTATGAATTGTGCTGCTATAAATATGGGTATACACGTACCACTGTAATGATATTAGCTCTAAAGCTGTTTGTCCTATCTCCCTTAAGAACAACAACAAGCAAATAAACCAACAATTCTTTAAAACTAGCACACTTAACAAATTATATAACATGTTTTTTCACTTGCTGTCTTCAGACCCAATGGATAACAGGTTTATTAAAATAATATAAAAACTGCTTCAACGTGATTTCCTAGAATAAAACTGTAATGGAAAACCAAAAGTAAGTACTGATTTCTAAACAAGTATAGATTTTCTTCACAGTGGAACTTGAAGAATTTTTTTAACTTGAATATATCAATCCTGTATTTAGAGCAGCACAGAAGCCCTGCAAACTAGTATTCATGCCTCAGTTAAATAAAAGTCAGCAAATCTCATATAGCCAAAAGGTTTGACATTCTTATGTATTTATAGCTTTCCAGGTCACAGAAATGTCATTCTTCACTATGTGTGTCTTTCATTTCATTATACTATTTTTTCTTTGTCAATTACCACTTTCTTTAATTGTTCTTTGTCTGTTATCCTTTTAAAACACCTGTTTCCCAATGGCTGAGTACATGGCTGTCTCAGTCGCTTTTGTGTCCCCGTCACCTAGAACAATGCCTGGCATTTAAAAGACATTCAAAATTCTATTGCACATTTCATTAAAATCTCAAGTATAAGAAAGAATTATTGTGATGAATGGATAGCAATAAAGGAAAACAATGTATTTATCACTTTCATGTCTTTAATGCATTGTGAACCTGTTCGTTTTATTGCTGTAGTCAATAGTAGTGTGAGGTGTATCCCTAGCTGGATTTGAAATTCAATATCTAAAATCTAAAATTTTGAGAGATAAAAGAGATGTCTTTTTTTTTTTCTTTTTGAGCATTCATCCTTGCTGCTTGGAGTCTGCAAAACAAGACTAGCACATTAACATTACCAATGTGTCTTCCATAGCTCATACAGCTATGATGCCATGACACGAGTTTCTTTCCCTTCCAACTTTTAATATTGCATTATATCTTTATTAAATTTTAAAGTTTAATATTTTATACATTTGTATTTTGCTGGATACACTTTTTCTTACTTATTAATTTTACTGGTAGCATCAACGTTCAGCAAATTAAGGTTTGCTAAATAGAGTTACACTATATTAATAAGCCCAAATCTCTTGGTCCTGATGTTTAATTCATTGCTTTTATTAGTATGTTTCCAAGTAGAAGATTTAATTTATACATATTAAACTCTATTGCACAGTGTCTTGTTCAAAAAAATCTTTCATTAACTCTATCCCTTCATAATGAATTTTTTATCAATTTATCACTTGAAACATCCCTGGATATCTTTACTTAGATATTCATTTGAGAAATATTGTCAAATACACTAAAGCAAAAAAAAAAAAAAAAAAAAAAAAAAGAACCCACTGGGAACTCTCCTCCCTCAAAAAAAAAAAAAAAAAAACCCTCAAAATGAAAAACAAACAATGCTCTTACTTCTTTGTTAGAAAATTCATATCTTTTGTTTTCATAGAATCAACTTAAATCGCGTTTCTTAATAAGCATTTAGAAATTTGTGAGGCTTATGACATACAGAGCTTTTCATTCCATCTGGTTACTTTCTAGAAGTAACTCTTTTTAGTGAATAAAGGAATATTTGTTCCACACCAAATGGAAGCCCTGAATATGTCCTGTGTGGGATCAAGCTTTGAAGTCTTATGAGATCCTTCTGTGAAAACACACTTGCTCTCATGGCCTTGGCATCTTATCATCCCATTAGCTCTAATACCATCCTAGTAGTGAGCTGTGGAAGAACAGAACAAGACTAACATGTACTGCACATGTGTTTCAAATATTTGATGCATATCAATCCCATGTGACATTTCTTTCAAAAAGAAAATATGAGAAAGAGGGAGAACTTTGTCTCGCAGGATATCCAATGTGTGAGCAGGTTACAGAATTTTAAAAACAAAATCAAACATAAAGACTTGGACACCAAGGTTAGGCAGATTAGGCAAATTGATATTGCTAACAAGTATCACAATATTTTATTATTGAATTGGCCATTGATTAATATCCCCCATTAGAAGTCTCCTTGATTCATTTTCCAACACTGCATTTAGCGTGTGCCTTGTTGGTTGCAAATACTTAATGAGTCTGAAGTCAAAGTGTTAGCAAAGGAAAACTCAGTTCTATTTTGACAAGGAACACTAATACAAATTGAGCATAGTCTTCAGGAAATGATACAAGTCTCTAGTGCTTTTTCTGTAATATTCATAGTCATAGGAACTCATCATATATTTATAGACAAAAAATTGAGGTAGTACTGGTATATCTTGTTGTATGTATTATATATTTCTCTCATAGCCTTCAAACTTTCTCCTCCTCTTTCACATTCTCTTAGCTCCTATTCTATTTATAAATAGGTTCTATTTTGAAGGTTCCTACAGGAAATCCAAGGCAAAAGCAGAAACTTTAAAAGTTTGTCAATGAAATCAGAGGATTATCATAAAATAAGATAATAAAAATGTGATAATGAGCTTAAGACAACTTCAGGTATTTATAGAAGAGAACTTCTGATATTTATAGGCTGGCAGATCCAGACAGTAAGTTCACTAAAAAGCAGCAAGGATTCTAATAGCTGCATTTGATATCTGAATACTGCTTGGCTTATACTGAATGATAAGCAAATACTGAGTGAGTAGATGAATCAAAAGGCAGAAAAAACGTGAGATGGAAGACGGTTTATTTGGACAAACCTCACAGACTCTTATCTAAAGGGTAACTCTTACTTGAGCTCAGGTAAGAATTTATGGAATACCATATGCTAAGAGCCATGTCCAAAACTACACTCAAAAGTATTAAAATATGACCTCTTCAGGCAATTCATACTTAACTGGAAGGCAAACGTAAACATTTTACTTTGATTTATTTTGTAACACAGATCTGTGTTGCCATAAAAGCAAAATAAGTATCAAATTCAACCTAATCTAGACTGCTGGAGTGAAATTTGAAATACAGAAAGCAGGACAGACAGTGGTAACTTAGAGAACACACACAAAGAGACTCAAAAGTGATGTGTTAGTGAAAGCATTGCCTAACTCTGAAATTTTAAGCTTAAACTGAAGGATAAAGAACTGTAACCAATTCAAGAAGGCGCTCCCTAACATCCCCTTTATATAAATATATGTGTCCCCTATTATTTTTGTTGCTAAGTGTAGTTTTGATGTTTTTGTTTTTGTTTGGTACCGAGGATCCAACTCATGACCTTGTGCTTGCCATTCAGGTGTTTATGTCACTGAGCTAAATCCCCAGCACCCCAGGTGTGTTAATTTAGAAACATAAATGATGTCTAATCTCCTTCACTAGACTGTAAGATCCAATCAGGCAGAGGTCATGTCAGTGACCTGTTATTTCATATGACTTAGTCTGGCGTTGGTGAACTGTTAATTAGGATAGGCAAGCCAAAGATCAAGGAAGGGCGAAAAGAAGGTGATACACTTAAAATGAAAGATATATACAAAGTCTTTGGAATGTTTTAGGTAACTCGGCAAAGACTACAACCACGTGTACAACCCCTTTAATGCTAAATACCCAAGTACCCTCCCTTATCCACAGACTTACTGTCTATGATTTCAGTTATCCAAGATCCAATTTTCTTTCTGATGCATGGTCGGATAGCTAATAGTAGTCTAATTATGCCACCTTGTCAAAGTCATTTACTTCAGTTTGTCTCATGACAGAGGAATTATATCACCCTATGTCACCACATGCAGAAGAGAAACCGCAGTACAAGAGAGTATTTTGTGACTGGGCATGGCGGTACACACCCGTAATCCCAGCACTCAGAATGCTGGAGGCAAGAGAGTCACTGACAGCCTGAGGCCAATCTGGACTACAGAGCAAGTTCAAGGCCAGTGTGAACTGTATAGCAAAATCCTGTCTCCAAAAGACAAAAAATAAATAAATAAAAAGTATATTGAGAGAGAGGGAGATAATCATATACATAAAAATGTACTACAGGGGCTGGGGATTTAGCTCAGCGGCATAAGCGCCTGCCTTGCAAGCAGGCAATCGTGAGTTCAATCCCCAATACCGATAAAAAGGAAAAAGACAAAAAAAAAAAAAAAAAAAAAACTGTGCTACAATACATTATGTTATTTTATTGTTATCACTATAAATCTGTAACTGTGCCTAACTATGTAGCTCAAACAGCTTTTCAAACTAGTCATATCTCTGGAAGGTCTTAGAAGATACGTATTAGACATTAGAGGAAACTACTATATAAAATGCCAGTGGAGGTTTGCTAGATCTACACAAAGAAAAGGAAATTACCTTTGTTTCGAGAGGGACATTTGAGAGGCATATTTAAAGAATTAGGGTAAATTAATCTGACTGGTATAATTCTAGCTATGTTAGTTAATAGTGTAAGTCACCCTCTCTGCTTCCCCTTATCACTATCTAGATAACAGTGAAGATGCTGATCCCACCCAGAGAATAGGGCAGAATGACTTAGATCGTACAAGAAGTCCTGCTCTGTGAACTGTTAGCAGTGCTGTACGGAAAGACAACTGGAAGAAACCGCAACATAGAAAAATAACCTCAGGTGCAAGAGGAAGAAAGTTGCTTCTGGAAACAGAAATGAATCATTTAGGATTTGGGATGTGACCTGAAAGATCCCAGGGGATGCTTTAAGGTGGCTCATAGTAGTAGGGTAGTGTCTGTGTTTTATAGTCTGTAAGACTCACTACTATTTCCTAAGACTGCACTTTTGAGTCAACTTGTGATATGAATAATAATCACACATGGAATAATTACACACAGGAGACAACAACTGAGAATCATCCCAGGAGCAACTTTGAACTAAAAATTGTCAGGATGATACATGTACTTCAAATCATTTTTGAGTTATCAAAGAAGGCTAAACTTGATGTAGTATACTTTATATTTTGTAATAATTTAATAGCAAGAAATACATCCATTTCAGTCAGAATTCTTAAATGAATAGGGAACTCCCTTCCTCTATTTGTTTATGTTAACAGGAATTTGACTAAAAAGAGATTTCAAACACTTAAATATTATAATTAGAATATTTTAAGGTGACATTTTTCAAACCAGGTATCATAATCTAAACCTGATTATAGATTATCTGTTTACATAAATACTACTTCACACCATTCAGTTGTGGTAGTTTATCTTCACAACAGCATCCTTAACTTAATTTAGACCAAAAAATGTTTTGAGGGAATCAATAGTCTATAAATATTCCTAAATGATTTACTCATTAAAGAATGGTGACATTCTCTATTTTTGACTAACAAAATCACTTTGTTACAATTCTCATATTTAACTTGTTTGAAAATAAAATTAAATAGAAAAGGAGGGGGAGAATTACATGAAAGACTTACAATATAATAAATATTTTACAATCAAGTAGAAATATGCAAACTTAGAATTACTAAAATTCCATGTATCAGTATCTATCTGGAATGCTATACTGGATAGTTTTGGGTAACTAGCACATGCTTATGTCTCAAACAATCATGTAGAGACTTTATAAAACAAAAGATATATGCCATACTTTTCTGGTTTCTGATTAAGTAGAGTGCCTTAATTTTTAATGCAGCTATGAAATGATTAATTGCTATAAAGTAAATGTTTAACAGGTATTTAATTTGAATTATAATTTCTTAGATGCACATGTTAAGAAAAAATACTTTGAAGCACTGAAAATTTACTTTACTGTGTGTCATAGTTACTATTCTCATTACTGAGACAAAAAAAAAACAACACACAAATTTAAAGAGGGAAAGGTCTATTTAGCTCACAGGTTGTAGAGATTTCAGTTCACATCGGCAGATCACAAGGCAGGGAGGCACATGGCAAGGGCACATTTTGTGGCAGCAAAAGACAGCAAAATAAAGAGAGCAAAAAGGGTAAACAAGCCTCTCTCTGTCCCTTTTATCATATCCAAACTGCTGAGACTGGGGCGGTGCCAATCAATCATTGGACTGATCCAGCAATCACTCACCCTTTAACCTAACACTTTAATCCTGGGTTTGCACTAGGAATCAGTCAGACACTCTAGACTCAGCTGCCTCCAAAAACACTGATCTAAAAGCACATGAAGCTTGGGGGGACATCTAGACATAAACCATAACATTGAACCACAGTATTTCACCTTTATAGAGATGACAAGTTGGACACACAGAACAATATTCTTAAACTACTGATGGTGAATCAAAGTCTGGATAATAATACATTTCTAAATAAATAAACTTTTTGTGTTGTTTCTTTGGGAAACTTAAGTGAAGTTATTTCTACTAGTTCATATTAGGTTTTAAAATCTATTTATTTACTATTTTTCAGAAGACATAATGAATGAAAATAAAATGCTTCTTTTGAACTGTTTAGTGAAACTTTAGGCAGTTTTCTACAAAAACAAGAATTTAAGAAGAATAGAACATTCAAGATTATTAATAATCAGAAGAACAAGCCAAATACGCATAAGAAAAACAATAGCTGATTCCAATGCTGATGAAATTTAATTTCAAAATGGTTTTAATTGTTTTTGTAACTAATAAAAGATGGCCAATTAAATTGGTAACTGTCAAAAATCTAATAATATTGCAGGTGTAACTTTCTGTTTGAATTAAAACATTTGTCTGGCTTCTGTAGTCACAGTTATTATTACCTAAATTTAGATAATAATCTTACTTTAAAAATAAATCATTTCATTTTAAGTGGCATATGTCTGTACCAAAATATAACACAATACCAGGCCACAACTCCTTGAAGTATTATTAAAGTGATGAACCACATTCTTTTAAATTCAGATATCTCCAAGAAAAATCTTTCCATTCTTGACAAAGACAAAAGGTTAGATCAGATACACAACATCGCAGGAGCATTATCTTGTCAGATAGCTGGAATACATTAATACAGCGAGGAAATCTTCAGTTAAATTTTTAAGGACAGTTGAAGGAAAAATCTTTATACCTGCTATTTATATTACTCTTGCCATGTGGAAAAAATAAGAATAATAAATCTTGGTGACTATTCTGAGGCATACTGGAAGAAATCCAATTTAATTAGGAAAAAAACACTGCTAAGTTGGGGGGATGGAAAAATAGGACTTTGAAACAAATATAGACCAATCTAAAACCCAGTTTGTGATTAATAAGCAATGAATTTTCCCCTGACAGATATGCACTGTTGGTTATTTATTGAAGTTTCTTAGTTTATGCTCTACATGGCATTTTCTTTGCTTTTAAAGAGTAATTGTAAAACTCTTTCCTTGTTTACATCCATGTTCATTTTCCTCTTAACAAGATAAATCACAATGAGACTAGCAATGTTTATGCTTGAACTGTCTTAGGCTGCAAGTATAGGACAATTACCTCCATCCTGCCTTACACCAGTGTTACTCCAGCCACAAGACAGTCTGAATAATTAATATTGTCTGATCCAGTGATGTCCTTTGAAGATATAGCAGTTCACCTATGGAAGAATAGGTAAACTCCAGAATCAAGAGGAAAGCATTATGCTCAAAGAAAAGCTGCTGTGCAGAAGACTATGTAAATGTATGCTTGGGCACAAAGTAAAATATTAGTTGCTTAATTGTAGCAGAAGTCTTTCATAATGTGACTGCTACAAAGGTTAGTTCAGGCTTTAGATGAATGTATAACATTTTGGAATTCAAGAATGGATCTCTTACTTTTTAAATGATTCTGTATGTTGGGAAGCATTGAGCCCTGAAATATACAGACAGTCTTGATCCTTGAGTTTGCCTGATATTAGAGGCAGTTATTCATTTCCAGATTTATTCATTTGTTCAAAAATATTTGTTAAGTATGCCTATTTGCTAACAACAAAGCAATAATAATAATAATAGTTGTTGTTGTTGTTGTTGCTATTGTTGTTACAGGGAAAATATATGCACCTTATTTGTACTCTGGAAGAGAGAGTTGGAGAGGAATCTTGTTGAAGGATGTGCCAGTGATCTGTCAAGGAGCCAGTCGGGGTACACTGGCAGAGGTCACAAGAGGTAAAAGCACAGTAGAAGACAATGCACTTTTTGAAAAACTGATATCCTTTCAGTATGCCTAGGATTTACCTTGAATTTTCATTTATTTGCTATTTTATTTGAATATAATTAAACAAATGCACATTTATGCCATTTACATAGAATCAATCTTTTCCGTGGATTTTGATGATTAGAACTACAAAGATTGGTTTGTTGGCTAAATCACATCTTTAAATACTGAGTAGAATTTGAACATTGAAGTTGTTGAATGCTAAATGATAAATAATCCGAACAGAGAATTCTTATAGATTAAATACTATTATGAAAAATTTTAGATGACTTTAAAGTTAAAAAGTGGCAAATAAACTACCTGGATTCAACAAATATTGAAAACCTGCTACACTGCTGTGTTCCAAATGTTTAGATCACCCTAAAATACATACATTGAAATCCTAACCTTAATTGATAATAGTTAAGGAATGGAGGGTTGGGAACTCATTCAATTATGACACATCACCTCATACTTGGGGGATGTGTTTTTATAAAAAGAACAAAGAGAGTTAGCTAACTCTTTCACCATGTAAGAATGCAGTGAGTAGATGCCATCTATGAATAAAGAAGCTGGCGTTCAGCAGATGCTAAGGCTCCTTATGCCTTGATAGTGAACTTCCTTGCCTCCAGCAATGTGAGATGTAACTTTCTATTGTTTTTAGCTTCCCATTTGTGGTATTTTTTAATACCAACCCAAATGCCATAAGACATTCTTTTTTTTTGTATAAGCAATCCCTGTACATTGAATCATCCCTTCTTCTGTAACACTTTGTGAGGCATCTCTAAAATTATGAATGTTTTCTTAACTGTCATACGTACGTAAACAAAATTAAAATTGACTCTTCAATCACATCATTGCTCAATCTATCTTAAATTTTTCAGCAGGGGAATGGATGCTCTTATGATTTAAAATACACAACAGGAAGCTCAAAACCTTCCCATACTAATTAAACAAGATTTATGACAAGCTTTAGAACAAAACGTCCATGTATCTATATTGTTAAATAATTAGGATCTTGCCTTTATTGAAGGACACCAGCTGAGATATTGGTTACAATATCTGAGATTACAGAGACAAATACATGAAAAAGTGTAAGTTCCTTTTGCTTGGAAATTTATATTATATGCCACTGACTGGATACAAATATAGGTTTCCCATCAATCCACATATTTTGTTTCATGTAGATAAGAAAAAGGAAGAACCAAGTCTTCCAGCATGGTATCAACATAGTAGAGTACACATCACATTTTAATTGTTGATTTTGACCTTTCCATAATGAGAAGAGTATAGAAAGACACCAAAGGTTACATTACAGGTAAGACATTTTAAAAGAGAAATAACAAAGACAAAACAACCTAGAAAAAGCATTCGCAGAGGCAATCCAAATTGACTTGCACCTTAGTTCGTTTACAGTGTATTTGTTATGATTAAATACTGAGAAAACAATGGTGATAACAAAAATATTGAAGTCTCGTTAATAATTACTCTTTCTTGTTTAAATTGAATATCAGTTATGTGGGAGAGGACTCTAATAACCCTAACTTTTAGAGAGTAAAATTCTAGTTCATGGAAGCTATACAAATTGAGTCCTCACTAAAGGTAGGAGGTATACGATGATCACATCATAGAAACCTAATAAAATGTTTTCATATTTTTGTACTTCTTTATTATTAGATATTTTAATAATGCATTTGACTTTATGGATGATAACTAAAACTATGTGGTTTATACTTTTAAAAGTATAAAAAGATTTCCTGTGAAAAACTTTCTTTGACTTCTGATTTTCTTCTAATTTATTTTCATGCTACAATGTTTTCTTTTTTATCCTTCGAGAGACTCATGCACACTGGACCTCTAGACAGTGAACATATGTGTACATTCTTTTCTTTCCCTTTGTCATCCCATGTCTGTCATTTTCATATAACATACCCATCAAATGTATGTCCAGTATACATTTACACATCATTACATTGGATAACTACATTTTATAATTATGTAGTATTCAATGAAATACACACATATACATATACATTATGAATATATATACACATATATATGAATTCTTTTAACCATTCCCACCATGTTGGGAATATTGTTCCCATAATTTTCTTTGAAAAACAGTGCTCACCTTAAATTGAGATGGAGGCTATGCTATGTGAGATCCTGAGGGACTACTCTGACAGGAAGATAGATATCTGTTGTGCATAACTATTTTGAGATTTGTTAATTAGCTGTTACAGTGAAAATGTCTTGACTTATGACAGTATAATTACATTGATGTCTTTAACTAATGACCTCTCTGCCTTTTAGTAGAGCCCCATCTGAGTAAACCCTAGTTGACCTAACAATTGTTACCATCAGTAGTGTTGTAAAGTACCTACATACTTATACCTCTTAGGAGCACTTGTTACTGCCCTGAGATCATGTCTAAGCTAAGTTGTTACCGGAGGGAAATCATGAGAAGCACAGCAGAATTGTACCAGAGAGCCTAACTCTTCATTAGTCACATCTTGACTGACAGACTAGGTGACAAGAGACACAAGACTAAGTTTCCCAGTCATCACTGGAACATGTCAACAGAAATAATCAACCAATTTACATACTTTTGAACAAAGAAAAAAGAAGGCACTAAGTTCTAGGCAACAAATTAGATCAAGAGCTAATGATACAGAGGCTAGTAGTATATTGAATAATCCTTCTTTCATTTAAATAAGCCATCCTATTTATTTTTTGCTCGTATTTAATCCTTGTGTCATTTGAATTTTTTAGAAAACATGTACACTTCTTTTGTCTAAAATGTGTTCAGCATCATGTAACAAATATGCTTCAGTCAACCTTTATCATAAAGGATCTATTTTAAGTACTTAAGTATTGTTAATAAAACTTTATTTTTATATCATCATTCTATTTCTTTAGAGAACAACAGAATAATCACTACAATTAAAGAAAAAAAACAGTTATTTCAACCAGTGTGTGAAAACAACATGATAAATTTATTCAGGATTTTCCCACTAATAAGAATGAAGTACATATGTCTGAAATAAAAGATGAGCTACCGAGTTTTTTAATAGCTGAGTATAGTCCACTTGGTTATGTGTAGCTGTTACATAATGCTTGAGAGAATACTGTAAATTGAAATGACCCTGGAGCTCTGAGTTTGAAAGAGTTATAGGTGAGAACTACAGACGTAAAGACACGGAGGCAAAGAAGAAAGCATTTGGATCCAATGGTAGAAATATCCCTTAGAACTGCTTCTTTCCCTTTCTTTTTTTAAAGTCAAGCCCTTTCTACACAGTCCAGGCCACCCTTGACCTCTCTATGTAGTCCAAGTTGGCCTTAAACGCACAATTCTCCTGTCTCAATTTCCCATGTACTAAGATTACAGATTTGCATTACCATGTCCAACTCAAAAACTGTTCTTAACAATTAAAGTCATGTTCTCCTAGAAACTGATTAATGATGAAAAATGTACATGTGTATGCAGCTGTAAAATATTGATATAATTTAAAATATCACACTGATACATAGCATATCCACAGACAAAAAGAACTTAGATCAATAATATTTCCTGGTAAAGATGGCTCACTACAGAAAAAATATTTCTAACTCACATTCTTTTATGAAATTCAGCTTTTCAAATACATCATGGAAACACACACTCTTTTCTAGAGCAATAAAAGCACACAGTTTGTATGCAAGATGATTTTCAGTGGAAGGAGAATGTCTAGTGCTTTTCATATTTGTTCTTTAGTCACTTGGAATTCTGATTGCTTGAGAACCCTGAGATTTTGAACAGGATGCTATGTTCATGTACTTCTAATTTTTCACTCAATGCCTTAACTATAGTCAAAAGCAAATGGTAAGAAGTTGTTTCATTTTCCAAGAATCCAAGGCCCAATGCAAAATTCTTCAAGATGGAAATATGACATGTTTGTTTTCAATAATGAAAAAGAAGGTATTTCAGTTTCCCTAAAGATTGCCAAAGGTTGAGGCTTAAGGTAAATTTTCATTCATTATTTTTTTTAGGAATTCACATTCAAAATGAATATGTGTGAGTTTGCATTTGTGTACATGTGATTCTCAAGTGTTCAGCCATTTCTAATTTCTTCCTGAATTATTGACCTCATCAGCTGATCGCTATATTCAACTAATCATTGAAACCTGGTCACACTGAAAAACAACCTTTTAATTCTTCCTGACATTTATGTGTGAGACACTGAATACTGTAGCCATTTCACAAATCCCATTTGATTTTTTACATCAGATTATCAGGTAAGAACAATTCTTATCAACTGAGAAAACAGAGTGGATCAAACCTAGAACTCCAAGCTCATTTTCTAAAAGTGTTTTTGAGCAGTAACTTTTTAAACTCAAAACTAGTAAATCTGAAATCAATTTCTGTAGCAGCACCAGGCACAAGTTAAAAAAAATATGCTTCATCTCTAGATTATGGCTACGTTAAAGCATAAAGTCATGCACATCCAAAGACTAGGTGAGGAAGGACCTCAGCTGTACCTGGTATTTGGAATGCTGTCCCACTGGATGGTGCACTGACCCAATCTGTCTTCGGATTTCACAACATTTACTAAATACTGGGTGATGCATGACTGTTGGTTAATGGTGATCTAATTAACATTCACTGTGCTGAACGATCACACACCACTATATTGTCTAGCATGTCACGCTGCACAAGTTGGTGTTTAAATGTCTGTTGACCCTCAGAACTGGGAATAAAGGTTTGTACAACACAATTTCTGGGACATGAGCAATTAGAATTAGCATTTTGTTTGTGGGAGTTTAAAAGTATGCCACCTACAAACTTCCTAGAAAAAAAAAAAAAAAAACCACAGGGTGTAATTGACACAATAAGTAGCCTTCTGAAAGCAGCTTGAAGAATCACACCTTTCACAGACCGATCATTTTTGATATTGATTTGTATTATCTACTCAGAGCTCTTAGTCTTCGTTGTGGATTGATCGTCAGTTGGCTCAATCTTTCTTTAATTGAACTTCTCTGCTACTCTGTTTCCCATTCTAATTTGCCTGTTCCATCGCAAGACGCCACTGGTCTAATGCAAACACACTGTAAACAGAATTCACCACCACTACAGCCATAAACATTTGTGTGTATGACTGTGTACAATCTAATAGAAAACAAATAACCACTTCTTTCTAATAAGACTTTAATCTCCCATATCAACATTTTAGATATTTTTTTCCTATTGGAGCAGAATTTGAAGGAAAATTTTATTATAAAATAGTCATAGTATTGGGTTGTCTAATACTGCAGAAATTCTGAATCATGATTTCTCTTTAATGATCAATTTAGTATCATTTGAAATTAATATCTGCACAATTTCATTAGTTTAACTTTGTGTGTGAGGCATTTTTGATTCACAGGGAATTAATTTTTAGTACCCAGAAATGATCAAAGCCATTGCTTTGGAGTCACTCTGACGTAGGTTCACACTCAAGTACAGAACTCAATATATTTGTATCTTTGAGCAAATTATTAAGCATGCTGGACTATAATCTTAACAAATATAAGTAGTAATAATAATTCATAGAACTTTTAAAGGATAAATGTAGCATGTTAAACCACTCAACTTAATATTTGGTACAGGGTAGCTATGTTTATTAATATTGCTTTGGTAATTTTTTTAATTAGTGAGTAAATGTGCCACATTTACTAGTATTTGTGATTAACACTTTACTGGCTCAAAAGCAATGAGAGCTTTCAATAAGAAAGTGAAAATTTTACCTTAAGTCATTTAATGCACATATTTAAAAATCCAACATTTTTAATAAATAATAGAACGTGGTTCAATAATACAAAAATGAAGTCCATCAATGGAATGTATTCAAAACAGCCAACAGAGTCACTAATTCCTTTGTTCAAAAGAAGCTCTGCATTATGGTTATCATTAGAATTCATGATGTTCTGTGAGAACTAAACTCAGGTGGAAGGTATTTGTGGAAAATAATAAAATATGAATTTGTAATAAATCATGAGAAATGCACTAGTGATAAAAGGAGAAATGCATCAAGGAATAATTATAATGGCAAGTTTGTTATTTGCCTAAGAATATAGGAACCAGTCTTGAATTTCAAATCAAAGTTGATAATGAAGATGCATATGCTTTAAACTTATCAATAGAATAGATTACAAATAATAGGTATATATATATATATATATATATATATATATATATATATATCATATAGTCACACACACCTTTAAACTACATATAGTCTAGCTAACAAATAGCATTATTCTAAGCATCAAAATTTATTTCCATTAAGCTGTTTGCCATATCTAATTAATAGTATCCTTAATCTGTTCCATTGTTTTCACTTCTAAGATAAACTCACATGTACTTGATTCTGCCAATACTCCCCTACAATGAGCTGTAATTAATTTAGTTGTTTTGCAAGAGGATGGTTTCCTTAGGCCAGCATGGCAGGTATCCAATATAATAATCTGTACTCTGGGGTTGGGTGAATACATAGCTGTTAGAGAAGAACGCAAGTTCTGCTAATAGAAATTTACTGTACCAGCTCTTCACCAATCCGATTGTCAATTTCATCTCATTAGTTTCCTAATTAAACTGTAAGTGTAATACATATGCACAAATCATGTTTTTGAGCTACTGAGATATTCATTTTTCAATGGTCTAAGCACATTAAATTATTGAACCTAAGGGAAAAATTTCTATAACTGTGATAACTCAAACTTGACAGTTTGAACCTATTTTTTTTCAAAAGAAAAACCCCTATTCAACAATAACATTATTCTTGAAGATTTTTCTCTGTAACAATCATGTTTTAATTATGAATCAAGCGTCAAAGGTAACAAATATCCAGTAAAATCAAGTGACTATTTCCTTTTTTCTTAATCTCTCTTCTTATTGCCCTTAAGAAAGCAGAATGAAAGTTTTTGAAAATTCTAAAATTAATCACACATGTCCAATAAAGAATGTGATATTATTTTCAAAACTTTAGACAAAAACAGTATCTTCACAGAATAATTTCTTTAGTGGAAGATAGCTCTTATATGACAATGGTTCATATATATAATTTTATCATTAAGCGCTCTGCCATAAGACGCTGGCATTTCAAATAAAATTCAGCAATCATTTCTTTGCATATAGAAAGGAAATAGTAGCAGAGACAAGAAAAAGAAACCAGATGAAAATACCAACAAAATAAAACAAAGCAACACCAGCAAATGATAAACAACAAAAAAGTACCATGGAATATACTTTTGTACTATTGTGGTTTTGAGACGGGCAAAAGTAGCATACTTATTACACAGATTGCAGTCAGTATTGCCTATACCATAAGTATCTGAACACAATTCTCTTTATCTGCAGAGTGACACATGAGGCAATTGAGAAAATGTAAATAAAGGAACACTTAGCACTGAGGCTCCTGAAGGACCCTGTTGGTAAAAGTTTTGAAAAAAGTGATCATTTGTTAGTACTTACAGGGCATTCATGTTAGAGGGATCCTTTCCGCCATCCAGGCCAAATGAGGCTGGGTTTAGAGATAAAGAACAAAGCTACCTAGGTGAAACTTCATGCAAATTACCATGGTAGTCTTTATGCATTCTGTGGAATTTTGCATAAACCAAACAAATATTATTTGCACAGAATTTGCTATTATTTTCATGGAATTAGAAATGCAGGTGTAATTTTCATTCGACTAAAATCACGATCTCCTAAACTGGCAAATGAATTATGCTTGATTGTTAGATATAGCAGCATTTCTCAACCGACAGGAAAATTTTAGTGTTGGATCTGTTTTATTTCATGTGACATCCACTATTGCTGATAGTCTTTGTTTTAGTTGTCCCTAATTTTAACTTTTCATTTTAGAATCAATTTAGAACTACAGAAATATTGTCAACCTACTAGAGGAAACTCCATATACACAGCACCCAATTTCATAGATTACATATTATGTTATCACCATTCATTTGTCAGAACTAATGAACCAATATCAATACATACTAATTGCTAAATTATCTACTTTATTCTGACTCCTTTAGTTTTTCTCATAATGTTCTTTTTTTTTAATCCTTGACCTCATTCAGGGAACCATGTCTCACTTCCTAGTCGTTTCTCCTTAGGTACTTATTAACTATGACAATTATTCAGACTTGCTTATTTGTGATAACCTTGACAGGTTTGTGGTTTTGGTTTTGTTGTTTTTGTGGTGGTGGTGGTTTTTTTGTTTTTTGATTTGTTGTTGTTTTGGTACCAGAGATGGACCTCATGACCTTGCAACTGTCAGGCAGACACTTAAGTCGCTGAGCTAAATCCCTGGCCCAACCTTGACAGTTTTGAGGAATATATGTCAGACAAGTTGTTAATTTGGAGTTAAGGGTTTTGAGGAGGAAAATCACAAAGGTAAATCTACCCTGCTTACAACATTCTAACATACTGGCACTGACCAAGTGTGAATAACAGCTCATTTCCTATGCTCTGAATTCTCTTTAGCAGTCTGTAGTCTGAATTCTCTGCTCCCATCAGGCCCCTGAACTCTGCTTCCCTCCTAAGTTCTGAGCAAACTGTAAATCATAGTGGATGCCATCTTTTATCAGCTTATTCTGAGAGCACTGAACCAAACATAGGACACATTTACCAAACTACACTATTCAGTACCACACCTTATTGTCTAAATATGTTAGCTTTCTATGACTACCACAGCAAGACAATTCAGATTCGGCGTCTTAAACAGATTTGATTTTCTCTGAGGCACACAGCTGACTTCTCACCATGACCTCACATGGTAATTCCTTTGTGGGTGCACACATATGGTATGTGGGACCAAATTTCCTCTTACACTTAAAACTATCAGGGCTCACACAATGACCTCATTTAACCCTAACTCCCTAAAACCCTATGTGGAAAGAGAGACACATTGTGAATGACCTGGAGAAGGCACAGTATGAGCATATGAATTGGAAAGGACACAATTCATCCCACAGCAAAGCTGCCTGACCTTCTTTCTCCATATGAGCAAGCCTTTGCCTGATATTCAGACACTTAAAGATTTCAGAGATTAAAGCAATCTCTTTATTGCAACAGTACTTTAGAATAAAATTTTTCCTAAAGTCTGAATTTTTTTTGACTTGTCACACTTGAGGTTGATAAAGTTAGAATACATTAAGTGGCTTCCTCTGTACAACCCCAATACGTATTATCATATTGTAGTCTATGAAATTACTAACAGTTAAAAACTGGGAATTTTGCCTCTTTCTTCAGAGTAGAATATTAACACAAAACAGTTTATATTCTCCTACATAAGAGCCTACACTCTGGAGTTTAGGAGCCTGAAGCAGGAGGACCTCATCCTGGAGTGCAGCCTGGATAACTTAAGTACTTAGCAAGATATGTCTCAAAATAAAAGTGTAAAAGGGGAGGAGATATGTAGCTCAGAAAGAAAGAAAAAGAAAGATTTGTCTGTCATCCCATTTACTTCCCTTTTCATCCATTTATTTATATTAGTATTGAAGCATGGATGTTTATTTATAGTTTGAATTATAATCTAAAATTTCTGTGTTTGTTACTTTAAGACTTATTTTTAGAATGTTTTTATTTTGATTGATGCAAATTTATAGAGATAAAATTGGTGTTCAGATACATATATGCTCTATGTAATGATCAAACTGAGTTTTAAGTCTATTTTTCAAGCCAACACATAGCTAATTCAACTCATTTACATCCATGAAATTTAGCCAAATGCTATTACTATATGATTGTTCACATATTTGATAAATCTGGATGGGACCTATAACTGTAGATGCTTCCCTCCATGTTCGTCTGGAAAACCAAAGTGATAGAATAGAAAATGCATTGGTGATCAACTGGTTCCTGTTTATTAACATGCTGACAGTTGAGAACCATGACTACTGTCAACCAGTCAAATATAGCATGAAGGTATAGAACACAGTAATGTTTCATCTGGTTTTGCGAGTAATGCACAGTTATTAAGGAGGCATTTATTCAACCAGTTTGCATATCAGCCAAATATTCTTCTAATCAAAGAAATAATGATCAGGAAAGGCAATTATAATTAGGAATATTAGTAATGGAAATAATATAAGAATGGCAATAATGATCAGATATAGAAAAACTATATAAAATTCATATCAGAAATGTCAATAACAGAAACAAAAATCTAACCTTGTACAAATTGGAAAACAACCAATCTTGATAATTCTCAAGAGCTAAAGTAGTTTAATGGGTGATTAAAAGCAAATAATGTCCCATAGTTTCTGGGTTTTTGATTATCTCTAAATATGATTTCAGAATGTTGTGTATATGTACAAATTCCATCTAAGGAATCTAAGCAAAAAGAAGCAGAGCAAGAAATGAGTAGAAAGGGGAATAAGTCAAGATAAAGGGGATTAAAAAAGGAACTACAGGGTCTGGTGTATATGTACCAACTTCCCACAAAGTATGTAAATATTGTGTACTACACACATGCCCTAACAAGCTAAACTGAAATCAAAAATACTTTTAGAAAAGGAATTATATTTAAATTTTAACTCTTCATTGTGAGTTTTGCTTCAGTATTATGCATTTTCCTAGATATTTACAAACTTTTAAAATTTTTCCTATTGTAGAAATTTGTTACAGCCTTTGAATGTATGTCTATGTGAATCAGTTAAGTTTGGTATGGAGAAACTTGTTTTTGTTTGGACTCGTCTTTTCTTTATTTTTTTCTTTTCTTTTTGGAACTGGAGATTTAATCAAGGACTCATGCCTCAGACTCTCACTGGGGTTGTTTTTTTTTTCATTAAACTAAAAAATTATGCATAATACACCCAGATACACCCAACCACAGGAGTTGTGTGTAGTAAGAAATAGGGAATAATTACAAGGAATATAGGCTTAAGGAATATATGGATTATCAGATCTAAATCAGAACAAATTAGTCAAGTATTTAGAGCTTCTCATAAAAACCGCATTTTAAAGACAGTTTCAGTTCAGATTGAGACTGAAGTTTAAATATTTGATACATGTATAAATTTTACATCAATTTTGCAATGACTATGAAATGAATTGGTGTGGTTCCATCAATATGATAATAACTGATTTCCAAAGGTATTCTCATGGGCATATCTAGTGAAGATTGATAATATTACGGTTAAACTTGCTTTAATTGAAAAATATAATAAACTCAATGGTGTAATATAATTTCATAGATGGTACTGAGTTTGAAACCTTTGAATGTTTGAGAAAATATCAACCCCTGCCAATGAACCAGTCTAATTTAAATACAGGTGATAACATTGTTTTTGGATAGACACACTAAGTCACAGTAACAAGAAGTCTCATATTTATCACAGGATATTTGCTAATGTTTTGACATTTTCCATGATTTAGAAAATTTAATTGAAAACAACTATTTCATGTGTATGGAAAGAAAAACTGTACTCAGTTAAATCTCAGTATTTTTAGAAGACTACACTTACTATATTGCAGATTTGTAAAAGAAATGGATAAAAAAGAAAAAAAAAGAATAGAGAGGGAAAGAAAAACAAAATTAGCATTAATGACCCGAAGTAGTTTAGTCATAAATTTTAAAATCTTTTAGTAGACTTCTTTTTCTTTTTCTACCGGTATTGCATATTGTTAACTCCTATTTTATGGTATTCAGTATATCTATAGTATCTAAAATAATATGGTAGATCCTAATGGTTTAAGTTTAAGGGGACTGAAATATGAACTTTCAGTTCTTGCTCTGATCCTCCCAAGTAGGGAGAAGCTTTGAATAAATTATTTAACAAGTCTATTTTCTCCATTTGAACACAGATGCTGATTTCCTCATTATACAATCTTTATAATTGGATAAAGGCTGTAACGTGTCTACAATAGCATACAGTAAAATAATTATTATTAGCAGCAATATTAGCTACAGTAGAACTAATTGTTAGTACTATAAAGTCCCCTTTGATCAGACTTCATTTGTTAATAACTTAACCAAAGATGCTTTTACTTTGATGTTTAGAAAGTGGAAGAGGTAATTGTTTGCCTTTTTCTTTCTTATTCCATTCATTCTACAAGGACAACCTATTTTTGAATCTATACCAAGCATAAATATGTAACCATTGTATGGTATTTTCCAGTGTATTTGATTATTCCTTTTCTCTTATGATTGAAGATTTATTTTACATTGATTTAAGTGGAATGGGCTGCAGATTGAACTGAAATATATATACATCAGGGGACTATATTTGACCCTTATACAATATTGAGGTTAGGGCACCAACCACCATAGTTGAAAAATCTACACATAATTTTTGATTACCTACAATAGCAATGAGATAAGTGTACAATTACTACAGTAGTACACTATGTACTACAATTAATGTTATAAAATTAATATTTAATGCTGAATCTTGATTTTTATATTTCTCTTCATTGTAAATATTATATATGGTCTTTACACAAAATTATTCATTTGAATATTTACAATGATTTGTCTATTTTATGGTAATAAATGATAAACAGATTATTGCCTATATATAGTTTGTGCTTTCATGGAATACTTGTTTCTTCATTTTTCCGATAATTTTACTCCAGAGTGTTCATTTGTGAATTTTTCAAATTGTTGCAGACTTTAAATAAAATAAAATAAAATAAAATAAAAACTTACATAAAGTAGACCACATGGTTCAAATAGCCAGAAATGAAAGGTAATACTACAGTACCCCAAATCTTAAAACTATTAAAAGCTACTACATTATTTTAGAAATCTCAATACTATTTAATGGAAGTTAGAAATGTATATAACACCTCATTTTTATAAACGAGTGTTAAAATTTATAATTACTTAAACAACTTTGGCAGTTAGATCCCAAGCCTTTGCTCCTTTTAACATAGTCTTCAGGCAACCAGCCAATACAATATTTCATCTTCCATCCTGTTGGAAACCAACAGCATGGACAACCACCAAAAAGTGAAGTTTTCTTTTGGTTTTTCTAACCTCCCAGTTTTGGCCTGATGACAGTGCTTGCCTCTAGGGAAAGTTAATGAGTGGTTTGAGAGAACTGATTACAACATGCATAATAAATGTTAAATCAAGATGATAATGCTGAAAATGGGTTTCTTACCAAAATTCAGACTCTTGGAAAAGTGACTATAAAATGAGGAGAAAAGGTAAATGAAAATATATTTTAAAAAATGAAATGCTTAATTTTAAAGATGGTAATTATGGAGAGTCCCAGGAGGGTGGCCCTGTGGTTCATAGATCTGCCTGCTCGTTTCACTGCTGCATCCCATAAACACTTGCTTTTGTTTTATTTGTCCAGATAAATTAAATTAGTCGGCAAAGCATTGTAAATACCTGTAGTTAGTAAGTACTGGCTTTCGATAGGGAAAGTTCTCCTGATTTTCTTCTTGTCAGTGTGAAGCTGGAATAAACTGTTTGAAAATCAACACAATTAAGTTATTATTCCTACAATCAACTTCTTTCATTATGCCTTAATCACTGTAGATTTGTAAAGGAATGAATCATTTTAAGTGCAAAAAAAAGATAAATGCTTTGAGCCCTGGAATTTCCAAAAAGGGCCAACGTCATTTAAATTATTATTTATGATAGAGTTACTAGACAAGCTGTCTTTCTCCTTTGGATAATATTTCTATATGTGCCAACCATCCTTTTACATATATAACAAAATTTTTATAATAATTTGCCTTAACAGATGTGTTACAGTAATGGGGCAAAGATGCATTTTCATTTGAGCAAAGAGTTTACACAGCCAACTGTGTTCTCATGCCATTTTTATGCATTTCACAACCTGTGTTCTAATTTTAAATTAGAATTCTGATGTGTGTATTTATATATAGCCATTCTTGAACCAACCTGTAACTGTAAGCCTGTGGGGAGTGATTGTGTTTGAACATCTGGACCCACCACATGTTTTCAGCTGGAAGTAACATCTCTTAGAAGATCTGAGTTTTGAAAGGGAAGATATGGTAGGACATACTCTAGCTGTTCCAGAAGATGAGAAACATATTCTGAACACATAATTTCTGATTTACTATAGCAAATGAATATAAAAGTATTTTAAAATGAAATAGTTTTATTATTAACATCACTTGTTTTCCTTGTCACGTCATTAAATGTACTGATTTATCATTGAACAGAATAATAACAAACAGCATTAGATGGCAACCTAGTGTTTATATCAATGATTATTTACATGCCAAAAGGTTAATAATCTCTGATAACACTAAGTTTTAAACACTTCTAGTCATATTCTGTGTTCATTAAATATATATTAAGGATGATAAACTCTTTTGGCAGTACTAATATAGTCTATTTTAATCTTAACTAGAAATCTGCCTTCATTATATGGTCACCTAATGTGTAGTATGATTTCTTACAATACTTAAAAGGCAGTATTGATCCCAGCTCCCTTTGTAGAAACTGAATTAACCTCTTTATTGGAACCCTATGGTTTGTATTTACAATGTATGTATCTGTGATCAGACGCTAATTAATTGGAATCTGTTACCTTCTAAGAAGAACCTTAAAGCATTTTATATTTCCCTGTGCAGATTAAAGAAAAACACTGAGAGCTAATTTAAACAGAACTTTTCTAAAATGTCAGGAAGTCCTTTAATCTAATGAAGAAAGTTCATGGTAGGAAAAACTCTTTAATCTCTGTCTTTTCATACACTACAAAACCAACAATCTAACTTCCTCCATGTATACATGCTTATTTATGAATTTATCATGTTATATATTGCTATTAGGTGACATTCATGCTAGTATATAAGTTAAGATATTTTTGTCATCTTATCTATACATGGTTTTAGAAAAGAACATGGATAGGCTCCTTATTTTAAATTAGGGCTGTTTTATTTGAACTTACACATTTATCTATGGAATTATGACTGAAATTATTCACCTAGTGCTCAAGTTAGGTTTCTGAAAATTTATGAAAAAAACACATCTTTAGTAAAATTGCCTTTAGTGTTAATGACGTTTATATATTTAAATGAAGTTCTTTGAAAATTGTTTTGATTAACTTCAGGAAAAAATTAAAATCAATAATAAACTTTATAATTTTTCATTTTATTGAATAACCAAATTTTTCTGTATCAAGACTCATTACAACAGTGCATACCTGTTTCTATATCTTCAAAGGTGATTGTGCAAAATGTGCTTAAAATGTTATTAATAATTTGGTGTAAAGAACACCTGCATGTTTGTCATTCCAAGTTTATAGTTATTTGACTCTCATGAGATATGACTCTTAAAATATAGACTACAACTACAAAACAACCAAAAATCATTTTACAATTATATTCATCCTTAACTTATTTGAACAGTTCTTATATTTTCCACCCAAAATAATCTTCCTAAGGATCAGTCTTGACTTGTACCTGCATAAAGAAACTAAGTCACTTCTCAGTCACCAAAGATCCGTGAAGAGCTTTGATTCCTAGGCTTTATGCTACAATCTAAAAATACATTTGGGAGCAGAAAATGAAGCATAAAACTAGAAGAAAGTTTCTCTGTATTTACTTGTACTTGACAATTAAGGAATTTTTAGTTTTCACTATTTTTATTCATGTTGTAATATTAATGTCACCAAGAAAAGTTCTTGAATTATGGTCTTTTCATACTTTTTGTTATTTTCAGAATAACTCTTCATTATTCCAGTGAAAAACTTACATGATTCCCTAGAAATGTCAAACTAAAATTCCTGGAGAAAATCAAGGAACATTTTAGTAGACCATTGCCACACCAATGAAAATAGACTCTATTCCAACAAGTTATGAATAACTGATGTCTAATACATGCTGAGGATAGGGTTAAAATCTCTCAAATAACAAGGAAATGAAATCTTTTCTTTTTAAACATTACTATATCATGTAAGATCTCAAAACTACTTTAGCCAAGTTCCTTCTAGGTAATATGATTTTGCCATAGTAAACTCAGCAACATCAAAGTGTAATAATGATTGTGTAACTTAACCTGACATTATTAAAGATTCAGATAAGTTTCCAGCATATGCTCTAATTCAATACAAGATGAAATTGAAAGGAAACTTTTCTAAACTTTCTCCAAAGAAAAGTTCAAACTTATTAAGAACAGAAAAAAAAGTTTTTGTATGAAATAGCTTAAAATTCTGAGCTCCTGAAAAATCACATTAATTATGCATGTACCATTAGCAGATATTTAAGAATTCTTACACAGTTGGGACAATTAGAGCTGGAGTGAAAACAAAATCAATATCATTGAGTTATGTATATTGTTTGATATGTGGGAACACAAATTTGATGTTTTTATAACTTATCAAATATCTAGAATGTGCCTTTTTGGAGGGAAAGAAATGATTGGATTCAAAAAATTTTAAGAACTTTAAAACTAATGATGAAAAGTTTCCAAAAAACCACAGAGTTGAGTGTAAGCATTCCTTAGGAAGAAAATTCATCAAAGGTATATAAATCAAATAAATATAAACACTAAAAATTTTTACAGTTGAAACAGCTTGTGACTGACTTTCTAACTATAGAACTCTGAAAATGTCATGCAAGATATAATTTTGGTAATTGCATATTCAAGTTTGGTAACTGAGTAAAATGCATTTTTTCATTCATGCGTTAAAAATGCTATTCTTGATACCTTTTTTCTGTTTGTCTTTAAAGAATTTCTTCAGTGCTTACTGAAAATACTCTACCATTTTACAGACTGTAAAACTTCTCTCTACTTTCATATTGACATATATTTCACATCAACTTTTTGATTTTTTAATGTACCCTAAGAGAGATTCTAAAATGAACTCTTTACATTCCTGCCACCTACCCTAAATCCCTCAAAAACTCACTGTAGTAATAATTCTTTTCTCCTTTAATTTTCACATCATAAGTCAATTGAATATTTTATGTACGCTCCCCATGGACTTCAACCTTTTGTAAGTGAAATTGGAAAATGAAATAAGTCATGCACAGGAACAAGAATCACAAATCTTTCAATGAATTATGTATTTTTGCATGCAAATGCTTCTATTTTCACAATACTTCACTGTTAAACATGTGCTGTGTTAAGATTTGCTTTACTCATGTGTTGCATATTTTATTTTATGTCAGAGTTAAAGCCATTAACTATCTAAATGCTACTCTAATGATTCCAAATTTCCAGTATATAAATGCTTCTGGGAGAATTTGATTGAATAGCTTTTATATAAAATATCACTGAAGAAAGCACATTACAGATATACAGGGGTAGGACACCTACACAGAGTTAAGTTAGAAGGTCAAGTAAAAATGGCTTCTTTATTAAATTTGACCACTGCTTTTAGTTCTGATCATATGTAGTAATGTAATTAGACTTTCAAGTTATTGACACCCTAAGTCAGAAAATATAATCCTATACAAGTTACAAGTGACTAATACTATAGGATGCACTTATCATAACTGAGTGGAGGAAAATTTTGCAAACCTGTTGACAATATTGCCCCTACATTCTCTATAGACTCATAACAAATTCGAGGTATGTTTCTGGTATTAAAATTTTTCCAGCAGTATCAGCAAACCTTTCCAACATTCCCTGAGTCAGCCTCATTTTTAAAAATAATGACAGATGGAAAAGGAGTTGAGTTAAAAACAAAGGTAATTTTATTTAAAACACAAACTTAAACACTGGGGCATCATGCAATATATGAATCATCAGCATGCTTGCATTGTTTTTTCTGAATCTCACAAGCATTTCACTTGTTTGCACTCTTTGCTAATTGAATACACATATATCTTTGGTAACACCTACTTGGTAAAGACAACACTTCTTTCCGAATGAGTAAATTACCCCACATCTTAATGCTTTGATTAAACCTCACAAGTTGCGTGCCTTATCATTGGTTTCATCAAACTATAAAAGTTAGGTGGAAAACACCACTGACTAAGAATATATACATACATAGCACAGTGCAGTGGCCATGGATGGGTTATGGCTTATACAAAGAACACTGAAGAATTCAGTGCATCTAGAAATACCATATATTATGAACTGCACCATGGTTCCAGCCTTAGTTCAACTTCCCAGCTGCGCAAGAGAACCTCCTGGAAATGCAAACAATCATTTATCTCTTGTTCCTTCATTTACTTGCCGTTTTTCTTGTGAAATTATTTACATGAAGAAAGATTACTATGAAAGGGGTGGGGAAAGCATTTCAACACAAGCCAGGCATTATTTTAAAAAGTACCTATGGCTCAGTGTGTTAACGTGTAATGATGTCACAAATAGAGAAATCTTAACTGCATCTTACCTGGAGTAGCAGAGTATCTTGATAGTGTTGAGTACCAAAAAGATGCAAGTCTTTACATTAGAGAACAAGGGGGCGTTTGCGCTCTCAGTTTAGCAGAGCTAGAGTGTTCTGTGCATGAGTAATGAATTGCCTCTTCAAAGTCGTCCTGACCACGGTGTTCTCGGGCACTAGTTGGAATCACTGCCCGAAAGCTGGCTGAGGCTGCCTCTGCAGCCTTCTGTCACTGCACAGAAACCTAATATATGAGTGTGTTTCAGAGCATCCTCTCTCCCCCTCCCTCCTTTTTTGCGTGGTCTTTCTTCCTCTCTGTCTCACTATGCCTGTCTCTCTGCCTCCTTTCCCTCCGTTCTCTCTCTCTCTCTCTCTCTCTCTCTCTCTCTCTCTCTCTCTCTCTCTCTCTCTCTCTCTCTCTCTCTGAGTTTATCATTTGGCTTCTTCGGCAGAGTCAAACAGGATCAGCTGGCAGGCAACAGTGCACTTCCCCCGCCCCGCTGAGGCACATGCTTGTGTTTGAATAAAGACAAAGCTTGGAACAGTGTGGCAGTCCCTGAAAAAGCTCCGCAATGATACGGTGCAGCGCAACTCCGCAGGCAGGCAGCAGCCTGGGCAGGCTGAGATGCATCGCGTTCCCCTTCTCTCCTAGAAATGCACATCGCAAAGTTTGGCTCGGGACCCTGTCTTTCCTCCAGGGGACCATGTTTTCTATGGATTTTTTTTTTTTCCTGTCTGGAAGCCTTCAACAAACATATTAGATAGTTTTCTATTATGTTAAACTTGGAAAACCTAGCTAATCCCTGAGGTGTTGTCAAACTAGCTGTATTTTTCAACTTTAGAAAATACTGATAAAAATCAACTATGCTGGGTCCCGAATAAATGCTTGCACGGTCCTGGGAGATGGATAGATGAATTATTCTAGTCTGTGTATTCTTGAGGGACTGCCTGGAGAGGAGATGGGGAGAGAAGAGATCTGTGAGCAGACAAACAAAAAGCCAAAATAGGTGCCAAAAATAGAAACTGCGATAAACTAAGGTGAAATTGATGAATGAGTCTGGGAGAACTCCACTGCAAAGCGGTGAACAGAGCAAATAAGTGGGGCCCGTGATTTCCTATAGATATCATTCAATTTTGATAACTGAAAGGCATCTTATCTACGTAGTTCATGTTTTATTGTGGCTTTTGCAAATAATAAAACATAAAAATAGGATTATGCTTATGTTGAACTTAGGAATTGTGTATGCAGTAGTATCCCGCAGGTATTTCTAAGAAACGTTCGAAATTTTTTTCATAGTAAAGAAAATATAAAAAGTAATAAAAACCACTAATATAGAAATGTGGAGTACAGAGCCTAAATGTTGGTCCCAATCAATTTATTCTATCAGAAATGTACTTTTAAAAGACAATAACATAAATTAGGCATTAAGTTTGGAAAATTGATTTCATTTATGTGTTAGAATCAGACACATCTCTGGATTCTATAAGGCTTGAAAGAAACGGTTCTGCAGTAAACTACATGTTTATTTCTATCCCTCAAGGGGGTGAAGCATGCAGCTAATTGACTCAGGGCTTGCGGTGACCAAAGATCTAGCATGTTTGTTATTTTGACCATCCTCCACATGATCCAAGACAGTTACTCAAACTACAGCCATCAAATTGACAGCTGGACTTCAGAAAGAAAGAAAAATGAGAAAATGCTGCCTATATAAAGACATATCCTGGAATTTGAACATGACATTTCTTTCACCAGTTATTAGTCATAAAGACAGGGCCTGATGCCAGATAGACTGGAAAATAGAGTGTCTATCAGATGCCCATGTACATGAATGAAGATCTGAGGGTTCTCTTGCTAAGGAAGAAGCAATAGAAAATACTGTAAATAGTGGTATTTTAAGGATACTCTACCTTTATTTCACTGAACAGTTATAAGGTAATTTAGAGACTGGATCACATCTTCAGCAGCAGATGTTTACTCCAAACTATTTATGGTATACCATTATATTTTCAAGTAATTGTTAAAACTAAGTCCTGAGACAATCAGGACACGTATTCACTTGGTGGCAGTTACAGGCTCAAACACAGCATATTCTAACCCTCACCAGAGCAGAATGAAGGGGAACACGAAAGAAGGAATTTAGGATTCACCATGGAAAGAGCGAAGAAGGGATGACAGAGTATGGAAGGGAGTCAGTGTGGAAAAGGGCTGTGAATCCAGTTTTAAGGTGACCGTGAAGATTGGAAAGTGAAAGAAACTTGGGTTTTGAAGAAATGAACACACATTAGATTAATCAAACCCTGAATCCATTAACTCTGAACTTCTAGCTTTATGCATTAGCATGTTGCATTACATTTTAACCACTTTGATGTGCATTCCTGTCAGTGAACAGAGAACTTTTAGTTAAGAGACTTTGGTGTATCATTTTTCATCCCCAGTATTAACATGATACAGAAACTCTATGATATAGCAATACAAATTTTTTAATGGAGAGTAGAATGCTTAAAAAGCATATTAAGTTTTTATTTATAAAAGACTTCAAAATTTATAAAAGACTTGCTAGGTTTCTAGCAATTTACTTTTCATCAACATTGTACTGAGGTTACTATAAGTACAATTTGTTGAGTAGACGACAGGATAAAAACAATAAAATGCACTGTTTGAATGTCCACTTTTTATGCTTTAATTTTGTAACTTGAACAAATATTTCTAAGATGACAGTATGTAATTTATCAACTAGTAACTTCTTAGTGTTTTTTTTTGAAATTCTGTATTATTTCTACCCCTTTTTCTGTTTTCATTTTTTTCTCCTTAAATAAAGTTCTTAAAAAAAACTCAATAGGGTTAAATAGCTGTTCATTGTTTGTTACAATTGTTACTTTGCAGAATTTAGCTAGAATAATAAGACATCCTTAATTTCACTCCCACTTCAGGCTATAATAATAATATTTGTATTTTAATAGATACCACTTCATGATAGATGGGTTTAACCTTGTACCAGACCTTACTTTAAGTATTTGCAGTGTATGAACCCATTAATGTTGACAAAAGCTTTATGAGGAATATATTCTCTTTGAAGTACATAAAACATAATAGGAAACGAATTTTCACTCATAACCAAAACACAAAGAGAAACAGAAAAATCTAAATAGTTAAATATCAGTTAAGGAAATTATAATATTGCTATTACAATGAAAAACCTTCATAGCAACAGAAAAAATCATTCCAGGCCTAGATTACCCTACTTACCACATCAGTATTCAGGAATGAAATGATATCAAATATCACCAAAGCATTCAAGCCTTTTAATGAATAAAATAAAATGAAATATTGTTTATGTCATTTCATGACGCCAAAATTACCCAGGTAACAAAACCAGACAAGGACACTCCAAAACAGGGGAACACATGTATCTCATAAACTAAGTTGGAGAGAAAGGGGAGGGACTGAAGGAATGAGGAATTTGGTTGTGTTAGGTACAAACATCAACTCCTCACAGGAATGTAAACATTTTGCATCGCAAACATGGACAAAGGTAAAAAGATAAAGATGGGAATCAAGTGAAAAGTACAGAGGGGAGGGAGGAAAGACAAAGATAAGAAAAAGGAATTAAGATGTGTCATGTGGATGGACCAGCTTCCTACAAGTAAAGATTATGTAGTACGCACATGCACTAATAAACTAAAAAAAAAAAAAAAGCACAATTGTAGAAGGAAAATCCAGTGATACATAATAAGTGTAACACAGTAAAACCAAGGAGGCTTTAATGCAGCAATTCAAGTTTGAAACAATATGAAATGTGTGGTGTGCGTGTAACTTACCATATTACCAAATTAAAAGGAAAAGCTACATTTTTATTTCAAAAGCTGTAAAAAGTATTTGAACAATTCTACATTCACTCATAAAAATTAATATTGTCTGTTCTTATTCTTTTACTCAACTTTCTATAGAACGTCTAGCCATAATAATGATAAGAAAATAGAAATAAGTGACATAGACTGGAAAACAAAAGTAAAGCTAATTTTAAGATTAGTCAATCTTTTCATGCATATGGAATGTACTAAGACATCTCTGAAATAAAAAGATTTCAGAATAAGTGAATTAGCAATATCAAAGAATAAAAGGATAATAGTTGAAGTTAATTGACATTATAAATACTAGCAATAAATAATTGAGACAAAATGGAACAAACACATAGATAAATTTAGCTAAAAGTTCTTGTAATATTATATACTGAAAATGGAAAATGCTTGAGAAAACTCAAACGACATTAAATTTCTCTTCATTATCTGAAAGAGTTAACATTAAAAGATGATCTCTTCAAATTGATAAAAGTAGGGAACTCAAGAAAGAAAGATGTGCTAACACATAATCTTAATCTGGGAGGCTGGGATAGGAGGGTTCCAAGCTCAAGCCCAGCCTAAGCAGTTTAGTAACTTCGTGAGGCTCTGTCTATAAAAATAAGTATGTAGGCATGAAAGGGTATCTAAAGATGAAGGTCCTAGCTTGAATTCCCAGTAACACAAAGACACACACACACACACACAAACTCAGAGAGAGAGAGAGAAAGAGAGCTACCCCTATAATAATTAAAGGTTGATATTAGGAAGTGGACAAGCTCACTTTAAATATGTATATAAAAATATATAGGACCTGCCATGATAAAAATAAGTTTGCAAAAAAAATCAGAGTTAAAATATTTATACCACTTGTTTAAAAACTTATAGTAAAACAACTAGTAAAGACTGTAGTATTACATGTACCTCAAGGGAAATATATTGAAGAATAAACAGCTGAGTTCTCATCTTATTATAAAAACTTTTGCAAAGCAAAACAATCACCAACAGAGTGAAAAGACAACTCACAGAGTAGCAAAACTTGTTAGCCAATTATTCTTCAGGCAAAAGTCTATTATCTAGAGCATATAAAGAATTGAAAAAACTCAGACTCCTTCCCCATATTCTAAGAGGCAATCCATAAATGTATATCTGGAATGAATAGATACTTCTCAGAAGTACAAATGGCAAACAAATACATGAAAAAATGTTTAACATCACTGATCATTTGAAAGATGCAAGTAAAAAACATGCTGAGATTCCACCTCACACCAGAAAGAATAGCTATCATCAAGAATCAACCAAAAAATGCTGTAGGGAATAAGGAACCCTTCTCCACTGTTGGTGGGAGTGTAGGCTGGTATAACCACTGTGGAAATCAGTGTGAAGATTCCTCTAAAACTAGTACTAGAGGTTCCATTCAACTCAACTATTTCCTTTCTAGATATCTTACCAGAAGAATTAAAATCATCATACCACAGTGATATAAGCACACTCATGTTTATAGAAGCACAGTTTGTAATGGCTAAATCTTAAAACATTTTATTTTATGTACATTATAATTCCCTAAACGTCTATTGCAAAAATGTGAAGGAGATGAGCCCACTTTCCACAAATTACTGTCTCTGATTTCAAAGCTTACTAAATAAAAGGGCAACAATTTAAAACTTTAATGTATTTTTTTTCCTTTAGCCAATTTTTATGCGATTTCTTGATAGGTTCAGAAGTATTTTGGAGTTTCAGGAATAGAATTTTTTAGGTGGAACAAAAGATCAAGGAAAAGATGTGAGAATGGTAAGACATCGGCCTGACCAGGAGCTGGGATGTCCTTGGAACTTGTGACAATTCTAGGGATGGATGTTCAGTTAATCTTTCCATGTTGTTTCTTCTGATATGTTTGACTCTCTGTAAACAACTGGTTTTCACTGTTATCCATCAGTTTATTTTATCTCACACATTCTGAGTTTCTGCTGATTTGTCTTAGCTGTTGTTCTGCTTTACAACTTCAATTGCCACAGTTTCTCTTTATAGCACTCTCTCTATGTGTAATGCTATCTTTAATCTAAATCACCACTTAACAAAGGGACATCTGATTGACTCAGTGAGTCTGGCCTAATGTATAACAGCCTCATCACAGCACACAGGTAAGAGATATAGTTTGAGTGTTATGTTCGACCTCAGATGCATTAGCTGTAATCTTTAACAGGAGGTTCTTATGGGAAAAATGTGGCTCTTTGCAAGAAATAGCAAGTGTGACAAATGTCCTTACTACCATGTTTAATATATTATGATATATATATATATATATATATATATATATATTTGTATATATATGCATATATAGTATTATATATACATTATACTATATATGCATAGAAACTCCTTTATAAGTGTATACTATAAAAATATATTCCTTCCATATAGAAGAGATCCTAATGACCTTACAATACTGATCCAGGTAAAGATTTAATGTTTTCCCTTCCACTATTATCCCATCCTGTCTATTTATACAATAAACATTCTTGAGAATTTAAAGAACATATGTACGTATGTATCTGATTGTGTGGGTGGCTGTGTACTCAGGCATAAAAAGAAATAATTTATTTCTCTTAGATATTGCAGTAAAACAATATACATTTTACTTTTTTAATGAGGATGGATTCTTGACACATAAATAAATAGTATTGCTTAGAGCTTTGCAGACTCTCAAAGAATACTGTGTTTGGATTTGCAAATGCACGTGAGGTCTCCTGCATTTAAACCTCAAGTCAAACTCATGAATGATGACCCATAAATAGATAATTAGAACAACACAAGAGGCTAATAATTGGGCATTAGTCATGCTTACTGAATACAGTGAACATAGTTCATCCCTTTCAAAATTCTGCTTAGCAAATTAATTTCTAATATAATAAAGAACCCATTATTTCATGTGTCTTCCTGAAATTCTGTTTGCAATATATGTACATAATATGAATAAATGAAGAAAAAAACATGCATGAAATTATTAAATGAAATTTGACCTTAGTTAAGTTTTACTTTGAAGTTCTCTTAGAAAATGTTGCAGAATAGAAAATATTTAAAAGTTAGAACAGCACACAACATTTTGGTGAAAAAAAATATTTGTGTGAAAGTATGTCCTCCCATATTTGAATGTGTCATCATTATTGTCCACTCATTTAACTGAAAGAGTCAAAATAGACAGACAAGATGGTCCAGTTCTGTCTCATGCTCTGTCATTTTGGATAGTAAATGTGTATTTATTAGTATAATGCTGGCTTTGTAATTCTTGAACTAAGTGCTTGAGATATTACATTGAACTCCACTAATGGCAGGAAATTATTTGCCTAGGAGACCATAGATCTTGTTTTCAATCTGTTGATATTGTCACACATTTCTATAAAACTGTAAATTCTAAACACTAGTCTATTTTTTAACCTTGCAGAGACAATCAAGAACAGACTAGGCTGGAGATTTAGCTCAATGGCATAAATGCCTGCCGGGCAAGTGGGTCATGAGTTCAATCCCCAGTAACAAAACAAAACAAAACAAAACAAAAACTAGTTCATATACTTTTTAAGTGAAGTTCAGTTTCTTGTTACTCCTTGTCCCAGCTTTCTGTTATTTAATAAAATCATAATTGGGCCAGAGATATAGCTCAGTGGCATAAACACCTGCCTGGTATGCACAAGGTTTTTAGTTCAATTCCTAGTACAAAAAAAAGAAAAAAAAAAAGAAATCATGACTAAATTTCACTATTTTTACACATGTCCTGATTTACTGTCGGTGTCGCTCCCGGCCGGCAGGAAAAACACGCGACAGATTCTGACGGTGTGCAATCTTGCCTTTATTTGTCTCCGCGTGGGCCCCGCGAGGCCTCTGCTCTGCCACCAGCCCTTTCTCGCCGGTGGAGTTTCTCTATCTCTCTATCTCCTCCCGCAGGGAGGGTCACATACATATATATATGGACTCATCATCCAATAGGGCAACAGCAAGCAATGCAAGCTGACTGGTCATCGTCATTGGTTGCTAGGTAGAACAATCTATTGCGCGGGCTGTTTAAGTCGCCAGGGCAATCAGGGGGCAGGAAGCAGGCGCCAACTTGGCTCACTCGATGGGAGGGGTAATCTAGCTCGGGCTTTGCTCTTTTCTACAGGCCTCACGTCCGCCAAGTAAGGCGACCGGGCTCGGCCGCGGCTCCCAACAATTTACAACTTTTTTTACGTTTCTATAAAAAATTTAGTGATCTTACCACAGTTTTTCAAATTCTTTAAAATGTCATTTTCAGATGTATTAGACGGTGTCATTTCTTTCTGACTAATGAGTGTTCTTTCCTGTTTTCTGGTAACAAGGTCTATAATGACGTTGGACACTGTCCATCCTTGTTCATTTTAAATGATCTTTGAGGTCAGGAATCTGAGGTACAGTTGAACCTAACCACTCTCTACTAAAAATGATCCAGAAGGGACAACATACTCAGGAAGACCAAATTTGAACTGAAATTGAATCCATGGAGGAAAGAAATCTTTCTTTTTCTCCATGTTGCTATACCACACCTGTAATGTTGGGCTTATTGGTGACAGTCATATCTAAGAAATACTTAGTGCTATATAGGAAAGAACTTAGTAATGGGAGAAACATATCCTTGGCAAAAGCTGAATTAAGTTGATAATGAAGCCTATTCCTGAACTTTTCATTTACTACAAACATAAATGCTCTTCCCTTAAACTCTTTGAGAAATTTTTTTTTGAAAGCCAACTTGAAGAATCCAACCCATGTCAAATACAGACACTATATTTGATGGAACTTACTGGGATTTAATCATTTCGCATCAGATGTTTTCCACCAGTTATCTACCCTCTTTGTAATCTTCTGTGGTGGTAGATGTGCATCCATACACATACTTGCACTACATATGATCCCATAATATTCTGAAATTAGCTACTTCTCACAATTAAATCATGTAAACATTATGACAAACAAGCTTGACTGTCTTCATACTAGTATTTATTTAAAATTTTTATCAGGATAACTACCTATGGCTGGCCATAGGTGACTACCTCTAGACAGAAATGAACCTGTTATGTGTTGCTATATGTGAAGGGGTATGATTACAGAATTACTTGTTATATCATAATGTCTAAACAGAGATTTCCATTGAGGAATGAAGATAAAGCAAGAGCTAACTCTAAAAATTCTCTCAGTGATTTAGTAATGTAAAGGGGTCAAGTGAAGATACAATGCAATTCTATGTGTAGAGTTTCTTTTGGAAAAAGATGTTCCACTTTGCACAGGGATTTGGGGGATGGGATTATGCAAACTGAAATCAACAGTTAAACAAAATTGAGCCTGATACAAGTTAAGGAGTATGACGTTAAGGAGTATGCAGCCCAAGAAACACAAATGATTGCAAATGGGTTGGTTGTAAAACAAAGGATGAGCTCCTATTTCCAATTTGCTTCTGTTCAGAAAAGCTGGAAACGACAATGCATAGATTTCCAATACCAAAGTATATGACCAGACAGAGAGCAAAGACCGGGATAGTGGAGGCAGAAATAAACAGAACGCATGTGGCAATTTAAAAGTATTTCCCAAAAGATGAACTAAAGGGGCTGTGAATCCTTAATTTCCCTGTAATAGTGGGAGCATGGTTATGATAGTGCTGAAAACAAACCAGTAAACCAGACAGAAGAATGATTTCCCACCTAGAGTAACGCAATGTTGGTGCACTCTGATGCATGCTTATATCACGGACTGATGGAGAAATGGCAGAAGCATCCCTGAAGATTCAGCTTCCATTACTTGATAGTGCTGGGTAATGTAAATTTCATTGAACAATTAAGATTTTTTGCCATTGTATATAATAATTGTCCTCCTTTTTAATCTTATTAATAACATAAATGTTGTAGGCAAGATGAGGAAGGAGAAAGCATGCTGTCTGTTTTCTCAATTTTCACTCAGAATGTTCTAGTGAGTGAGGAAAAAATCATGTTAAATACTCTGAACCAAACACAGAAGTTTTATCATTGTATAAAATTTTGTGATTTTTAAATTGCATGTATTTTCAGCTTAATAGCCATAAAGTATTTGGCTGTGTTTGAGGTGTTAGAAAATCCAAAGATCTGCTTGAGTTTTCATCTAGAGCAAGGAAAATGTTTCCCTTTCTAAGCAAATTTCACAGGCCAGTGAGAAGGAAAAAAATAAGGTGTTTTCTGACTGCATCAGGGATCCTGTTGTGTGCATTTTCACCTTCTTTCACTAAAATATCTTTCCTCCATCTATTATATCCAGGGATGGGGTGAGAAATATTGACAAATACCACACAGATATTCTCTTTGTTTTTCCCTGATCGGTGTTTGGTTGACAATTTAGGAAATGAGATAAAAGTAGTATGTGACTGGATTAGAGGAGACACGTAGCTGCCATATAGGTACGCAATTTTTTTCTGAATATTTACAAATGTTCTGATTAATAATTCATTCAAAACTTGATTTCATGATGGACATCAGCTTTCTCAACTTTGGTTCCTACAAGCCACCTTACGTTCAATATTAATTTTACTGTTTCTGAAGTGATAGTATCAGGAAATAAATGCACTGATTGTCTTGCTCTGGGACTTGCAGATAAAGACCAGTGAGTAACCACAGAGATAAATCTAAGTAGCTTCCTGTTGCTGTATCATTTCATTGGTGAGGGTGATTAGGTTGGACAATAACTTTTCGAATATGAGATGCATCTAGTAATACTTTAAAATATTAATGATATATTTAATGAATCTGATCCTCAAAGAAACTAGCTATATTAAATACTTTCATTAGGCCAAAAGACAAAGTGCTTTCTCTCTTGTCTTGCCAGTGGAACTTCACAAGTATCATCCAGTGTGGGTTATGATCATAGAACTGCACCTTTCTGAAGTGTGCATTCTAACTTGCTAAAGAAAGTACTGCTAAAGATACAGAGAAAAAGAACAAATGCTGTTATAAGGCCTGTATTATAATCATTCCATTTACTATAAATGTCATTGGCCATTTTACATTTAAATAGAATGCTAAAATAATTGGAATCACAATTTGTGCAATACAGTTTTAAAAGAATTCTACATTAAAACGAAAACAATTCTATGTCATGAGTTAGATCCCTGGTACAAAAAATAACAATTTTAATTAATTTAAATAATTGTTCGTGACAAAAGAAAACTTTTACATCAACATTCCTTACACATCCTAGATACTCCATAATCTAAGTGGCTAATTAAATGAATTAATAAGAATTTAAGTGCAAATAAATGTTCTAAATATTGATCCTGCACTAGTCCTTCAACACATGGCCTGCATAAACAGAATAAAGCATTTATGCAGACTGAACCTAATAAATGGCCAGTATTCTATTTTAATAATCTTTTGAAACATAAATTAACATAGAGTAAACCACATCAATTTCAAGCGTACAATTGTATCAGTTTTGACCAATGTCATAAACTACATAATGAGCCTCCAACATTTCTTCTGTTTTGTAACCTCTCCTTGCGGTTCTATCTCCTTGCCTCAGCAAACAGCTGAGTGCTTTCTGTCCCTAGCGGAGAGTTTGAGCTTTTGAGAGGTTTACAGAGACAAAGTCCCATGGTATATAGAGGATGTAATTATTTGTCACTATTGTTCTATTTCTCTCACTAGTTTCTCTTCAGTTTGTAGTTTGTCTTTCTTATTACTGTCTCTTGAATAGTACCAAGTCTTAAAAATACTGATGTAATCACAGTTATCTTTCTTCTGTTTATATGGAAAGCTGTTACAGAATTTAGCTAATAAATATTTTCCCAGGTCACTAAAAATTGTCACCTAGGTATTACTGTGAAGTTCAATAATTTTAGGATTTATATTAAAGTTTATAATTAACTTTAGAGCTAATTTTTGTATAAGGTATCATATAATTACCAAAGTCAGTTTTGTTTTATATATATGAATACCATTTTCTAACATCACTTGAAGAAAACATATTCTTCACTAAATTGCCTTTTCATTTTATAGAAGTTTTCCTTGTATGTTTGGGTCTATTTCTGCATTATATTATCTTCCATTAAATTACATCTTTTAGTGGCAATGCCATACTGTCTTAATTCTTGTAGCTTTACCATAACCCTATGCGCAAATAAGGTTAACTAAATCCTCTAACTTTATCTTTTCAGTCTTGTTTTGAACACTACATACTTTACATTTTCATTTCTGAGCTAGTTCGTAAATTTCTGTGAAAAATTCCAGACATCTTTGTTCATTTGATTGGATTTCCAAAATTCTATGGATTCATTTAGGGTAAAATGACATTTTAATACAGTAAGTCTCTTAACTTGTGCACCACATGTGTCTCCTCTTATTTGTTTTTAAATTATCTTTCCAAAATGTGTAGTTTTTATTGCATCAGTTTTTAACATTATTTTTCATGTTTTTGAATGTTTCATAATCTAAATTCTAGCTTAAGGGTAATGGTTTACTTCAGTTTTCAGTATATACAATATAACTGGATTTTGTCCTTTAATTTGTATCTTGTAAACTTGACAAATTCATTTACTAGTTAATATCTTCTTTTGTAGATTATTTACAATACTTTTTTTAGAGAATAATGTCATTGGAATATAAAGACAATATTCTTACTTTCTATCCAAGCTGATGTTAAAATCTGTATTCTTCTTGCATTGCTATTCTTCTGGCTTGGAATATCCAGTAGGAGCCACAAATATTTGTTTTACATTGTTCATTGTGTGAACTTGAGAAATTTAGAAGCTTAACTATGTGATTCTGCAGAGGGCCAGAGTGTTCACTTTGTACACATTCTGAACCGTGCAGAGCGAGGGCGTGGAGATGGTGTGAGTACTACACTCACCCAAGGGCAGCTAGCCTGCATACAATACATAGCAGGAAAAGAGGCTTGCCCTCTTTTTTGCCCTTGCTGCTTTTGCCATCTCCTGCCACCTTGAATGGCTGTCCCTCTGCCGTGTGGCACCCTGCCTTGGAGCCAACTGATTATGCACTAAAACCTCCACAAATTGGGAGCTAAATAAACCTTTATTTCCTTAACTTTGGGTGTGGAGTACTTAGTATCAGCAATGAGAGAAAAGTTACTAAGATATTATATTATCAAGAAATATGTCCATTTCATCTAAGTTATCCATCTAATAGATATAAAATCATAATATGTGAACCATGCATTTAATTTTTTTCGAATCAGTCATGATGCCATCTCTTTCATTCCTTGGTGAATGAATTTGTCTTCTCTTTTTTTCTTTGTCTAGAAATTTTTCAATTTTGTTGCTCTTCTCAAAGTCTTAGCTTTTGGTTTCACTAATTTTTCTATTTTGTCTTTATTTTATGATTTTCACTTTTCACTTTTGCATTTAATTTTTGTTATTTTCTAGCTTCTGTAAGCTTCTTCTTATATAAATTCCCTCCTAAGAACTGCTTTCATTACATTCTGAAAATTTTAATATATTGTATTTCACTTTCATTCAATATAAATTGTTAATACTGTTTTCCATTTTTCCCCTAAATTGATTCAGTGTAAAGAAATTATACTTAGTTTCCAAATGTTTTGGGATTATTCCAGAAATCTAAAAAACTATAATTATAATTTATGTCATCGTGGTCAGAAACATAGTTTGTATGAGTTTGTATGATTTAAATTCTTTTAGATTTATTGGGATTTTTTATTACTAACAAACTTTGTTCTTCAGTGGAAATCATAATTTTTGAAGTGTTGCTTTGCTGGGTGCTGAATATTTTTATTTTCTTATACATATTCTTTAGTTTTGTTCAAGAATAAAATTAAAAATTTATCCTTTTTTGTTTTTTTTTCATTGTTTATTGGTACATTTTAGATATATATAATCACATTCATAAGGAATTTGTATCTGTACTCCTCATCTCCCTTTAACGTTCCTTCTCTCTTGACTAATAAGAGCTTTGTTTCCATTTTTCCTTCTTCCCCCTCCTTCTCATTTCTCTTTCTTCCTTCCCCCTCCCCCACTGCTAATTCCTCTTCATGGTTGGAGCTTATCTTTCTATTTCACACTATCTATTATACATTCTGATCCTTATTTACACTTTCAGTTTTTCACACTGGAGAAATCACGTTGAATTTACAAATGGGTGTCCAATTATTCCATCTAAGAGTATGGTCTCAAGATCCATCCACTTACTCAAAAATATCTCAAGTATGTCCTTCCTTATGGCTGAGTAGAGCTCCATTGTATAAAATACACACACACACACACACACACACACACACACACACACACACACTATTTTTATCCATTCCTCAGCTGATGGACATGTAGGCTGTTTCCAAGATTTAGCTGTAACTAACTTTGCTGCTATAAATATGTGTGAGTATAAACTGCTGTGATATGATGCTTTTAATTCAAAAAAGGTAGAAAACAGAGGAAATGGGCAGATTCATAGCTGCATATGGATTATCAAAGTTGTGTCAAGAAGATATAAAAATTCTAAATGACCAACATCAGTCAATGAAATAAAAGATCTAATTAAAAACATAGCAGTAAAGATAAGGCCCAGTCCTGAGGGATTCACTGCTGAATTCTACAAGAAATTTAGAGAAAAATCTAATGTCATTACTCATCATAATCATTAATGAAATTGAAATGGACACAATAGTCCTAAAATCCTTCCTAAAAGCAAGTATCATACTGATTCCAAAATTAGAGAATGATCCAACAAAATAAAGAACTACAGAACAATCTTCCTAATGAACATAGATGCAAACACCCTCAGTAAGATACTGGTAAACAGATTGCAGCAAATTATCAAGACTGTTATATACCAAAACCCAATAAGATTTATCCCAGTGTGCAGAGGTGGTTCAATATATACAAATCAGTTAATACAGTATACCTAGCTAACAGGGATGAGGACAAAAAACTCATGATCATCTCAATAGATGCCAAAAAAGCATTTGACAAAGTCCAACACTCATTCAGGATAAAGACTACAGAAAATGGGAGTTGATTTATATCAATCTGATCAAAGCTACCTACGAAAAACCAACAGCCAACATCATACTAAATGGTCAAAAAATGAGAGTTTTCACTCTAAAATCAGGAGCAAAACAAGGATGCCCACTGTCACTACTCCCATTCAAAAGTTCTGGAAATAATTACCCAGAGCAATTAGATGAGGCAAAGAAATAAAAGCAATAAAGAGAGGAAAGGAAAAAGTTAAATTGTCAGTATTTGCAGATGACATGATATTTTATGTAAAATACCCCAAACAGTCCTCCAAAAGGAGTCTAGATTTAATAACTAGATTCAGTCTTATAGCTGGATACAAAGTCAACAACCAAAAATCAAGTAACATTTCTGCACACAAATAACAAACCAAAAAATTAAATTCATTTGCAATTCTTAAAAAAAACACCTTTTACAATAACATTGAAAAAAATGAAATACTTACAAATCAATCTAATAAAGAAAGTAAAAGATCTTTACATCGAAAACTTGATCCTCCAGTTTCCTGTTTATAATATTAGGTTATACTGGAGCAACCTTAGCCTAATAAATCCCTACTAGTAAGTCTAGAATCTTCTCTATTGTGAGTCCAGCGTCTCCTGAATTGTTTTGTTCTTCAGCCTAGCTGGGGGAAAAAGCACTATTTCCAGTCCTGATGCCCTATCAAATGGCCCTTCCTTCAACATTCAGTATTTTTCTCTCACGGGACCCAGCTGAATAATCTCTAGTGATCTCCAGCTGTTTTTCTGTGTGACTCTCTTCATGTCTGTGTTCTATCCTTGCAGTTTACCCTTGGGATCTCTGGATTCCCCTCTCCACTCACTCACCTGGGTAGTTAAGGAAGCATAGACTTTGCTCTTCCTGTCTGATGGCCTGGAAAGTCTAAATACTGAGCTGGGGGGGAAGCCCAGGCTCCCTTCAGTGCTTGCCAGCTCTGATGGCTTGCATTGTTTGTCTGCTTCACACTGAATCTGCTCTCTTGAAGACACGAATCTGCTCTCTTGAACACATGAAAACTGCTATCTTACATAATTTTATATTTCTAAGGTTGAAAACACACAAAATAAACTTGGTAATCTTGACCAGAAGTTTCTAATTCTGCCATTTAAATCCTACAACCTAAATAGAAATTACTCTGTTACTGTCATATTGTCAGGTTGATACTGACTTACCATGATATTAGGAAAATAATTTCATAAACCACAGACTTGTATTCTCAATTCTAAATTTTGGGTTCTTTTCGTCTATATTCTTTGATATGCCAGAAATAGTTCTGAAAACTGGCCATTTATATTTTATGTTAAAATTGTAAGTTATAGTAGTTATAGCATGACCTACAAAAAAACTTTTGCCTTTAGATTAAGTATATATTAGTTATTACCACAAGATGCTAATGATAGTTGTCAAATAACAGACAACTTGTGTAAAGAAGTTAATGAACCACATGAAATACTTTTATTTAAGCCTGGCATTACTCTTTTCTCTAAAATCCATGTATTGAACTAAGAGAACCAACAACCTTACTTTATGTAAATCCTGAATTTCTTCAGCGTATGTTCAATTGAAAATGAAACATGTCAGATTTCAAAGGCAGTGCCCTAAAACCATGAACACTCCATCAATTATTCAAATTTCAGAACACCCATTGCTATTTTCTGTACCTTAGTATATTACAAAAAAATGAGCTAAAATACCTCACTTCAATAATTATAATTATCAATTCATATCTTTAAAAATTAAAACTGCATATGTACATAGTAATTTTATGTTCTTCAAAAACACTTCTGGTACATCTGCTTTAGACCATTTCTAGGTTTTATACTTTTGTGATAATGTGTATAATCATTAAATATGATTTACCAGCAGCTAAATCATAAAAGAGATGAAAGGAAGAAATCAGGGGAGAAGAGAAGCAAGGAAGGAAGGGAAGAAAGAAGAGAGGAAAGAGAGAAAAAGGGTAAGGGAGGAGATAGAAATAAAAGCACAGAGGCAGATGACTGTGGAACTATGGAAGTCAACAAATTCACCACAAAGATGAAAAGCATGATGAAAGTCTATTGTCTTCTCTAAGGTGTGTCAATCTTCTATAACATACATCTAGCTGTTCCTCTGCCCCTTTTAAATCTCCCAAGTTTTCTCTAAGGATAATTATGTGACTCTATAATATAATAATACTTAATAGGTTCCTGACAGAATCTGTACAGTAGATTACTGCATCTTCATGATAGATTTAAAATAGTTTGTTGAAGAATAAATATAGCTACCTGAAGCATCTTTATAGAACTACTGAAATACCTTATAAGTGGGGTGAACATCATATTTCTCTTTGATATTAGCATGCTCGCTTTGCAGTCTAAATCAGCAAAAATTTATTAGGTTGAATTTCAGAGTGCTGAGTGTTTTGTTTTGTTTTGGTGTATTGTTTGTTTGTTCATTTTTATGATTGTAGGAATTGAACCCAGGGTCCAACATGTGATAGGCAAGCATTCTCCTATTAAGCCACCTTTAGCCTTTTTCAAATGTGAAAACTACATGTAATCCAAGGCATTTTGGGTGTTGGGATGTAGTCCAAGCTCTAACTTATTCAGTATTGTCTATAACATGCAAAAGCAAAACAAAAGAAACACTCACCTAAAACACTTCTCCCCCAAATAAACTATGTGGTATGCTGTAGTAATTAATATATTTCTTTGTCATGTTCGCCTCACTCACTAAATGTTTTATCATAATTTGTTGGGTTCTTTAATTTTCTTTTGATTAGCTCTTAATGATACTGCTCATTAACGGTGTTACAAATTTTGATCCAGCAAGAATTCAGTACTCTCAAAACCTAACAAAAGGGCCACATTTACAAACAGTGACAGCATCTCAGCCATGTCATCTTTATTGAAATAAGTTGTTATTAATCATTACTCCGTGAAAGCTGAAAGCTTTCAACATCATTTCTTAATTACCCTTGTTAATTGAACATTTAATCCTCATTAGTCCTTTTGTTCAGGTTTCTTTTTGCATTTAAAATATAACTAAGTTAAATTATGACCCATTTGATGCACTTAATTCTTTTTTCAATATTTTTATTGGTTTCTATATATCAGCACTAAATACATAGATAATTCTGATATATGAAGTTGTCATGCATAACATGTTTATACATGTATTTATAATAGGCTAGGATCGTTAATTATGAAAGCAATTTTAAAGGAAAATCTTAATTAAAAACTTTTAGATTATTATACTTCAAAAATCTTGTGATGAATCATTAGCATAGACCAGTTAGTCATAAAACTTCAGGAATATATGTTTTTGTTTGCCTCCATAGATTGTTTCCTCTCAATCCCAGTTTCCCCAGAGGAAGTACAAATTACATATTACACAATAGAGAATATTGAAAAGAAGGCTTTTCAGTGAGAGGATGAGACTGTGTTGGAAAATATGGCTGAAAAGAGTACCAGGATTTTTGTTCAAAGCCAGACTCCATGTAATCTGTAGTTAGCACCCAGAAACTGCCAACCACCAGTACTTTGTGTGACAACACTTGAGTTCTTGACTACGAGGAAAACTACCAAGAACTGTCCTTGCTAAGCATGAGACATGAGTTTGGTATGAACAAGACACAAACAAATAACTACATTATCATTCCAGTGAGAAGTAAGCTGTAGACCGAGAATGGCTGGTCTTCTCTAGTAACAGTCAGTGACATTAAAAGTCTACTATAGTAAGCAAATGCTTGACCCTCAGTTTCTCACTGCTGCTTCTTTTTTTTGTTGTTATTGTTTGTTTTTTGTTTTTTTTGTTTTTTTCTTATCAGTACAGGGAATCGAACTCAGGACTGGCTGCTTGCAAGGCAGGTGCTTATGCCACTGAACTAAATCCCCAGCCCCATACTGCTGCTTCTTAATAGAACAAAAATACCAAGTTTTGAGAGATAGTTAATATTCTGAAATTTTCAAGTAATTTGACAGTAGAATGCATTAAAAAAAGTGCATATAAGTTGATCAAATGAAATTTAGGATTGTTAAATGTTGTATTAGGTGGACAGTTAAACGTGTATCCTAACCTTACAAAATAGGGCCTGCTGGATAACTTGGTACAATTGTATTGTGAATATATGTCATACAATTGGGTCCTCGAGTCTCCTAACAGCACAGGACATACTATAGTTCTTATTTCATCTACCCTGTCCACTTCATGCAATAAAGACTGTCTTATCCATGCCCCAAATGGACCACAGCACTCATTCAGGAACTACCTTGATGTGGTGAGACATAACTTTTAGCTTTCATCATGTTCCCTGTTCCCCAGCTAGATTACAAATTTGAAGGTAATGTTGTGATGTAGATATGCCTGACGTCCACAGCAGACACAGGACCCCAGCACAGAAGGAGGAGACAAGGCAGAAGCTCGGCAGGGGGGTGATGCAACACAATCTGGGGGCCAGGAGGTGAAAAATCTGGGACTATTTGCTGTCTGAGCTATTGAATATCTTATTTCACATGGTTCTCAACTGAAAAAATAGAAATACATATATTTTCCTTACAGGAATGGTAAAAGAATTAAACATGAAGCTACTTGGCACAAAGAGCTCAATAAAATTAAAGTTTTAAGGGTAACAATGAAATAATTATGTGTTAATGATACTCGTAATCTTTTATAAAAATCACAACTGTTGAGTCAGTCTTATAAATTTAAGGACAATGTGACGAGTGAGAGGTACTAAAAGGAAATGGCTTAGAAACAGGCCTTTACAATGATCCCTTCACCTTCCCAGTATCTGATTTCTCTTTCTCTAATTGTCTTCCTGTTTTCCTAGTCTAAGTTCTAGTGCTCTAACCTAGACCACTGCTTCTGCTTCTAAATCCAAATACTTCTCTTCCTGCTTCACTCCCCCACTGAACTCCATTTTGTCACTTGTACCTCTAGATCTGCTCTGTACCCTTCCTCCCCCTGCTGGGAGCCCCAAGCCCAGCCCCAATAGGCACTGGCTCCCACTGAATACAGCCAATCTGCATTCACTGGCCAGAGTGGAAACTTGGAGGATTCTGTCTCCTCTCTCTCTTAAACAGGCGCTGGTTTGGCAATGTGAGACTCCCTAGCTTAACACAACAGATTTTATCAAGAGCGTTCTTCTGTAACTCTAGCTTCCTCAGGTTCCTGAGCTCTTTCCTTGCCCTTTCAGGGTACTGCGAGGTCCAGGGTGCTTCACAGCCTGCTTGTCCTTGTAACCTTATTTGTGCCTCTGTCAACAGTCATCTCATTACTATTTGTTCAGTTCTACCTTATTATGAGTGTGTCAACGACTTTCTTCTCCACCCTGAGTCACGTGCCTCCTCTTTCTCCACATGCACTATGCCTTTTTAACAGAGTACATCACTTAGAATTAGTATTACAAGCCAAATTCTTTTGTAGAGCATGGTTTTCAGGACATAATTCCCTGAAACTTCCTTTTTTGTAATACCTCCCAACATACAGATCTTGTTTCAGCTTTTATGAGGCTTGAAGATTGCTGTTCTGAGGTATGTTGATAGCATATGTGCAAGATTATCTTATGATCATTTCACTATTGATACACTCATTTTTTTTAGTTTTTACTTCTACACTACTGTGGAATTAATTCGCTGCTCTCTAATACCTCTGTCAGCATTTTTATTTATTGCATGCCAATAATATTTTACTGCAATGATGCAGCTATAATTCCCACTAAATTAAACTTATTTGTAAATAGTATAGATGTTTCAGCGGCACATATCAAAATAATTCCATTTTGTTCCAGTACCTTACACAATATATTTAGTGATATTTTCCAGTGCGGTATGAAGTTACTGTAGGTTTTTCCAAAATGGCAGTAGACCAATAGAGCCAGGGGCTATACTAGGCTCTGAATTTGACTGTTTCTTCTAATGCACTAACAGATGCATTCAAATGTGATTCCCAAAGTAAAAATATTGCCAGGTGCTGGCAAGTGAGAATTTTCAGGGATGATTAAGTTGTTGGCAGGAATGGGTTAATTTCTGCAGGCCGGGGTAATTATCACCAGCGTCTTTATAAACCCAGTTAGTGTTCTCATCTCTTGCTACCTCTGCCTTCCCCTCTGCTTTTCCATAGCGTCATCATGTAACACAAGGTCCTTGATGGATGTAATGGCCTCCCTCATCTTGGACTTCTGGCCTCTAGAACCAAGATATAAACAAGCCTCTCAAATTTATACATTACATAATCACAGGAAATATGTCACACAAACAGAAAGAGTACTAAGATAAGCTATGACTATTTAACTAACATTCTTTTAAGGTAAGAAATATACCCTGAATTTCATTGTTGATTTTTTGTCATTCTCTTTTCTCAAAATTTATGATATTTAGTAATTTTTCATACTTCGGTTCAAATTCTAACATTCTCTATCGCACATTTGCTTAGCTCTCATACTTCAGTTGCTTAGCGGTGATCATTAAAATGAAAAATCATTAAGTACTGGTACTATTGTTTTCCTAGGATACTTATCTTTGATTTTATTGGGACCTGTGTAATTATTTTAATATGCTATTGTAAAAGACACTTCTATTTGCTTTTCAGGTATAATACATACTCAGAAAAGACTAATTAAAAAAAAACTCACTTGTTATCTCACAAACAATACAGCATGTAATGTAACATCCTGTAAGTCACTTTCTTATGCATATTTTATATAATTATATCTTAATTATATAATTAGCATAATATGTTGATGCAAAGTTATATTTTTTCAATTTTTGAAGCACAGTTTTTATTATGCATAGAAAAGGAGTAAAACCTTTACGCTGTATTAGTGGTATCTAACCTCCACATAAGATATTTCATGATTTTTTATTAACTAATTTGTCACAATGAAAACTTAGGATGACTACACTGACATTTATCTTAATATTGTATTTAGGTAGTGGGTACTATACGCAAATTAACTGTATGAAGATGAATGATTATATTTCACTTAAAAGACCATATCTTAGTGAAAATAAAAGTTACTACTGCACATTTCCAGTACACTTTATATTATTGCAAGGTCCTATTATTCAAATTTCACTAAATAATTTAGTCAGTAAATAACTTTAATATGGAAAACACTCAAAATTCCTGCCCTCAGCAATCATGTGATTTAGTAGAGAAACCTAAGGAAATATTTAATTTTAACACAAAAAAGCATATCATACAAAATGATAACTAAGAAGAAAATATTTTAAAGGAATATACTTGACCATCAAAAAAACAGAGCTTTAAGGAAGAGATACATTGCTTTGCATAGAAATATATAACTTAGAATCACTGAGGAAGTGCTCTTTTTAGGCGGCACCTCACTGCGAGAACAAGTTATTAAAGGGTGCCCACTTTGTAGCATAATGTTTGCAAGTTATAAAAGAAAATGAGTGTGGAGTACTAATTCTAAATCCTGCAGAAAATATTCTTCAAGAATAAAGGGCAACAAGAATTCTCAGGTCAAGGAAAGCTAAGATAGTATATTGCTGGTAAAATACTCTTAAGACAGCTGAAGCAAGTTTTCTAAAGAGGAGGAAATGATAACACAAGCAGTCTTGCAACTTTAGAAAGGAAAGTAGAGCACAGGTAAAAATGACCTCATGTAAGGAAGGAATTAATCCGCTTTCCTGAGTTTCTTCAACTGAATTTGATGACTTCAAACCAAAAGTGTATCACCATGCGATGTGAACTTACATAAAGAAAGAATTCAAGACAATAAATAAAGTTTTGTGGTAAGTAAAAAACTCTAATGGAGCAAGGTTTCTACACTCCAAAGTCATGAAATTTTTGATCTTGGAAGGTTTTCTAAGTATGAATGTGGTAATAACTAGATTATACCCTCTGTCAATAATACAAAATGGTATACTCCAAAACACTACAATAAATCAAGATGGAATTCTAAATAATAAACAAAGAGCCCATAATTTGATAAACAGAGGAAGCAGGTGAGTGGAGGAAAAAATCAGAAAACAAGTAATAAAATGATATATTTTAGGTAGAACATATTAGTAATTGCCTGAAACATAAATAATTTAAATATTAAGAAATTCACTTAGTGCCTAGGAATATATGACTTAAAAACATACTTTTAAAGTCATTTTAGAAAACAAAAATATAACACTCATATATTAGTAGTATAATAATCAATCACCAAGATTTACCAATGCAAAATACATATTTACGCAACAGCAAGACCTATAGATACACTTAACAATAATTAGAAGAGTTTAAAGGAGAAATAGACAAATACACAATTGTACAATGTGATCCTCAAAACAATACTTACAATAATTAATGGTAACTATTGGCCAGATATTGGTAAGGACAAATAAAACAAACTAGATTTAACAGGCATACATACTTCATCCAACACAGTGCAGAATCCTGGATTTTATATTATACAGAGGCTGAATACACATTTTTGTTTAGTTGTGTTTAAATAAGGAAGCTGAATAAATGCAGAAAAAGTCAACATTTGATCAGGTCATCTAGGAATTTTCTGAGTGGCAATCAAGAAGAGAAAGGGAAGATTTTCTCTACATATTCTTATAGTTTTTGACATCAGAAGCACATACATATGTCAGCTATTGAAAAATTAAATAAAATTATACAGGATGAAATTTAAAATAGTTCACTAGAAATGCTAAGAACAATCCTCTTATTTAAAATTATTTGAGTGGAGAAAGGGCTTTTGTAAAGATAAATGAAATTTTATGAAATTGTATGAAATTTTTCACAGAACACCATATGGAGACCACAAACATCATAATCGGTTTGTAAAGGAAAAAAGTACCACAGATAAGTAAAAAAAAAAAAAAACATTCACTTAATTTATATTAAAATATGCTGTAACATCTTTGCAAATATGTATGTTGTCATGTGTATTTATTTGGTATATACACTTCTGTGTTCCTGCTTTGCTATCATATATACACACATGTGTTTCCAGAAACATTTCTTAGTGATAATGTAACATATCTAGCTTGGATTACTGTAGTCATTTCAATCATTTCTCAGTTGTCAAAAATACATCACTTCCATTTTGTATGTGGTTAAGATTGTAATTGGACTCAAAGGAATATAACTTACCTTTCTCTTATTCCTCAAGGTAAGTTACAGAAATGTTCATGTAGGGCAGAGAACCTGCAGACTTGTTGCTGAATACTCCTCCTGAAATGTGGTAACGTATGTATCTTTCTGTTGAGGGCTTTGTTTTATCCTATAACTCAAATATATCATAAAGGGGTTTCTATATTTAAGAAAGCTAAAATATGCTAACATCATTGCCATCAATGTCAAGAAATCAAAGCAGTTGATCCCGAAGCCTATAAACTACAGTTTCTGTTCTGTTTTACATTTGAAGCACTAGCAGACCTGTCATTCATGAAATGCTAAGTAGCTAATGCATTCTTAATTCTCTTTGCAACCAAAGTACTGGTATATTTGTTACAGATATTCATGCCCAAGGGAATTATGCAGTTTCTTGAGTGAGCCTTTGATTTTAAAATAGAAGTTTTGTCAGACAGCATTTGGTAAAGAGAACTTAAAATATTATATTGGCTAGTTGCTCAAAAAAAAAAGCATAGACTTGAAAATCAGGTAAATAATTTTCTCTTGAACATTACATGTACTAACAGACTAATACTAATTTATACAGAGAAATGAAAAGAATAAATTATATATATATATATATATATATATATATATATATACATGTATTTGTCAAGATCACAGTGGTCTCTATTGAAATATAAAATTGAAACTATTATTATATTAGTTTTCAAAAGACAGAATAACCAAAATATGTGATTCCTTTTTTCCCTCTAGGACATAGGTGATAGGTGAAAATTTTAAGTAATGTTCAACCCTTGGAACACCCAGAGGACACCTGTACATTTTAAGATGGCTTACCCTGATTGTGTGGTTTCCTAGGCATGAGTGACAGATGACTATAAGAACACATCTGTTGTAATATGATACATTTAATTTGGGGGTATCTAACAGGGGACTATCTGGGTTGAATGAAATTTCTGTTTTTAGTTTCTTAAGGACTCACCCCACTGTCTTCCAAGTGATTGTACTAGTATACATTCTCACCAACAATGTCTAAGGTTTCTTTTTCCCTGCAGTTTAGCCAATATTTGTTATTATCTGACTTTTTTCATGGTGATAGCTATATTTTGTAGAGTACATAGAGTCAACATTTACTACCAAAATTCAAACAAACACAAATCCTACATGCTCACATTCAGGTCCTGTGCTCCTCAAAACAACTTTACATTGTAATATGAGTGATAAAGGATAAAGATGAAAATAGCCAAAATACATTAGATTTTATTAATAAGTGGTTCTAATATATGTTTTGCTCAAGGGTATTTAGGTAGCAAATGATAGAATCTAGTATAATTTACACTCTGAAGAAAGTATGATTTCACTAAGTCTTTTAGAAGACAATGTAGTAAAATCTCTCTCTTGAACACTTTTTATTTTATTTCATGTTTTTGGTACCAAGGATCAAACTCATGAGCTCACGCTTGCCAGGCAGGCGCTTGTGCCACTGAGCTATATCCCTAACTCTTTCTTGAATATTCAGTGACCAGATAAATAAAAATTAGGGGGAAATGCCCTTATTCATTGTGTACTGTGTTTAAAGGAAATATTTCTCATTTCTATTGTATTCTTTTTTTTTCTTTTCTCTATATAATGAAAAATACTTCATAGATTTGTCTGCATCTACTCCTAAAATCTCTGAGGATCTTCTTTTCAATACTGGCTATTCCTTTTCCTTCCGCCCGGCCTCTCACCTGTCTTTCATCACCCCACAAACCTTGTCTACAGTTGTTATAACCGGCTATGGGTTACCTTTACAAAATGGAAAAAAAAGTGCCTGTCAGCATCCTTTTTAAAACCTGCAGTAATACAGTTCTCAGAAAGAGACAATTTTGGTATGTCTGGATAGCAAGTATCCTAAAAAGTTAGCTACAATGTTGCAAAAAGAACAGTTAACATTTGTTGAGTGCTTTTAGCATGTCATGATTTTCTCATACATTAATTTACTACTCTATACAATATTCCAAGTCAGTTATCTTACCATTCTAACTTCTAGTTTTCCTATGGGGAAATTGTTAAAGGGCTTTCCTAAGATCACAAAGACCATGAGAAATGAAGTCATGATTTTATCTGTGATTTCAGCTATTGATTTCTTCTTAATTTTGTGCTACATTTTAAATCCCTTAAACGGCTTTCCAGCTGGAGAAATGTCATTATCTTCTCAGTTTTGCTTCAGATCTATTTCATAAGTTCCCAAGGCCATTCATTGCCTATTTTCTGAAGCCTTGTGTACCCTCCCACCCCCTATTTCTGAGGCATGGTCTCCTCAAAGGGATTAATATGATACCAGGCATGAAGCACGTTCACAAGGATGCCTTTTTGCTGAATGTCTGTTTCATTTAAAATGTGCATCACTGAAAATCCAGATCACTTCTCTTATGAAAACAGAACAGCTTTAAAATGAACTCAGTGCCCACCCCAAAATAGGTGGATCTTGGAGAATTGGAGCACTTACCTGTGTCATTAAAAAATAAGTTATTTGGTACTAAAATCTGTGAATCCTAACTCTAAATCTATTATACTTTTGATATCAGAGTTATATCTTAATAGATAGTCTGTAATAAATGTGTATTAAGTATAAACTCTACCAAGCTATTCTTTAAGCAGTGGCATCCCACAGATAAATGATTCTGTAAATTTTTTTCTTGTGTATCATATAACTTTATTATCATCAGTAAAAGAGAAATAAATTACTATCATAAAACACTGAGGTTCATTGAATACATTTTCCTGGTCAATAATCAATTCTATTTAGTTACAAATTTGGAATGCACATGTTTACCAATGATAAGATTTTGATGTTTACATACAAACTATACAGATGAGTAAGAAATATACTGATTGGCTGTTCTACAGAATAAATCCTGGAAAAAATGGTCTACTGATTCAATATTACAATTATTAAAAATTGCCATTATTGCATATTTGTAAAGGATTTGAAGTTAAAAATGTTTAAAACTTATTGGCATGTACATCCCCTTTTTTATTAACATTGAGTAGCCAATATACATGCATAGTTTAATTTATAGATGATTTTTCATAAATCCTAAGCCAGGGTGATTTTTTTTAAATTTCACTTTGTCTGTCAAAAAATGACTTTATAGAAAAAATTTTAGAAATTATTAGAAAAAAATTTTCTTTTTTTATTTATTTAAAGAACTGTGATTCGCTCGTCTATGCATTTAGGAGGAGTAAGATGAATATTCACCATCTCAGCATTAGGAAGAAACTGGTGATGGAGTCACATATTCTTCATCATCTATAAAACTGTGCACTCTGAGTAAAATTGGTGTGCAACAGAATAGAGTTTTGCCTTCAAATTTCTAAGTTAAGTCTCTGTCTTGTGTCTCCTGTTAAAAAATGAATTAAGGATTTTTTCTTAAGGACAGTATCCTACAGAGGAGGAAAGATCAGTGTAAAGTCATAGCAGATGCTCTTGTTGTCAGCAGTTGGTAAATCAGACATGAGGCTATCGTAACTCTCTTGTTCTGGAATGAATGTGGTGTAGAAACGACATTCTGGCAGCAAAATCATTCTGTTTCTCTTCACCTACGTGTTCTTATATATGCTCTCTAACCCATAAAGCTTGTTCCTGAATAAATTTCCCAAAGAAATTCTTCAGGAGGTTTCTGGGGGAATATGAATAAAGTTACCATCATAATGATCTTGCAGTTGAAAAATATTAGGCAAAACCTAGATGTCCATTTTGTGAGCGTGGATAAATCAAGTGTGATTTATTGCAAAGATATTGTGAAGTGAGTCCCCTAAAATTAAAGAGAAAACAAAAATGTGTTCATACAGATAGAAACATATATAGAAACAGCACAGACGGGGAAAGCAAGCAACGGATACATAGCATGTGACTTAAGCAGTGACATAAATTAAGAACTTATAGGATAATACATACAAATGGAAAGGGTACGTATCCAGAGCATTGTGTAATTACAGATAATGAGCTTGGGTAGTGGGGACAAACAGGAAAGGATGGAGATTTTGGGGAACATAGAAGAGAATGAGAAAAAAGGGAGGAAAGGAGAGGAGGGAGGAAAAGAAAAGAAAGAAGAGAGAAAAGTGAGAGGAGAAGGGTAGGAAGAAAAAAGTGAAGGGAGAAGAATTAAGATTTGTTGTGTACCTGTACCAGCTCCGCAGGATGAAGGTGATCACTGTGCACTGCAAACATGGACTCATAAAAATTCAGTTTGACAAAGTTAATTTTAAATAAATCAAAGGCAACAAGGAGGAAATGGGTAAGAATGACAAGCTAAAGAAAAAAGTGGGGAGAACACTTTTCATGCTTAACTTGTACAATTTCATCATTTGATTTTATACCTATGCCATCAACTTCTTCAGAACTGGAATATGAAAAAGAAAAATTCCCAAGAAACCACATGTTTCCCCACATCACTAAAACAAAACGATGCCAACTTTTTCACTTTTTGTTATGAGAAAATACATCATGCTATTATATCCTCTGTTGAAATTGCAAAGAATGTGTGAGATACTGTTGCCTCTCTCAAGGGTAAAACACTGGGAGAGAGAAATAGAGGAAAGTAAAACACATGAATGAAGCAACACAGTAGATTAAACACATGTTCAATTTTTTTCAAGTTACAGGCATCAAACCCTGGATATCACGCATGCTGCGCAAGGGCTCTATCACTGAGCCACATCCCCAGATCTCAGTTTTTAACCATCAGCGAAAACATGCGATTTCAGAAAAAGATAGTTTTTGTTATATAAAGACAGGGTAAGGGGTAAAATAGGGTTATAGTAGCTATTTTTAAATAATGACTTTAATTACTATGGGCAAGAAACCTTCGAGCGAATACTTAGTTTTTGTGAACCTTGATATTCTTATTTGTATACTTTATCAGTCTGAAATTGTAGATAATGATATCCATCACTTATGCCTTTGTGATGATTCAACGAGGCATCACAGTAAATAAATATACCTCAGGTGTAATAATTGTATGTTAGGTGCCTTCAAATGCTATCAAAAAGAAAGAGATGATAAACAAGAGGAAGTGGGGGGGTTAGACTAGAATTAACTGGGGTGTTCTAGATGGAACATTTCAGAAGAAAGGTCTGCTGATGTTTTCTTAAAGTTTACAAATATTTTTTAAACTTAATATCTCACTTTTTGGCATTGTAGTCTTAGGGTACTGTGGTGTTGTTAGCAAGATTTAGCTAATTTTTTGTGTACCTCTTTTAATAAAATTATGAATGTTATTCCTATATAATTTATAGAATTTATGCTCATAATTATGACATAATCATCTTAGGGTACAACTTTCAGCAATAGAAAACATCATTTTTATCCATAAATATTCCTCTGGTTTTAATTTGTCTAAGATCATGCTTTCTTTTTTCCTTTGGTTGCGTTTGTCTTAAACTGTTGGTCTTTTTTTTAAAATTAGTCCTATTTACATTCTCTGAATGTATCTATTGTACACAAAACAGTATTGAGTTTGTTTCCTGATTCGAGCAACAAATCGTTTTCCCTCAGAATCGTTAGATAAAGTCAATTCCAATTTCTGTTATGAAAGGTCTGTTTACTCTTATGTCATACATATATATGCTATATATATATTACATATATGTTACATATATGTTACATATGTATGACATATTTGTTACATATTTATGTCATATATATATTTCTGTTATGAAATATGTCTGTTATGTCATATACATGTCATACATTTTATTAAAATGCATTACATAAATTTATATTCATCATCTACAATGGATATGTATTTGATGAATAAATGCTTTAAAATTAAATGCTTAACTTTCCCTATGTAATCAGTTTCAAAGACCTGCAGACCTTAAGAGTAATACTAACAAATGAAGACTTACTCAAAGTAACTCTGATTAATATATATGGTATCTTCTAGTACTCATATATCAGCAGTATTTTCCATACTGCAGATACACTCATGAAATTTTGCAAATATTTCTGGTGCACTGTGGGCTCTGTTTGAACAAACAAAAGAAAGCCAGAAAACATACATGAAGAACTTTCTTTAAGTGTGTTATCTCTTCAGAATAAGACTTGGAGCAACTATACAGGTAAATTTTTTAGTGGATCTAAGGCTGGATTTCTGAAACTTGGAGTTAATGTTTACCTGGGTTATATGTGTGTGCAAAAATGTCTGCAGATATAGCTGATTTTGTAACTGGTTATAACTGTTTTTATAATTTTTCTAGCGTTTTGTTTCTTGTATGCTGTATATAATTTTTTATTTAAAATTTAGTTTTTTAGGAAGTGGGGGGGTTAGACTTCTGCTATAAATGCAGGCGTGGTGTTCCTGCCAATTATCAAGATCATATCTAGCGATGGTTTTTTACTGCAGAACCCTACAAACTTTTATTGTCTTCTCAGCACAGGTAAGGAATGGGAGGTCAGGGCTAGCGACATAGACACTGAAGCCTTACCTGACTACAAGAGTACAGGTGTCAGTGCAGTGGCTTGAACTTGTGGAAGGTTCGGTGTGGGCAGGTCTGGTGACTGGGGCTGATGTTCTAGTCAATCAGATTCCTGGAGTGGCTTAGGCCTCTGGATCAAATTATTTTGAGTTGTTGATAGCAGGTTCCCAAAGAGCTGCAAGAAGCAGTTGCAGGAAATCTTTGAACAAAATATTGTTGTTCAAGGTGACCACAACATATTTAGCCTTCCTAATAGAGCTACATCTATCTGTAAACAGAGTGAACTCAGCATCAGTTAAGACGTCCACTGTTTGAACGGTTAATCCCAGTATAGCATGTGGCACCTGGACAGTCAGGTCTCAGTCTAAGGTTAGCTTGTCAGCTTTTTTGTTCAGAAGTACAATGGTTGTTAGAGTGTGGAAGCAAAGGAAAAGCCAGTCCTTAGTGACCGGATCCACGTATTTGCACTGGATGCTCTCGAGGCTCGCAGTGTGAATAAGCATCATTGTTTCTATGAATTCAAATATCCAGATTTTACAGAAACCAGCAGTTCCAAGAAGTTTGTGGAGTTTTCTTGTTGTAACTTGTTTCCACCAAATATTATAGCAGTGCTTTTATGTCTTTCTAGCAGGTAGCTTGAGGATCATTTATCAGAAGAGCTTTTCCAAAGAGGAAGCAAGTTTTTGAACTTCTGAAATATTGAGTCCAGGTCAGTTGCCCTTTAAGGCCAGAATTAGAGTCTTTCCATTTAAATGCAAAGAAGGGCTGGCTGGCAGGAGCTATGGAAGGCTGAAGAAGGCAACTTTTTTAGGTCCAGGCAGGTACCAGCCAACTGTGGCAGAATACTTAGGCAATGTATGTAGAGGACAACAGTGGGGGCAGTGGTAGCTTTGAGATCTTGAGCTGACTTTACAGGCAGGAGAGATGTATTTGATCAGTTTGACAGTCTATAAACATTTACAGTTTTGAAACTTCTGGATATATGGTTGAGTTTCTAGCCAAGTCTCTCATGGTATGGGATACTATTTGATACAGGTGCGGGTTGCTCCGGGATGGACTTTCTCAATCCGAGCCAGGAGTCAATGATCCAATCTCAAGGCCAAGGGAACAGTGACAGAACTGTGGAGCTGGATCGTACAGAGAAACAGGCTATCTCAAGAGTGGCCAAATCTGCTGTCAGAGCCTCCATGAAAATAATGGGAGAGTTCCCAAACCTTTGTGGCAATTGAGTAATAGTCCAAAAAGTGTGCATGGGTTGGGGCCACAGAATGTAAGGTGATGACCGCATTGTTGAAGGCACGTAGATCTTGCTCGAGGTGATTAACAGTCTTTCAGGTTGATGTGTGGCTGCATGCCTGTTTGTGACATCTGACAGCCATGAGGAGTTTCAGTGAGGTGGCATAGCTGATGGCCAGGCCTAGGGGCAAGTCTTTAGTTTATAGCTCTGGGAGAGTTTTTAGAACTTCAGGATTATAATTATCTGTCCCAGGCTGATGCAGTCATCACCTTTCTCTTGGGAAAAAGTCTAAGTTAAAAGTACAGGATTAAATAAGGGGAGGCTGACTTGCTTGGGGCAAAGGAGATATCCTACCAGGCTGCAAGCTTGTGCCTGACAGAATGAGTGAAAGGCAAGAGTCCCAGGTGTCTAGTGATGTTAATTTTTTGACAGAGGGAACTTTTGAAGGCAGAGAGTTTTGTTTCATTGTCTACCAGGAGGGTCATAGATGTGTCCCTGACTTTTGCAATAACAGTGGGCTCTCAAGGCCGATTTTGATAGCGCTTGGTGTATACTATCGACTCAACCGCAAGAAGGTGTGGCCCATTTATCAGGGCTGACAGTCCAAGTTTTCCTCAGTCAAAATGTGGAGCTCAGAAGGAACTGTTGATGGACATCTTGGGTGGGCATTAGATGATGCCGTCTGAATAGGATAGGTGAGTCTTGGGGAAGAGAATGTGAGTCTTGGGGAAGAGAATGCAGGCAATGGTTAGCTGGAACCAGTTCAATTGGCTGGAAGTGGACAGGTTAGAAGCAGGAAATGAAGCTATGGGTGTTGGAAGCAACTGCAGTGGTTGATGTGGGTGCCACATAAGAATTCTTGTGAAAAATGGACCTTTATTTTTTGACACACAGGGAGTGATGTGGCTTTACTTTTAACTCCATAGAAGCACTTTTTCCTATAGTCAGGGATTGCCAGTTTTGACTAATTAATTCCCATGTCTGACTTCCTACTAATTAATTTCCATTTCTGGCTTCCTATATATGTATTCTGTACTCTTGACAATGGCACAACAGATAAAGGCTAGGTGTCCCTTTGAGTGAGACCATTCAGATGCCTACCTGGCCATGCTCCTCACAGGGACTAGGTGCACCTTAGCTAAGGAGGGTGAGAGGCCTCCATTATGCCATATGTGGATCACCATGGAACTTCAGGTGAAAGCCCAATCAGCCACTGAGAGCAGTGCTTCCAAGTATTGGTGTAGAGACAGAGCAACGTATTGCTTATACTCTCTGGTCCACTCACTCACACATTCATTCTACAGGCACTCAGAGGTTAAAACATTCTATCTGTCTTCCTTTGAGAGTGGTCCTGACAGATGAGAGGTTATCAGTCTCTCCTGCTCCAGCTGAGTGGCAATGACAGAGAGACAAACTGGGATACTCCTGGGAGGTCCTACCAGAATCAGGCAGGCAGGCAGATAGATGAATTGTCTTCTTCCCTTTAAGATCCAATGTGAGCCACTTAAGCAGAGGTCCAGGAATCCTCCTCCAGATCCCTGAGGGCACTCAAGAAATCTCAAGGGTGTGCATTCTGGAAAGGTCCTTCCTCTGTTCACAAGGGCCATAATTGGTGACCAAAGAGGTCAGCATGGTCAGTCTTCCAAGTCAACACACCAGATGCCATGACAAGCAGAATCACCAAAATGACACCCAGGATTTGGAGGCAGATTTATTAACATCGATGCATATTCATCAGGATCATTCCCAGAATATCAGGCCCCAATCACTGTTGGTCAAAGGCTTATATGAGCTAAGAAAGTATCAAGTACAGAGACAGAATGGCTTATCAATTGGGGATTGGTTTATCCAGTGTACCTCATAGTGACCAGCTATGCATCACAGTGACCAGCCATTTCTGAGACAGGAGCAACCAGAACTCAAACAGGAACTATTACCAAGGCAACTAAGAAATTGAAGTATACTTGCTGGAGGAGGTGGACATTTTCTGTTGCAGTTCAAAATAGTAATAATTAAAAGTGCAGCTCTAGAGTAATGGCTATTCTAGATCAAAAGAGAAAGAGATACAGAGAAAAGTTAGGAGTGGTGGAAGGAGGAAGAGAGAAAAAAAAGGTAGCTTTCAATCATACTAAATTAACCTTCAGGCTACTTTGTCACTGCCACACCCAGCTCAACTTTGTAAGATTTATGGTGCCCAGCATCAATTAAAAGATGATCACGAGAGTGAAATTGCTACATTACCAAACCAATTACAAGAACATAAAATGGAGATAAACAGACATATAAATAGAAATAATCCTTGAGAAAATATTAACAAGTTGAATCCAGTCATAGAGATATAATAATTTATCATGGTCAATTGAGATTCAGCTCAGAAACATAAGGCTGCCTGAATATGAATTTCATTCATAATATTTTCCCTCTGAGACTGAAAAAGAAAGACAAAGACATCTCTCTCACTACTCCTAAGCAATATTATACTGGAGTTTTTGGAAGTATAATGAGGTAATAAAAAGAATAGTAATGAAAATTTGAAAGAAATAATGTATTTATGTTTATTCCCAAATTAGATTATTATGTACCTAGAAGCAATAAGAATTTTGCAGCAAAATTACCACAACTACTCCATGGTTATGATGTAAGAGTTAAGATATTTATAATTGTCCTATGCTGGTCTGAAGAAACTCTTCTATTTCTACTTTTAAGAAAATTTCATTTGAATAACAAAGATGTACTGAATTTTGTAAAATGAAGATGATCATGTGATTTTCATTCTGTATTCTGCTAATATAATGAGTTATGATTAATCATCAAATATTAAGCAAATTTTAATTTTCAAGTTTACTTCTGATTATGGTTTGTGACAAATTTTCCAACCAATTTTGTTGGTGCAACTGACTACAAAAGCAAAAAAGAAAAATCCTCAATTCTTACTTTATACCACACATGAAAATAGCTTAAAAAGCATAATAGATCTACATTTAAACTGATAAAGCTCCTAGAAGAAAACATGAAAGAAAATCAGTATGACCTTTTGTTAGTCCAAGATTTCTTAAAGAAAACACAAAAAAATCATTAGTCATAAAAATCATTGATAAAAGGGATTTACCCAAAATCTATATTTCTCCTTTTCAGAAGACACTGTTAGAAAATAAAGCTTACTTCAAGCAACCATTAGGGAAACAATGCAATTCTTATGTCTGCAAAAGAATAATTCAATATATTTCAAGTTAATTATAAAAACACAGAGAAAATATTTTTCAAAAACAGGAAAAAACCTTTTAACACTTTATAAGTGAAAATATAGAAATAGTCAATAAGCACATAAAAATATGTTCACATGTTCAGTCATCTTTGGAATGCAAATTGAATTCAAAATGAAGTGCCTCTGAAGATCTAGCAGAAAAGTCAAAATTAAAAGGACAGATAACACCAGAAGTTGGCAAGGTTACAGAGCACCTGGAACTATTATATATAGCTAGTGGAAATGGGAAATGGTACAATTATTTTGGAGAGCAATTTTGCAGTTTTTCTTAGAAATAAAATTGAAGTAACACCATGTCGCTCAGCAATTATGAAAAGAACCAAATTAAACATAAAAATGAAAATATATCTGCAAAAAGCTTTCACACAAAAGTTTTTAGCAACTTTATTCAATAATGTAAAAAAAAAAAAAACCCTGAAACATCCATTATGTTCATCAACAGAAGAAAAAGTAAATATTATACATTATATTTCTACAATAGAATACTTCTTGTTAATTCAAAGAAACAGGCTATTGATAAAAAGCAACAAAATGCATGAGTTTTGCATTCTGCTGAGCTAAAAAAGTCAAATAGAAAGTTTACTGCGTGGTTCTTTTATATGAAATTTTTAATAGGATAAAACTAATTTTTATTGGCTGAAAGCAGATCGAATGGCTATTTCAGACTGAGGATAGTGGTGAAACTAATTGTAAAGAGAGAGAATATTTTGAGATAACAGAAGCAGTCTATATCTTTATTTTGGTGTTTACTTGAATATATACGTCTGTCAAAACTGAATTAACTACGCACTCTGATGGTAACGTATTTTGCTGTAATTCAGTTATACCATAATAAATTTCATTATGTTGCACAAAAAGGAACATATAAATGGATGTACAATAAAAAACATGATAAAACAATAATTGTATAATTTTTAAATTGGATTGTGTTTAATTGGCAATTTGTATCCCAAATGCAACTTTTTGTTTTCTTATCTACTATAAGAACTATATATCTTGCTTATTGGAAATGACTATCCCAGAATCCATGGGATACCACACTTTTGTTGAAACTTAGACACTGTCTAACAAAAGAATACTAAAGTTCACAAAATCTAACATTCTTCCTGGATTTTTTTCCCCTTGCTTTCTATCTTGTCTCTCATCTACACGTCTGGTAACTTCTGTTTCTTTCCAGGCATCTTCAGTAAAACTAAAGAACCTTCTGATTCTTTCCTATGCTTCCAGCCTCTGCAGACAGCTCTCCCTTCCTCACCACTAGAATCACAATGGCCTCTTTGAATCATAAATCTGAGGCACTGGTTCAGCATTATTCATGGATCACTGTTTTTCAGGGCAAGTGAAAGTTTCATAGCAACCTTTTATAGCATTCTCCATTATTTTGTTCAGTCTGATTCTTCTTTCTCCCTTCTTCCCTGCAGAACAAATCTTCTGTCTTCATTTGTCTGTCTGTTCATTCTTAGCACTATCCTGCTACTATGTATATTTTATACTTCAGCTACATTTAATTTCTTATATCAGAGTGCGATATATCCTCTCTTCCCTTGGCTTAGATGTAAATGTCACTAATTACTACTTGTCATATGTTGTTTCTCCTTCTATATCACATTCCATTTTCCTTCTCCTTCCTAATTTCTAGTAAGTATCCCAGATGCATGTTAGCAATACCCTTGTCTTGGGAAACCTGTACTTAAGTTCCTTTTTGTGGGCTCATATATATTACTAGCCACAGAATTTAGTTAACTGGATTTTGGTTTTCTTTTCATATCTGCTAGTTTACAGAAATTCTTGACATCAGAGGTAACTCCCTTGTTTCAGTTGGGCCTAAATTTTAGTTCTTCAAAATGAACCGTGTGATTGAATTCCGGGTCATCAAGAGATGGAAACTTGTCAAGGAATTGTTCTAAATTTATTTATTTTCTATTTTAATAATAAAGAATATTTAAGGTAAAGTTCTTTAGTGTCAGCAGTCAGTGAGTGAGGAAATTTAAGTCCAAGAAATTTGGAGTTTTACACCTTTCCTGTAAGTAAAAGTGATAGAGGAGAGAAACAAAGTGAGTCATTCAAAAAACGGCAGGGAAATTCACCTTTTACATTATCTTCCACAGAGAATGCCTAATAGCAGTAAAACCTAGGCAAAATTCCCTGACCTCATTGCAGACCAGTGTTTGCAAATAAAGCCCCTTATTTTGGGGAAATGTTAAAATAGAACACAAAAATAAATTTTACCCATAGAGAATTATAACAGGAAATTTTGTGTATTATATGCTACATTTTTGGTAGTATTTGATATTTTTTGGAATGATTTTGAACACAAAAACTATTGTGATTTATTCAATAATAATTAATGAGTAGATTATTTTTATGTGAAGCAGGGGACAAATGTGGTTATTCTTACTTTATTTTCAGTTTTTGTTTAACAGTTGTTGACAGATATTTTCTTTCTCATAAAATGGAATTTGATGTAGGATCACTCCAATTACTCAATCCCCTAATTGTGTGCACTCTGAGGCCAGCAGTTGTGATTCTTTACATAGGCTTAACAACTTAGCCTTCTTGATATGCTCAATATGTATTTGTTGGTCAAATTACACAATGTCTAAGTGGTATCTGCAATATAAATATGAACATAATATATTAGCATCTATGATATAATGTACAATATAGATAGCTTTGGTCTTTAAAATTGTCACAAAATTATTCCAATAAAATAAAATAGACATGTGAAACAGAAGGGTTTTTTAAAAAGAGTGTCTAGTTAGTTTTCTCTTATTGCTGAGACAAAATATACAACATCCAAAATTAAGGAAGGAAAGGTTTATTTAGCTTATAGTTTGTGGAGGTTTCAGTCCATAATCAACTGGCTCCAGGGCAAGGTGGCATGGCACTGGGGAAACAGTTCACAGCAGCAAACAGCAAAAGCAGCCAGCAGAAAAAGTAGGAAAAGCAAGCCTCTTTTCCTCCCTTAAAGCATTCGCAGGCTGCCTGCTTTCCAAGGTGAGTGCAGAACTCATACCACCTCCTTTTGCACAGGATGAGGATATTTACAAAGTAAGCACCTTGGCTCCCTGCTGAGTCTCTTAAACTTTTAAACTTATCAAGTTGACAGTGTATCAATCATAACAGTAAGATATAAGCCAAACATGGATTTTTAACAACCTGCAATATTGCTGCTAATTAAATAATTCTTTACTTGAATTTTCTGAAAAAAATCAATTAGAAAACATAACTCATTCTATTTCTGGACTGTTCTGAATCATCTTAGCCCAGGATAACATCTGGGAGATAGACCAGCATCCTTCGTATTTTTGTTCATTTCTTCTATGTTTTTTTTTTTCTTATTACTGTAACACAAAAGTACACACTGGATAAGTTCTAAATAAAGGAAATTTATTTCTCTGAGTTCTAGAGATTAGGATGGCCAAGATCAAGGTGTCAGCCTCTGGAGGGGTCATTGTGATGTCTCATCCCATGAAGGACACAAAAAGGGCCAAGAAAGTAGAAAGAGGAGGAATGGAAAGTATTTTTAAAATGACTGTGATAGCAAGACGAATCTACTAATGAGGGCAGAACCCTTAGGATCTAATGGCCTTTGATGAGGCCACACTTGCCAAATGGTTCCATGGGGAATCACGTTTCCAAAACATGGACTTTGGGAAACACATTCAACCCATAGCATCATCAGTTAACAAATTTTCAAAAGCTAGATCTGTATTAGGAAGTTTAGTGGGTTTTGAGGTAAAAGCAGGGAATAACACATGTCATTTATGTTTCAAAGCATATGGCTCAGTTTTTCTCTCTTAAATCTCCTACATACCACTAATTGAATTAATTGGAATTTTAAATTACTAGTACTGTGACATATTTACTTTTCTAGTCTTTGGAAACGCTATTTTTGAATAAGCTGCCTTACAACTTACTGGATATAGTGAACGATAATGTTTGCATTTTTGCTCTGATTTTTCCCCCCAGGTAAAAACATAGCCCTGTTGATACTGAATAGGAATTCCCTGAGGCGTACATTGTGCAAGTTATTTGAGATAATAGTAGAAGTGTGCAGGCACTGTGAAGAAATAAAAAGCCAAGCTCCGTCCTGACTTGGTGGAGATTCACAGAGCAGGACCAAGCCTCATTCCCTGATACCTGCTGTGCAACCTAGCTCTATGGGTCATCTGTGTTCCATCCAAGGGCACTGCCCTGGAACCTACAGTTAGCATGTGTGTGGGATCTTTCTGGCCACCTATATAATTCACTAAAATCTTGTAAATAGGTATTTTGCCTGGAGAATTCTGTTATTTTTGAGGCAGAATTGATTTTCTGCTTTTTCACTTCCTTTAAATTGCATTTACTCCTGAGTTAGAGTGTGTGTAGGATGAAGAGTAGGGAATACCTTATTTCTTGGAGAAGTCCTGGGAAAAGATAAGATAGACTAAGAGGAGGTCTTAGGTGTTTTCATGTCTATTTCATGTAAATTTCTGTTGAGTGAATGAAAAGGAAAGCAAACCATGCTTATTGCAACCTGGCTTTACTTGAGGTGGGTTTTTCTGTTTTGCCCTCTGACTTTGCCATTACAGCTAAAGGTGTCTGTCTTTTCCCCATTCTTATCGCTATGTTTTGTCATCAGAGGTATCATAATGGGGGAGGGTGATGCTCCAAGCAGATCTCTGCTCAGTCCAGTTTTCAGTTCAACTCAGTCGCAGCAGTGAGCAGACCTCCTCTTTCTGTCAATCGCTTTGTGTAACCTGCAGAAAAGGAAGTTACTGACTGACACCAAGGAGAATTTCTTTACATTCCACTCTCAGTATCCAAGGTGTTCTGGGATTTCAACTATCAAATTAGTGTCAATTTGAGGCATTTCTAAGAGAAAGAAGGGAAAAAAAAATCCCGGAGATTACCTGAATTCATCTTCCATGTGGTCCATTGCGAAGATCCAATCATAGCAGATGTCAGTCATAGAGAAGGGCATTATATTTCAGTGGCCGGGTATCTCTTTAATTATAGAAATGAATAACCCAGCTCCCCCAGCTCCCCTCTTAACAGTTGTGGTCCATGAAATGAAGGGTTTGAACTCGAAGGATCAACACAAACAGAATTTGCAGCAATTTTTCCTACTAGTTTCTTTTCTTATTGTCTGAACACAATATTTCCTTAGTGACAGAGGAGATGAATGAGGTTTGGAAACACTTTTTCTAAGCTTCAGTGGCATTTAATGGCATTCCCTTCGCCTTCTCAGGTTTTGTGCTTGTGAACAGCATCATAAATTGATGATCCTTTCTTTAAAGATATAAATTGCTTTTCAAATCCACCCAAACTGTGAAAAAGTGGAGAATACATAGGGTTTTCAGCTTTCAGCAAAGTAGCAAACATTGTTATAATATTTTTGTCCTTCTGAGAAACATATGTTTGTGCTTTCATTGATCGTGTTTAAAATTACTTAGTGATAATTCAGAGAAATATACATCCAAATACTTAAATTAACAAGAACTGCTGCTTATCCTCGATAAATTTCAATTTTTCATTGGCAAATATCAAGTGCTAAACTCAGTTTTTGCTCTTGCAAGTTTCTCTTTTTTCTTACCAATAATTAGTGTTATCATTGTGGTCATATTTCGGCTCCAGACCGATACTCAGTAAGTAATTTATTGAGCACCTACTGACACCACATTGTGAAAAACACAAGGTTCCTCATGCTCTAATACTGATTTTGCTTAAATAAATTAATGACTAACATAGGAAACAAGTAAAACAAAAATAAAACAGTAATGAGGATAAAGAAAAGCAAAGAAAAATCCTTTACAAGTAAAGAAATATGTGGGAAAACGTGTTTCCAGGCACATGATGAGAAAACTTCACTGCAAAATGGCATTTACACTGCCTAAGAGATTAATAAAATATACAAACATTAAAAGTCAGCTATGAGCATTTTGAGAATGGAGACTAGAATGAGATACAGTTTTACAGTGAAATAAGGGTTATATATTGTATGAAGACAGAGTGAAGTATTTTCTAACAAAGTTGCATATGAACTGTGTAGAGCTTTGAATGTCACACACAAACAGGTGGGATGACTTTTATCTTTGTAAGTAAACTGAATTCATGAACAGTGGTCACAAAAAAGGAATCATTGTAAGTATTTCTGAAAAACAAATCTGATTACATGTTTTTTAAAACAATATAATTCAATGTCAGATTTTTTGCAGAGAATTTTTTATGAAATTATACAATATTATTAACATTATATTGTAATGTTTAAAAGTATGCAATATTATATAAAATACTACTGTGTTTTATACCATATTATAATTATCTTCATTTGTCTATATGATATTATCATATAACATGTACTTCCTTCTAAAAATGAAGATTTAAGAAAAATTTAAAACAGGAGATCTAGCTCAATAGTAGAGCACTTGACTGGCCTAAGCAGAATCTTAAACATGATCTTAGGTACGCACACATATATACACAGACATGCACATGCATAGACACACATACACAGTCTCCCCCCCAAAAAAAGAATAATTATGATGCACTATCATGCTTAAATTTGTCTGTACATGTACACATGTTTATATACATTAAATATATATAATTTTTTGAATTTAATGTCTGTTTCCTACTTTGTCAATTCAAATTCATGTTCAGAGCCTTCTAGGATCAAGAATTCTGCATTATTTCTACCCTTTTTTCTCTTTTGATTTTTAAAAATAAAAAATACAAAAAAAGAGATTAGGCATCATTTCAGTAGTATACATAAGAAAAAACTTTAGAATATACACTGACAAAAATAATTGTATTCAAATACATAATATAAACATCTTGTGAAGTTTTCCCTAGGCATCTTAAAAATGTAACAAGAATTTATAAAATATCATTGTGAGGATTTATAACCTGATATATAGAAACACAGAGAAAACAAATTAGGCATAAAATGGAATAACCCCTATGTTTCCACTGCAGAGGAAAAACCTTATTCGTACCTTATTAAGTCACCTAAATCATAATATATAAGAGCAAATCCTCCCTTTTGGATGTAGGTAAATGCAGCTCAGATGTGGAAAGGATACTGATTTTGTTGGACACAAGCACTCTTTACTAGAAACCCTTTCTTAACTAAAATCTAGGACATCACAATTCAATCAATGTTAATATTACAAAATAATGACACTAATTTTTTTGGTTAGCAAAGATTTCTAGTACTGATAATCTAATGGTTTCCTGATGAATCAAGCCCTTTTGATGTGAAATAATGCATTAATAATCTGTAGATTATTTTAGGATAGTTTAATGCTATTACTAGTGTCAGGTGAATTTTTAAAACTACCATTCTCAATAGATTGACCAAAATGCGGAAACTTTATTTAGCTCCAACACACTCATTTTTTCACAAATAATATCTTTTTTCCTTAGTTAAACAAATGATTACAAATAAATATTTCCTATGCAAATATCCTTCAAAGTAAATACTGTAGGGAAATGAGAGAAATTTTGAAGAAATTCGTATTAAGCAGCATTTTATTACATTTTAAAGAATTTCTCCACTAACTTTGTTAGTCTTGAGTATGAACATGCATTCCTAAAGCAATGGTTCATCATTATTGTTTTTTCTCTACTGTTTTTAATTATAGATATTTGGGATTTGTGTCTACATTGTATGTAGTTATATTCCATTAAATGCTAAAATGATAATGTGTAAAGCTTCCAGAATTTGGTGGGATTATGTAGGAACTGTCAACGCAAGCTGAGAATTTGATCTTAATTCTAAAAGATTAAAAAGTTGAATACTGACAGAAAGGCTAATGTTTTCATTGTGATATGGTTATTCCTTAGCATGGAACTTCTATCTTTCATATCTTATGCAAGTATTCCAAAGAAATGGCCTTAAACTGACTAGAATAAAGTAGCTTTTCTACTCTTTACATGGAATAAAACAAACAAAAAAGAAATCATGAATTAGTAAATATTTCCTAATCTTTTTCAATGTTATTTTGTGGAATTTATCCATCGAATAAAAATTTCCAAGAAAATTTTAGAATCTTGCTAACCAGTTTAAGCACACCTAAGTTATAACTCATAGATTATTAATCAAACAACTTATTTTAAAAATACATTATTTGAGTGAACAACTTCCTTAACAACTGGTCAAAGTTTTGAAGAAGTAAAAATAATGCACTAATTTTTCCAATAGTATAAATATGAAAATAGAATAAGGATCAGACAGGTCATTTTCCAATAAGACTGAAGAAAGTAATGTCAATTAATCAATACAAAAAAGTAACCTAACAGACAGCAGATAGCGGGGAAACTAAATATTTCCAGACTTTTTAAAAATATGGAAATGGAACCTAAGAAGTTAGCATTAGAGAAACTCTATAAAAGTTCAGTATCCCTTAAAAGATGTTATATTAGTCTGACAATCTAAAATTCCATATTGTGAGCTTGGTTTTCTGTTGGGAGCCGCAGCCCCGAGCCCGGTCGCCTCACTTGGCGGACGTGAGGCCTGTAGTAAAGAGCAAAGCCTGAGGTAGATTACCCCTCCCATCGAGCACGTTAGTTTCCTGCTTACCGCGTAAGCAACCCGCTCAACAATATAGTCTGCCTGGCAACTGATGATGTTAGCCAATCAGCTTGCCTTGCTTACTTTAACATGATTGGACACTGTATCCGTATATATACTGGTGCCACCCCTGGGGGGGAAGAGGAAGCCCGGAAGTAGAAGCCCAGAAGGAGCCGCGGAGAGCGGACCGGTAGAGGCTTCGGAGCGAAGCCCAGAAGGAGCCGCGGGGAGCGGACCAGAGGAGGCTTCGGCTGGGAGCGATCCCAGGGCAGGCTGTACGGAGAAGAAAAATAAAAGAAAAGATTGTCCACTGCCAGACTTTGTCGTGTGTCCTTCCTGCCGGCCGGGAGCGGACATCGACATTTGGTGGCCCGCACGGGGACTGATCACCCCCGAGACGTGACAGCGGACAACGCTCCAGTACAGAGCTGCGAGACAGGTGAGTTGGGGATAAGCCTGGGCTCTGGGTGGCGCGCACCTACAGGGCTTTTAGACTCCCCTCAGGCTCACGCGTAAGTGGCGGATTCCTTGGGCCTCACGCGGTGAGTAACATATTAAAAGATGGGAAACATGCTAGGTAGCAACACTAAGAGCGAGGGTGGTTGTGGAGAAAGCTCTCAAGAGCTTACAAAAGTACGCAGGGTATTTGAGCAGGCCCAGTCAGGGAGCTCCCGAGAGGGGCCCGTCAAGGGGAACAAAGATGCTAAGGAGGAGGACGGGGCTCTAGCCTCGGAGTCGTCTGACTCCGAGGACGAGGGAAAGTTAAATGGCAAGGAGGCCAAAGAGACCAGCTGTCAGGAGCCCAAGTCGCTCGATAAGGAGTCACAGGGTTCTTTTCCAGCGTTGCGCCGCGAATTGCGCTCTGCTCAACCTGGTCTGCGGAGGAGTAGAGAGCTCCTGAGTGCTCCCCGGCGCGAGAGGGAGGCGATCCCTCGCCACGAGGCGGCCGCCTGGGAGCTCCCTCCCCTTTCACCAGAACAGGAAGTGATGCACGGGCCCCCATTTTCCGCCCAATCACGGCCGCCGTCTTATGCTCCGCCGCCGGCGGGTCGGTATTTTTACAGGCGGCTTTGGCAGGGGGGACGCTTGTCTCATGAGGTACATCCACCACCTGGGATAGATAGTGGCCCCTACGGGATATTTCCTGTACAAGTAGCTATGGGCCAGGGACGCAATGTATGGGAGGCTTTTGAGATAAAGCAGATTAGAGAACTTAAAAATGCAGTTACAACCTTTGGGCCGACTGCGCCTTACACCATTGCCATGCTGGAGAAACTGTCTTCTGGGCCCCTCACCCCCGCGGACTGGATTCAGCTGGCAAAGGCGTGTCTGCCCTCGGGTAGTTACCTAGATTGGCGAGCCTGGTACGCAGAGTTCTCTGCAGAGCAGGCTGAGAGAAACGCCAATCGGGGAAACCGGGGGTGGAACAAAGAAATGCTTATGGGAGAAGGTCGGCACGCTGATGATCAGACTCAGTTCCCCGGCGCTGTCTATGAACAAATCAATGCCATAGGGCTCCGCGCCTGGAAGCAAGTAAGTGGTGCCGGAACAGCCTCCTTGTGTCTTTCAAAAATAATTCAGGGTACCACAGAGCCATTTGTTGACTTTGTGGCCCGAATGCAAGATGCTGCCGATAAGATATTCTCTGATCCGGGAGTGGCTCGACCGCTGGTAAGGCAGCTGATTTTTGAGCAATGTACAAAGGAGTGCAAGGCAGCGATAGCTCCTCATAAGAACAAGGACCTCAACGCCTGGATTAGGATATGCAGAGAGATAGGGGGGCCGCTCTCCAACTCGGGAGTGGCTGCTCTCCTGGCCGCGGCTGTACAGCAGAGGGGACCTCGCGGGTTAGAAGGGGAATGTAAGGCTAAAGGGTGTTTTGCCTGCGGGGAGCCAGGACACATTAAACGTCATTGCCCAAACAATGCAGATGCTAGGCCTCGCCCTAGGAATGAAGAACCATATGTTTGTGGGCGATGCAAGAGGGGATCACACAAAGCTGAGGAGTGTAGGTCGGTCTTTGATGCTCAGGGCAACCGTATTTGTGGACGAGATTTAGAGGGCCAAAAAACGGCCAGAGGGGGCCCCCTTCACAGGCGGGCCCCCGCCCCAGAGACAGGACAGCTCAGGATGGCAGCCTTCAACAAGGGCCACCCCTGGGTCAGCAGGTGTGGACCTCAGTGTCGCCTCCAGACTTATATTAGTGCCTGATATGGGTGTTCAAGTGGTTGAAACCACCTTTAAGGGACCGTTACCCGAAAATTCCGTGGGTCTGGTGATCGGGAGATCCTCCACGGCCCTTCGGGGTCTCATAGTAGTCCCGGGGGTCATAGACTCAGACTACACAGGACACATTAAAATTATGGTTCAATCTCTTGTGGGTACTATGGTAATCAATAAAGGAGACAAGATAGCACAGCTCTTGCTGCTCCCCAGTCTCCACAGGAGATTTCCCTCAAAGCAGAAAATTAGAGAAAGTCAAGGTTTCGGTTCCTCAGGGGAAGTCTTCGAGGGACTCCATATAATACTTGATAAAAGGCCCATGCTCTCACTTAAGGTCAACGGCAAGAGTATAACAGGGCTCCTAGACACAGGAGCTGACCGTTCCATTATCTCTAGAAAGGATTGGCCCTCCAACTGGCCCACCAACACTGCAGATAACACGCTGCAGGGCCTGGGGACGGTGTCAGCTCCTCAGGTTAGTGCTTCAACCCTGCTCTGGTGCGATGAGGAGGGTCATCAGGGCCATTTCCAACCATTTGTGTTGCAGTTGCCAGTGTCTCTATGGGGAAGGGACATCCTCACTCAGATCGATGTCACGCTTACGTCAAACTGCTCCCCCCAGGCTAAGGATATACTCAGGAACCAGGGATATACCCCCGGCAAAGGCTTGGGCAATGCCCTACAGGGCCGGACATCCCCAATACCAGTAGAGAACAAAAAAGGTAGGCAAGGGCTGGGTTTTTCTTAGGGGCCGCTGAAGAAGCTCTCCTACCCACTTCGATCAAAATCACCTGGAGGTCAAATGATCCGGTTTGGGTACCTCAGTGGCCCCTGCCTAAGGAGAAGCTATTAGCCTTGTCAGAAATAGTCAGTACACAACTTAGATTAGGACACATTAAGCCGTCAACCTCCCCATGGAACACCCCCATTTTTATAATTAAGAAAAAGTCTGGCAAATGGAGGCTGCTCCATGATCTAAGGGCGGTCAACGCGCAGATGCAGTCCCTGGGGGCGGTCCAGAGGGGGCTGCCAGCTCTCTCAGCCATCCCTCAGTCCTGGCCAGTTTATGTTATAGATCTTAGAGACTGTTTCTTCTCAATCCCCCTGCATCCAGAGGACACTCATAGGTTCGCCTTTACTTTACCCACCATTAACCAAGAAAGCCCTGATCTCAGATACGAGTGGATAACGCTGCCCCAAGGTATGGCCAACAGTCCCACTATGTGTCAGATTTACCTTGATTCCCTACTGGCCCCCCTACGGAAATCCTTTCCCAAGATAAGATGTGTGCATTACATGGACGACCTTTTGCTCAGCGGCAGGGACCCAGACATGCTAAATAATATGCTCGGCCAGTTGGTCGAGGCCCTGAGACAAGCTAATCTGCATGTTGCCCCCGACAAGATTCAGGGAGGAGAAATGGTGACCTACTTAGGCGCGAAAATCTCCCCTATGCTAGTCTCTCCACAGAAGGTCACCATTAGGACGGATGGCGTTAGGACCCTAAATGACATGCAAAAACTATTGGGAGACATTAATTGGATTAGGCCATATTTACATATACCAAATTCAGATCTCAAACCCCTGTTCGACCTTCTAAAGGGAGACCCAGATATAGCCTCCCACAGGAGGCTCACTCCTGAGGCAAGAGCTGCCTTACAGAGAGTGGAAAAAGCCTTAGGTGGGGCTACCTTACACAGAATTGAACCAGGGCGACCCTTTGATGTCTGTTTGCTACAGACTAGTCTACAGCCCACAGCGGTGATTTGGCAGAAAGGACCATTACTGTGGATACACCCTAAGGTCTCACCTGCAAAAGTCATAGAGCATTACCCGGAGGCAGTCGCTTCATTGGCCCTTGAGGCGCATGATAGAGCTGTCCAACATTTTGGCTCAGGACCACAAGCCATCCGAGTACCCTATACTGCCAGCCAGATCAAGACCCTGGCTGCCTGCATAGATACATGGGCCATTCTGAGATGTGTTTTCCATGGGGATATAAACAATCAATACCCTAAAGACCCTATCTTGTCATTTGTCACTCAGCACCCTGTAATTTTTCCAAAGGTTACTGCCTCTGAGCCATTAGTCCCAGCAACTACAATATACACAGATGGCTCCAAGATGGGGATAGGCGCCTATGTGATCCTAGGCAAGCCCCCGGTTACCATACAATTTGAACCTGATCAGCCTCAGGTGGTGGAACTGCAGATCGTTAAAATGATTCTTGAACGGTTCTCAGAAGCCATTAATATTGTCTCTGATTCTAGGTATGTGGTCAATGCTATGCAAGTGCTTGAGACTGCCGGTTTAATTAGATCCACTTCCACAGTGGCTGGGCTGTTCCTGTCTATCCAGACATTGCTTCAGAACAGACACCATAAGGTCTTCACCACCCACATAAGAGCACATACATCCCTGCCGGGGCCCATGGCACAGGGGAATGCGGCTGCTGATACTGCCACTCGCCCGTTATGGATTTTTACCTTACTAACACCAATCGAGCGAGCCCGTGCCTTCCATGATAAGTTTCATGTCAATGCCAGGACACTAGCAAACCATTTTCATGTTTCCAGAGCAGATGCACGAGATATCGTGCGACTATGTGACTCCTGTGCCACATACAAACCTGCCATACCGATGGGAGTAAACCCTCGAGGTTTGATCCCTGGTGATATTTGGCAGATGGACATCACACATATACAGGAGTTTGGGACTCTTAAATATGTTCATGTTTCCACAGACACCTGTTCTCACGTCATATTCGCAACAGCAGAAACAGGTGAAAAAGTGTCTAATGTGATCAATCATTGCCTGGCGGCTTGGGCCGCATGGGGCAAACCAAAAATATTAAAAACTGATAATGGACCAGCCTATATAGGCAAAGCCTTCAATGAGTTCTGCAAAATGATGGAGGTTCAATTAAAACATGGTATCCCATACAATCCCCAAGGTCAAGGAATCATTGAGAGGGCTCATAGAAGCCTCAAAGAAATTTTACAAAAACAAAAAGGGGGAGTAGGCCAAGGCCTGGCCCCAAAGGCACGATTATCCATGGCACTATTCACACACAATTTTTTAAATTTAAATAATGATAATTGCTCCCCAGCCGTGGAGCACTGCAACCCTTCCCCCAACCATAAAGGGTGGGTGAAGTGGAAAGATGTCCTGACAGGACAATGGATGGGCCCGGATCCGGTAATCAGCTGGAACCGAGGCGCGGTTTGTGTTTTCCCACAGGAATCGGGACGAGAACCACTGTGGGTACTGGAGAGACTGACACGGGCGACAAAGCCCTCGACTGAAGATCAGACCTGCCCTACCGGAGATCCATCACAGACCAACCAACAAGATGAATAGAAATAGCGGTAGCCCAAAATGGACAAGAAGATCCTCAGGCATATGCATGGCTCGCTCGCCTAGCCTACGACCGAGTCTAGGGGTGGTGAGCTTCCCACACTCCTCCTCTAAAAAATTATGACATAGCTGGGTAGGAGAGTCAATGACGGGTAAGAGCGTACTCCCCCGGTGCGACTCAACCTAAGCCAGGCCCTACCCCATCCTGCACGTAAGCCGCTGGACTGTTAGATGCTGCCCAGGTCTAAATTTCTCTCCGAGGGGATTTCTTTACAGAGAGGAAATGAGTGCAAGCTTGTGTGCATCCAGGTTCCGTCCAGTTTGTGCCTGGCCCTAGAAAAAGGACGAGGGCCTCAGGGCCTTGGCAGACCATGGGACGGCCGACCAGGGTCTAAGCCAAGGACCTACGGTGAGCCTACGCATAGGGCATAAGCCTCTGCACCCAGTCCAGAAAGGGCTACGATGCGCACATTCATAAAAAATAAAAAAGGGGGAGATGTTGGGAGCCGCAGCCCCGAGCCCGGTCGCCTCACTTGGCGGACGTGAGGCCTGTAGTAAAGAGTAAAGCCTGAGGTAGATTACCCCTCCCATCGAGCACGTTAGTTTCCTGCTTACCGCGTAAGCAACCCGCTCAACAATATAGTCTGCCTGGCAACTGATGATGTTAGCCAATCAGCTTGCCTTGCTTACTTTAACATGATTGGACACTGTATCCGTATATATACTGGTGCCACCCCTGGGGGGGAAGAAGAAGCCCGGAAGTAGAAGCCCAGAAGGAACCGCGGGGAGCGGACCAAAGGAGGCTTCGGCTGGGAGCGATCCCAGGGCAGGCTGTACGGAGAAGAAAAATAAAAGAAAAGGTTGTCCACTGCCAGACTTTGTCGTGTGTCCTTCCTGCCGGCCAGGAGCGACATCGACACTCAATCCCTAATATCAGAGAGACAGAGGAAGAAGGAGACAGATAGACAGACAGACAGAGAAAGAGAGAATGATTCAGGATAAAACACTGGGATAAGTTAATGAGCACTTCTGGAGGTAAATAAAACAACAAAAACTGAGAACTATAATCAACTAATACATCTAAGTATAATTTTTCTTAGCAGAATAAACTAGTGCAATACCAATAAAATAATAAAATTTAATCTTGAAGTCAAGAATAAAATACATACTGTTCAAGCATTTACTTAAAACTACATTATTTGGTAAAATCTCTACTCTCTTCATGGTACGTCTCTCTTATTCCTAACAATAAAATAAAGTCTAATAAATCATACAGTTACTATCCTCTAGTAGGATATACAAACCTATTACTTTCTGCTCTAAATATTGTCTACACATATTTTAGAAGTACTGATTTAAATGCTATTTTTAAAAAAATTAACAAAACAATTTTTTCCATGACTTTGACATCTTCTATACCTTCAATAAAAATATATCTTCCTGCTCCAAACTAATCAATTGTCACTAGTGGATCAAGCTTTATATATCATAAATATTTTAAGAACATCCATGATTAATTTTTAAAAGTATTTCATCAATTGAGTTTTCTATGCAAGTTATTTTTGAAGAAGTTGCCCTATTAATAGTTGCAAACAACTTTTGAGTGTAGATCATTGATCACCATTACTTTTTTTAAAAAATTTTATTTAAGGAGAAAAAGAAAAAAACAGAAAAAGGGTACAAGTTATACAGAATTTAAAAAATAATAAACAGTAGGAAATCACTAGTCAATAGATTACATATTGTTATCTTAGAAATAGTTGTTCAAGTTACAAAATTAAAGTATATATAGTGGGCATTCAAACAGTGAGACTGCAAACAGTTCTGTTCAATGATCCAACAAAAACTCAGTATTATAGTTATCTATCTTATATGCTTAAATATACATGCAGTTGTATCCTTTAGAGCACTTTCTTTTCCTCTCTTTTTTACAATGACAATTACACATTTTGGGTTTTATTACTCCCACAGTTCTTATTACTTTTTTTGAAGAGAATAAAATCAAATGTGACATAACAAGACAGAGTCAGTCAACTCAAAAGGATGGACATAGTACATAGTGTAAAAACAGAATACATGGTGATCAAAAATGATTACCATAATGCCTCTTGCTATCTTAAAATGCATTGCCTATATTATCAGGTAAAATAAAATTGAACAAAATAGTACAGAACAAGACCAATAAAACCTAAACATTGTAAACATTACAGGGCTTCAAAAGAAGATAATAGTCAAGCCAGAATGGGCATCATAGTGAATCTTATTGTCTTCACAGTTGTTGCCTATACTCTCAAACTTGGTACTATCAAGCAAAACAGAATAGAGGAACATGAGTCAAAACAAGATGGTGAGAGCAATACAGAGTTTCAAATCAAGTTAATAGGAATTCAAAGTGGGTTACTATAATATATCAGGCTATTTTTTATTTATTTTTCCCTTAAAAAGATAAAAATAAAAAATAATAAAAAAGGAGATTGAGATAAAAGAGGACATATCAACAAAACAACACAGGTCAAAACATAACCATTTAAGCAAAATAGTGTTTCACCACAAGATATCCCGACATAAAAGTAGTTACCATAGTGTCTCCTTCCTTGAAATCTTTGAGTATAACTTCGTATACTGTAGCATCAAACACATCAAGACAATGTAAAACCATTCAAGAGAATGACATTATTACTAACAGATACTAACAGAAAATGAACAATGGTTTCAGTATTATCTCCTTGTCTATAAAAGTTTTTGTTTATATTATCACATATAATAAAATTCAATAAGATGCAACATGTTAAGATTGATGGAGACGGAAGAACAAAAGCTTGCCGGGACTTCAAAACAAGATGATATTAATATGATATCTTATTTTCTCCAAATAGCTTTCATACCATCCAACCTTCTCTGCCTCATTTCTGTTAAGTTCTTTTTCTGTCGTTAGTTGTCAGTTTGTCTTCTTCATTTTGCTTTCTGCTCCATTCATTGTGGCCTCTCTGCCACTGTTTCTGGAATTTTAGTGTTTTTCTTTTTTAGAGTCCTGCAGTATTCTCTATAGAGCTGAATTGGTGGTTGCAAATTCCCCTAGTTCCTCTTTATCCTTGAAGCACCTTGTTTCTCCACTAATTTCTAGGGACAGTTGTGAAGGATAATATCAATCTTGGCTGGAGGCTATTGTCTTTCAAACCTTGAATTATTTTGCCTCACACTCTTCGTGATTTGATGGTTTTGTGCCGAGAAGTCTGCTGTAATTCTGATAGGTGTTCCCTTGTAAGTGATCTGTTTCTTGTCTCTGACTGCTTTTAATATTCTGTTCTTATATTGGATTTCTGGAATTTTGATTATTATATGCCTGGATGTAGTTCTGTTTGGGTTGTAGGTGGCCGGTGTCCCATATGTCTCATAGATCCGAGTATCTTTACCTTTTCCCATATTAGGGAAGTTCTTCATGATTATTTCTGTGAATAGCCTTTGCAGCTCATTTGTTTGTATCCCTGCTTCTTCCTTTACATTATTAATTCTTAAGTTATAGATCTTCTTATCATCTTCTAGCCTTTGTATTGTTACTGCTTGTTTTCTTGTTATTTTTAAGTTTTTCCTTTCATGCTCCCACATTTCAAATTGGTCCTCCAGTTCAGATAATCTATCCTTAGTTTCTTTCAAGTTGTTATGCCAGCTTTCAATAGTTTTTAGTTTCCTGATAATCTCTTTGAACCTGCTTCATGTATTCAACATTTTCTCTATTTTCTCCATCAAACAATTCTCCCCTTTTTTTCTGTACTTTCATTCCACTATCTGTTTTTTCTTGGGAGGTGCTTAACATTTCTTTAACTATCCTACTTATATCTTGCTTCACTTGGTTAAATACTTCACTTTTGAACTTGTCTATGAGGTCCCAGAGATATGTCTATTGGTGCCGTGCCTGATATTGCATGTTTTCTGCCCTCACTCTCCTTTGCATTTACCTTTCCTGGATCAGTGTTCTCAGGATTGGGGACTGAGGACCCTTTCTTGTTGCTCCCTCTTCCCATACATTTTGTTCCTTCCATACAAGCATATATAGGAGGCCCAGTTGCTTTTTTTGTCACTTACAGTTTGTTTAAATCACACCAGCTAGGTGTGTACACTGCAGTGTACTAGGGAGACACAGACCTGGGCAGCCTATGCTGGGCCTGCCCCTCCAGGTCAGTCAACCTGCTGAAGGCTTCACTGCATTAGGTTGCACTGCCAGGCACAGGGACCTGGTTTGGGCTAGGCTACTGAGTCTTAGTCCATGGTGTCACCCAGGTCAAGCGCTCCCCACCAATCTCATTTGAGAGGGGAATATGTGACTGAAGTCCCTGCAGCGTGCTGTTCTAGCTAGTCTGCCCAGTCCAAGAATGTGCTTTGTTGGAGCCTCCTAGTTTATGGAAGGGTCCTCATTCCTCTCACTCACTGCAGGTCGATGGAGGGCTCCCCTCCAGCTCTGCTCTCAATTCAGTTCACTGATTCCCACTCACAGAGCTTTTGCATCTCTATCCCTGCTGTGCTGATTCAGATGTAGCAGCAGCAGTAGTAAATTTAAGCCACGGTTTCCAGAGGCGTGGGTTCCAGCTTCAGCACTGAGACTTTAGCTGTTCCAGTCATAGCACTGGGATTGCATTTCCAGTTGGTTTCTCTCAGCTTAGTTCATTCCTGGGTTGGCAGGGCATATCTCCCCCTGCTTAGGACTCCCCACACTGCACCATTCCTGGAATCTGAGCTGGCTATCTCAACGAGCCTTCCGTAGCTGCTGTTATCTATCCACCATGTTCTCCCAGAAGTCCGACCACCATTACTTTGGATCATGGCCTTGATATGGGAGAGGGCATAACTTATTTCTTGGTCCATAGTCTTAAAAATCCTATTTCAAAGAGATAATAAAACAAATTGCTTTCAGTGAAGGTCTGTTAACAAATGACAATACTTCCCATGCCAGATACCAGCTATAACAGGGCATGTTTCCCTTATTATGCACAACTACTTTTTAAAAAAAAAAATAACTTTCTTTGATACATACTTCATCGTGGTGATTGTTGTCAACAACTTACTTTAGAATGCAATATTTCAAATGCATTATCAAACACTCGGTAATTCCTCCTTTCCATCCCTTAGTCATCACTAATTTACCTTCGTCCTATGTGGATTTGCCCATTATGGGCATTGCATACTGAATTTAATATTCCATAACCAGCTTATCTCATTTAACATCATGTCTACCAGGTTCCTTCATTTCAATGCATGTTTCATTATTTTTTTTCTGTCAGTGAACACCCTAGAGATACATAATTTTGTTAATCCATTTATCAGTTAATGAACATTTAGATTATTTCCACAGTTTTAATACTATTAACCATGTTCCTATGAACATTTATGTTTAAATTTCTATACATGGACATATTTTTTTCATTTCTCTAGTACATTTAAGAATGAAATTTCTGGATCAGATGCTAACTCTGGGTAAACATTTACAGAACAGCCACTCTTTTCCAAAGTGTATGTATCATTTTACTTGGGGTTCCAACTTCCCCACAAACTTGCTAATGCTTTTTATATTTTTCATAATTACTTCATATTTTTATTATAGCTATAATGTAATATCATATCTCATTGTGCTTTTGATTAGCATTTCCTTGATGACTAATAATGCTCAGTTTATTTTCATGTTTATAATGTCATTTATAAATCTGCTCTGGAAAAATTTATTGTCAAATCATTTGCCTATTTTTAAAACGAAGTTACTTATAATTTAATTGTTGATCTGGAATTATGTATTCTTTACCTTTTCTAGATTCAAATCCTTTATCTACAGAGTTTTCTTCTTTTATGAGGGCTATTGTTTTTGCTTTCTTAATGTCCTTTGAAGCAGGATTTTTCCATATGTTTTCAAAAGGGCTGTTTTTCTGAAGTTTTGTCTAGTTTGTGATATACAATGTTGAAAAGTTTTTTTCCTGTATTTTGTGAATTTTTATTGAAACACTTATTAATCGCTTAGGCTTTAGAATTCAGTAATGAAGTCATTTGGGCTTGAGATTTTTTCTGAGAAGTTTTTTTTTTTTTTATTATTAACTTAATCTTTTTCCATTTATACATCTGTTTATGCAGATCATTTTCTGAGCTAGAGTAAGAAGATTGTTTTAAAATTGTATATTTACTAGAATAACTAATTTTGTCATGCAAATTTTAAAAATATTATCTTATATTTATTTTTGTAAAATTGATAGTATTGTCACATTATTCCTGATGCTAGTAATTTTCTTACTCAGTCTAATAAAATGCTTAACAGCCTTGTTTATGTAAAGACTGACCTTTCGTGTTACTGTTTTCTCTATTAATATTTTCTTCATTTTATTCATTTCTGGACTAATCTTCATGATCTCCTTCTATTTCTTTTGTGTGTGTGTGGGTGTGGGTGTGTGGGTGTATGTGTGTGCGCGCGCGCGCCCTCGTGCACGCGTGTGTTTGAGACAGGATCTCACTATGCAGTTCAGACTGTCCTTGAGCTCAGTTTGTAGCCCATGCTAGCCTCAAATTTTCAGTTTCATTTGGAAAGGAAAGAAGATTCTCAAGGCAAGATTAAGTTTACATTTAAGAGTTTTCTTCTTTTTTAATACAGGTATATATAAGTATATGTTTCCCTCTACAAATTGTTTTTGTGTCTTAGCACTTTAGTAAGTTGGCTTTCATTTTTGTTCAACACAAGTATTTTCGAACTTATGATATTTTTCTTTTCCACACTTGTTATCTAGCCAAGTGTTTTCATATTGAATTTTCCAAAGTGCCTTCTGCTACTGGTTTCTAAGTTCATTGCACTGCTGGTGGAAAACATACATTGTGTGATTGAAATAACTTTTGATTTATTGTGACCTGTTTTATGGCTTAACATATGGTCTTTTCTGAAGCATAATCCATGGGCTTTTGAGAAGAATATGCATTCTGCCTTTGCCAGACAGAATGTTCTAGATTTGTCATTTAGGTCTAATTAATTCATACTGGTTTTCAAGTCTCCATGTCCTTCATGGATTTCCTGTCTAGTAGTTCTACTTATTTTTTGTGACAAAAATATTGAACCATTCAAATTGAATTTCTATGCAAGTTGAATTTATATTTCTTTCTTTGATTCTGCCAAACCTAGCCTCATTTATCTTGGGTCCATGTTGTTAGATGTGTATAATCATATAAGTGGCAATATTTCCAAAGGATTGGCTGTTATAAGCCATAAAATAGTCTAATTTGTCTCCAGAAGTAACGTTAGTTTTAAACTCAGTTTCTTACAGCATTTGTTCAAACAATTTCACTTTTGGTTTTTGTCGGTACACCATATTTTCCCCATTCGTTTTTAATATATTTGCTTTTAATCTAAAATGTGTCTGTTGTAAAAAGCACACACTTTTATCGTTTCCATTGTTACATGTTTTTACACTCTGCTTTTTCATATGAGTGTGTAATCCATTGTGTTCGGAGCCATTACTGATAAGGTAGACTTCATACCTACTCCTATTTGTTTTCCAAATGTTTCTTGTTTTTTTCTCTTCCTGTTCTCCATAATGCCACTTTTATGTTAAATAAATATATTTTGTATTATTGTTTTAATTACTTTGTTATTCATCGTACTGTAAAAGTCATTTTCTTTTCAGCGTTTGCGATATCAATGAAAGGTAACATTTATCTTCAAATATTCTATTGAGGTTGATGAACAACTAAATTTTAATAGTATACAAAGACTGCCTAAAATCACTTTAGTTCTTTTATACTATTTATTATAAAAATTACAGATTTATATGAGTTAATCAACATAATTTTATTGCTATTCATATATTACCTTTTAGACCAGGTAAAGGAAAAGATTTAAAATACTATGTTTGATGTTTACTCCCGCAAATAGTTTTCTCACATTTCTTAGTAAAGATTCAGGCAGTTGTATAGTTTTCATTCATTTCTTTAGGAAGATTTCTCTTTAGCAGACATATTAATGACAACTCTTTTGTTTTTTAAAATTTGAAGACCTGGAAAGTCTTTTTTTTTTTTCTCTATAAGCAGCTTCCTGATCATAGAATTATTTCTCTCAGTACGTTGACTATATTTCTTTTTCATTCTCCTTTATTTCTAATGAGAAATCTTATTGTAATCTTACTGGTGATTCACTGTTTGTAATAAGGAAATTTTTCTTGCTTTCAAGATTCTGTGTTTACTGCCATATATTGATTTGATATAGCTAAATGTGGAACTTCATGAGTTTATCCTGCTTAAGTAAGGTGTGCTTCCTAAATTTGTAATGCTTTTCATTCAATTTGGGAAGTTTTATCCTGCTATTACTTCAAAGATCCTTTTCTCCTCTCCTTCTGAGATTGCTATTATGTATGCATTGCTATGTTCTTGCTGGCATCCAAGGCTCTGGGTTTTTTTTTTTTTCATTTTTTTTCTATTCTTATTAGATAATTTTCCTTGACCTATCTTACAATTTGTAGTTTTTTTTGCAGTTGTAGAATTTTGTTGAGAATATCTGTTGAAATTTTTAATTTTTATTGTACTTTTCAATTCTAGATTTTAACTTCTAAAAACAATTTATAACTTTTTAATGTACTCCATTTAGTTAACTATCATGCTATTCTTTATTTACCTATGATTTCTTTAAATTTTAGAGCATTTATAATATCACGTTTAAAGACTTGGTCTACAAAATTTAATATATGAACTTCCCTGAGGACAGGTCCCTTTGACAAATTTTTTTTCCTGTGTATTGTCCGTAGGTTCCTCTTTCTTTTTGTTATATTTTTTTGTTGTTGAGAACTTAATATTTTAAGCAATCTTTAACCATTCTCCTCATCCCTCCTCCAGGGCCTCTTTCTTTAGAGACTTTTTACTAGGCATCTTTTTAATATTTTCATTTTTGTGAAGTCAGTATTCATATGTGGCCATCAGTATCTGATCAGTTTAACTTTGTGGTCTTCTAGTAACTACACATGAATTTATTTATGTCCTTAAACCAGTAGGTCCCCTGACATTTTTAGAGGAACTCTAAGTAGACAGGCTAAATTACAATACCTACGTGCTAGTAGTTTACAATGCTGCCTTAGCCTTTCCTGTTCAGACAGAGTTGGGGATCATTCACAGGTTAGAGCTTTCTCAGGGTCGTTCCTCAGCTACAGTCTGCTATGTGTAACCTTTCCATTCATAAGAAAATAGAGATTTTCAAAATCCTACCAGATATTACCAAATTTCAGATTCCTCTATTTTTTTGTTTTGGGCAGCCTTATTTGCCCAAATTGGCATCACAGACTCAAACAATTATGTATCAACTGTTTTTAACAGTATTCTAGTGATGCCCTATTGATGGAGTTTTTCCTGCAGTTACGTCAAATACAGACAAAAGGACCCTGAGTGCAGATTTCAATACTTACAGACTTTTAGACAGGCCAAGGTATCAAAACACAGAATCATTTCATAATGAGGCTCTTTTGGAATAATAAATGGCCATTCCACTTCCTCCTGTGGCAACTGGGATGCTATTTTACAGAAGTATCTTGGTTGCAAAGCTGTAGGATTTCAAAACTAGGAAGACCTGCAGCAATGATGTAAATAGTGTAAAAGGCCCCTGAGCAACTGTCCCTACATTCCCAGACATGTTTTTTTCCCCTGAATAAATGCTTGTTAGGTCATTCCACATCTCTGGTTAATTTACCAAACTGAAAACATTGATTTTGTCCAGAATATTTGTTGCTTTTAACAATGAGGAGATTTTAGAAAGCCCTCCAGTCCAGAAGTATGTTATTCCTGATGACCACTTCTTAGAGGAAATGGAGAACTGCTTTTAAGTCTTTTTAAAATGAAAGACTACTGGGCTTTCATTTTAGTCTTGCTCTGGATATTTTAAGTTCTATGAAAGACTGCTGCAGGTTTTTTTTTTTTTTTTTTTTTTTTTTTTTTTTTTTTTTTTGCACTTGCTATGACCAAAGTTTTTAAATATATAGCAAAGAAGTCATATTTTATTGTAATATTGTTTTCTATTTTAACAAATACCTAACAGTGATTTATTAAGAAGCATCACCTTAAAAGTTATTAGAAAACTTAAGGTCTCATAACATAGTAAAACAAATATTTACCAATAGAAAACTGTAGCCAACACCTCCCTCCAGGGAAATTTTCTCATTTTCACTTATAATAACATAATACATTAAATTACAGACAAATGTTATTGTTCATTATTATGATCAATAAAGCTAAGAAACAATATAAATTTTATAATTGAATAGGTGGTTTCAATAAATAAAACATTCTCTGATATATTCCCTTAGCTGTGAATGCATCTTTTGTGATCATTCATGTATAATTTAGTAAGTTTACATACTCCATATTTCTAGAACTCTTATTTTCAATTTTGTTTCTTTATGTGATCAAACAAGCTAACTGAAAAAAAGCAAGTAGAAAATACTACTGCACATCTAGTGTTTATATTTACCACTGTTTACTTGATTAGAAATACTGGTGATCTCGTACACTATTACTCTGTATAGTATGATATTTAAGTGGATTTACATTTCTATGTGGTTTTTGCCTGATTTTATTTATCTTTGACAATTAAAATAATTAAGGTAATGTACAATTAAGATAAGGAATTAGATAGCCTTCAGTTTGAACCTGTGCTTCATAGAGATAAATTAGTAGTAGATTGATAGAAGCACAAAGATATGTAATATTTTTAAAATTTTCTCTCCATCTTTAAAATGACTCCATAGGGGAGTGAGGCAAGAACATGGCAGACAGATCGCAGCAGCTATGCAGGCTCTCTGTGAGACCCAGCTTAGAATCCAGGAATGGTGTGGAGTGAGGAATCATAAGCAAGAGGAGATATACCCTGCTGACCTAAGAATGAACTGGGCTGAGAGAAACCAACTGGGAATGCAATCCTGGTGCTATAACAGGAACAGATAAAGCCTCAGTGTGGAAGCTGGAGCCGCACCATTGGAAGCCACGATTTGGGTTTCCTGCTGCCACTACTGTGTCTGAATTGGCTCGGCAGGGAGAGAGATGCGCAAAAGCTCTGAGAACAGGAATCGATGAATGGGGTTGAGAGTTGGACAGGCAGGAAGCCATGCATTGACCTGCACTGAGTGAGGGAAACTGGGACTCTTCCCTGGTCTAGGAGGCTCCAACACAAGACATTATGGGACTGGGCAGACTTGCTGGAACAGGGCACTGTAGTGACTTCAGTCACATATCCCCCTCACAAGCGGGATTGGTGAGCAGTGCCTAGCCTACGTGATGCTGCTGGCTGAGACCCAATAGGCTAGCACAACCCACATCCCAGCCCCTGGAGGTGCACCCTAGTGGTGAAACCTTTGGTAAGTTGACCTGGAGGGGCGGGCCCCATATAGGCTGCCTGGTCTGTAACTCCCTGGTGCACTGCAGTGGGCGGGAACACCTAGTCGGTGCAATTCAAAGAGACTGTGGCCAACAGGGAAGGAAGTTGGGCCTCCTGTATATGCTTGTATATAAGGAACAAAGAATATGGGAAGAGGGAGCAACAAGAAAGGCACCTCGGCCCCCAATCCTGAGAAACAGGCAATAGCAGACACGGCACCAATAGACATAAAGCGGTATCTCCAGAGCCTCATAGACGAGTTCAGGAATGAAGTTATTAATGACCTGAAGCAAGACATAAGCAGAATAGTTAGAGAAATGCTAAGCACCACCCAAGAAAAAGCAGATGGTGGAATGGAAGAACAGAAAAACGGGAGAGTTGTTTGATGGAGAAAATAGAGAAAACATAGAATACGTGAAGCAGGTTAAAAGAGATTACCAAGAAACTAAAAACTCTACCGAAAAATGGCCTAACAGCTTGAAAGAAACTAAGGATAGATTATCTGAACTGGAGGACAGAATTGTAATATGGGAGCATGAAATGAAAAACTTCTTAAAAATAACAAAGAAACAAACAGCAACAATACAAAGACTAGAAGATGATAAGAGGATCTATAACTTAAGAATTAAGAACATAACAGAAGAGGTAGGGACACAAACAAATGAACTACAAAAGCTACTCACAGAAATAATCCAGGAGAATTTTCCTAATTTAGCAAAAGGTAAAAATACTCAGTTGTATGAACCATACAGGACCCCAGCCACCTACAACCCAAACAGAGCTATACCCAGGCATATAACAATCAAAATTCCAGAAATCCAATACAAGAACAGAATATTAAAAGCCATCAGAGACAAGAAACAGATCACTTACAAGGGAACACCCATCAGAATTACAGCAGACTTCTCGGCACAAATCATCAAATCACAAAGAGCATGGGGCAAAATAATTCAAGCTTTGAAAGATAATAACCTCCAGCCAAGATTGATATATCCTGCACAACCATCCCTGGAATTTGATGGAAAAATAAGGTGCTTCCAGGATAAAGAGGAACTAGGGGAATGGCAGGATATTCTAAAAAAGAAAAATATGAAGAATCCAGAAACAGTGGCAGAGAGGCCACAATGAATGGAGCAGAAAGTGAAATGAAGAAGACAAACTGACAACTAATGACAGAAAAAGAGCTCAACAGAAATGAGGCAGAGAAGATTGGATGATAGGAACAGCTATTTTGGAGAAAACGATGTCATAATATGTAGTGCTGATTTGGTATCATCTTGTTTTAAAATCCCATCAAGCTTTTGTTCTTCTGTCTCCATAGGTCTTAACATGTTGTATCTTATTGGATTTTATTATATGTGATAGTACAAATAAAAACTTTTATAGACAAGGAGATTATACAGAAACCATATTTTCTGTTAGTTGATTCTAAATACTCTGTAATACTATCATTCTCTTGAATGGTTTTACATTGTTTTGATATATTTGATGCTACAGTATACGAAGTTATACTCAAAGATTTCAAGGAAAGAGACAATATGGTAACTACTTTTATGTCAGGATTATCTTGTGGTGAAACAGTATTTTGCTTAAATGGTTACATTTTGATCTGCACTGTTTTGTTGTTATGTCCTCTTTTATCTCAATCTCCATTTTATTTACTTTTTTATCTCTATCCTTTTAATTAAGTGGAAAATAAATTAAAAATAGCAGGATATATTATAGTAACCCACTTTGATTTTCTATTAACTTGATTTGAAGCCCTGTATTGCTCTCACCGTCTTGTTTTGACTGATGTTCCTCTATTCTGTTTTGCTTGATAGTACCAGGTTCGAAAGTTTAGGCAACAGCTGTGAAGATAATGGGATTCATTATGACACCCATTCTGGTTGATTATTATCTACTTTTGAAGACCTGTAATGTCTACAATGTTTTGGTTTTGTTGGTTTCATTCTTTACTGTTTGGTTCAATTTTATTACAACTGATGATATAGGCAATTCTATTTGAGATAGCGGGAAGCATTATGGTAACCATTGTTGATCACCTTGTATTATGTTTTTATGTTATCTATATGTCCACCCTACCCTTATGATTTAACTGACTTTTTTCTGTTATGTCACATTTGGCTTTACTCTCTTCCAAAAAAAGTAATAAGAACTGTGGGAGCAATAAAAACCAAAATGTGTAATAGTCATTGTACAAAAGAGAGGAAAACAAAGTGCTCTAAATGGTATAACTGCATGTATATTTAAGTATATAAGATAGACAATGATATTACTGAGTTTTGTTGGATCATTGAACAGAACTGCTTGCAGTCTCACTGTTTGAATGTCCACTTTATATGCTTTAATTTTGTAACTTGAACAATTATTTCTAAGATGACAATATGTAATCCATTAACTAGTGATTTCCTACTGTTTATTTTTTTTCTGAAATTCTGTATAACTTGTACCCTTTTTCTGCTTTTTTCCATTTTTCTCCTTAAATAAAATTTTAAAAAATAAATAAAATAAAATAAAACGACTCCATACACATAAATTGTAATGATTACTTTGTACATACATGTGATGACAAATATATAGGTAACTAACATAAGTTTTATTCCTCAACTAGACAAGGCATAGGAAAGGTAAATATAAAAGGGAAAAACTGACTTCATTTAATAGATCATGGTTTGGTTGAAAGTGAGACTTGAAGTAATTCATATTAAAAATAATTGGAATTAATTTTATCGAAAGACTATGTGTTCCAAATTTCCATTAAATCTGTCAGTCATTCAATTATTTCTTCAGGCATTCAACAACATGAATATTGAGACTGTGCTAGGTGTTAGGAACTGAGGCACTTTAGCTTTTGTAAACTGTTATCACAAAAATACCTTGACTCTGTAGTATAAATATTGAACACTCATCTTTTAGTTCTGGAGGCTGCCAAGTCCAAGACTAAGTCTCCAGAAGACCAGGAAGAGTCCCCACTTCGTGGCTCATTGACAGCTCATCTCCTTGCTGTGTCTTCCATAGCAGAAAGAGTGTGAGGGTCTGAGAGTCCTTGTAATAAGGCCACGAACGCAACTCTTTAGGGCTCTCCACATAACCAAGCTACCTCTGGAAAAGGTCTTCCTCCTGACCAACAGCTTCACATTTGTATCTAGGATGCAGACATGTGTATTTGGAAGTGACTCACCCACTCAGTTCAGTGAGGTGATCACAATAGGAAACAGAGGAAGGCTGTTGCCTTTAGAAGGATTACTCCAGTGGAAACATCTAGAGCATTACAGAGATCCACTTGAGCTCTCCATTGTTAAAAAAGAAAAGAAAGCAAGCTAAAATGAGTATAGGATATTAGCACATGAGAAAGTAAGCAGAACGACAGAGAATAATAGCAGGAGGGTTGTCCACAGTGTGGTCACAGAAAGCCTTATGAGGAGGTCAAAACCTAAAAATGGTAAGTATGAGTGACATCGAACCCCAAAATAGCAAATTCCACATGCAAGAAAAAAGAACTGCAAACTCTCAAAAATGCAAATCCTGTCTTCTCCAAGAAGCAGGAAGGAGGTCAGAGGCATCAGAGCGTGTCAAACAATTTGGTGAGGGTTTTAAAAACATTGAAATTGGCCAGGCGCCTGATTAGGCAGAATCTAGCCACCAAAGGAGTTTGGATTTTGTCCTAAGTGCAAGGGAGAACAGGGGCGTGACTTGATCTGATTTATGTTTTATAAAGATGATTCTGGCTGCTCTGTGAAGAATGGATCAGAAAAGGCCAAATATGCACACCAAGGGACGTAACCACAAACCCCACATGCTGCCTCAGGAGCGCCGGGAGGAAAGGAAAAAGAACATTTGGCCAAGTTCCTGTCATATGGTAGCACAGAAGCTTGTGACCTAATATGAGCCCCACAAGGGTCTTTGATCAGCAGATGGTGAGGAGACCACCTTTCTCTCCACGCTGCCTGTTTGGTCTCTGCACAGCAGCTGCCCAGGGCCCGTAACAGCATGCGGGGCTGCACAAAGGATGGAACCTAGGTAGCAACGCCAGTGTGCCCTGCTCCAGGGACCACTACCTGAGTGTGATCATTTTCATAAATCTGATACAATTTCCTGCTCGGCGTGTGCAGTAGTCCAAGTGTAAGAATGCACATGGTATAAAACATCCAGTGTGCAGGAAAAAAATCAACTTTACGTTTTGTGAATACTCTCCAATTGCTAAGTGAGACTTTTTTTCTAATATTTGTCACATTTGGTTCATTTGTGCTAGAGATCTTGCAAACACAGAACACATTTTTAGTGCATTACAACTGCTTGATGTCTGTTCACCAAAACTCCATCTATGGATCAATGACAACAGTCTTTACTTTCCTGAAGCATTTTACAATTAATGTGCTAAAGAACTAGAGGATTTGGATGGGATTTTTTATTTTTTATTTATTTTGTTACTCTGCTCTTCCATAGGAACTTTAACAAATGAGGAAGCAAAGAGTGGAATGAATTTAGCTTTAAAGAGGCAAGATGTTGATGTATTGAATTAACAGTAATGAATGACAAGGATAGCACTGTAATTACTGCAAGACCTGTTTTGTAGTTATCATTTTGAAGGACAGGTACAAAAAATAACATGTACAACATTGAGAAAAACAAATTTTAAAAATTACAACTGAGTTACAAAAATGCTTCATTCTTTCAGGTGAATGGAGACTTATAAAAAGAAACTATTGGACATTTTGCCATATTATTATTGTAGAGAAAGAATTTCGATCCTGCCAGAAGCTGAGTGTTTATTAATGGTTGCCAAATGAAGCCTTTGGTGTTTTGCTAGACGTCTGACACGTACAGTTTTCCCTTAGGTGATTTGGAAACAATTAGTGTCCTTCCCAGATGTTGCTAGAAGGCCACCCTAGAACACAGGAGATAAAATCTAGGCTGAAAATGGAACTGGTTTGGTTTTTGTTTTTTTTGTTTGTTTGTTTGTTTTTGTTTTTTTTTTGTTTTGTTTTGTTTTGTTTTTTGGCAGGGTTGTGATTGTGGTTTGTGTTTTGCTTGATTGGTTTAATTTGGTTTTGGTTTTTAGTTTTCACGTAATAAAATCATTAATCCTGTCTGTTTGCTGGTACACGTTAGATAAAATGGTACAAAACTTAAAAAGCCTGAGTAATCTGCATAACCAAACACAGAATTCACCTCTGTTTCTAAAAGTAAGCAAACAAAAATCATCAAAATACAGAATTTGGGGACAGGGAATATAGCTCAGAGGCACAAGTGCCTGCCTGGCAAGTTCAAGGTTGTAAGTTTGATCCCTAGTACCAAAATAAAATAAAATACAGAATGTTGAGAAGTCTAAAGTCAAAGAGATTTAATTCATTTCCTGGAGGATTTTAGTTCTTATTTTTGGTTCCCCACAAACTGTCCTAATGTAGTCTAGCAAACTCCAGAGGGAATGGGTCCAAATAGGACAAAGGCGTCTCTGTGGATGATCTTTACTGATCGGGGTGCAGTTGCTGGTGTTGGAGTGAGTGATTGCTTACATTCCCTTGTACTTTATCTGGCTTCGTTTACGGAAGCTTTTATTGTTATTAATATTTAACATTGACTGAAGGCCAACAGTGCTCTAGGTGATGAATACAACATTGAGTTAGTTCTGGTCTTTGTCCAACTGGATAATTTCCAATTATACAACTAGGAAATAGAACTGCTTTATAGAAAGGGATAAATTGGACACTCTGGGGGCAAAGCAAGTAATTGTTATGGACCATTCACTTCTGAAATCTTCCAAATAAATTTTCCTTGTATCTTTAAAAAAAACTTATTAACACTAAAGGGAAATTAAATAATTTCCAATTTTAGTATGTTTTATTAGCTCTTTACTTTTAAACATTTATTTTAGAGTTACTGAGAATATTGCTGAAGGTGATAAAGCAAAGCTACTGTACGTTTTTTTTTAATTTTTAAATTTATTTTTTTGTTGCTGTTCTAGGTTTGATGCATTACTCAAGTTTAATTTATGGGAATTATTAGTCTCATCAAAAATGTCCATTATAGTCTCAAAACTATTATTAAATTGTGGTAATTGGATTCATCACAATATCTATTAAAAACAAACAAAAGCTAGACTAAATAGAAGTCAGTATTAAAATGATGTTATTCTGTTTAATTTTTTCCAAATATTCTTCTAAAAGGCAGAAATGATTTGGCAGCCAATTCTTCGGGGGATGTTGAGGGTCCATCTACTTACCCTGTATCTTTGAAAAAGAATTGATTTACATCCTGCCATTTTCCAGGTTGCTCCCTAATTGATACACCCATGGATGAGAGGAATCCATTAATAGTTATGAGTGTGGTTTTAAGGGAAGTGGAGCTGCGGAAAGCATTAAACTAACAAACAAAATGGATACTTTTATTTACTTATATTCATCCTGAAAAACTAGGTTGGAGGTGTCATTACACTGTTGTCTTATGACATGGGCTTTTGATGCTTTATGTGTTTCTGTGATATAATGTATGATTTAAGATATTTTTGATACACACTTAGAAATTCCTCAAGGTAATGGCATGGTGTTGCATGCCTGTAATCCCAACATTTGGGAGGCTGAGGCAGGAGGGTTGTTGTAAGTTTGAGAACAACTTGGGCTACAAAGTGAGTTCAAGGCCAGCCTGAACTTTATAGCAAGAATCTCAGAAAGACAAAAATAAAATAAAATAAGAAAGAAAGAAAGATTGCTCAAGTTGATACAACCAAGCCTAAATCCAATGACACCTTCCTTGTTTCTCCAATATTATTTTAAGGCTCTACAAGAGCCTTAAAAGGCCTACAAGAGCTTTCTTTTAATGTAATATAAGTCTTTAAGGGAAAAAATGTGTGCCTTACTGATCTGGGTATTTTGTGTAACATAATATGTAGAAAGTAAAAGATTTTACTGAATTTATCAGACTTTTCTGTGGAATTTTACATTGACTTTTCTTTAGCATAGTTCACATCAAGCTTCCTATTTTATTTGGTTTAGAGTTGATAAAAGGTAAATAAGCTAGACAATTAGACTGCATAACAAGACAATTCTGCGTAAAATTCTCCTGCTAAAGTATGTGTTTATATAGAATAAAACTTTTTCATTACCAATTTCATTTCATTTTCAATGAAAATTTTTCATGTTTCATTTCATTTCATTACAGTATGTGACCATTTTTCTCATTTAAAAAATAACACTTAAAATATACATGTTAATTGTGGAATTATTGCACAAAACACTAAAGAGACAAAAGTAAAAAATATTATAAATAGAATACAATTTTTATCCAGAAAAGTATTCATTTTCTACTGAGTTTGTATACTTTTATTCCTTTTGACATATGAATATATTTACTTTTAACAATATAGTCATATTATGTATATAATATTGTTATAGTTTTCTTGTCTACTAGAAAGTACTTTTTCGATGCTACTAAGTATTCTTTATTACAACAGTTTTACAACCTTCTAGTTGAACAGGATTTTACCAAGCCCATTTTTTATTATTTGACAGTTATATTTTTAGAATTATCCTTTAAAATAAATAATGTAGTGATAGATCTTTTTATAGTTAGAACTTCTTGCAAATCTTTCACTAGTGAAATATTTTTAATAAGTATACCCAAATATGTATGTTTTTTCAGTATGGCTAATGAGTCATATATTCATTAAAATATGAATCTAGGATAATTATTATCTTATTTTTGGAACAGCATCTAATACTTACAAATCAGGAAATATGTTTGCTTCAAAAAAAAAAAAACATAGTGGACTGACAAACGTGTAATTTGGTAAATTAATTTCTCCACCATCCACACGTCGATTGCCAACTTCTGTTTGAAATTGCTAACATATGCACTTGATCATTGAGCAAACATTAACCATTGCCTTTCAAGTCAGAGACACTGTTTGAGAATTAAGTGAATGAGGCTCATAAAGTTTCTATGTTACACTGCTCATCAAAGAGGTTTGTGTAGAAATGGAGCAAACTTTCAGAAGCACAGCAAAGGTAAGGTTTAAACTTGTGACCATTGCAACAAGCACATATCAAACTGAATTTACCTTGAAGATACAAACAAATGAATAAAAATGAAATAATGTAATGGATTAATCTCAGCATATGTGGTAAAACTTAATTTAATAATATCCACATTAAATTTATTTATCACTATTGCTAGGCACTGACATATTCCTAATGCATACTATTTAATATCCGTACCTAATATTCATAAGTATACAGTGATTAATAATGAAATCTCTATAAAAATCCAATTCAGTGATTATAAATGAAGATTTGATAAATCAAAAACTATGCAATGAAGTAAACAATATACTATAGTTAAGCTATAAAACAGTCATTATTACATCTCTAAAATATTACCCATATCTTTTTAAGATGTGGATGCTTGATTACAAATTTTTTTCTATGTTTTCTTATTTGATATATGCAAGAAATCTAACTGGTGCATTCATGAAGATGACAGAAATATAAGTGTCACATTTTGGATCATGCTTATTTTTTTCTTTGTCACAGTTTGTACTTTCTATTTAATATAATAATGCTTACTGATAAATAGACATTATTGAAGTATTTGTAATTTTATAAAATGCTGTAGTACCAAATATTTTACAATATCTCCCAAAACTTTCAATAATTTAGTTTTTAGAAAATCCTTCAAGTTCAGTCCTCAATGAAGCTGAGAAATATTTTGAGGTTCTACAGCCCTAGAATTAGTAATATTTTAGCTATTATATTGATTTCCTCCAATCAGTGTGGGGGAAAGCAATGTCAGACTTCATTTCTTTGAACTAAAGTGAAAAATTGAAAGGGCAGAAAGTCCAGCAAATAACCTTCATGTGCTTTTGGCTGTTAAAGAGAAGAGTTAGTGGGAAAGAGAAAGCCAGGCATCAGATCTGTAGTCTACATCACACTAAATCAACCAGTTCAACTGGCGCTGAATCCTGTTCTATTGTCCACTGCTATTGCCGTGTCTATGCAATGTGAATCCAATTGGACTTTTATCTCTGTGATATATACTTCTGTATACTATTATTAACCTGACAAAGAGTCATTGGTAAATCTCTAAAGTATAACCCATATCTTTTAAGATTTGGATGTTTGATCTTGAATTTTTTCTACATTCTATTTGATAAATAAAAATATCAAAATGATGCAGTCATGAAGATGACAGAAATATACGTGTCACATATTGATCATGCTTATTTTTTCTTTGCAACAGTTTGTACTTTATATTTAATATAATCATGCTTAATGATACATAGACTTTGTTATTGATGTGTTTGTAATTTCATAAAATTATTTAGTACCAGAAAAGAAAGTGTTAGTTCTAGAATATATGCATTAGCATTTCTTAGAGTAAGTTTGTATCCCTGAGTTTGAATCAATAATTTAAATTCCTAATTTAGGATAGTTGTCAGTTATGCAAAGAACGGATGGAATTTCTATTGGTAGAATAATGCTGTATGGGACTAAACCATTTTTTTCCCTCAATTTACAGTGTTTTGGAATTTGAGGGAAATGCAGAGGGAAACTCCAACCAATAATAAATATAATTACCTTCTGAAAGCTGTATGTTCTTCTTTTTGAAAGCATATTTTTTTCCATTAAGAGACTACATTCACATTTAGATTCAAAACTAAGCCATCCAGAAATCTGTTTCCCCAAAATAAAAAGAAAGCCTAAAAGATATATCCAAGTGAGATTATCTTAGAAACCATTAAGGAAAGATTATCTACTGTGAATATGTTAAAATATTCACTAAACTACTCTAGAACAAGTAATACCCTATGCTTTTAAAAGGTCTGGCACTCTCTTTTATAAAAGTGAGCAATACTATTTTTTCCCTGTAACAAATTATGTGTCTCTAAAATCATTACCAAATATAAATATTAATGCTCACTAGTTTTGGAGCACTGGTTAGATACTGAAGAGAAAATGTTTTGTTTTGTTTTGTTTTGTTTTTTAAGCAATTTAAAAATAGCATAAGGCCTGAATCCCATCACGTGATCTTCAACCTAATTTCAAGGACACGAACTGAACAGAATGAAGATGACTAACAGTGTAGGTCATTTAATGAAGTTCTCAGTACTATAAATGATGCATGTTCTAAACAGTGAGTTAAGAGTGAGGTTAAAGGGACCACAGTGTTCAGAAAAGACTTTTAGGTGTCTCCGGAAGGGAAGACAGATCAAAAAGGAATGACCTAAAAATTTCAAAGCACATATATGTATCAAGGCATAGGCAGAAAGACTAACTTAAAAGCTAAAGCTTTATGATAGCAAAGAGATTACATGAAAGAAATATTGAGGAACATGAATACAATGTTTGAGAAATATCAGTTTGATTTGTCAACAACATGGAAAATAAATTGTGGAAAGGAGAGTACTGAGATGTACACGGACACAGATCTCCAGTTAGGAGGACGGTGAGGATGGATAGAGGGGAAATCAGGACACCATCTCTTAGAGGTGGATATAGGGACCGAACAGGAATGGCTGGTTAGGTGTGGGACTTCGGTGAAGGGTCAGATGTGACTTTAATGCGTGGGAGTGAATCTATCTGAGGAGCAAAGGGATACCTTTTTGTTTACGTTGGTTTTAAGATTTTAATAGAAATGGATTTGAGAAATTCAGGAGATTCTAATGGTGAAGGTCATAACAGCTGGAGATATAGACTTCGATTCTGATCCTCTAAAATTCTGTGAATGGATTCAGACTGCATTGCTTCAGTATTCAATAAACATAGATTTGAATATTTAATGTTTAGCGTTTCCAATGCACAGATGTTCAGATAGTCAAAGAGATCCTGCCACTTCCACTGTGCTCCATCACAAGACAGAGATTACATGAGCTCTGGAGCCGGGTGAGTTCTCTTCACGGATGCAAGAGCAAATCTGTTGACAGCTGAGCTTTGCACGTAGATTAAGTATGCATCAGGGCAGGAAGAAGAAATCATTCAGGACAGGAGACAGAGAAGGAATGGGCAAGAAGCAGAAGAGAAAGGTAGCTGCGGTATTGTAAAACCTGAGCTAAGGGGATTTCAGCAAGGAATTGTTTTTGTTTTTTGTTTTGCTCTCCAGTTCAGGAAGACAGCTAAATTGATGTGTGCTTTGCATAAAATAGTTGCAGTAAATATGAGAATGCTTAGAAACACATTGTATGAGCTTGAATAGTTAGTAGATAAAGCCAGGCGTGGTCACACACACCTGTAATCTCAGCACTCAGGAGGCTGAGGCAGGAAGATTGCCATGAGTTTCAAGCCTGACTGGACTTCATGGTGAGCCCATGGCCAGCCTCAGCTACACAGTGACACACTGCCTAAAAAAGAAAAGAAAAGAAAAAATGTAAAACAAGTATTCAAAAGAATAATACATTCACAGTATAATTAGCTATCCTATATACATACATACATTTGTATATGTATATTTACAAACATATAAGCTTTTCCCTTTTCTCCTTTCCCCAATCCCAGTTGTTCTTTCCTTTTGAGCACTTTCTTTCCCTCTCATTATTACAATATCTATTGCACATTTTGGATCTCTAAGATAACAATATGCACTATATAAAATAGAGTTAATTTCCTACTATTTTTGAAATTTCGTATCATTTCTTTTCTTTTTGCCATTTTGTTTTTTAAAACAAAAAGAAAAATGTATGTTGAAAATATCTTTTAAAAAGTTTATGATTATTATGTTGCTAACAAAGTCCTGTATAGAGCACAAAACCAGGCAATCTATGCCTAAACAACATTTTTATACCTTTAAATGCTATAACTTGATTCTTTTTTAACCAATAAAATCTGATTGGAAAAGAAAAAAATAAATATAATAAAAATGGCAGTAGAAAATATTTTTAAAAGAATATTTTTAATGTCTTCTCCACTTTTACATACTAAATTTAGGATATGTAACTAAGCAAGGTTCTATAGATCATTACCAGGATAAGATAAGCTTCTAATTATATACGTATTTTATCCCTAATCAATCATTTCAAAAATAAGTTGAGTAGTAATAAGACTATCATGATAATCATGAGTCCATAAATTCAGAAAAGGAAGTAAATTATTTAAAAATTATACTACTTGTCTATGGTTAATTATTTCTTTATAATAGCCTACAATTGTTTTTCCCACACAGATCAAATCCTTCTATTATTTGTGCTTTCATAAAGTGATATATCTACTCTTCAAAATAATAATCAAAATTTATAATGTAAAAAGTTTAAATAATTTCAATAATAATTTTCCCCAAAATAAATTGCAAGTACCGTGAAAAATAAGATTCTTTCATTTCTCTCTTACTAATTGTTGTAACCTAGTGCCTCGCAGTATGGCTTGCAGGAAACATCTTCACCTCAGCACAATGAATGTTTTAGAACTGATAATTCTTTGTTGGTGGTCAGAGAATGGAGAACTCTCCTGTGCAATGCAGTCTTACTGTATCCCTAGCCTGTGCCTATTAGGATTGCTCTGAGTAGAGTTTGGAAACAAACAAACAAAATATTCCTGTAGATACTGCCAAATTTCCCTTAGAGGGGATACAAACCCTTTTTGTTCAGCATTCCTAGGCTGACCCATAGTGGGCAGTTAAGAACTTCTGCATAAGGGATGATTGATAAATTATCACTTCAGCTTTAAGCAAAATCTACATAGAGAACAAACTCTAAGGAAGTGTAGTATTTGCTCTCCTACCTTATCCACAGCGATGTACTCCAATTGAACAAGCACAAGAAATATCAGATGCTATTGGGCCTTAGGTTTGTATCTGCAAAATGTAAGAATCCATCTGAAAATCAAGACAACTAGAAAGTGACTAGCGGCAGGGAGTACATATGCGCAGCGTGGTTCATGTCCTGCGTGGGATGGAATGAAATTTCATCGCTCTGTTCAGAGCATGGTGGTGCACAATTTAAAATTCATGAATTGTTCTTTATACCTGGAATTTTATTTAAGTACTTTCGAACTAAGGTTAACCATGAGTAGTTGACATGATGGAAAGCAAAAATGAATAAATGGGAAACTACTGCAAATGAAATATGACCCACAGATTACTGGTCCATTATCTTTTTAGCTACAACCAACCTCTGTTGCCGATGTATTGAGAGGTACAGAGACTTTGTTATCTTGTAAAGAAACAATGTAATTTTCTCATTTTCATTTTCATCCTTGTTGGCCTTGCCTACTTGAAACACAAAAGATTAGAAAGAGCTTGGAAAATGTACTTCAGGAAGAACCCAACTGAATTTGGTTAAAGACGCAAGATATAGAGAGATTTCTGTGTAATCTGAGTTGTAATTTTAGTGATGGAATCAATCTCTCCCTGAAAATATGTCATTCATTTTATGTAGGAGTGAAACTGCTTTCTGAGAAAGAGAAAATTAAGGTAAAGCATGACTTTAAAAACTTCTTTCAGAGTAAATTTAAGCATTTATTTCTTTAAAATTACAGCTCCTACTTGGTTATAGACTTTAAATTGAGTACAGTATCATTTTTTGTTTTTTTAGCATGTAGAGAACTGTCATCCAGTCACTATTTAGAGCACCTAGGGACATCTGCACCCTTGATTTCTTCTTCTGGTAAATTCTGTTAGTCATTCTTTTAACATGTGTCTCATGGGCCACGGTGAGGTAACAGCAACATTGTTTATTAAGCCCTACATCTTGTAAGTGACCGCTGTAGAGAAAACACTCAGTATTAAATACATCCAAATTGATGAGAAATTAACATGAACAGTATCAACCCAAAGTTTTACTTAATCAAAAATTCCTGAAGCAATGTCTAGTCTTCTTTTGCCATCACAGTACACCTGACATTTCACTAAGGAAGTTATTTAACTGTGTTTTTTAAGTAAACAAATAGGAGCTTTTAATATATTCAAACTACTTTAATAAATGAAAACCTTCATGATTAAACTACGTTTCCTCCATCAGATTCTTTATGCTGCTAATAAAGGGACTAAGAAGAGGTATGGAAAGGGGTTTGGGGTTGGCAAAGGAGGTGATGGATATGAGTAAAATATACACATGGAACCCCAAGAAATGAAGTTAGGGGAAAGGGCAGGGTAAGGGCAGGGACAGGGGTGTGAGAATATGATCAAAGTATGTTATGCATATGCACAAATCAGCCAAAATGAAACCCGCTGATTGGCTTAAATAGTAAAACTTAGAGGAAAAGATAAGTAGAACACTTCTGATAGAAGTCAAGTACCATTACTTGAAAGTTGACTTTAACAGATTTTATCTACCTCATCCTATTTTAATGAATCAAAAAAATCTACAGCAAATAAAAGATTTACTAGTAATAAACTATCCTCAGGATATTAGCCAAGAATAAAATCTACCTTTAAGTCAGATGTGTTAACAGATCTTGTGAGGAGCCGCTACGGGCATCAAATCTGCTGTGTGTCCAGTCTTCTTATGTGTAGTAGTTTGAACCATACAAAATTATTAGTTAATTTTTCTACAAAAATTAGAAAATAAACATATTTTAAAATAGAATAAACCATCAACTTTACCTTAACATGGTCATTTGACAGAAATTTGGTTATAGACTTTAAATTGAGTACAGTATCATTTTTTGTTTTTTTAGCATGTAGAGAACAGTCATCCAGTCACTAATTAGAGGATCTAGGGATCCTCTGGTTAACAGATCTGTCTGGTTAAACTGACAGCGCTCGAATGTATGCACAGTCTTAGACATTGACTCTGGAAATGGAGGACTGTCATAGCATCCACTCCGCATTCTTGAGCTACAGGCTGGAATGCTTTGGTGCCCTGACATGTTTGCTCCTATCCTGTGCTCCTCTTTTGGTAGGAGGCTGATTTGTCAGCTCACATTTCTCAGCTGCATCCATCATGGTTTGGCCAGTGAGAGACACTAATGGAAAATTGGAGAGATTTAGATGAAGAGAAACCCTGGCTTCCTCCCCCTCTTCCTGTGCCACTTCGGGTTCTGGTAATCTCTCTCTTTGTCCTCCTCCTCTTATTCTTCCTCCTCTCTGTCTCTCTCTGTCTCTCTCTCTTCTTCCTCCTTCTTCTTCCTCTGTCTCTCTGTCCGTCTCTGTCTCTCTGTTCCTCTCTCTGTGTTTCTATCTCTCTCCCTGTTGTTCCCTGATAATGATGAACTCCTGTTACCAGACCAATCCCTATTTTGATTTGCAGCTTTTTACACATGAATAGCAAACTCCCTGCACTAAATTTCATCTAAAAATGGATAGTAGTTTCTGTTTTCATATGTAAAGCCTGACAGATATGTGAGTTTTTATTGCTTTAGTTTCCTTTGGGAGAAGACAGTATGACTTTCAGAAGCTTTTTATGCTGCAACTTCTCTGGGTTTAGCAAGATTAGCAATTTCTCAATGTGGCCAGGTCACCACCCTTAGCTGAAGGACTATTTTTAAAGACAAAACCACCCTCTGGAATTAGAATACAAGATATTGCACGATTAGACAAAACTTTGGGATAGTAGGCAAGAATGTGAAAACCTCCCATATTCTGGCTTTTCATAAGTTTTCCTTCCCTGTGCTGTTTCCTTTTTTAATGTGAAAAAAAAATGTTTGGCAGAAAGAAACATTTCTGACAACAACTAAAATAAATATTAGGAAGGTAAATGAAATTGTGGAATAAGACAGAATTAAATAAGAAGTAAATCTACAAAGGCTCCAGTGGTGATTTATCTGAATATAAATTGCTTACAAGCTTTTAATGTTGCATGTGTTAGGGAAGATAACGGAGAATTTTCCCTTGAACAATGGCCCCCTAGAGATACAGGAGACAATCTGAGATTATAGGCTGAAAAAGCCCCCTGGTTCCAGTTTTGGACATAAATTTGGCTGTTCTATGACTGTTTAGTGCAGTGAGCTCCAAGCAAAGGTGATTTGTTATGCTTCCAAGGTGGCAAGATCTTCAGGGAACAGAGGACAATGTCTGTCCTAAATATACTAATCACCCTTTTTCTCTAGAGCCACTATAATTCTCAGACTTTCTGCACTGGACTCTACTTTCCTAACTGTGCCCTTAGAAGATGTTGCCTGGTTCCTGATGAGAAAACCAAAAATGCTTCATCCAGCAATTGAGTACTGCTGCTCTGTTTTCTGGTCAGTGCACCAGGATGGCAAACTCAGGTCCAGTAAAAAATTGAAGGGACAATTTGCATCTAACTAAAAGAAGATACTTTATGTATAAAGAGGAGAAGAAAAAAGAGGAGAAAGAAAGCTCTCCTGATAAGAATGAATCAGGGTAGAGGACTTCAGAAAGATGGAGAATCCATGCGACTTTGTCCCTAGCTGGTTTTATAAGGGGTCCAGGTCTTTTCCCCCACCTGGAGCTTGTCCTAATTGGACTGGCTTCTGGGCATCTCCACCTGATCTCATCTCTCCCAGTGGTCTATGTGCAGGTTCTTTCTGTGTACTTGTCCTTGACCTACTTTTAGAAGGCCTTATGCTTGGGGTAGTTGACAAGCTGCCAAGAGGTACCTATCCATAGTTAGTAAAGGGGTGCATGGGTGTTCACTGTACTCTATAAATATATGATGAAGATAGCAGCTCCAGAATGAATAATGTATTGACCCTATAGTGAATTAGTCAATGCACACACACACACACACACACACACACACACACACTAGTGCTCATGTGTGAGCACATATGTCCTTAAAGTTATCTTCACCCACTCCCCGTTTTGCTTCCCCTATATTCCTTTGGAAGTGACACAGCTTATCTGAGCCCCTGGCTTTCTTTATGTCTCATCCGTCAGAGCTTCCTCTGACCTCTTGGTACAGGTCTCAGGTCAGTTGGTGCCTTTCTTAGCTATTTTTTCTCTCTCTATCCCTGTCCTTGATTTGCTTCTCAGGGAAATTTTTCTAGTACAGTTTTTTTTTTTTAATTTCTTCAATTTAAGACTACCTAGAAGAACTAATGAGACCCCAATTCTAATTATTTTCCTATCTGTAGACCCTTTACTCTGGATAACCAACTGATCTACCTCACTAGTCCAGACCTTCACTCCATAAACTGGAAACTTCAAATCATGTTATCAGTCTATCAGAATAGCCTGCTTTTCCCTACTGAGCATCTGTTTCTGTTTTGATCTGTACACATTCATTCCGTCTCAGGACTCTAAGCACTGTCTGTACACCAGTGACATCCTAACTCTGGATTGCTCATTTTGACTCTTAAAATTTTACTTTCAAATATCTGACTATTTAGCATTATCAAATGCATGCAAAATGAAATTAAAATTCCTTCTCTCCACTACTCACCAAACCCCTGTGATCTGATCTGGTTTTATCTCTCACTTTTCTCTCTCACCCACTTCATTCCACCCAGCCTGTGCTTCTCATTCCCTGGTTACTGCTCTGTCCCAGCCATTCTTTCGGCCTCCAAAATGCTCTCTCTCCAGGCCTGGAGGGAGAAAGCTGGATCTCCGGCACCTTCAAATATTGCAGTAGAGGACGCCTAAAAGGTCTCCCCCGACCCACCCATCTCTTACTCAGCTCCTCTACACTGCTTCACAGAATGGCACTTACATGTCTTAGAAAGACTTTTTTAATCTTCTTTACCTAGGACAAACTCCACTAGAGTAAATTCCCATGTATCCAGGTCTTAGAAAGGTGCTGTGCTATCACGGATACTCATACAATGTCTGAATGAATCAATCAGTGCCTAGTGGAGAAAAACCCAAAGCAAGTATGTCTGAGCCATTAGTAATCAGGATCGTCTTTTCTGCAATCCCAAATATGCGCCTGCTTTTGGCCTCAAAATCTTAATTTTGAAATAATGTACTGTGGAAAGATTCTTGGTATCATAGAAGAGATTTCCAGCTAAGCTGATACATGCTTTAGGTTAAACCATTCTCTAGGTTAAAATATGCAGAATCACTTTTATTTTGTAACATTTTAAACAATTTATAATTCAGATACACTTTTGCCCTAATGACCACGTTACCTAGTTAACAGTTGTTTCTATCTGCACTTCAGACATGTTTCAAGTGTGTAAAACAACAATCACATTGGCACTAAGTGCTTCCAAGCAGAAGATACACAACCAAAATGCTAGGCTGTTAAATAAATAAGAGTGTAAAGAACTGTGCCATTGGGCTGGGCATTTAGCTCAGTAGCGTAAGTGCCTGCCTTGCAAGTGCACGGTTGTGAGTTCAATCCCTGGTACCACACAAACAAACAAAAGAACTGTGCCATTCAGAATCTGTGTACAGAAACAGTAAATTAATTCATTGTATATTATTTTAATTCTCTTCTATAAATTTTTACACTGATGATCACATAATGAACATTTAATAGTTTTAATTGAATTCCCTATAAACATGCCCATTTATAAAATAAAAAAATAAACTTCAGCCCTAAAAATGTATTTACCCCCTTTTTCTTCATAATTTATGATATATTTCAGCCGGTGTATGATTTTATGTATTGTCATATAAAGAGAAGGTGAATGCTTCATATTAACTTAATAATAAATAAATCTGGCATACTTTTCCTATATTATACAGTACCAGTCATTTTATCTTGAACTTCATGTAGTTTTTCTTGACTAATATCAATACTGGGAATTTTCTTTAATTTTACTATCATTGTGAAGCGAGGCACTACTCTCCTCTCAGTTCAGAGACTCTGGTAAACAGAATTCTCATACTTATTAAATTCAAATTGATCAGTTATGCTTTTTTTTTTTTAGAAGAGGGAATTGGAAAGACCTAGGTCTAGGTATATATTATAGGAAGTTTTTCTTACAATAAGAATAAATTCATTCTGAAATGTTTATTAAAACATTTTTGCTATAGAAGAATTCTTTTTATCTATAAATTCAATTTCTTTAATAAACATCTGACATACGCCTATGTACTTACTCATGAGAGATTTGCTACTTTCATCTGTCAAAAAAACTTTTAAAGTTTCATGTAAATTGTTAATACTATTAAAGTTATTCATAAAATTCTATTTTACTATCTGTATAATTTATAGCAGAAAGATTTAGTTTTCTGTTAGTTATATATGAAAACTTCATGTCCTACAGTAAACATTATAAAGTGTAAAGAACTGAATAGATGTACAATATAACTGACATTATGAATTAACATATTTTAATTGAAATTTTTTTTGGTTATGAAACTATTAAAAAAGTCTCAAAACAGGCCAAATTTTCATATAATTGCCCCAATTTGCAGGTAAGAGGATTAAGACAAAAGTCAGAAGTCTTAGCTGAGAAAGGCAGCTGGTTGAAGGAATATGTGTGTTTAAAACTATTCAGTTACGTGCCTTGATATTTCATCATATTCAGGGATTTCTGACTCAGTCTTTGAAAAATGAAAAATGATACTTTTCCTGATGGATTACTACTACACTTCTTTTGAAAAATTCTCTAACCATAAGCATTTTCTTAAGTATAAATTCACAGGTAAGCCACAGACATGTTTAGTTCCTAATTACATATTATCTTTCACTCCCATGTATATGTATGAATTATATTTTTCTGCTTTGCAATCATTGAGATTCTGGTTTTTGCAGCCACCTGGCCATCTCTGGATGCCTATAATGTGGCAATTAACCAGCAGCTTCTTAATGACCTAATTAAGCCATAATGATTGAAGTACAAGGCATTTCCTGGGGATTAATGACCAACTGAGAAGAGTTGATGGCCCATGGCATAGCTGAGAGCCATTAACCCCAACCAACCATTAATCCAGTGAAATCTCTATATACAGAGGTTATTATTATAAGTTGGAAATAAAAACAATCAAGTATGATCAACTTACATGCAGTAAAATTATATTTGCTAAATATGGTACTACACTAAAGACTAAATATTTGAATTGGTCTAAAATAATCATTCACCCTTTTAAACCTAAACAAACACCGCAGAGATCTTTCAGTAAATATATAAGCAGTTCTTATTAGTTTGGCTGCAATTATACTAGATGATTAAATCTACATTGCATCTATAGAATGTTTTTCTTCTGAGACCAGAGGTCAGAAAACCCTTGGGTCACAGGAATGATGGGAAATCTAGAAAGATGTACAGAATCCAGTTCTCTGTGTCTCTCTCCCATCTCTGTTTCTCTCTAAACATCTACTCAGTTTCTCCCTGTAATTAACTGTCTTTGTGTCAAATGTTTATGAAGAAATAAAGGAGGTTTCTCAGATGTCTTTGATGACATTTTGCCTATTCAGTACCACAAAGAGAGTCAGTCTCTTTCTCAGTCCCAAGTACATGTCACTAAAGTAAGGATTCTTGCTTCTGTTGGTTCAGACAACTAACTGGGATTTAATCAAGAGCAATTCTCTCTATCAGTATGTGTGCACACAATGTTATGAATGAATAACTGACGAATAATCACATGTTCACACAGATGTTGAGTGTCATGAGGGAAACAATAGGACAATGAGATATTACTGTGTGCCCACAAACACTGTTAAAATAAAAAAAAAAATACAAGATCAACCTAGCAAATAGCGACAAAGTAAAGGGAAACAAGAACTCATAAACAATTGGGGGAATGAAAACCATGAGAACACTGTAGAAAACAGTTTGAAAGCTTCTGTACTGGTAGTTAAACATACAGAGTCCTTAATTGCCATGCTATAAAACAACCTAAATGTTTTATCAATATGCAAGATGTACAAAAATCTTAAAATAGTTATGCTGAGTGAGCCAAGTCAAACAAGGAGTGCTCGCTGTATGATGGTGTGTTTATAAAATTCGGAAGTACACAGATTCATCTAGAGCTAGATAAATTAGATAAGTGAGGCTTTGAGAGTTGGAGGCAGACAGGGAAGACTACAAAGGATAGTACCTTTGGAGTGTTACTGTGATGGTTTTGGTTTCCTGGGCAGAGATTTAAGTCAGAGCCTGCCAAACCGTACCAGTGAAATGTGAAGTTTATACTAAGTCAGTCAGTTATACACTGGTAAAGCTGGAGAAGCAGTCCTAACACAATGGGAGTTTGTCCAGGATGAGTTGCTGCACCTCAACATCGCACATGCAGGACACTTAAGAACCTAGAAAGTGAGACAAGCACAAACTTTACTCCTAAGTCCTTGCTACCCCTTCTTTGTATGACATTAATGATCAGTCTGTTTGAGAGAATGAAATGATGAGATTTTTTAAAGAGAGAGAAGATAGGAAAAAATTATTATGTATTACTGGGTAGGTAAAATGCATATGGAAGATACTTTAAAGCAGAGAGATCGTTTCCAACTGAAGATTCAATACACCCTGCATAAACAGACAGTGTAGAAAGTGAGACAGAGTATATCAATGGCCACAGACTGGTTAGAACAGCATAAGCAGATACCCCGAGATAATGAAAACTGATGTGCTGTTAAAAATGGCTTACTCTGTTTTTACCCCAGATAATGTATGATTGCGAGATGTGGAGAGCAGTAACAGAAAAAGGTAAGAAGGTGGGTTGCGGAAGGTGCCACATAAATGTGGGATTCTTATTTCCCAAGATGTAATAGTGGAAGATACGATTTCCACTGAAAGAAGGCACACATTTAAAACATGGTAGCACTGCAGTCCCTTTGGCTTGTGGATGATTATTCTCCTTCTGTATCTGATCTTTTTCCTAGGAAGGTGGTCACACCCCAGCTCCCTCTTCTGCTAGGAAACCACATACTAAATCAGAGTCGACCACAGTGACCTGATTAGAATTTAATTGCACTGTTAAAACCCTACTTCAATGTCTTCCACATTCTGAGGTATCAGATAGGGGTTAAGACTTCAAAATATAAATTCAACCCAGAACTCAGTCACTCAGGAAAGACAATGTAACACTGATTGTGTTAAGACACTATATTTGAGATGAATTGTTATGTAAACTACACATACTTGAAACAAATTCACATTGTTAGAGTGACAGCTAAAAAGAAGATACCAAAATGAAAAGGAAATTGAAGACATTGAAATAATAAATAAGAATGTTATTATCTAACAATGGAGAGAGGAGATAATAAAAAAAAGGTATAATAAGTGGAAAACAAATGTTAAGTAGAAAACTCAAATACAACTCTTAATAACATAACTCAAGTTATGTTAAAGATAACTTGACTGAACTCTCCAACAAAAGGTTGAAGTTTGTCAGGCTGAATTTTTGGAATTATAAGACTCAACTTTATTCACTTTACCAGAAACATAATTTGCATGTAATTCCTCCAAGAGGTTAAAAGTACAGGGAAAATGACATCAGTTGTAAATTGTACCAGACTTTTAGAGAAAAATTAATGCCATTAATTTCTTCTCAAATTATTTCTAAAAAATTTAAAAGAAGAAATTTTTTCAAATGTATTCTATGAGGCCACATTATCTTGATATGAAAAGCAAAAAAGTACTGACAAAAAGAGAAAAATACAGGTCAATGTCCCTAAAGAACCTGGATGCAAAAGTTTTTTGTTTTTTTTTTTTTTTAAAGTACAAGTAAATTGAATTCAAGAGCACATGAAAAAGATTATTCACCATGATAAATTGTGATCAATTGCAAATTCATCATATATAATGCAGGAAATGAATAAACTCTTGAAATTTGCAAAAACATGGATGGAACTCAAGAACATTATTTTAAGTGAAAAAAAATACACATGGAACGTGAGTAGTGCATGCTTTTACTCATGTGTGAAATTTAAAAAGTTGCTCTCATAAGAGCTCAGAGGAAAACTGTGATGAACAAAGGTTGGAGTGGTAGAAGGGAAAGATGAATTGGAAAATGCTGGTCAACAGATATTAAGTTAAAAGTTAGAACAAGTAAGTTCTGGTGTTCTATTGCACCATAAGTGATTATTGATAACAACAAAGAACTGTGTATTTCAAAAAACGCTAAAAAGTTTTTCCAATGTTTTCACCACAAACAAATCATAAATGATTGAGAAAGATAAATACACACACACACACACACATATATGGTAGGTTATCACACATATATATGTGTGTGTGTATGTGTATGTGTATGTGTGTAGATATTCAAGGATGCACAAAACAGAAGAAACAATCTATATATATAATTTGATAAGACATAAAATTTTAAGAACAAGTACGCAAAATGTTTATTTAAATTATAGAAAAATACATGTCACCTAAACATGCTTAGATTATCTCATAATTACATTATTAGTGATTATTTGGAAAAAAATTTTTAAAATTTATATATTGCATGTATATTATATTTCAATGCAGGTATACATATATTATTTTGTGAGAAATTTTATTTCATTCAAGGATAATTACTGGGTTTTTATAATGTACTAACAATTATTCACACCATGACCAAACTTATAATCACTAGCTTCTCATGTAATCACAATCAAAGCATAGAAAACAGTCATCATAATGATCATAATACTAATTAAATGTAGTAGCGAACAGAGCATTTAATCTTGTCTGAGGTGCAGGAGTGACCTGAAGAGAATTACCAATGTTCTCACAGAGCAGGTGTTGTGAAATAATTAGGATATAAAGAAGGGTAAGACGGGTGTGAAAAGCACATTTTCAACATATTTAAAACAATTCTTTAAACTGTTATTTTTGTTTTAAAAAATCTGATTAATAAGCAACTCTCTAATATATCAGGGAAGACAAAAGGAAGTAATTGTAGCCATTAGTTCAAATCATTTTTCTTTCTCATAGCTATTTCCCAATGAAACATTTTTTTCTCACCAAAAGCATTTGAGAGGATGAAATGAGCAGGCTAGAGACTCTGCAGAGGTTTTATTTGTTTGTGTTAATCTCCTCCTTTTCTTTCTGAAGAGCCTAAGTCTCTACATTTAATATCAGTCACCTACAATAACAGTGGTAAATGATCAAAAAGAAATTTCACACAAAAAAATCTAGAGTTGATACTGTCTTAATACAGACATGTTGAATTTTTTTGATGCCTTTTTTATAAAGCATAGAAAATGTGAAATTTTCTCTGTCAGATGTCTAGTTTAGGATGATATTAACGTGGGATTGGTAGTGTTCAAACTACTGGGATGTATGATCCAGAGTTTCTAGGCAATGAATCTTCTATGAAATAAGTAAATAAGCTATATTCATATATTCTTTCTTAAATGAGGCACATTTTACTATTATTTTTTCAATGTAAAAATTAGGTAAGTATTCAAGAGTGAATGCTAAAAATTGCATACATAAGACACTAAATATACAAAGAATGTCATCACCAGCAATGATTCAGATCAGGGTAATGATCTTAATATAAACATAACAGAATTATTTAGGAAAATTTTGTGAAAAGCCAGGCTTCTGCTGTTGGATATAAATGATAAGATAGAAATATTTATCAGAGATAAATCACAGGTGAAGATTAAGTTTTAAAATGAGAGATATTATAAAAAATGTAGTCATTACAATGTTTGAAATATACTGGATGAAAATAAAAATGATCCTCTAAGGTCAGTTTTATCATTATTTCCAAATATTTTGAGAGGATGATATTTGAAGAAAAACCCTGAAGTCATTTTTAAATGACTTTCTCAGATTTATGTAGTTCACAATTGCACAGTGATCAAACGTTTAAATTAAATATATTACTATAAGTCACGCAGACATTCTCCTTGACCTAACAATTAAAATCCATTATTTTTTTCTGGTTAATTATCAAGTACAGGCAAACAGTGAAATAAACTCCAGGCTCATCCTTTCTTCCTTTAAGCTTTTGTACTTTATCCTGCTTGGCAACTAAGGGCAAATTTTCTTTCATTTTCTTAATAATCACTGATCTGAGAAAGAGTCCTAATTAGTGCCTCTCTCTCTCTCTCTCTCTCTCTCTCTCTCTCTCTCTCTCTCTGACTCTCTCTCTCCTAAGTATGCCCATAAATTGTTAGAACTAGTCTCTTCCTAAGAGGAGGAAGGCTAGACATGTCATGAAATAAACAGGGAAGTAGCCAATCATTTCACTACTGATGTAAGCCCCAAAGGGAAGCCGGCATGAGCTACTCTTTGTTGCAAATTCTGAATTTCTTGATTAATGCTCAGCAAACTATTTCAGCATATTTATTTTTCACTCAGGAGGCTCTGGGAACTTTCCTATTTTAGAGCCTTGATGAGAGTCAGGTGATCCTTATTTAAGAAGTTTTTAAAATTTTAATTTCATCCCTTCTCTTTGAAAATAGTTGTTTTAAACAGACTGGGTAGCCCCTCCCAGGAAATAAATATAAGCTCTCAGTAAAGGTCTGAGCTGCAACCCAGAACCAACACTAAGAGAACATACTTGCTCGTCCACATTCATTCTAAGGTTCAGAACTCATGTCTAGAGTAGCTATTGGGGAGCGTTGTCATCAAGCAGAGCCCTGGGTCTCATTCAGACATTTCGCTTCCTCAGAATTCATTCCTGGCATATCTAATTGTCTATGGTCTTAGGAAATAGGTATAACATACAGTCAATAATTTTCTTTCCTCTTTATTACAGAGTTTTATTTAAAAAAAAGTTTTTTCAGCATGTACGCAATGATGATAGAAAGTGGGGAGCTGGCCTGAATTCCACTTGTACACTGAAACTACAAATTATTCCACACTAGAATTACAATTCCTCCTTATAGATAACTCACCAGCTGCTAAAGATGTGATGATATGTTTTAAGTTTGTAAGTATGTTTTCTACTGTTACTAAACAAAAATCCTGTCCTATTCTTGTATTCATCTAAAAAAAGTTCAAAGAAGCCAATATTTCTAATTGTCAGTAAAACAGACTGAGAACCAAATAAAGTAATAGTTATAGGGTCTTCGAGAAATGACCTTAGAAGATATCTAAATTTATTTTTTAAAAGGGAAATCTATAAAAATTTTTTTCTGTAATACTGATTTGCTTTTGTTTCGTGAGTTAAAGACCTGTAAAACTGAAAATCTTAATTATATCACTGTATGACATGCAAGCATTTACAAACACAGTGGAGGACTGGTTTTATTTCAACATACTAAAGGAAACAAATTTGTTATAATTTAGAAAAGGAAATGGAGTTGTATCCTTTCACATATGGAAAACTGAACAAGGGATTGCAGAGAAGCCTGGATGACATCACCCTTGCCTAGATAAATACCTAAGTGTTTGCCACGTTAATGTGCCACGAGAAAAAAATGTTTGTCCGGATCCAATGGAAAGATCAATATACAGAGAAAGATGTTTTATGGGCCCTATATTTTTTTCTAGACTGTCAACTCATATATCAATGAAGGGAAAGCAATTGCAAAGAGATTTCTCTCTCAACTCTCAGAACATTAATGAACACTCTGAACATTATTCTTTTGCACATTCATCAGACAACCAATCATGGAACCGTAATTTCAGAAATTATGTGGATGCTGAAAACTGGGTAGGGATGAACTCACTGATCCTTTATCTTCAATTTAAATTTAATACAAGCAAACAGTATTGAAAAATGTGTCCTATTCCATTGTGATATGAATGAGCATGGTAGTATAGCTATTTGATTTGAGAGTATTCCTCTAACTTCATACGTGCATGGTTAAAACCCTTTAAGCAGTAGCCCTCAAAGTGTATAATTTTCTGTAACTAAAGCAGAGTTTGAGATCAGTTACATGAGACTTCTATTCTTTATATCAGTCCAACTTTTAGACATTTCTCAGATGAAATTTTGACTTATTTTGCTTTGTTTCTCAGTACAAACACGGAAGAGGTAGAAAAGGGGGAATGTCAAGCAGGCAGTGGATCTACAGTGGCAGGGAGCCCAGGTGAACGTCCTACTCTGGGAATTTCCTCCCCTCCACGGTGCCAGCTGTCCTATAGTGTCCTCATCTCATTAAAGGTTAATTAGCTTTCTTCCAGCCTGTAGCTACATCATATATTTGCTGGTCATAAAGATGATACAAACATGTACTTGGCATGCGATTGTAAACTAATCCATATTCACTATGCAGGCATATACTCACTACTCTGAGGCTGTATTTATTCTGACAATGGAGAAATAATGTAAAAAAAAATCAGACCAAAGAGTGGGACTTTGTTCCCATCCACACTCAAGTGATGAACCAGATCCACTACCAGATGGGAACAAATTTCTCAAGGCTAGTAACAAAGTTACTTCCATATTCACTTGATAAAAGACTTACAATTTTATTATGTTCCATAAAAATTTGATTTAAGGAGATACAACTATAGAGAAAAAACACAAAATGATTTGGTCACTGCTCCATTATCTCAGTGCAATTTTCCACTACCATGTAACTGATATTGGCAGAGTGGAAAGTGCCAATACCAATATAAAGGATGGAGAAAACAGTTCTCTAAAACTGGCTACTAATAGTGAAGCTTAAAAATCAGTTTTGAATGCTAATCAGTTGTAGAGATTCTATATACATCTTCATAAACATAAAAAAGATAAGCATTTAGACAGTCTTCCAAAATCAGGTAATACAAACAATTGATTCTAGTAATTTCTCAAACTAATACTTCATGTTGAATATTTGGAAGACCATTTCTTTTGTTTATTACAATCTCAAATTTTAAGAAAATAAGCAGAAAATTTACCTGTTTGTCCATCATTAGGCATAAATTTAGGCCTTGAGCATGAGTCATTTAACTGTAAATTATCAGTTTTATCAGCACCAGATTGAATGTAAGAGTGCTTGAAATTAGTGTTTCCCTAGCAATTATTTGAAAGGCAAGTATTTGAGAAACTATTTTAAAGGCACTAAATTATGTTTTAGAGTAATTAATTGGAGTATGATGTTCATTTTTTATTAAACAGAAGTCCTATATACTGATTTACAGAATTGATTTCTTCAAAGCTTATATACTGCCAACATGTGCCAATAAGAATTTAAAAATCCACTTAGTTAAGCATTTTAATTATAATTATAATGTATTTAAATCATGATGACTCATTTAACACTCTCTTAAAGTATTCCATAATAGTACTTTCTTAAAAGTATTCCAAAATAAAATTTAGCATTTAGTTTGGTTAAGAACAAATAGTATACAGAGAGTCTGTAGACACCATTTACTCAGCCAATATTTAATAATCAAAAATTAGTTACTTTAACAATTAAGAATAACTTGAGTTAAATAAGTATATTTAATAATGAAGAAAAAATTTTGACTATTGGGGGTGCAAACAACCAATGGAGTATGATAAGATTCCAGTTAATTTAACCCAACTTATCTGAACTTATGCAAAATTATTTATACTCACTCAGCTTCCATTACTAACTCAAAAATTCATCATGCACTGTGAAAGAGAACTTCCAAGTTCTCTAAGCAAATGTAGAAAGAGCAATATCCTTAGTAGTTATTTTCTTTATGATCACTTGGAAGGAGAAAAATATATATTCTTTTTTCTTCAAATTCCCTTCAAATGAAAACTTAATAACTTGGATTTATGTTTGAAACATTCCTATGGATTTGATCCATGGCAATAAAGCTATCAGGCAGATATATTTTCCAGAAAGACTTCCTTGGAATTATTAGCAATTAAATGTGCTAGTATGGTCATGAATTCTCTTTCCAAGTTCTTCGGAGCTCTGTCACATTTATGTGTGGCTCCTAGCTAACTAACTTTTACCCTCCTTTTCTTTTTCTTTTTCTATTTTTTCTCTTCCTCCTTTCTCCTTTTTACTGTCTCTGTCTCTGTCTCTGTCTCTGTCTCTCTCTCTCTCTCTCTCTCTCTCTCTCTCTCTCTCTCTTTCTCTCGCTCCCCCAACCAATCAAAATAGACAAAATAAAAGTAAAATTAGACAGGTGTACTTGATTTTCATGCAAAGCACAATACTTTCCAGTCCAAGGTCAACACTCAAGTGCTGCTCTGTCAGGATAGGACAAAGCAATTTATAAACCAACACTACCCTCTTAGCAGATCCTTTGATAAATAAGCGAGTACAATCTCCTTGCTTTAGCAGTCAGTGATGGACTCCATTTCCCAAAGCTAAAGACACGAAGAAGATTAGCAGAGGAGAAGTAAGATGTACCTAATTAATTTTAAAGATCTCTCTAGATAATATTGCTAGTTTTGATTAACAGAACATCGTGACTAAAATAAAAATATGTACAGTAGTTGAAATCAGGAGGAAGGAAAGAGACAAACTTTACTCATATAGGGATGTTCTACATAGTGCCAATAATGCAATTTATAATGATGCTTTATTATGTCAGAATTTTTAAAATGGTTTTATTCATAATGACATGACCTTTAAAAGGAAATTGCTTCTCAACATCACTAAAATGCATTAGATTTATATTTTAAGGGAGGAAATATATATATTTTCAGCTCCTGGAAATTATATTCCACATGAATATTAAGTTCAAATAGGATATTTATATTACTTTGTGGTAATTACATAACTGAAAAAATGACTTCCAACAGAAAAAGGCAGAAATAATTTGGAAGCTAATTACCAATTATAATTTGGATCATTTAAATGTCTGCCATTTCCTTGTACCTGTCACCAACCTACTGCATTTGATGAGCATCTTGCTAACATCTAGAATCCAGAGAGAGAGAAAAAAGCAACTCAGTGAGTGTTTCTGGTTGTTTCTTGAAACTATTAAGAAAATGAGCTCAGTCATGGAAAGAATAAAAGACCCCCAATTGGGTTATTTCCTTTAGAATAATAGGTGCACTTTAATAGTAATCATAAGAATTACTCTTTGAAGTTTGAAATCCTTCACAATTTCTTTTGCTGTATTTAGAAACAAAACACAGCTGCATGTTCTAAACTGTTAAACTTACTAGGTGTTGCCAAACGTTTTAGTAACACATGAGATTCTCACGGAAGAAGGGAAGGCTTCCCAAAGAGTCGGTCAGTAGTTATTGTGAGACCCTCTGGATCTATGAAAAAGATTAACAAGGTCAGGTTCTCCAAATATATAAGAAAACGAGAGCAAACACCACTTTAAAGTCAATAATAAAACCTTGTGGAATCTAGAAAGAAGAGGACACTACATATTATATTTCCTAATTCATTTTCTACAATAGTGATTTTTAATGGGCTGGTTGAGGGAGTATCTGAAATTTACAGATGATAAAAGTACGCATTGGTAGAAAAATATTTACATTTCTATGATTTCATATGAAAAATGTATAAAGATTATTTTTGTAACTGTGCAAAATACAAATTGCAAAAGTTCTTCAGCTGATAATTCATGGTTTAAGAAAACAGAAGGACATTTGTTACTGCATTCTGTGCTCCACTCACCAAACCATGAAACTTGACTCTTTAGCTACCAGCAGCATCCCAAGTGTTTATTAAGAGGAAAGTGCAAATATTTTTAGCAGCAAAACTGGTAAACGTAAGAATCACCTTGGTAGCACAACATAAACTTAATAGCGATGGAGAAGTGTGAAGTGTGTTTGGGTCACTGTCAACCCAGCAATACTAGATTGTATCTATTTTCTTCCAGTTCAAAGTTTAAAATCATTTTCATGAACTATAGCTTCTGAAATTGTGGAATTTCCTAAGGTACCCAGTAACAAGGGGCTCTCTTTTCTCTCATAGTGATTTTCTAATAATTGTAGGGCTTTAGTACTGTGCCTCTTGGAAAGTCTCTGACATCACCATTTTGTTTCTAAGTATCCCTATTCTTCCAAACTTGATAAAAATAAGGACATATCATTGACACCTTTCACCATGAGACTGTGTTCCTCAACTCTATTCTTTTCCATAATCTTTTGTGTTTGCATATTTGGCATATTCCACAACTCATTCCTGAAATTAATGAGAAAATCTCATAAAATAGAAGTAGACTCATTTTACGTAACACAAGAAAAGAAGGTATCTTCTATGAGATTATCAAAATTATTATCTTGGTTACTTTTTTCTCATTGCTTAGATAAAATACCTGATGCCCAACATGACGGAAGGAAACGTGTATTTCTTACAGTTTTTGCAGGTTTCAGTCCATACGCAGCTCCAGGGCAGGGTGGCATACCTGAGGGCCAGCCACCCACAGCAGCCCACAAGCAACAAGAGCCAAAGAGCAAAATGGGGAAAAAACAGTGCTTCCTCTCTCCCTTTTATTATAAGCTGACTCTATCCCTGGGCAGGTGCAGCATTCACAACACCAACCCCAGTGGTAGACAATGAACCAATCACAAACGCTACATGATTCAGCTGCCTCCATGACTGCATAAAGATTGGGGGGGGCACCTAGACACAAACCATAATACTTATGATCTGGGTCTTCACTATTGCTTTACAAAATTCCTGCCAGAATTAAATTTTATGAGTATGAATATAAAATAAAGTACAGGATGTACCATAAATCATATCTCTCCACACCACCTCTGATTGTCCTTTGAAAATTTACAGCTGCTTCTACTTTGTATTGTTTGTGTGTGCATATGTGTAAATATGCATGCAAACATACTTTTTCCTCTCTAGATTTATTCTTGATTCTAAGCCTCTAGCTGCTAATCTTTTCTTTGGAAATATTGTTAAAATATTATTTCATAATCTGCAAGTTGTAAATCAGTACTAACAAATCTTAATGCCACATTCTGAAATCTGGAAACCCAACTGCAATGTTTCCAAAACTGACTGATTATCTAAAAAACAAGTTCAGTAATTTGCCAAGAACAAAATCAAGACCAGTTATGCATTTTGATTTATTACAAAATTATACATGCCAATTTTAAAATTTATGAAATAATGGGATCTCTTACACACTATCATATGAAGTATCATATTTAAATGCAGAAACAACACAGACTTCTAAATTTTTTTGGTGTGTGAGTTGGTGGGGATAGAGTTTAGATCTTTCAGAGCCATGTCACCAAGTGGAAAGAAGAAAAAATTTAGTATATCAAAAATACTATTTGATTTCCATTTACTGAAATACAGGTATAAATCCTTCATATCTGTACTTAAAAAGATAGAAGAAAAACTCTCTGTTAAGAAAAATGTGGTTGACTAGTTATTTTGTACATCCAGTTTGACTCTGGAGAATTAATACTAGAAATAAATAAATCTGTAGATTATGAATCATTTGTTGCAAGATAAAATGTTTCAGCATCATATTATTTATCACGGAATTAGAATCTTTTGCTTTGGAATAAAACTCAACCTTTCCAATATTTATTTTCCATAATGTAATAAAATAAAATTATAAAATAAATAATTGACTTCACTCTGACATTAATCAACAAAGAAAAGTTATTTTGTGACATTTTGATCTATTATCATTATCTTTGAGAAAATAATGGCAAGCTTTTACATTTTCCCTTAATTAATGATCTATAATTGTTTATAAGAGTCTATTGGGTGAAATGATAACACCTTCCTTGCTGGAATTTCCTTCCTGCTCCTCTTGAATCTTATTAGTTAGTTGGGTGTGTTGTTGAATGCTTAAAATACTCCATATCTACATAAGAAAACATCAAGATACAGTGCAGGACTAGATATGGATGATGGTCTACAAGATGGGTTTTGCCAACCACCATCACACACTGCTCTCTCTGCCTTCTTTATGGTCAGAGTCTCCCTCAATTTAAAAACATTTAAATGCCACTGATACTTGTTCCCTGATTTTGTTGAACCTATGGTATTCTCATTCAAGTAACCCAATCATAGGTGACAAATCTGAAAAACACCGATTTGCAGTTTTTTCTTAAATGGTTCACATTGTAACATCTTATCGAGGAATCCAGTGAATGGTAGCATCTGCCTATGATAACTATGGTTTTAGATCTTGTTACCATGAGTGGATTACTGCCAACCTGCAGAGACTACTAGACACATGGAAACCATCTGAGTGTTTGTTTTCATCACTGAGCTGCTGACCTATGCAGAAATTCCAACTCCAAATTATCTGCACACTCTGTTTTAATCACTAGTAAAGTTGAGGGGTTGTGTAACATATCCTGAGGCAACCTAAATTACATAACAACTCAGCTAATATATTTGCAGCAGTCTTAGAGACTCCTACACTTTTGCCAGTGAGTATCCACTGAAAAACAGAAGCTGTGATAATGTCAAAATTAATATCTCGAAATCAAACATCACCTTTTCCCTCAGACTGTATTATCTTGAAGAAGTGACTTGCCTTCTCTGGACTATTGATTTAGAAAATAAAATATCCCACAAAATTATCTAGGAGGTGTTTAAATGGATGCTGAAATAATATGCTCGTGGTTTTAATCAAACTAAAATATAAATGACCTAGATCAATCACTAGGGATCAACATGAAGTAGATAGAAAAATATCGTTTAACGCCTGTGGAATGTGGGCTTCAGATTGGAGCAGTCTTTGGTTTGTCTTTATGTGGTTATGAGTTTACGGGCTCAACCAAAAGTCCGCCCCATGTCTTCATGAGGCTTTGTGTGGAGGCGCATCCAGACGTGAACCATAACAATGTCTGTTTTCCTCTCTGTCTGTCTGTCTCTCGGCTACTCTCCAGGATCTATCTCACTTATTTCAGCATTAAAATGTAGGCACTAACATCTACCTTACAGTTTTGCTCTTGGTGTTAAAATGTATGGCATAATATGGTATCTAGTTTAGTGCCTCCCAAAATAAATGCTAAAATAGGAACAAATAAATTATACTGTTGACATAAAATATTGCAATGTGGAGTACAGATTACACAATAAATATGCCTGCAGATTGGTTCGAATTTGCCTAGTTTTTATGTTGGTCAAGCTTACCTAAATATTTCTGTTATCTGCTCTATAAAAATCATCTTGTATTAAAGTACATATTGTATTAAAACATGTTAATAACAATAGTACTCATGCAAGATATCATTAGTCCACCTATTGAAAGCAAAAGAAACTTTGGGTACCATCTTTAATTTCTCCTTTGTAGGTGACTGCCAGCATAGATATTATGATTTCTCACCTACACATGGATGGAAAAACAAATAGCACATTCATAACTAGAAAATATCTTTCATTTCTCCTTCACAGTTTTAAGCTGATATCTAGAGCATGTACACACCAGAAACCTAATATTTCTCTGAATATTAACATTGATTGTTTATTGAATCCCTGCTCAGAGATCTATTTAAGAAACTTAAAGACTTATCTGTTTAACCAACACCCAATTAAAAATTTGCATAATAATTGGGCTGTGCAAATGCTTCTGAAGGGAAATATATGTGGTCTGACCATGGTATTATGCAAATGTTGTTTTTGCAGCCATTTAGCTTTGCTATAATACCTTATGCCACTTCACAAGCAGTGCATTAAGCCATGTCAGCGCTGACTACAGCACACCCGAGCTGGACTCCAGATCCTGCAGCTTCAGCCTAAAGTGTGGCTGCCTTAGGGGCATTTACCTATTAATTTAACATTCTAAAACTAATTATGTATGTCAGGGTGACCTCTGTCTAATCTACATTCATCAGAGAGTCTGAGCCTTCTGTCTTTATTGTTCCCATAATAAAATAGCTGTTGATAGACTTATATAATTGACTGTGTCGGAAGTGAGCTCACCCTACGTGGCTACATGCAAATGGTGTATAGTCCCACTAGAATAAAGATAAGCAAAATATAATCCAACTATCTTTAGTAATTAACTTTGGAGGTTTCTTAACAACAGTAGGAAATATATTTCCCGTTAGTTTAAAAATGAAAGTAGAAAGTATACAGAAGTCACATCTGTTGTAATTAAAAAAGTTTTCTTGGGGAAAACTTGGTTGAAAGAAATTACACTCTGCATTTCTTTGTATAAATAATTCTTATTGTACTTGCCACTCTTTGAGCTAATACACAAAAATCGATTTAAATATATCTATATCTTTCCATCAATAATACGGTCGGGATATGGCTCAGTGGCACTGTGCCTGCCTGGCAAGCATAAGATCCTGAGGTTGATTCCCTGTACAAAAAAATCCATCTCTAATATACATACACACACACACACACACACACACACACACACACATGCTTGAAAGAGACATTATAATCATCTAAGTAATTTTGAATGCCCATTGTTTGCACAAATAGCAACCTATATAATACTTGCTTTTCTTCTAAAATATCTGTGGTACTTTTTCATATATTTTTGTGATATCATAGTGTGGCACTTTGAAGGTTAATCTGTTGATCACATTAAATCCATTTGGAAGTGAATGATTTCCCTTCACCTTAAAAGGATTACTCTGAAGGAAGCACTACTTCTACAGAGGGTGCTAATCAAAATATTGACTGGCTTGGAGTGTTATGCACTGGACCAGATTTGGAGGAGACTTGCAGAAGAGTGAAGAGTCAAGCTGTGCCTGTGAAAAGACTGTAGTGAATGATGTCTCTACCTTTCCAGAGTTAATGAGCACAATCCTAGCCATAATCCTCCTAAAATCTTTACTTGGAAACTACTATCTTTCTAACCTCATGATAGATCTAAAGCAAAAATATCCAAAATATGAAACAGCTCTTTCTTCTCCAAAGCATCACTCTGGAGGTGGTACAGGATAGCAGTTAGGAGGGGGCTTCACTTTAGATGTTGGATTTTGCCACCTACTTTGCTAGGTTGCATGACTGCAGGATACTTTTTCAAGATATCATATCTAAATTCCTACTATGTAAATCTAGTCTTGATAAAATCACACAGGATTGCTGTAAGAATTACAAATACATTTTAAAAAGAATTTGTAGACACCATGTCTCATGAGAAGCATAATAATTTTGGTTTAAAATGTGGAAATGTCTGGACAATAATATATAATACATAAATAAATGTTTAACTGTGTGATATGATGCTATGTTTTAAATCACAGAGAATGACTTTTAAAACATGGTCAGAAAAATACAGATTTGAATACTATGTCCACCTAGGTGAATGTGGCATTTTTTGAAAATATGATGAAGACTTTCTTTTTTCTTCTTTTTGCATAATTTGGCAGGGAGCTAGCAATCTTACAAGATCATGTAAGGATAATGTGAAAGAATATCTATGTCCATAATCTCTTGAAATAGTATCCAATATGTAGCAAACCTTAGGAAATATGTGTGCTTTGTTTTATTTTAAAATAATTTAACTACTGGGCAACAAAAATTATACTAAAAAGGAAACAACTGGCCAAACAAAGGCTTTTGGGGGATCCCGTGAATGTCAGAGCAAAGTGCTGTGAACTTCGTGACTTAGAACAAAAGAAACACAGGGCGTCCATTATGAGGACAGAAAAGAGAAACTGCAGAGTCAGCAAATCTGAGCATCCACTGGTAGCATCAGGGCAGGAGACCTGCTCAGCCTTGCTTCCTGCCCCAGGTAGCTTAGCTACGGCTAAGGTATGGCTGCATGACATAGTCACTTGGTTTCCTCACCATGTCAGTTTTATAAGCCATTAGTCACCTATCCTACACCGGTACAATATAACTTTTCTTAACTAATTACACCCCCAGCAACCCATTCCTAAATAAATTCACATTTTAAAGTACTTAGTGATATTGCTTAGGATTACAAGGTAAACTTTAGTGATATATAATTCCATGCTCAAGAGAGAATGAAAGACTAATCAATCCTAAAATGGTATGAATAGGAGGAGAATAGGGAAGTCTTCTATGTCAGGAGTGCAATGACAAAAACACAAGTTAAGAAGAGAAAAAAATAGTTTCTATCTACAAATGAATGGTTATGAGGGATATGAGATCATGTTGGGCAAGGCTGGAGGGATGCGGTATGTGACAAGCAGGTAAATCAGTGACTCCTGAGAAAGGACCTCAGTGGTACCAAAGCAGTTAGGCCAAAATCAGTACTCAGTAGATACAGGGAATTAAGGTGCCCTGAAGTTTAAAAGAGAACTTTAGGGATAAATGTCTAGGATACTAAGATAGAACTTTCATTGACTGACATATAGACAGTCAATACTCAGGCACTGTTATGAACTAGAGATGCAAAAAGGAATCATGAGTTGAAATTTCAAGAAGGAAGGTTGGTAAATGATGATTACATATTAGAATATCAAGATGTTCTTTCATTCCAGAAGAGCAGAAGATGCAAATCATAAGATTTGCAAGAAGGGTACTAAGCTCTTCTTCATTTTGTTGTAGTAACTTTCATTTTTTGCATAAATTATTAATAATCATCCTCCCTACAAACGCTGTTGGATGAATGGAAAAGCTGAACTTATACTATTTGAGGTAAAGTTCTCACATGTTAAGTGTACTGAAAAAGGTTATCCATTGTTTTATTATGCTTAGGTAAGGAAAGAAATTGCAAAATAATTGACGTAACAGTCCTACAATTTTCCACACAATTATCTTTTATTTTCCATATTCACGTTGGTACTGTTACTGTTGCATTGTTTTGTCTTAAACATCTCTCTTACTCTATACTTCTGATTTTTCCTCTTATTATTTTATGTCTTTTAAAAAACCTTCATTCCTTTTTATTCTGAAATATTTAGGTAGATGCAAAATAGACAGACTGAGAAGAGTCTTGGCAGAACTAGAAGGTAAAATTTGAGTGAATCTGTAGCCAGTAAACTAAAATTCATATTTTGTTGAATCAGAACATAGGTTTTGAGTAGTTTCTGTGAAGTGCAATGCACATTTGAATTGTGTTTCTCAGTCATTCATAGTTTTGTTTGTTCAAATTATTTACCATGTCATAGCCACGCTGAGAGATTATGTCTGGAGATTACTGTAATGTCATTTTGTTTTCTTGTTCTGTTTCTTGTGTACTTAATTTCTCTTGCCCTCTTATAGGCCATAGTAGTGTATTTCTTTCTCATTCATTAATGTACATACTCCAAAGCTTCTTCACCCCAAAGCGACATTTGGGTTTAAAATTGTGGGGTGGAGTTCTTTTCTTCTTTTTGTATTTATTTGTTCTTTGCATTTTTTAAAGAAAATATTGGTCCTGTGCTAAGTGTTATAGCAATAGTTGGAGACTGAATACAGTCACTGACTTTAAGCAGTTAACAGCTTGGTGAGGACAAAGTCATACAGACAGATACATCTCAACTCAGTGTAGTCAGAGTTCAGGGAACCAGAGACACAAGCACAGGCGACTGGAGATGGCAGTATACAAAAAAGACAGCAGTGTGCTCAATCATGAACAATTGAGTAGAAGCTTTCTAAGAAGGGATCTTGGATACATTTAGCTTTAAAAACTGTTCTCTTGGCTTTCATTCACTGCAATACATCTAGACACTTTGCTGCTTCTTTAATTAAAACCTTCTAAAGTCTTTCTTAGATCTGAAATCCTTCTTAAAAGATACTTGCCAACCCAAACTACATTACTGCAAGCCACAATTCTCTTGTGGACAGTCAGTCTCCTTGCAACCACTACAGTTCTTCCCATCGCTAGATTGCATGCTCAAGTACCCCAAACCTATGTGCTGGTAGCATCCCAATATACATAGTTAAGTGCTTACATTTATGAAAACCTCAGCTCACTAGATGTAAGAGCAGGGGCCTTTGTACATTGTGTGTTATTCATTAAATCAGTTAATCATTCATTTAACAATTTGCTTCATATTTCCTAATTTTATCTTTTATTAGTACATGCAGGCAGTACATAATTATCCATTTCTGATGGGGAGCTGGTACCCGTACATAACACATCTTAATACTGTTTTCAGTTCTCCCCCTCTCCCACCCCACCACCACCTCTTGGTGCCCTTCCCTTTTGAAAAAGTCCTATTTCTTATTTCCTGCCTTTTATTTTGTTCTTCATTTATACTTTGAGTTCATCGTATAGGAGAAATGTGCAATATTTAAGCTTGTGTGTCTGTTTTACTTCTCTTACTATTAGTCTTACAATTAATTCATTTTCCTACATATCATTCAAGTCTACCCTCTTTATAGCTGAGTAGTATTCCATTTTATGTAAATATCACGTTTTCTTTATTAGTCTGTTAATGGATATAAAGGCTTTTCCCAAGATTCAGCTATTGTGAATATTTCTGCTACAAACATGGATATGCAAGCATCACTATAAAATGATGTCTTTATCTCTTTCAGGAAGATGACGAGAACTGCTGACACTACTGGAATTTCTAAGTTTTGTTTTTTTTGAAGACTGTCCATAAAGATTTCAATACTAGTTGTACCTGTCCACACTCCCATCACTAATGTAGAAGGGCTCCTTTTCCTTACCACCTCACCAGTGTTTGTTATTATAGAATTCCCTGAAAGAATTCTTTCTGGAGGAATGGAATCTCAGCTTTATTTTAATTTACATTTATGTAAACACTGGTGATGTTGAACATTTTTTCATATATTTATTGCCATATGTATTTTTTTCCAAGACACGTATTCAATTCAGTTGCCTATTTTTTGGTTGTCTTTTATTTTCAGGGGTCTAGTATTTGGGGTTATTTACATATTACAGATATTACTCCTCTCTTTGAAGAATAGTTGGTAAACTTTTTCCCATTCTGTAAGCTGCTGTTTACTCTGCTTGTTGCTTCCATTACAAAACAGAAACATTTTTAACTTGATACAATCATTTTTGTTGATGCATGGTACAATTTCTGGTGCAATTTCTTGTGTAAAAGCCCTTGCCTATCTCTATAGCTTGAAGATTCTTGCCTACTTTATTTTCCAATAGTGTCTTGGATCCATTTTCTTTTAATTTTCTTCATGGTGAGAGATATAGGGCTAGACTCAATCTTCCAAATGTGGACAATCAGTTTTCTCCACATCATTTGTTAAAGAGGTCATCTATTGCACAGAGTATGTTTTTGGCCCATTTGCCAAACATCAGACAGCCAAATGTGCCTTGGCCTGAGCCTGTATCCTGTCTTCTGTTTCACTGATGTTCATATCTGTATTTGCCAATACCATACTGTTTTTAGCTATAGCATTGCAATATAATTCAAAGTCCAGAATTGTGATGCCTCCTGTTTTTGCTTCTCTTGCCCAGGATTGCTTTCATTATTCTGGATTTATTCTGGTTCCATATGTGTTTTAGGACTGTCTTCTCCACTGCTGTGAAGAATACAATTGATATTTTGACTGATGTGGCATAAATCTGGACTCAGTCTGGGAATACAACCATTTTTACTATATTGGTTTTTCCTATCCAAGAATGGGAGCTATTTACCCATTGTTTTGAGACAGATCTTGCTAAGCAGTTCAGTTGGACTTAAACTCACTATATAGCCCATGCTGACTGCAGACTCACCATGCTCTTCCTGCCTCAGCTTCCCAAGTGCTGGAATTACAGAACTGTACCACCACATTCAGGATTCTGTTTCCTTTTGCAAAGTACTGTAGTTTTCATTGTAGAGGCCTCTTATTTCCTCGGTTAGGGTAACATCTAAGTATTGGATTTTCCTTAATGCTATTGTGAATTATTTTGCTAATTGGTTTCTCGAAGAGTTTATTGTTAGTGTAAAGGAATATTATTGGTTTTGTATGTGAATTTTGTATTTACTACATTGCTGAGTTTTGCTGTTAATGTCAGGAATCTTCCCGTAGAATATTTCAGGTCTTCCACATACAGGATTATGTCATCCATAGTCAGTGACAGTTTGATTTCTTCCTTTCATAATTTGACTCCTTTTTTTATACATATCCCTATTGTTTCTTTTCTTTGCTCGATCACTCTGACTAATGTTTCAAGTACAAAAGTAAACAGCAGTGACAACAGTGGATATTCTTGTCTTGCTCTTGATTTTAGAGGGAAAAATTTCAGCTTTATCCCATTTAATATGATTTTGGCTGTGGGTTTGTCATAAAACTTTTATTAGTTTGAAATAAAGTTCTTATATAACTATTTTTTCAGGACTTTTATCATGAATCAGTGTCAAATTTTGTCAAAGGCTTTTTATGAGTTTATGGAGATGATTGTGTGTTTGTCCTTGCTTGTATTTATGTCATGTGTTAGGTTTATTCATTTATATATGTTGATGGAATGAAGTCCATTTGTTTATGATGTAAGAACCTTTGATGAATCCTTGCATTTTCTTCGCCAGTATCTTGTTAAGGGTTTTTGTGTCAAGGCTCATTGAAGACTTTGGCCTGTGTTTGTCTTTTTTGGCTGTATTCTTTTCTGGCTTTAAAATCAGGGTGATGCTAGCTTCCAGGAATAACTTTGGGAGTACTCCTTCCTTTTCAATTTCATTAAAGAATATGAGCAGTATTGGCTTAGTGTCTATATATGTTTGAATGGATAATGATTTGAAATTGAACATGTACATAAAACCTCTTCCTTCCATGTAACCTCACAGTTTTCAAGTTTTTTTTTTCTTTCCAGAACAACTGTCTTTAGAAATTTCATGTGAATTTTCCTAGGGATATTTTCTGTATACAAACTTAATTTTTCATTTGTCCTTTTGTAAATACTAACATGTATGAACAACCATGATATCATGCTATTCACACAATGACTGATTTTTATGTAATATTGAGGCTTGAAGTTTATTTTATACAAGCAAAGCACTTTCTTATTTTTAAGGTATATTTAAGGATTTAGTATAGTGTATTTATTTACCTCTATAAATGAACACATAGAGTCATCTAACATGCGTTCCTATTAAAAACAATACCGTAAAGCAATGAGAATACTCAGTGTCTGGGATCTTATTTTCTAATACTATTCTGCAATAAAAGGAACAATGATGCCATGAACAAATGACTTGCCCTAGAACTGAGGCAAGGATTATTCCAAACGAGTTGGATGTACTTTTTAATGTCCACAAATGATGTACTCAAAAAGAAATGGGTTAAGAACATGACAAAAGGACACAAAAAGGAAACCTGCAAAATCACTCTGTTGCCGAAGATCTATCAGTGTGAGCAACAAAATCAACAAAGCAGTATTGAATCATAAAGTTTAAAATTTACTATATATACAAAATATAAAAGTATGAAAATTATGAAATATATGTATTTGAATCCATACAAAGATAAATGAGAAAAGGAATTAAAAGGTAAGTAGAAGATGCAGACTAATCTTACATGGAGAGAAGTCTCCACTCCTGAACTATGATCTATACTTAGTAATACACTTTTGAGAAATACAGTGAAAAGACAGTAAGGGAAGTATCTTTATAATATATGAAGCTGGTGAACACCAGTTGGGCAGTATAATGAAAGTTGACACCATACATGAAATCAGATTGATAATGTTTATGGATGTGCTGAAAATCATACTTCACCTCTGTGGTCTTCCTTTATGAAAACCTTAGCTTCAGGCTAACTATGAGAAAGATACCAGAAGCAAACCACAGGGTGGACACGTGAGTATCGATGCAGCATCCCCAGTGATAACTATATACAATGTGGTGTCCAGGATGGGGCCCTGGAATAGAAAAATGGCACGAAGGAAATATCCTGTAAAATGCAAATCAACTGCAATGCTTAGTTATTAGCACAATACCAATGTTGCTTCCTGCACTGTGGCATCCATACCCTAGTAATGTTGAAGTGTTAAAAATGGTGGTGGTGGGGAACTAGGTATGGAGTAAATGAAAACTCTGCACACTAAATCTTCATTTTTCTGTTGCAATTTTTTTATTTTCAAAAATTGGTACAATAAAGATAATCTTGTACATAGTCCATTTGACATGTGTGAAGTCATCATTTGCAGGAGAGATTTATTGAGGACAATTTTACGGTTAGAGTTTCTTTGAGAAACTCAATATTGTGTCTCACTCCTTTATTTATGCTAGTCTCTCTACCTAATCAATTAAGGAATCACTCAGTTTCTTAAAAAACAGAGCTGAGTTCCCTTTCAGAGGTGTAAGAGTCAGATGCTCTTCCTTACCTCCTCCACCGCTACTGCTGTCCGTGCCATCTTGGGTGACATTCCTTGAAGACTCTTGTGCTTTCATCTGTGCCCCAACAAATCCTCTGCCAGCAACCAAAATGGTAGCACTCATGCCATAAGACCGGGCTTGTCACTCCTCCAGTGAGATGCTTTGATTGACTTCACGTGCTCTTTACAGTAAGAGCTGGTATTACAAAGGCAAAGCTTCACTTTGCCCTCCATTATCAGTTTGAATTCCTTCCATTTCATCTTTCATGCCACTCATTCTGATGCACCTCCCTCCCAGAAGAGATTTAACCTGGAGAAGTCTGTGGATAATGTCCCTGATGTTTGTGATCGCCCTTCTTTGTATAACCACAAGGCTCAGTCCCCCATCTCTTGGACGTATGAACTCAAATAATACTGTCATAGTGAGACTATTAATCAGTGGAAGAAGACATCACCCAAAAGATCACGCCCTCACGTAATCTTTTCCTTTGAGTCATAGCCCTGTCAGATTCCTGCCCTTGAGCATGAATGGAAACTGACCTGCTTCTAACCAAAAGCATATGACAAAGGTGACAGAATGTCCTTCCTATTATTATGCTACTTGGTAACATGAACGGATTTCACAAATGTAATTGAGGCCATCAACGAGTGGACTTCTAAGCAGTCCAAAAAGGAAAAAGACAAAAAAAAAAAAAAAAAAAAAAAAAAAAAAAGATTATATGGTGAGCCTCACTTAGCCAGATCAATATATTAAGATAGGATCTGGGGGCTCTCTGAAATCAGAAACTCTGATCATCAGATTCTCTGCATCTTTCTCACTGACTTTGAAAAACCATATTACTATGAATTCAACAATACCAAGAAAAAGAATTTCTCCAATTTGAGAGAGGTGGAAATGCACTCTAAGCCAGATAAATCTTCAGCTAAAACTTAAATTCTACTTAAAACTTGATTTCAAACCTGTTAACTCTCAGTCAGAACATCCAGTTAAACCTGAACTCTATACACAGACTATCATACAATAAATAAGTGTAGTTTCAAGCCAATAAATTTGGGGTAAATTATTGCATGGTCATAAGATATGTGTTCACCATCTTACTCAACAGAGCAGTGCCATGTTTCTGAAATTTATATGCCATTCTTTTATCCTTTTTCTTTTGTAATAAAGGGGTGTGAGCCTAGGACATTTGCATCACTTTTGTACTTTTTGTATTTTAAAATGGGGTCCTGTTAAGTTACCAAGTTTCCTAGGTTGAGCTCAAATTTGTGATCCTCATTTTTCCGCTTTCTATATATGCACCAGTAGATATCCACAAATGCACCAGGTTATTTGTTTGTTTGTTTAAATTCTCTTTATGGTTTTGAACTTCCAATCCTCTGCTTTAGTATCCCATTCATTCTTAATTTCTCTTCTTAGCACTTACTACTATCTGCACCTTCTATTTTGTATTTGTTTATTCTGGTTATGTTGTTTGCTCTCATTAAAATTTAAGTTCTACAAAGACAAATATTCTTCTCTGTTTTATTTATTGCCAGAAACAAAGTGACTAGAAAGCCCTTTCACATATGAAATTTGCTGAATGAACGAATTGCCCATGCATGATATTTAACTGATGTATGAAGTGCTACCATGCTCAGCAATCATGATATATTTTAACCCATCACATTACCTGCTCAAAGTTGGTTAACTTCTATTTGTGAAAGCCCTGTGAGTAAGTAACAAAGACTTGTATACAAAAGCATCCCTCTGCTGTACCTCTATAAAAGATGTGAGGAACTTTGGGGTGATTTGGGGATCACAATATTATTCCATATTATTACTCCATAGTGTGAACATGAAAGTTGGTAACCTTGAGAAAAAGGACCTCATCGTGGTGATACCATGCCTGTACCCTGAGTCCTGAGAAAAGGAGAAGTAAGTGTCGTACCAACCCACACAAGCTACTTTGTCAAGATTTGGACCAACATGGTTTGATGTCCAAAGAGGATTTTGATAGTTATTAATTTTTTGACAAGAATTAAGTTTTAAAATTTCACTGAATAAATTTATTATAATGCCGACTCACAACACTGATAAGCTTTTCCTGAAGACCAGTGGAGATGAACTAGGAATACCCCACAGGGCCAACAGAGCTTGAAGCTTTGGGCTCCAGCTTTGTGGTGACAACAAGATTAATCCTCTACTCCTAGATCTGTAGCTTTGTGAAAGTTATTTAATCTCTTTGTGTTGGATTTTTTCTCTTGTAAACATTTAAGATTGCTTTTATCTTAAAGGTAAGTCTTGTTGTAAAGATCAAATGAAGTAATGCATGTAAAATGCCAATGCCATTTCTAGGATATCATAAATGTTCAGTGCCTTTATTTCTTTTCTTTTGCTTGTGACAATGCTTTATAAAAAGAAGAACATTACTAATAAAAAGTATTATTATTTGAGATATTTGTAGATTCACATTCTAGTCAAGAATATAATATACAATGTAATGCAATCTGTCACACCCTAAGATTAGAAAATATTTTCCCCAAATACCATTTTCCTTAAGTACAAAAATGCATTTAGAATGAGTTTCAAAGGAAGAGTTTCCATTTAAATTTAATGTGATGCAGCCACATGTTTTCTTGCTGGCAATATCTGATTTCATTTTTAGCTTTCACCTAATTCCTTATACTTTATTTTGTGGATTCATTGCTATGCAAATACGTAGGCACTATATTCAAATACATGCTTTGAAGATTATGTTACATTATATCACTTCACAATTAAACAGCTTGCATCTAGTTTTCTCAAGTTGCAAATGTATTTGTAAGTTCGTAGGAGTTACTGACTCAGGTCAGTATTCAAAATCTTCCCTTTGAACTAAGAAAGAAAACACGAAAATAATTCTGTGCAAATAACAGTGAAGTTTGTTAAAAATTAATCATAATATTAAAAACATTGGCTATTTATCAGCATATATGACCATGAAACTTCAAGTTAACCAAAATATCTAATCTTGCTAAAGTTTATAAATATTTATTTTCTAAGGTTATCTGATGCTCAGTTTATTGAACATCTAAACTTTTCATTACTCTTCTTCATGCTGTGTTGTCTGATAGCATTTTAATTATTTGAAATTATCCCTAGTGTATAAAATAAAAATATACTGGACCAAAAATAGTATTAAAAGCTTTTATTATTTTGATTAGGACTGATGAAAGATTACAAAGAAATGAATTAGAGTGTTTCAAAGACTCCTAAAAACTGGGATTTTCCTCCATGGCTTCCGATGCAAAGATGTAAGATAAAAACTAATATTCTTATTTCACAATATTTAGTGTACATTTTTGGTCCTTATTTACATTTTTGGTTTCTCATACCAGAAGACAATTCAGTGTTTATATGTGTGCCTGATAAAATGTTCAAATGGAAAGGTAGAGTAAAGGGAGGGGAAAAGAAGAAAGGGAAAAGAAAAAAAATGATGAGAAAGGAAGGAAAAACTGGAGCATAGCTTTTGTAAATACAGAGAAGAGTGACTGAAGAGAGGGTAATGTAATAGGAAAAAAATCGATGTATATCATGTATAGGAACAAATTTCCTATAATGAATGTGACCATTATGTCCACCTAAAATGTACCAATAAACTTAACTAATTAAAAAAACTAACATTCACCTTCTCATTCTGAAGAAAACATTATTTTTAGCATACTTCAATTTTAAGATTTCAAATGTTAAAAACTGGAACATGGAGATTTCTAAAATAGGAAAATTTACTTAGAATAGAATAAGAAAGAACCTCGGAAATCATAATATTTTAAAGAAACAAGTGGTTTCTTTAACTAAACAGCACTTAAGTAAGTCTTGTGAAGCACCTTAAAATGAATGTTTTGAATGCAACACATTCAAAATTAACTACATACTCTTCGTGGTGATTCTTTCCATTTTACTGGTAGAACAGTTCCCCTCTACCCATGAAAAGCTTACTCCCAGATCCCCAGTGCATTCCTGAACTAACAGACTGCATGCAAACCTACACATGCCATGTTTTATTCTGTGTGCCCCGCAGTGTGGCTGCATGGGCCCGCAGTTAGGGTACACATCTATGTCCCACCACCCTGTGCCTCCTGACATCCCTATTCTTGTATGCTGTAGCCATTACTAAGCAAAATAAACATAAGCACTGTGATACTATGCCTGTTAATCTGATAATAATAAGATCATTACTACGTGACTAACAGGCAGGTAAAATCCACAATGTGGATACACTGGACACAGACATGTTTCACACACTGAAGGTGAGGTTGAGCAAGACGGCATGAGAATTCATTAGAAGTGTGTACAATTTAAAGCTCATGAATAGTTCATTTCTGGAATTTTCCATTTATTACTTTTGCATCTTGGTTGACCGCAGAAAACTGCAACTGAATAAAAAGGCACTACAGCATGAATAAACATCATTAAGTATTTTAAAATATTTAAAAGGTGCTACAGCATAGACATTCTTTCATTTATTCTCTTCACCTAGAATAGACTCTGGAATGTGTTGTGTCCGGTAAACGTTTGTTTAATAGGAAGATTGAATAAATGAACTGGGTGCATTCAAGCCAGTATGACTCACTCTCTGCCAGGAGAAGACGGACACCTCTGCAGTTCATTCCAACTTTGCACTGTACCATCAGGCACTATAATTTGGCAGAAAAGCACGCCTTACTTAGCTCAGTTAGTAGTGGTGAGATCATACTTCATTTCAAATGAATAATATTGAGAGGTGTTGTTTTTATTTAACCCAGGCACAAGAATGCTTATATACAACTATATATTAGGGTTTGTTAGGGGAACAGATACAGTATAAAATATATGCATAATTGCACAAAGGATTTATGACGTAGGCTGACAAGATCAGAATAAACAGAGCCTCAGTGACTATCTGCCAGACCAAAGCCTGAAAAACACAAACTGCCTGCCTGGATGATAGACAACTGCCGTCAGCAACCATCAAAGTTCAAAGTCCTAAAAACTCACTGCAGAGTCACCAATGTGCGTCTGTGTTAGAAAGTTGAAGAGTTTCCATGGAAAGCCTCACAAAAGTGGAGACAGTGTCCAGAAAGATTTCCTTTTTCTTTCGCTTTTTACTGGCTTTAGGTTACAAGTTGATTGATTGGTTTGTTGTAACCTAGTCCTAACCAATGCGCCCCCTTCCTGTTCTGTATGCATCGTTTCAATAGAGATTAAAATTCCATCTCCAGTAAAGATTTAAGTTTCAGCTCCTTGTAAATCCCCTTCTGCGCCGCGCGGCCCCTGAACCCCCGACCGGCAGGGGAACTGACTCACACGACACACCAGAATGCAGAGACAGAGGTCGCCTTTATTGACTCTCCACACAGGTTGTCCCCGGAACGTTCCTCCCTGATCGGACTCTCCAGTGGGGCTCTCTCTGTTGAGTAACCCCGCGTAGTCCTCCACTCTCTATGGTCTGCGTGTCTTCTCTTCTTCTCTACCTCCTGCTCTGTCCTTATATCTATAGTCCTGTCCTATAGGGTAACAAGGCGTGGCAAAGTCTGATTGGGGGACATCAGCTGTAGCTAGGCAGAAGCTGTGGGTAAGAATACGGAAGTAGGAAACGGGCGCCATCTTGGCATCATTCGATGGGAGGGGTAATCTACTGAAGGCTTCGCTCTTTCCTACAGGCCTCATCTGCTTAGGCAGGTCCTCTGGCTCGGCTCCCGACATCTCCCCCTTTTTTCTTTATTAAAGGCGGTGGATCTAAGGGTCCCTCCAAGGTATGATGTTGTTAGATACCTGGGAGTGGGCCTACTTTGTAGGCCACGGCATGAGAGAATGTAGAGGTCTATACCCCGCTGTGCATCACCTCATTTCGATGCATATCCTCGCGCTAGGACCATGCTTGAGGTGAGTGGTTCATTTTTTCGCAGGGCCAGGCTTTTGTGAACCGAACCTGGATGCATATAGACATTCATTCCTGCCTTCCCCCCAGCTTTGGGGCGGGTGGCACTGCAGTACCCTTGGTCTCGCATCTCAATGCCAACAACTTAGCTCCATGAGAGGACCCTAATAGAGTGGGGTCTGTCTTAGGTTGGTCGGGAGAGCCCCTCCCGCCTTACCCGTCATTGACTCCATCACTCATCTCCTCGGGGAAGAAGGATGCCATCCAGAGGCACCTGTCTTTCTCGGTCCCCAACTGATGCTTTCCTCAGTAAACATGATCCAGTTGGGCAGCGAGGAAGCATTTGGGGGCTTAAAGGTGGAGAAAACCACCATATCATTAGAGAGGGGCACAGTGATATTGAACTCATGGGAAGTAATCGGGGCATCAGGAAGGCATGGCAATCTAGCTGTACAGTTGTGGGCATAGGTTCGCGGGAGGGTTGGAGATGTAACTGAAACAATGGACAGGGCTGGGGGATGTAGCCCCCCATACTATTTCAGCATAAGCACCGTTAATCAGCAGTAGTACCGCCAGGCATATTTTATGCCAGTTGACAGGGCGCGGTGCATGAGCAAACAAGAAGGCGCTCCGTCCCAGGCAGACCCCAAAGAGGAATACCAGAGTATACATTACCACACCCAGCAGTAGGTGGTTCGGTGCCTTGGCTAGGGTGTCATTGTTCTCCTTCTGCGTTGTCAAGTTGGTCCTTAGCATTATGGTCCCCTTCTCCTTTTTCTTCCTTTGTGGGGCTTGGAGTCTTTCTTATCAATCGCTCCGGTACCCACAGTGGTTCCTTTTCCTGTGGGGACACACAAACCGCGCCTCGGTTCCAGCTGACCACTGGATCCGGGCCCATCCACTGTCCCGTTAGGACATCCTTCCACTTTACCCATCCTTTGTTGGCGGGAGAAGGGCTACAATGCTCCATCGCCGGGGAGCGATCATTGCAGTTTTGATTCAAAAAATTATATGTAAACAGTGCCATGGATAGTCTTGCTTTTGGGGTCAGGCTGTGGCCTATTCCCCCTTTTTGTTTTGTTAAGATGTTTTTGAGGGTTTTATGGGCTCTCTCAATGATGCCCTGTCCTTGTGGGTTATAGGGGATTCCATGTTTTAACTGGACTTGCATGGTTTCACAAAATTTTGCAAAAGATTTCCCAGTGTATGCTGGGCCATTGTCTGTTTTGAGATGTCTGGGTTTTCCCCAGGCTGCCCATGCTGCCAGGCAGTGGTTAATCACATTAGACACCTTTTCCCCTGTTTCTGCTGACGCAAAGATTATATGAGAGCAGGTGTCTATGGAGACATGAACATACTTTAGAGAACCAAACTCTGCCACATGAGTGACATCCATCTGCCAAATGTCGCCGGGGGTCAACCCCCTAGGGTTAACTCCGACTGACACTACAGGCGAATGGGTGTCACATGAGCCACAGAGTCGCACAATGTCGCGTGCATCTGCTCTGGGGATATGGAATGTATTGGCAAGAGTCCTGGCATTAACATGAAATTTGTCATGAAATTGACGGGCTTGTTCCAGTGGGGACAGTATATTGAGAATCCATAGCGGGCGAGTAGCCGCATCCGCGGCCGCATTGCTCTGCACCATGGGCCCCGGTAGGTGCGTATGTGCTCTTATATGAGTGATAAACACTTTATGGTGTCTACTCGTGAGCAATGCCTGGATAGATAAGAACAAGTTTGTTACTTTAGAGGTTGGCTTGATTGGGCCCGCAGTTTCCAGGACCTGTAGGGCATTAACAACGTATTTCGAATCAGAAACAATATTGAGGGCCTCTGAAAATTTTTGGAGAACTGTTTGTACAATCAACAACTCTACCACCTGTGGTTGATCTGGTTCAAACTGTATGGTAACTGGAGACTTACCTGAGACTACATAGGCCCCTATCCCGGTTTTCGACCCATCAGTATAGATAGTTGTTGCATGAGCAAGAGGTGCGGAGGCGGTGATCTTTGGGAATATCACCGGATGTTGAGTAACAAACTGTAGTATGGGGTCCTTAGGAAATTGATTATCTATATCCCCGGGGAACACGCATCTCAAGATGGTCCAAGTATCCAGGCAGGCGGTCAGGGTCTTTATCTGAGAAGCAGTATAGGGCACCCGAATGGCATAAGGCGGGGAACCAAGATGTTGGATCGCTCTACTGTGCGCCTCCAATGCCAGAGAAGCAACTGATTCCGGGTAGTGTTCAATGACCTTGGCAGGTGAGACCTTAGGGTGCACCCACAGGAGTGGTCCCTTTTGCCAAATCACCGCCGTGGGCTGACATCTGGTCTGCAGCAAGCAGATTTCGAAAGGCTGTCCTGGGTCAATCCTCTGTAAAGTAGCTCTACTTATGGCCTTTTCAACCCTCTCTAAGGCAACCCTGGCCTCTGGGGTGAACTCTCTGGGGGAGGCAATGTCCGGGTCCCCCTTCAAGAGATCAAACAGAGGCTTTAAGTCAGAATTGGAGACATGTAAGTAAGGTCTGACCCAGTTTATATCTCCTAATAACTTCTGCATGTCATTTAAAGTGGTGAGATTATCCGTTCTGATGGTTACCTTCTGCGGAGAAACCAGAGTAGAGGACAGTTTGGCACCCAAGTAGGTCACCACTTCTCCCCCTTGAATCTTGTCAGGGGCAATGTTCAAGTTAGCCTTTCTCAGGGCCTTGACCAGTTGGCCTAACATATCTTCTAACATTTTTGTTTCCTTTGCACTGATAAGCAGGTCATCCATATAATGAACGCATCTAATCTTGGGGAAGGCTTTTCGTATAGGGGTCAGCAAGGAATCCAAATAGATTTGACACATAGAGGGACTGTTGGCCATACCCTGAGGTAGGACCACCCATTCGTATCTGAGATCAGGGCTCTCCTGGTTAACCGTGGGCAGGGTGAAGGCAAATCGATGGGTGTCTTCCGGATGCAGGGGAATAGAGAAAAAACAATCCTTAAGGTCTATGACATAGACTGGCCAATGTCTTGGGATCGCTGAGAGTGCCGGAAGCCCCCTTTGAACTGCCCCTAAGGGTTGCATCTGCGCATTGATCGCTCTCAAATCATGGAGCAGCCTCCATCTGCCTGATTTCTTCCTGATGACAAAAATGGGGGTATTCCATGGGGAAGTCGACGGCTTTAAGTGTCCAGCTTGAAGCTGGGTTTTTATTATTTCCGTTAGTGCTGAGAGCTTCTCCTTGGGCAGGGGCCACTGAGGTACCCAAACTGGACTTGGGGACTTCCAAGTGATTTTAATCGGGGTGGGTAGGAGAACTTCTTCAGTGGCCCCTAGAAAAAACCCAGGCCATGTCTGCCTTCCTTCTTCTCCATAGGTACAGGGGAAGTCTGGCCCTGTAGGGCAGAGCCCAAGCCCTTGCCGGGGATATACCCTTGATTCTTAAGCATGCCCTTGGCCTGAGGAGAACAATTGGATGTAAGGGTGACGTCCATCTGGGTAAGGATGTCTCTCCCCCACAGAGACACTGGCAGTTGTAGGACAAAAGGCTGGAAATGACCCTGGTGGCCTTCCTCATCACACCAAGGCAGGGTTATGGCGCTAACCTGAGGAGCTGTCACCATCCCTAACCCTTGAAGTGTGTTGTCTGCTGTATTTGTGGGCCAACTAGAGGGCCAGTCCTTCTTAGAGATGATAGACCGATCGGCCCCAGTGTCCAAAAGCCCTGTAATTTTTCTCCCATTTATTCTCAATGATAACATGGGTCTTTTGTCAAGTGTCAAATGCAGCCCTTCGAAAATCCCCGACCCCGCGCCTGGTCCCCTACCGCCCCTGATCCTCTGCTGAGAGGGGAATTTTCCGTGAAGGCTGGGGAGCAACAAAAGCTGCGCTATCTTATCTCCCTCGTTAATGACCAGAGTTCCGTTAGGGGATCGGACCAGAATTTTTATGCGGCCTGTGTAGTCAGAATCAATGACTCCGGGGACAACAATGAGACCTTGCAGGGCAGCTGAAGCTCTACCCAACACCAGTCCAACTGTCCCCTCAGGCAGCGGTCCACAACACGGGGTTTCTACGATTTGGGTACCCAATTCAGGCGTTAGTATAAGTCTGGTGGTGGCACAGAGGTCCAGTCCTCCCGAGCCGAGCGTGGCTCTTGTGAGGTTTGGCTGTCTCGAGGGGACATTCTCAGGGTCCGGGGGCCCACTCCTTGGAGGGGCCCCCTCTGGCCGTTTTTTGTCTCTGATAGCTGTCTGCCACTCAAGCGGTTTCCGTCACTATCAAAGATGGAACGACAGTCCTCAGCACGGTGAGCTCCTTTCCGGCAGCGCCTGCAAATCTCCCCTCCCCCTTGGACGGATCCGCCGGAGCGATTCCTTTGGGGGCACTCACGCTTCAGATGCCCTAGCTTTCCGCAAGTGAAGCAGGCGCCTCCTTGGGGCCTCTCTCTGGCCTTTATTTTGTTATTGGTAGCCGCTGCGAGCAGGGCGGCCACACCTGCGTTGGAAAGGGGGCCCCCTATCTCCCTGCAAATTCTTATCCAGGTGTTTAAGTCCTTGTTCTTATGTGGTGCGATTGCTGCCCTGCATTCTTTAGTACATTGTTCGAAAATCAGTTGCTTGACCAGTGGTAGAGCTGTCTCCTTACTAGGGAAAATCTTTTCTGCTGCATCTTGCATTCTAGCCACAAAATCTACAAATGGTTCTGCGGTGCCTTGAACTACCTTAGAGAGGCATGCGGATGCGGTCCCAGAGCCGCTTACCTGTTTCCAGGCTCGCATTCCAATAGTATTGATCTGCTCGTAGACTGCACTGGGGTACTGCGTTTGATCTTCAGCATATTGCCCCTCCCCCGTTAACATGTCTCTGCTCCATCCCCTATGACCCCCGGCAGCATTCCTCTCTGCCTGTTCTGCTGCGTACTCAGCATACCAAGCCCTCCAATCCAGATAGCTGCCAGCTGGAAGGCAGGCCTTAGCCAATTGGGCCCAATCCCCAGGCGTAAGGGGAATAGAGCAGAGATTTTCTAGTATTGCCACCGTGTATGGAGCTTCGGGGCCAAAAGTCGTGACCGCGCTTTTCAACTCTTTTATCTGCTTAAGGTCAAAAGGCTCCCACACATTCCTACCCTGGCCTGGGGCAACTTGTATGGGGTACACTCCATAGGGGCCCACGTCTATCCCTGGTTCCGGCATCCTTGGTCCCGCCCACCATTTAGAACGCCAGAGCGAGCCATGGAAGTATCTTGAACCCCGAGGCGGCTCAGCATAGGACAGTGGCGATGGGCGGGGACCGATAGTAGCCGCCAGTCTCCTAACCTCACTCTGCGCCCCCTGGTGGCACAGTTCCTCACGGCGCACCGCCTCCGGAAATAGGTCCCAAGGTGGGGCCGAAGGTAATTTCTCCTGTCGCCAGCAGGGGTCAGCAGAGGGTTTCTCTTTTTCTCCCTCCACGTCCCCCATTGAGATGGCGCGGAGCTCGTGTCGGAGACCCCCGTAGATGCTTTTCCTGGACTGTGCTTCTTCATAATAGGAATCAGACGAGTCCGATTCCTCCCCCCTGGGGTCTTCCTCCCGAAGGGAACCTTCCCTAGAGTTTTCAGCTTTCGCCCGTTCGAAAGCTTCTCTCACCTCTTCGATACCTGCACCATGGACAGCGGGCGGGAAACCCTCGTTTTCCTTCTCTAAGCAGGTATGTATCATCTCCCACAAGGGGCGAACGGAAGGGGATAAGTCCCCGCCGAGCTCGGCAGAGGCCAGATCCCCCCCCAACCTCTCCCATGAAGGCAAAGTCAAACGTCCCGTGGGTAGGAACCACGGGGCTATCCGGTCAATCTCGGCAATAAACAGCTCGAGAGTGGCACGACTTACCCCAAGATCTTTTGTTTTTAACAGTCTCTTAAGGGCCTTGGCTAAATCCCCAGCCTCTTTGCTCGGTAATTGGCCCATATTCTATCAAAAGATACCCTCGGGTGGCTAAGATCTGCTCACCTCGATACCTGGTGTATGTACACCAGGGGAGTTAAGAAACTTGCCCTGTAGGTGCGCGCCACACAGGGCCCAGGCGTACTCCCAACTTACCTGGCCGACGACCTCTGCCGCGTGGTAAGCCAAAAGCGGTCTGTCTCTGCAGTACGGGGGTGATCAGCTCCCCGTACGGGCCACCAAAATGCACCGCGCGGCCCCTGAACCCCCGACCGGCAGGGGAACTGACTCACACGACACACCAGAATGCAGAGACAGAGGTCGCCTTTATTGACTCTCCACACAGGTCGTCCCCGGAACGTTCCTCCCTGATCGGACTCTCCAGTGGGGCTCTCTCTGTTGAGTAACCCCGCGTAGTCCTCCACTCTCTATGGTCTGCGTGTCTTCTCTTCTTCTCTACCTCCTGCTCTGTCCTTATATCTATAGTCCTGTCCTATAGGGTAACAAGGCGTGGCAAAGTCTGATTGGGGGACATCAGCTGTAGCTAGGCAGAAGCTGTGGGTAAGAATACGGAAGTAGGAAACGGGCGCCATCTTGGCATCATTCGATGGGAGGGGTAATCTACTGAAGGCTTCGCTCTTTCCTACAGGCCTCATCTGCTTAGGCAGGTCCTCTGGCTCGGCTCCCGACACCCTTCCCTTCCTATCTTTCTAGGTTGTTTCAGTTTCCTAAGAAAGCTGTAAAAGCCTTAGGTATCAGTTTCCTGTAACCCCCTCCTCTACCCCTCGTCCGCTATCTGTAATAAAATGTGCTGTTCTTTAAGAAATGCTTATATCAGGGAAATTACAGGAAGTTCTGTAAGGCCCAAATGCTATCTGACTGGGTCAAAGTTCGCAACATTCCTGTGGTTTTGGGGTTTAAAACCCAAACTTTCTAACTGTAAGGCACGCAGTCTCCAAATTGGCTCCTGGAGACTGACACCAGGCCTGGCCTAAAATAAAACCTTTGCTCCCCAAATTTTAATTTCTTGCTTCCTTGGGTTTTATTCCGGGGTCCGAGCTATCACAGGTTCAGCACACATATGGTGAAGTTCTTCCCCACCTAGTTCCCAGTCCAAATGTCAATCATCCAAAAAAAAAAAAAAAAAAACCTGCTCAGGATTTTAACAATCTACTTAATCCAAGTCCATCTGATACATCAGAACTAAAGATCATAACCCCCAATATGGTGCCATCCACCATTAAACGAACTTTTGTTTTGTATTCTTATAGCCTCTACTACTAAATTTCATTTAGTCTTAATTATATACTAAGTAGTGGCCTAGGCAATTTAACACTACTTATCTGTTATTTTACATATAATATAAATTAAAACCCTACTTATTTCATGTGTGATATAAGTCAAAACCCTTTAAATTCACATAAAGAGTTTAGCAATCTTACATGCAGTACATTTTACAGGCAAATGTTTTAAAATATATACGTATAAATGCATGAAAATTAAAATTTAAGGGGGATGGCATAAATTGTTTCCCTCACAACCATATTCTTATATTGATGCCCTAATGCCAGTGCCTCAGAAAAGACCATAAAGAAAGGGTCTTTACAGCAGTTACTGGGTTAAAATAGGTAGAACCAAAGGCAGAATGACTATCATTATAAGATGTAAATATCTGAACACAGACATATAGAAGAAAGAGAATGTGAACATAATGAGAACAGATGGCCATTGCTAAGCCAAGGAGAGAAGCCCAATATGGACATTTACCTTACAGACCTCAGATAGAACTATTCCTGTTTACACTTTTCTTAAAATCCTAGCCTCCAGTCCTATGAGCAAAGAAACTTGTGTTGGTAAAGCCACCCTGTCAGTAGTACTTTATGAATGCAGAGATGAAAAATGAGTTATTATAGGTTTTTCACTCCAGTGTTTAACATTTTCTTTTTCTTGTAACATTTTTTTCTCATCAATAGATTATACCAAGTAGCAGAACAATTCCAGAATAAAATATCTTAGTTTGTATAATGCTTATTGTTAGGCTGCAGTATGTGGGATTTTCTTTTCTTTTTGAATTCTGTTCAGCCACTGGCAGATCCACTCAATGCTAATATAATAGCAATGGCTTGCCTCTGTAGTAAGTCACATTATCAAGTCATCAATAAAATAGCAGTTTTTTCTAGTAATACAAATTTTTTGATACAAGAACATTGTTAAAACAGTGGAAGAACCATTAACATATACAATAGTTTTGCTTTATTAACATCCTTGCTCATGTTAGCAATTTTGATCTAATTTAAGTGATGTCCCCATTACAGTGCCAAATTGTGTTTTCATTAATACAGTGAGAAAGCCATTAATATGAAAATTGCTCATTCAGAATCACATTAGTAAAGTGCTTATCCTATTATCACTAAGCTGATTCTAACCTAGGTGCTAAGCAGTCTGAATTGAAAGCATTCTATAGCAAAGAGGTCATCGTATTTCTTTAGGTGATCGCTAGCTTACGCATGGGTTAGACATCTTTTACTATATTATCAATAAAAGTTACCTAAATTAATAATTCCACTACTAACTTGTTTCTTAATTTTTAAATTGTACACAATGGCATATAAAGCCTTAAACTTCACATTTGAATATCTTACTCTGGAATAGTGTTAGCATATTAATAGATGATATGTTGAATTTAGATTTTTTGGTTGTAAACAATCTAACTTCCTACTATCATATACAAAGAAGCATAATGAAAGGTGGCTATGACAGATGCCACAGATTACATAGAAAAACTTCTAGAAGTCTTCAGAAAGGAAAAAGATTCACCCATTTTCCAATACTGAAACAAAATACTAGAAGCTAGGTAGATTTACAAAAAGAGTCTTACTTAGCTCACAGTTCTGTAAATGTAATAGCATAGTCCTGGCACCAGTTTGACTCCGATAACATTTTTGTGATGCATGATATGTGATGAGGAAAGATTGAACTGCCAGATAGGAATTCAAGGAGCTATTCGGGAGTTGAGAATATGAAAACATAGTAACTTGCTCACTTGATTTGCTAAATCTCCCCCTAAGATCCACCTGTCAAAATTCTCACACTGAGGATGGACATTTGGAGCATTCACCACATCCAAGCCATATCAGGAGATCAGGTCAATGATTATCTTAACAATAACTGAGTTAGTTTATTTCCTGAGCATGAATGATCCTCCTCCTTTTCTTTTTTAATCAACTCAGAAGCCTCAGCTTCTTTGATCAATCATTCTACTGGATCAGCTCAGGTTCTGTGCCCGCTGGTTGCTGTGCTGGAATAATAGGGAGTAACATTTCACTTTAGAATCAATCCTTAACACCATGAAAACACAGAGGAGATGAAATGATCTCCTACAGTTACACACAGTATTACTAGGAAAAATATAATGGAATCAGGACTTTAAAAAAATAAAGTATTCTGCTACACTTACAAAATATTTGGTAAATATTGTATGACACAGAGAAACTGTGGTAGGTGCTACTTCCAATCAAAATTACCTGGCTTTTGAAAATGTTGATCTTCTGAATCTTGGACATGTGAAGTGGGATTTTGAGCATAAATGATGAATTTTTTTCAATTAAACTTTAAATTATGTGCTGTCAGCTCCTCAGTTCTCTTCTTACCACCAAAATCAGTAACTTTCAGATAGTAGAGTCTCTGCTAAATCGAGTTTCAGAATGCAGCAGTGGAAGGTAAAGTCCATTACTAAAGGAAGAAGATATCAACACTGTCCAAAGATATCAACATTGTCTAAGCCACAGAAACTGTGAGTTTTGTTACCACAACTTATTCTGGGTAGCACAGACACAAATGGTTGACAAAAGGAATATTAGCATTGTTAAAGTTAAAGTCAACCAGAAAAAACAACTAGAAAGTGATATTAGAAGAGGATGGAGCTATAGATTAGGAATCAAGAAAAGAATACCATTGAAATAACAGATTAAAGAAACAAGAATCGAGCCCATTTAATGACAGCCAGAGAATGATTATGTTATCAATGGCAAATAGACAACTTCATATTTGTCTCAAAAGATAAAGAACTATGATTGGTATTTAAATGTTCAGAACTAAAACATTATCAAAAGTGAGAAAATAAAAATTATATTCTTTGGGATGATGAAGGGAAGGAAAGAATGTAAATGAGAAAACACACTGAGAATATAATTTATTGAGAATATGTCTGAGTGCCTTGAAAGCCATGTTAAAGTGGAAAACATAATGCATTACAGAAAACTATACAAATTAGGAAAATTTTGTGAAATTATTTTCAGTTCTAACTCCACCAAAGGGAACCTACCTTAAAACTTAAAAAGATAAATACCTCCTAAAGTCGTTTTCTCTGTATAGGTTCATTTTTACTGTTTTTGAGCAAAATTGTATATGTACTAAATGGAAATCAGAGTTCTGTGACAGCATTTCAGTGATTAATAACAGAATTTATGCTATAACAAGGTTTTGATTCTTCATAAATCTAGAAATTTCTTAAATTAAGCAAAGTTGTATTTGAAATTAAAAGTCTTTTTAAAGTTTGTTTTCAGCATTTCCAAAATAAAGCCTGATATATCTTTCTTTGGCCCTATAAGGTAAGGTACTCTGAAGGTAACAGATGAATATTTTATCTCAAAACTTTCTTTAAAATTTCCCAAAACCTTTAGAGTTATAATATCTTACATCATGATTTCCAGATATCTTGAGACATATCATGTAAATGTAAATCTGCCTAGATAAAATGACATGCTTGTTATGCACCTTGTTACCTCTTTAGGACCAAGAATTTTATTTTGAGTTCATCCCCTGATAGATGATAGTCTGGGAAATTTATATTTCATGACTCATTTTCTTCATTTCTAAAAAGACAAAAAAAATTCAAATCTCTTTGGAATAAAGGGTAAAGCACACCCCACGAGTATAAACTGCCTAATTCTGAAGAAAACAAATTCAATCATGATGAATTGCATTAGAATACCTATAACTTCCCATGCCTCATGTCCCTTTAAAGAGAGAAGAAATTTATTTATAATACCTTATGATTGCTCCACTGTTTCTTTACAGCAAACTTAACATTCTTTTTCCTGCATTTCAATACAATCTGCAATTTAGCTTGAAGGAATTCACTTTGAAGTAGATCTTCTATTTGTGTGTGCATGTGTGTGTGTGTGTGTGTGTGTGTGTGAGTGTGTGTGTTTAACACCAATGCAACAATACAAAATATGAGAATGAAAACAGTTACCTTTTACTTTAAATAGAGTCTACATAAATTAGGTTAAATACCAATCTTCTGTGAATGCATTTCCAACTTAGACTGGAATTCTTTCATCTTTTTTATCATGTGTGTACACATTGCACGCTACGGAATGAAGCTGCTTCAACCAGTCTATTAACTGCACACTGTGTTTTCAAAGCTGGCACTGGAAGAAAGCAGGCTTCTGAGTGGAAAATTTGCCTGTGATCAGCCTGGGTTTAGGGCCAGTCACTGTGGCAAGCTGTGGGAGGGTATTGCTCATCACTGGAGGAAATGATCATGTAGGCCTCCAGTAGCTATAGATTCCCCATTTTCTTTCAGGGGCTGGATGTCTCTTCTGAGACGCAGGAATAATAATGTAAAGCAATAGATCAGGGACAGCGATGTTCAAGAAAGAGTGTGAATCAGCATCACATCCAGTTTATTCTAGACTACCCACAGGTCATTCTCTCTTTCTTGCTCTCTGGATTGCTTCCAAAAATTGTTTTAATGAGATTTTCATTGAATTTCAAATTACTGTGCCAACCTAAAGAGAGAACAGGGAACCAAAAAATGAATATAATGGAATGACAAAGTAGGAAGTATAATGGTCATTGCCCATTAAAATAGATTTTATTACTATGTTTATTACTCTTGTTTTTCAGGAAGCAGAGGATATTACATTTATCCTTACTTTAAAAATATATCAAAATATTAGTAACATGTTTGGGTGGGGATCACTCTGTCGGTTAATGTCTTACTGCTCAATGAAGATTATTTTCTTTTCCTATGACAGCATTTTCCAGTCTGATACATTTTTGTCTCCTTATTTCTAGGTCTATTACTGTCCCATTATGAAGGGTTCCCTTGTAGGATTGAGTCCATTATTCCCGAGAACAGGTATTCAAATCTCTGCTTATTTCAAGCATAGATATCTTTGGGTTTGTTTTTAAAACTCTGCTGGAAATGTCTTCCCAATTTCCTAAAACAGGAATTGAACAGCACCTGCTCTTTTTGGTTTTATAGTAGATAATTACCAGAATAGCTAGTTACTGGAAACAAGTTATGGTTCACAGATTATTAAACTTCAACTTGAGCTTTCTTGACAGTTTCTTTCCCAATTTTTAAGAACAGTTTACCTAAGTTTATCGTAATTCTTCAACTAATGCATGCTGGAAAAGTGCATTGTTATATACTACGTATACTATATGTGAAATGACTTTTCAAAGATACAAGCTTGCTCTAATTGTCTTTCTACACAGGCCAAATTGCAGAACTATAGGGAACACAGACTATTTGAAGGAGTTCTTTTGGGTAGAGGAAAATAATCACATTTAGCCTCCCGATTGGAAAATACTATTTATCAGAAGTGTATGGTTCTACATAAGGTTGCTTGATCACATCAGCACCCCCTGGAAGGTATTTTTATTTGACAGCATACATTGTCTTTGTCCATACTGACTTCTGAGCATTGTAATTTAACTTGTGTTATTCTTAGGCATTTCTTATCAGGAATTTTGTTTACTTTTCCATTATCTCTGCCTCCTGTTATTTTTTTTCTGATTCTATATATTGCATTTTTGTCTACACATAATGATGGAATTCAAATCAAAAGCAAAGAACAATTTGAGTGCGAGAAATTAAGTTTGGTTGGCAAAAACAAGAGTAAAGATAGAGAATTAAGTTGTAGATAACAACTGAGCCCAAACCTGTGGAGAACCTCTGGGAAACACACAAAGCATACCTCAGGCCTGTTCAAGAGTTAGGAGGCTGAGATATGTATTTCCTATTCCCTACCATCATTAGTTAAGCAATGCTTCCGGAATGTCATTAACTGTCCCAGTCAGAGAAAATCAACATATAGAAAGCTGAAGGTGTACATTGATAAAATTAATCAATATACTCTGAAACATTGAAGATCAAGGCCATGAGAGAGACCACAGACAACTTTGCTGTTGTTACCAACTGGAAGAGTCACTTTTCCACAACAGTGGCTCTTAAATTGTAGGAATAAAGTATTCAGTATCAAGCATCTGGTTTAGGATCAATAGTTATTACTGATTCTTAGGAGAATGTATTGCTTTTAATTATAGATACAGGGTTATCGAGCTGGAACATTGTATTTTCCACTGAGTCTAACAATGAGGCTCTAGATTATTCAAGAATCCTTAATGAGCTCATACAGAATACTTTGCTCAAAATCCCATAGCTATTCATTCATAAAGCTTGTGTGCAGGACAAATTTCTTCCCATATGTCTTAGAGTCCAATATTAGATCTCCTAATCAACCTGTCAGTGTTTCTGCTGTTTTCTAATTTCAGATCATAACCCCTACATCACTTAATTTTTTTATTCTAAACTATAACAATATAAAAATTTAATCAATTTAAGAAAGAAAGGTTTCTTCGTACAAAACTAAAGTATACTACAAGGGTTCTAAATTGGGTAAGACATAGGATTAATCAGTACTTGCTCATCAGTCTGCAAGCATTTTTTCCCCTTGGCTCTGTCCTAAAATGAACTGTACCCTTAATATGTCAACATAGATATCAAGAGTTCCAGACATTACATTTGCAGTTCCAAATTAAAAGGGGAAAATATCAGCTTTATCCCTACCAATAACTTAAATGTAACCTTCTGCTTGACTCTTAGAAGTCCATTTGGATAATTGGATTGTACTTGCATCCTTCTGAATTCCTGAAATAAATACTTTCAACGGGAAATAACATGATCTAATTGTCTAGACCAGAATGGCAGGCCTGCCCGAGGAGTGAGCCTGTGTTAGTGGGGGTAGGAGTAACGGAATGAGGTAAAGTGAAGCTCTTCCATGGAATAATGGCTTGAGAGGAAGCAGAGATCAGTTTGTGTTGTGTGTTCCATCATTTGATTCTCCCAGTGAATCTCCATTTCCTACTCAAAAGACTGTTATAAACAGAAGACATACTGATTTGGAGCCCCATATTTATGAAATGTTTCTTCAAGATGGCACATCTTACTTTCCACACAATCATCCTACTCCTATTTTGGCCATCTTCCTTTTCCTCCTTCCCCACATGAATCAAAACTTACAAATGTAGATACTCTTCAGTCCCAGTGTACACTGAAAATACATGAAGACCAAAAAAAAGCATATAATATACCTAGTGGGTTCAACATCATGCCTAAGCTATGCATTGCGCTGCAGAACACTCACTGTTGAACCCCACGATCCTATGGCTGAATAGGAGCTGTGGCCCCCACTGCGAGAGACTATTTACTGCAGGTTGCTAGCCTGAGAAAAGAACAAAACTCAGAATTTAAATTAGCATTTCTACTGGGTGTGTATTGTTTTCACACCATTGTAAATTCAAAACCTTCTAAATTAGCAACCATCTGTAGCTCTAAACAATTACGAGCTCTAAACAATTCCATCACGGCAGCCCACTGAAGCACAACTCGAGCTTCACAGCAGCACACTGTTCCAACCTAGAAATGGGCCACACAGCCAGATCTTCCACTCGATTCCCCATCCTGTGTTCAGAATCCATACACTCTCCACAAGAAGGAACCCTTTGGTGCTATTTCAAAACACATCATTGTTGTCACATTTTAAAAAAGAGAATGAGAATTCTTTTGAGTTCTATCCAATTGCACCATATGACATTATGTACCCATATGTGAGTGAGTTACTTCTACTCTCCAAATGATACTCAAATGGAAGAACTCCAAGTTTCTCGGCAAATATTCCTTGAATTGTACCTCATCACACTTACTGATTCTAGCTGAGTTTTTAAATCTTCACTTTGCATCTCACTTGGTGTTCATTACAGCTGTTTGACACTGACTCATTTCTTCCTTCCCTAAAGTATCACTTATATAAGGCTGAGACCATGGCAGACTTCTGCTAAATTCAGAGACTCTTAAACTTCAGCACATATTGCAATCCTCTGGAGGGCTTGTTAATCCCAGATTATTCAGTCTGCAGAGTTCCTGATTCAGTAGCTCTAGGGAAGGTTTGAGAGTTTTTATGTATAACAAGATCTTCACAATGCTGAGGCTGTGGGTCAGAACCGCTTATTTAAAGTTATAAAGGGAAATGATTGGGAGGTTGCACTACCTTGTAAATCATGTGCTTTAAAAAGTCCTCCAGCCATTTCCACATTGAGAAATTTCTCAATAGTCATAGATAGGTAGAGTCTAGGACTTTTTCTCTCTCTCTCTCTTTTTTTTAAACTTTCTCCCCCTCTTGTCTTTCTCTCTATAGGACCGACTCTAGAAATTCAAAACTCTTAGTGTATTTTTTATTATTCGTTATTAGTGCATACTTGCCATCCATAATGATCGCATTCATGACAGGGAACTTGTACATGTACCCAATGTGGCTTAATTCTTTTTTTCCCATTCCCCTTTCTCCCTGTAACCCTTCTTCCTGACTCTATTTGCAAAACTTTATTACCATTTTTTCCTTCCATTTTCCTTCATTAATCTGTTTTCAACTTCTCCAGAGCTCCGTTGCTCACCTTCCCATCTGATCACATTCTTGCTACTTTTCAGTTTCTGTCTCTCAATTGGCTCCTGATTTACCTTTTGGGTTTCTTGCACAAGGAAACCATTCAGTATTTAAACTTGTGTGTCTTCATTTAATATAGGGAATACAAGTTATTCTCTCTTTCTTTTGGATCTCATCTATCATGGACAAACCCATGGGCAATTGATTTTTCTGGAGTGTCAAGCTACCTGAAAATAGTTCTGTCCTATTTACATGTTTCTGTTACTGCCTCTGAAAATGGAAGTTTTATTCTTTTCAGTGTATTTTATTTTGTTTTTTGTTCATGAATCTAAATCATTATGTGGATCTGAATGTAAAGCTGAGAGTCTTCACTGCATACCTCACTTATTATGTGAGTTAAATTATGTACATTATGCACATATATAAACTGCTAATGTTATTTCTTAGATTAACATTGTGAATAGATTAACATTGGTGAATAGAACCTATGTTCAGATTGAAAGTTACACAACACAGAAATGATGATTCCTAAGGTTCAAAGCCAACCAGCCTGGAAGGAATGGTCTCAGGGAGTCTTAGTCATGGGTCCGGAGCTGGACTGCCTTGTTTCAAATCCCACTCTGCTGCTTTCACTACATGAACTAAAGAAAGTCACTCCTTCACTCTAGACCTGTTTGTTCTCCTACTGAATATGGATGTTATAGAACATTAATCATAGGATCATCATGTGATTAAGTAATGCACATATAGAGCCCTTAAGCCAGTGGCTGGAAGGTCATGAATTACTCATTAAATATGCATTTATCTTAGTCTGAGAAACACACATCCCTAACAGTTAATATGATGTATGATTCTGACTGGACCATTCAGTGGTATTCTGTGCAGAAAAACTTTTGGTTTTCACACAAACTAAGGTCTTCTAGGTGCTGTGGGTTTAGTTCACCAACACAAGAGCCTACCTGGCAAGCACAAGGTCATGAGTTAAATCCCCCATACCAAAGGAGGAGGAGGAGGAGGAGGAGGAGGAGGAGGAGGAGGAGGAGGAGGAGGAGGAGAAGGAGAAGAAGAAGAAGAAGAAGAAGAAGAAGAAGAAGAAGAAGAAGAAGAAGAAGAAGAAGAAGAAGAAGAAGAAGAAGAAGAAGAAGAAGAAGGTCTTCCAGTTACAGAAAATTCTCAAAGAATATGAAAATATACTATTATTTAGTTCAGGCATGACAAATATTGGAAGGCTCCCTCATATTCTGTTGATTGACTTCTTATTCAACATAAAATGAAGAAATTTTGAGCATTTTAAAAAAAAGTGTTTCTAAGTTGAAATTTCCTTCAAGCTGGAGTTAAGCTAAATTTTAACATATAAGGAAATTCTAAGAAAAAGTATATTAAATTCTCGCAGAATTCATTTTATGTCATAGGTGACATAAAACATTACAAGCCATTACCTGAGAATAGAATTCTATTGTTGATTTCACCCTTAGTGATTTTTTGACGTAAATATCTCTTTAAATACATTTCATTAAAACTAATTTGAAAAGATTTAAGTAGACTTCAAGCTAACTGGGGTGTGTGTGTGTGTGTGTGTGTGTGAATAATCACTATTCCTGCTACAACTCTATCTCCCTATATAGAGCAAGAAGCAGGTGGTGACATGCCATTTTTATTCCACTTGTCAGTCAATTGGCTCCTTTTTATTCTGGTATATGCTTGAATAATATAAGTTGGTGTGAAGCCCTTTGTAAGTATAATTTTTAGAGGTGAAAAATTGTTTAATTTTTATTTGCATCAAATAGAAAAAATAGAAACGTTTTGCATAAGTCCAAATATTTACAACCCAATGCTTAAGGGATGAAATGACAGTCTTGTTTTACTTTTCTCTCTTTCTTGTCTTTTCTTGTCCCTGAGAATTTTTTCCTTTTTACAGAGATACACAAGAAAAATGTACCTTCCAATAAATTACTATTCTCAGAAAAGCATAACATTAGTTATCAACATCAACAATTTCCTTGGAATAGAAATAAAAATTATAAGGTCTTATTTTTCCAAGAATTGAACCCTCATTCATATATGCTTTAAAGAGTTACATATAAAGGATTATCTGATACCTTTTCCCTTGGTGATCTAATTTTTATGTGTAAACTATCCAGAAAAGTGCTTATCGCCTGTAAATTGCATAGGAAGTGTTATACAAAAATCAATAATCTTTTAATATCTTTAGAATATGTGAATGTTTTCATTTCACTGATACAGTGTCATATGAAGCCATTTTCTTTCTCTTTAAAAGGTGAAACACTGTTTTGATGGCAGAGTACAGTTTTGGTGGTGGTGGTGGTGATGGATTTTTCAAGTACTTTAAATAAAATGACTCCTTTACTGAATGCAACATGACTATAATCAGAAGCATATTAATTGTTGGTAAATCACTGTTTCTGAAGATAGAGAAATGCTCTCATAAAAGAAATCACACAGAACGTCTGTATTTCTCTTCCTGTTCCACGCACTTCCTTTTCTTTAAGCAACTCTAAATGTAACTCTGCAGAGGAGCCCCTGACTGAGTCGGATGCTTAGATGTCCGGAAATCACGCTGGCTCTCTTTTCAGCCCCCTCGTCTCCCAGCAGATGCAGCAATGCCATCAGTAGATCTTTGGGGAATTTTCCTTTCTGCTCTTCACCCTCATTACTCCTGCCATCTGGCCCATGTCTGTTTTGCTTCCCTTCAGCAGGTGCGTCCCCCTCGCCTCCCACACTGACCTGAACAGATCTCTGGTCGTTCAGGAGACCCAGGATGCTAGACAGGGATGGGGACATACACTGGGTCAGTCCCAGGCTCTTGAACCCAAGTAGACAATGATTTTTCTATGTGTTCAAAGTAAAAAAGAGGCTTATGTTTGATTTCTCTGTAGACCCAAAATATTTATTACTTCTATTTTGGCTTCTGAAAGGCAAAATGAAAATAAAAGTCATCATTTATTGTCAAATGAAGGCTTTTTTTGTTAGGTTAAAATTTTTGTCAGTTTGGCCAAAATTTTGTGGCTCATCTCATTGAAAATTCCATAGAATCTGACTGCCATAGAGTGCAAGTGTGTACGTGCTAAACACTTACATAAGCTGTTGTTACTATTGCTTTACATATAAGCACAACATGAGAAGTCAATAATGTACTCATAGGAACATTCACATAGAAGACAAATTCCATCTGAATTAAATGTGAGGTCTACTGAGATATATGAATAAAGTATGAAAATACCATTATCAATGTAAGATCATTTTTTTAGCCCTGACTTGAAATACAGATATAAAACACAAAAAAATGGCACAGAATGGAGACTGAGTCTTAGTTCTAGGCAAGAAAAAAGAGATGAAGTGATAAAAACAGATGATGAGGGCAGTTTGCCCATTGAGATGAAAACACTCTAGTCATCTGTTTAAACCCTAAATTCCATTTAAATACTGATCTGAAATGGAGATTAAAGTTTAAAACCTATTCTACATCCAGAAGCCATGGGTTAGATAAAGCAGTAATTGATATAAATTGATAAAATATTTAGAAGTTATAGTTTAATTCTTGCCTTTCTTCATCAAAGACTGTATAAAAGAATTCTGCATCTTTCTGCTAATGGAATTAAATTATGCAATTTTGAATATTAAAATACACATAGAGGTTTTGTTCATGTTCTGCAATTTTGGAATGCTGCCTTCTGAATGACTGCTGACCTTTGGAATCCTTCACTCAACAGTGTGGCACAAAACATACTGGCCAAATAAGTGGTAGTTTTAGGACTCTCTTGCCTGCATGATGAACATCCCTTGCCTTGATCCTTTGAGACAGAGCTCCATAAACCCTGGAGCAACTGTATTCCTTTAGATAACATTTAAATGAAATTATGTATAAAACTGCACCTGAGATAGGCTCTTAGATGTGAAGAGCAACTGAAAGCCAATAACTGGGATCACACTATACCTCAAAATATTACCTTATGGAGAAGATGTAGATTGTATAAGAGAAAAGGAATTTTCTTTTTTGAAAAACAAATTTTGTGTCTAATTTTTAATTCTGAACCCATTTTTCAGATTAATATAGTTTCTCAAGGGCTGGAGATTTAGCTCAGCCGCATAAGTGCCTTTCCTGGCAAGAGTGAAGTCATAAGTTTGATCCCTGGCACCGAAAAAAAAGTATAGTTTCTCAAACAATAATGTGACAGCCGTGGATATTAACTTATTACTACTGATGCAATCAATAGCCGTGTGTAACTATCTCATTGTTTCTCTGGTGTGAGAAGCCAAAAGTGTAAATAAGGACCAAAATTCATAACAGATATTTTTAAATAGGATGAAATTATTCAAATGAGAGGGAAAGTAGGGAATGGGAAAGGGGGGAAGAAAGCAAGAGAAAAAGAAAAAGTGGAAACAAAGCTTTTATAAATACGGGAAGAAGGGTTGAAGGGATGGTAGGGGAATGTGAAATAAAGAAGAATCAATATATATCACATGCATGTACAAATTCCCTTAGATGAAAGTAACGGTCATATATCTAGAATGTACCAATAAACTTGATTAATTAAAAATGTATCTCCCATATTTTCATATAGGTATTATAAAAAATTAAATTACAAAATACGTTGTATTCTTCCCTTTCTACTCAATAAATATCATAATTGTATAAATATCAACTTCAGTACATAGTTCTAAGAAAAATGTATTATTGAATTTATAGTTTAAAGTATAGATCCCCTCATTTTTGCAACAATATTTTCTTGGTTTGCACCTCAGCCTTTCAAGTAGCTTGGACTACAAGCATGTACCATCAGGCCCAGCTCATTTTATTATTTTTATAATACAACAATATCAAATACAGAAGTCTATTACCTTTTTAATATATGTTTACTTGCAGAAAACCTAAATGTTTAATGCCTGGAGGAAACCAAGGCTCACGTGTCTGTAACATGCTAGAACATTTGTAGGAAAATTGTTGCACCTCTAGATCATAATATTAAAAGAGATAAATTAGACACACAAGCTTAATAGCACATGGTTTCTCTTTTATGAGAAATGCAAATTATAAAGAGCAAAACAAAGCACTGATAATAGGAAGCAGAGAGAGATCTTCCTCAGATGGAAGGGGATCAAGAGATGGAGGGAGGGGATCAAGAGATGGAGGGAGGGGAGAAGAACAGGAGGAAAAAAGGATTAAAAAGTAATGAAAGTATATTTTGTATCTGCACCAATTCCACACAAGGAATGCAAGCATCATGCACTGTTAACATTAATTAATGAAAATGTAATTTTTTTAAAGTCATAGCATGAATGTCAAATATGAAACAAATTGCCTATCCAGACCATATTTACTCAAATAGTAAATATGTTTCTCTTATGATAGAAACATCATATGTATGTTGGTTTGGAAAGCGTGAAAACCTGTCATGTCTGAAAAATTGTGGGTATATGAACAGGGGCTCCAGTGATTAATGATAAGACATGTAGCTTCAGAAGAGCCTCGTTCTGGGATCAGAAAATACATCAGTTATCTAGGGAATGCTTAATGAAGAACTTTTAAAAATGTATATGTAGTTCATGGAAGAATTGTGGGAAAGCAAAGCATACAAGTCCTTAGTAAATAATGAAGCTGTCACTTATTTTCAGGTGAAAGATATGATTCACAGTATTCGCATATCACAAGGATTACCATTCGCATATCACCATGGCCATGATAACGACATCGTGGAATACATCAATGTTTGGAAAACTAAAGAAAGACCTTGAGCAGTGTATCGCTGGAGGTAGAATCTGAGGTCAGAGAGGAATGGATCACGTCAGGCATAAACAATATAAATGAGGTTTCCACTCGTATCATAAAAGAAATATGGAAGGGTAGATACAAACAGAACAACATGTCGAGTTGAGACAAAGATGAAGCCAGCACTCTTGAACTCAGCCTTCCCATCCATGCGGAGGAATCATCTCCTGCTGAGGAGGGGAAGGAGCTGCAACAGCCCAGGAGACAGGAAAAGCTCTGCAGCAACATAGCTAGAGGACGCCTTGAGTCGGCAACGGACAATTATAAGGATGGCCTGGCAATGACAAGAACAGTCGTGGCTGACTGTTTATACTTTCCAGGACAGGGTAAGAACAATGGTTTCACGCAGAAAACATGAACTTAGGGTTTGGTGTCATGATAATGTAACCAAACTGCTGTTAGTTCTGATTTTTTTTTATTTTAAATTACGTTTATTGGACATATTTTGGTATATGACATGATGCTCAAGAATGCATACTGAAAGTAGCAGGGTCAGTATAATGAAAAAAGGATATATGCTCACCATCTCACTTACTTTTGTTTATGTGGCAAAAGCAGCTAATGTAGATGCATTACTCACAGAACCCAAATTTACCACATTTTTATTACCTGTAGTGATCATTTTGCATGTTAGGGCTGCACATGTTTTCATCCTCCATGACTGCTACTTTGTAAACTCTCACCTTGCACTCCCATTTTTTTTCACACACTACCCCATTAACTACTTTTTTATTTATCTCTCTCTAGTTCCATTTTTAAGATTCCACAGATAAGTCTGATTATGCAATATTTTTCTGTCATTATCTATGTCTATTGACTTAGCACAAGAAACTGTAGCCTCATTTGTATCTGGGTAAATAGCAAATATTTATGCTAAGGAACAGTATTCCATTCCTTATCCATTTTTTGTCAGTTAACTGTTAAATTATGTCCTACCTTGGTTATTGTGAGTAATAATATTTCATTTAAAAAGATTGCAGATATTTTTAAGAGATGGTGATTTCATTTCCTTTCAGTAAAGGAGGATTGCTGGTCACAGAGTAGTTGTATTTTCTCTGTGGTGTTTACTGATACCAAACGCCTTACTACGTAGATTTGTGATTATCTTCAAGACATTTCTAACATTGCATTATAAAAACACATACATGTGTTTGTTAGTAACATTCACTATGCAAAAATAAACCTTAAACTCTGTTGATTAACTTAATTTTTGCCAGGAGAATCGCATGTGTTTGACACATTATTATAAAGGGTCAAAGAAAGAGAAAAAATAAAGTCTTAGAAAATAGGTGTCTTCCTTAGCTGAATTTAAAATGAGGTTTAAAAAAAATCTTCCAAAACTAAACGAATAAACAGCCAGGAAATCAAGTTTCCTCTCTTACAGGAAACAAGGACGCCTCTGAATTTGAAGGTAACAACAGAAATGAGATCACCCTGTATTATTTCAAGGAGGCACTCTTGCGGTGTGGGGGAACAGTTTGTTTCATTTCGTTTTACGCATTGAGCATTGGAAAGGAAGAGAAAGAATTAAGCAATTGGAATTGCTTTCTGCTTTATATAACAATGTCAAATCCCAAAGAGCAAAATCTTACTCATTTTCAATATCTTGATGCATAACAAATGCAATGTAATGCAGAAGTGTTTAAGTCTTTCTAAAACATAAGCAGAACATGCAGATAGAATGAATCCTTTCTAAATGTCTAGCTGACAGGATGACAGAACAGATATTCTGAAAGTAAACACAGAAAAGGAATGTGAATATTTTCTGAAACACTTTATAAATAAAATCAAAGAAATTTATGTATAAATATGGTTTCCCACAAATTTATTTCAAAATATACAAACTGCTAAACTGAAGCAAAAGAGAAAAGGTGATCAAGTGATGGACACAATAAATATTGATATAAAATTTAAGACAAGTCAAAGGTTCCAGTGAAATACCACCAAGGGATGACCACTATTGTTATCTAGACTATAAAGAGTAAAGGCATTGGAGTTTAACAGATTTTCAACTTGGTAAGCATAAACCACAAAACTATTCCAGATTCAACGAACAGAAAACAAACAAAAACAAAGTACCTAAGTGATCGTGAATGTGACATCTATTTCATACCTAGATTCTTCACTTATTCCCTCTAATTCAAACCCACACTCTTTTTGATCATTGTTGTAAAACCTGTTCAACCTTTTTGGCTACGATCAACCTCTATTCAAATCTCCCTCCTTATTTTGACTCAGTTTACCTCCTATAACATTGTAATATTCCTTCTCTTTCATTTTTAACTTTCTAATGTAGAACATGGACAAACTTTGAAGAAAAGTAAATCATACACAGTCATAGATGTAATCTGGTATTTCAGTAATTATAAATGACTATTAAATCTTAAATTATATTTTGTGTCTATTTTAATTTGAGGTGAGTATAGCTCTCAGAATATAGCTCTCAGAGTATAGCTCTTCATTATGTAGCTATTTCCCATAATTTCTGAGAGAGAAAGACAAAATACTAGCCCTTGTCAACTGAATGATGAATTAACTTCTACAATAAGAAGCTGCCTGAGTACTGACTATGGATCTAATAAGAAACCGACATTATGCCCTTCAAAAAATCACAGCCTAGCTCAGAGGCATAAGCACCTGCCTTGCAAGCTTGCAGTCATGAGTTTGATCCTCGATATAAAAAAAAAAAATCATAGCCTAAAAAGACCTGTTTCTGCCTAAGCATATTAGCCTGTAATTTAGAGATCAGATAATCTTAGGTGAGTGTTAATTTTTAAGTCACAATTTTAGTACAGATTTATTAATTTATAACCAACCGAAAGACATGGGAACCTGACAAAAGATTAAGAATTATTTTTGAAAATAAGACATGATTTTGTTGTCTAAGTAAAAGGAAATTTTGATTGCTTACTTAGTCTACTCTAGCACATATTCTTTCTACATTGATTGGGAATAATTGGCAAATACGTCTCTGTCAGATTTATTGATCCTTTTGAAGACAACTGAAGTAGGCATCTGGGAATGGAACTCTGTGGAGGTAGCAACCTTTCCTTCTTGGGATTTATGGCACTTGTCATTCTACTTCCTGTTTGGGGCAACCATTCTCTTGAGAATTTATTGACTTCTGCCATACCTATCAATTTCATTCAGAAAAAAGTTATTCAAAAATTTCTGATAATATAAAAAGCCAAATTTAAAATATGATCAGTAGATGTTTAGCAGAAGCAGTAATGGCAGCTCTGTCTAGATGTCTGACACTGTCCCTCTGACAGAGATCATATACAACAAGGAGACAAGAGTCAGTCTATAGCACTGGAACATGATATAACTTCCTTCTTAATTTGGATCTCCAAGTATTAACTACAATACAACTACTCACTTAAATAGATAGATATAGATATAGATATACATATAGATGTATGCTAATGTAAGTAAGAGAGGATCTCGAGGAAGTACAGCACAAGTAGAAAAAGAACTCTTACAGTAACTGCCAAGGTTTGAACCCAGTAATATTTAGTACTAGGTACACAGCCAAGAACAGTCCACAGGACTTTTGTGACTACCAAATAGAACACTTAGGTAAAAGGAATTGATGTATAAAATTCCTACCAGTTATGGATTCATGTAACAAAACATCTACAATTTCACCATTCCAGTTTTCCTGCCATTTGAGGCTAGATGACTAAAAATATAATTATGTTTTATAAAATATAAATTAATTCATAAAAGTATTGCATATTTTATGTCATCCCACTATGTTTGATAGAGTTTCACATTATAAAGAAGTATTAGCTGTTACCCTTGAACAAGAGAGAAGGAACATGAGTTTTCATTGTCATTATTAAAATTCCATAGGCTCCCGGAGAAATAAGGGAGTGGCTGGGAGAAAGACGAACCATAGCTCTTAATGTTTCTTTTATGCTGTACTCTTTACAACAGAATTTCAGATTATTGATCAGCGTTGCTTCATTCCATTTCATGGAGTCCCAGGAGAGTTGAAAATGCAGACTGAGATAAACAAAAAGTACCAAGTTCATCATGTTTAAAACTGCTTTTTCAAGGCACTGCTTTCTCTTTGCTAGTTTAGAGCTGTTTCTCTTCTACTGATAGGTTGTAATCACAAAATGAATGGGGGAAGCAAAAGAAAAAAAAGGAATGAAAAGAAAAGGCATTTGTGGACTAATGTAGTACAGTCTGTGATGTGTGTCTGAAAGATTTATGTCTTGATTAAGGCAGTCTTGATTGAATTTTCCAATAGAAAATTGTTTGGATAATAGGCACATGTGCTGCATATTCTTGGATGCAAGTTTTTCACTTATTGCTTTAAGAAACCTAAGATAAAGGCTTAGAGAAGAAAAATACGGTTAGGCAAAAATGGAATTATATGTATTCTATAATATAAATCAAATATAAATTATAACCAATAAATATTTATATGCTTTGTTTAATGTGATCTTTTGTTCACACTTGCCTTTATTCAGTAAATATTTAGGAAATATTCCTATGTGCTCAGTTTGGATTCAGGCACACAGTATATACTATTAAATTGACACTGCTCTTTAGTTCATAGTGAGAGTTGTCAGTCAGTAAACAAGACAGACATGACTGAGCCAGGATTTCTAATAGGTATTAATGTTATAAAGCTATTTGAAGGGATGTGAAAAGAAATGCAGGTGAGGAGCAGTCCTTGGTTAGCTATAGGGCAAAACGTTCTCTTGGAGGAGGTGGCATTTAAATAAGTCATCCAAACAGATGTCCATAAGGAAAGAGAAAAGGTGAAAGGGATGTCAAGGTCAGAACACTCTAAGTAAGACAAACACGACATCCTCTGGTGGAAGGGAATTTAACCTAATCTAATCAAGGATATTCCAGTGATGAATGGGATTTTGTGGGCATGGAGTGCATGTGACAGTGGTAGATTTTGCTAAAGCAGAGAAAGAAAATCAAGAGTTTTACAACAGGGGTTAGCTTTTCTCAATACTTCTTGCACATTTGAACCACACAGGGAATCATTAAAACTTCCAATGCCTAAGATACACTTGAAACCAATTCAGTTAACATCTCTGGCGGTGGCACTAGGCATCAATTGAGGAACACTCATATAGGGATTCATGGACCGCAGTGTGTTTCTGCCTTTTAGTCTAGATCTAATGTCAAGCCATTCCACCTTGTGTGTTTCCTTTTGCATAATATCTACCAGTAGATGATGAAGCTCTTACCAAACATGTTACAAAACTCACATCTCATCAGAGCAACTCAGTAAACAAAAAATTGTAAGAAAGCACATTTTACGCCACCAAGTATATAGGCAATGCATCTTGTTCTTCACCATACACTTTCACACGTGCATATTGGCCTGTGAAATTACCATTAATCTTCCTATCTTCCAAGGAAGAATTTCTCCTATCATTTTTGTGTCTGCTTTGTTCACAGACATAAGCTAGTTAGTTAAAGTTATAAGAAGCAAATTTAGGTTTCTTGAAGTAACCGGGATAGGCACCCAGGTAAGCCAAATAAATAAATAAATTTTTCTAGCAGATTTTCTTCCCACATGAAATGAAAAAGAAATCTAAGTATGCTACTAATTATTTTAGTGATTCAAACTTGTGTTTTTGTGTTCAGTCGAATATATATATATATATATATATATATATATATATATATATATATTCGAATTACAGTTCAGATTGAATTGGCTTTAGCCATGGGAATTCTGCATGTTCTTTACCACAAACATGCCCTGGGTGTTTTTTAATGCTTTGCATTGAAACAGCAGTATGACATGTTTTCAAAAGAAGTGAGTTTTAAAAGTTCCATGTGATCATACTTCCTAGCCTCTGTCTAGTAGCTCTTGTGTTGCTGCCAAATGGTTCTTAATGGATTGTTCTGCATGACATTATTGATGATAATGCATCAGGAATTGGAGATGGGGTGGGAAACACGAAAAGTCTAGATTTGGGGGCAGTATCATCACCTTTGTCATGTAGTTTATAAATTTTGGGGAAACTGAAGAGGAGATTTGATTTGGGACCATTAAGAAGCAATTTACAAAATTATCATAATTTTAATGATATTGATAACCTGAAAAATATGCTACTTCATCTCCTGTTATTTTGATTTAAAACACTCATATTAATTTTCTGGTTTAAAAACAAATAATGCACATTTCCCATAATTCATTACCTTGGTTCTGAATGAAATGTATGGCAGAAAGGACAATGAAGCCAAACAAAAGAAGATTCAAGTTCCGCTGTTTATTTTTCAGATCCCCTGAGATTAACTCCACTGAAGTACAATTCCCATTAGAAAATTTTGTTTCCCTTAAGGATATTGACTCCCTGGTGCCCTGATCCTAAATTGAAGTTTTATGAATCTTGATTACCTTGTGGAAAATGAAATGGATCAGAGAGTTTAGTTTTGCATCTATTTGTGCGAGGGAGTTAAATTTATTTCCTGCCAACATCAGCAAGTCTGATTTTAGAGAATGCAGCTCATTAGAATAAGTTAACCGTATTAGAATAATGTAGCTTCACTCCCTCCCGCCAGCTGCTCTGGTGTTACAACACATCCTGACAGCCACAGAGAAAAACTCACCCATGATCACTCTCACTTGCTGATTTTGGTAAGATGATATAATTGTTAAGAACAACAAATAGGGGGCCTCTAAGAGCCAAGGTACAGACATGTCCTGCATCAGGTATGGGGCAAGAGAAATGCCTCAAGAAATTGGAGGATGAATCCAGAGTTCCCCTGTTCAATTCACATGAAGCACAAGGGAAGCTAATAAGTAAAAAGATGCTCTCTTTCCAGGTGTCCTCGTGAAAGTGACATTATCTTTAAACCCTGCGTGGCAATCCCTGACGCACCGCTGTGATACCTAGAGAAGACAGGGATGTCTGGAAATCCAGTCACTTCCTTAAGATCATCCAACTTTTGGGTGATTATCCAAAATGCTTCATTGTAAGAGAAGACAATGTGGGCTCCAAGCAGATGCAGCAGATCCGTATGTCCCTACGAGGGAAGGTTGTGGTGCCGATGGGCGAGAACACCATGATGTGCAAAGCCATTGGAGGACATCTGGAGAACAACCCAGCTCTAGAGAATCTGTTGCCTCATATCTGAGGGAATGTGGGCTTTGTGTTCACCAAGGAGGACATCAATGAGATCAGAGATATGCTGCTGGCCAATAAGGTGCCAGCTGCTGCCTGTGCTGGTGCCATTGCACGACGTGAAGTCACTGTACCAGCTCAGAACACTGGCTGGGGCCTGAGAAGACCTCCTTCTTCCAGGCTCTGGGCGTCACCACTAAAATCTCCAGGGGCACCGTTGAAATCCTTAGTGATGCACAGTTGATTAAGACTGGAGACAAAGTGGGAGCCAGCGAGGCCACTCTCCTGAACATGCTGAACATCTCCCCATTCTCCTTTGCACTGGCTGATCATTCAGCAAGTGTTTGACAATGGCAGCATCTACAACCCTGAAGTGCTTGACATTACAGAGGAAATTCTGCATCTCGCTTTCTGGAAGGTGTCCACAATGTGGCCAGTGTTTGTCTGCAGATCAGTTACCCAGCTGTTGCATCAGTGCCTCCTTCTATCATCAATGGGTGGCTTTGTGTGTGGAGACTGATTACACCTTCTCACTTGCTGAAAATATCAAGGCCTTCTTGGGTGATTCATCCGCATTTGTGGCTCTGCCCCTGTCCCTGCAGCCACACTGCTGGTCCTGCTGCTGCAGCTGCCCCAGCCAAGGTTGAAACTAAGGAAGAGTTGGAGGAATCAGATGAAGATATGGGATTTGGTCTCTTTGAATGATCACCGAAAAGCAAACTCTATCCAGCCTTCCTGATTGGCAAAGCAAGGAAATAAAGCATAATTTTCTTTTAAAAAAATAAGTAAAAACATCCTTAATAGTGAGCAGTCAGCTTTCCACTGACAAAATTGAATTATCTTTAATTTTCTCCAAATCTTTCCTTTCATATATGCAAACCAGACAATCTTCATTCTCAATGTAGTCAGTATTTTTTAGACCATTATCATCTTGACACTTGAACTATTGTTCTGTTCTCCAAAGTCAACTCTGCCTTGAAATGTACAGATACGGTGGCCTCACTGTCCAATAGCATTTGCATAGTCAGTCACATGCACTTACGCTACACTCATTCTTAAATGTGAATAGTGCTTCATTCCAAATTTTAGTATGCTTTAATGTTGCAGAAATATCATTTTTATAAAGTCTCACAAAAACATATGAAATGAAATAAAATTGATATAAAAAGTTGATTAGTTTTTTCCATTATCGTCGTTGTTGTTCTGTATTATTCTACTGCTTAAAAACTGTGTCTCTCCATTTGGGATGAAAGACACACAACCTCACTTGACCCTAAAATACCCTCTTTGCCTCCTGTTAGTCGGATTGCTGAAGCAGCACCAGTTGGTCATTGCACATAAAGTGCTTAGGGTGCTATGTAACACCTGGAAGAATTCAAAGAAGATATGATACTCATTATCACCATCATATTATTTCACGCCTATCAGATGTCATTAGGATAGTTAGGTTTATCAGTTGCTTCCTGGATTACTTGCAGTTTTCATGTGCCATGCCATTTCTACACTCTTAATTATGTTTACCCTCCTTTTCATCTATATATTTTACTTTTCTTTGAAACTCAAGAAATACAAGTAGAATAGTAAAGAAGAACAAGGCGGTCTGCTGCCTAAATACCTAATGTTCATGATTTCTTGATTCTGCGCAAAATGTTAACATCTCTAAGGCTTAGTCTCTCTATAGGTCAAATAGGGCACTCACAGTACTCATTTGTTGGATGCGTGAGAATTAAATGAAGTGATGCGTATCCATTTCATAGGACAGTGCATGACACATAGCAGACATTCAAATAATATTTTCTGAATGATTGAGTTCTGGTTCCAAATTCTCAAAAGGCCTTCTCTCACACAGTCCTACCACTGAAGGATAACCCTTGTTGTAAAAATGATCTGTGCCGCTCACTTGACACAGAATCTCTGTCATACTACCGCATTGCCACTGTATTGAAGTATGTCATTGTATTTTAGCTCTTACACTCCACAATGACTCTCAATTGCTACAGGGGATGAAGAATTACTCTATACTGATCCACTTCTTATAAAATCTACTCTGGTGGTTTGCTTTAATCATTTACCTTTTCGTTCATTAATTCATTCATTCGTTCCATGAATGTGCTTTGACTAACTTCAAACCAGTTGTGCTACAAAAATCTTTGCTGTCATAAGACTGAGTTTCATGGGAAAATAACAGAAAGAGTAAACATTAATTACAATTAAAGCAAATGCATGTTGACTTTACTTCAGTTATAGAATAAGTATTCACATCCTAGATGCACACTTTGTACACACATTTGCACAGAGGCTAGAACTAGGGAAGAAATTCATATCATGCCACTGCTGAGAATCACTGACTCAATGTCTTTGAAATTTAGGATTTTACTTCTTAACCATGTCATCTCTAGGTGATATAAAGTATGAAAAGAAATACTCAATTTTCAGCTTCTGTAGCTCTGGTAACTATGTTGATTAAGAATTCTGACTCTTTTCCAAAGTGTAGCCGCGATTCTGAGAATTGTGTATCATTCACTGGCTGGTATTTTCTACTAATTCTTATCAAAGAAATTTTACATCTTCAGCAGAGAATGGGGTACCCAGACTGCTTCTGAACTGCTAAATAGGAAACAGGACATTTAAGAAGGAACAGTGTGTCTGCAACAGCTGCCCAGACCTAGCATGTAGAATCTGTTAGCTAGGCAAGCAGTCAAAAGTAGCATTTATCAAGAGCATTTATCAGGGGAAAAAGGAAGCACACAAGAGCGAGTGGTGTTGTATTGATCCACAAGAAGTTTATTTTTCCATTCTGCAATGCTAAAGCAATCAATTTCTTAAATAAAGCAAAAATACCGGCATTGATAATCCCAATGATGGTTTAAGCTTTCTAGGACAACAGAGGTATCATATTGATGTTGTAATAACACAAATACCAGGCTAGATTGTGTTTGACACATTCACTGGCAGGTTTTGATTGCTAGAATTAATCCCTCACTGTGAAAAAGATGTTCTCAAGATATTTAGTTTAAGACTGGTAAATTAGAAGGACATAAAGGATTTTTTATCTCATCTTCCCTTGGTTGCCGTAAACATTTCAAAATCACAGAAAGCCAAGAAAGGAAAGTGGTAGCGGAGTACTTACAAAAAATAAGAAAAGGAAAAAAAAAAAAAAAAACTGACCACTTCTAGTTTATGTAAATAATAGTTCTAAACATTTCTGATTTTGAATGTTAATGTTGATAACATTTGTTTTTAATATTATTTTAAATGTTATGCAGGCATGTAATTGTAAAGACTTTTAAAAACCTAATTTCATGCTAGAGATCATTAAATATTTTACTGACTACTTATTCTCATTATATTCCTGCTCATATTAAACGGGTCCACCTGTGTTGTGCTCTCTGCCAAATTTCTGAATACAATTATAGGTGAGGAGATAACTAATGTAGGCCATTTTTATTTCACTCTCAAGTAAATCTACATCATAGTGTCATCAAATATTTGTGCCTTTGGTCCACTCCATACGTTTTTCAGCAAACTGTGCTTCAGTTTTCTGGTTCAGGGATACAAAGGGAAAGATAAATGTCAGCTCTATATATGTTCTCTTCCTCCATTTATTCAATATTATCACATTCCATTCATTCAGAGTAACAATGATAATAAAAACATTCTTATTCTAGGAATGTCATTAATTATATGAAAGAAATCTTACAAGCACAGAAGGAAGGTGATAAACATACATTGTTATCATTGTTCTTAAAAGAGAGCCAGTATACCATTTTATGTTAGTTCAGATACAAACTGTATAAACCTGTATTTAAATAGAAGGAGAAATAGGATATTTTTCAAGCTACTTATAAACTATTACTCATTGAAAAATATTTTAAATTAACAAGACTATTTTTCTCAAAAGCAGTATCTAAAATATTGCAAAAAGAAAACAAAGCTCTTTAAGCTATACACATCATTAGTAAGAGCATATAAACACATGTACATATCTAAACACACATATATTTTAATGAAAATCATTCTGAGGAAAATCTCCTCCATAATAGGTGTTATTGAAAGGTCAAGTTCAAAAAGAAATGATACTGGTTAAAACAAGAATGCCGTTGGGGAGTGGTGGAATCCTCTTTTAAAATGCCAGCATCTTTTGCAAGATAATATCCTAAGAAAAGAGATGAAACAAATTTTACACTTAGAGCGTGGTGTGTGTAATACATTTAACACCTTGCTCAGTGAAATTTTACTTGCAAAAGCAATTTATTTCAGTGAAGATACAACATATTTTTCCTGTAATAGCTTGTCAAATAGCTGTAAAATTAGTCAATTAAATGTTGTTTAATGATAAAGGGAAAAGGTGTGGGTGGTTCACCTGTCAGAAGAATAGTGCTTCAGTATTTGGTGAGAAAGGACAGAAAGAGGAGAAAAAAATTGGAATCTGTTTAGGATACTGAAGGCAGGCAGAAGCAAACTGTCGTGCATTGAACTGGAGAAAAAAAGAGGTGATCAGAAGTCAGTTTTAGGAAGATTTCCTAAAATCTGAAACAATGATAAATTTTTACAAACCCTTAAGGAAAACTCTTAGTAGAGTCATAATATTCTTTGAGAGTCTTCAAGATTAGCTGATTATGTTGAAGAGCAAAGGGAGGGCTCATGATTTCTTAGGAATATTTACTTTGTATTTTGAGTGATACAGTTTGGGGGTTTGAACTTTAAAATAGAATTCATGTGATGCTTTATAATTCACGCCAGAAAACTTTCACAGGCCACTGAGTGAAATATGAATACCGAACTGAGATCAGTGTTAGATGCAGAAGCATGTTAATTTGAAACTCTGTTAATTTATCTAATTAAATAAATCAGAATAAAATTTTCTGATTCAAAGACTAGCTAATTCAATGCGCTTCAATAAACAGTTTCTTTAAAAGAGTTCTTTTTGAATTGAAGAAAATAAAAATATTATCTCAACAGTGTTAAGGTAATGAGAACCTGGTGTGTTTTCTGATTGATCTGCAGAATCTGACGTGTCTAACATCATTCAGCTTCTTCTTCTTTGACACATGGCAAGACTAATCTCATATTCCAGTTTTCTCTGCCATTACATTAGGGACTTTTGACTAATTTTCACTAAGGGCATGTGAGCAGAAGTGATGCGTATCCTGTTTGTGTAAAAATTGATATGAAATGGAAAATATTGATTCTGGTGTCTACTTTGTATTTTGTTTTGTACTTTTTTCTGTAGAAAGACCTTTTAGGTGTAACAGATTTGATTTTTTAAAAAAAGAACAAAGTTGCATTTCAGAGGTTTGCAATTTTCTGCCAGAGACAAAACGTTAAGATTCACTCTGCTAAACAATTAATTCTAAGTCTGCAGTACCTCCAAAAATTAAGTTTAAGCAGTTTATGTCTATGTGAAGTTATTACTGAGTAGGTTAGAGATAACTGATCACACAGTCACCCCAGAGCTCTTCCCTGAGGCTTGTTTGGTCCTGATTGCTACAGATCTATACTTTACTGGCCCCTGCAGACTAAAGTTTGTTCAGATTAGGTTCATTTCTGAAGAGTAAGTGTTACTGGCAAGTTCTACTCAGGGAGCCATCAAGGGGAACATAGGCATCCCATTGATAGAGCATTGCAACCTTGTACACTTTTCACACGTGCAGCTCTTAGCCATAAAAAACACATTATAACTATATTCATCAGGCTGAAAAATTTGATCACTCCTCAAATTTCCTTCTTCTACACTATGCGTTCAACTCTATGGAAATTCAAACTTATCTTTGCCTCACAGTCCACATCACTGAGTGTTGCCCTCGGATATGAACCCGGGCTAAAATGAATTAACCTTCAAAATATGGAGGGCTACTTTACATAGCATGTGAATTCTTTACTCTGAAGAATGTTAGTTCAAAGCATTCTAAGAGTACTTTAAAAATTAAAATTCATAATGCATATTAAAATATTCAAGATTTTTATAGCCCTGGTGACTTAGGTTGCTAGACATGCCAAAGGAATTTTTTCTCTACTTCATGTTTCATCTGTCATTAATTGGTCTGTTTTTACACAGGACTGTCTTCCTCTGGAGTCACCACCTGCAGTAACTTATTACAGATTCTTCAGTTCCATTATTCATATTTGCGCTCCTGCATCTAGATACCACCCTACTGTCATCATACTTTATGTGACACATGATGCTTAGAACTTGCTACCATCAAAATGTTACAAAATAAAGCAGGGGTCCCACTCATTTTGCATTAATATAATTTGGCAAGTCTCCACAGTGAGCTGGAGACTTGTATTCTAAAATTGAATAGCATTGGCACTTTAGGAACCCAATAGCTAATACATTATGCAAATAATAAAAATACCTAACGCATATGCAGTATCCAGAAATTAAGCCTCTAAACATAAAGTGGGTTACAGCAAAGACTGTGCCCTTAGTGTATCCTATGGAAACAATTTCTGTGATGAAGGCTTGGAAGTATTACCGCAGCCTATTGAGTAGTCTTTGTTAACTTCTCCAGTATGTTTTTGAATTCCCATCCAGTGTATATGTTTACTAAATCTCAAGTCATTTCAAAGGACTCATTATGGAAGGCTCAGCTATTTTTAAGGCCACCTAGGGGTATGTCTGATATATTTGATAGAACAGGTTCAACCCAACAAATCCTTTAAACTAGTTGATTCTCTTCTCTTACACAGTGGATTCTAAAAACAATAATTTATTGGAATCTTGAAGCAACTTTAGTACTTGCAAACAAATTTTCTATAAAATTTTTTTACATTTATCTAGCCAATGCAGTTGAATCACAAACATTTCATAGACATGGCTGTAGAAAAGTCATATAGGTAAGTTTTCAAACATAGAATTTAAAGAAAGCACTTACAAAGATGCAGCATAAATTTACGTTAATAAAGCCCAAACAAATCTCAAATAAAGCACTTACAAAGAGGCATCATAGACCTGCATGTTAATAAAGCCAGACAAGAATAATATCTCACTTTAATAAATGAAACATAACAGGTAAGCATTGGAATGACTTACACTATTTAAAACTTATTTAATAGAGAATAGAAAGCTTACCTGATTTTCATGAGTGCAATTAGTTTATTACACAATTGCCTAGAACTTTAGCAAATCATGCCTTTCAAAAACTGATCCCCAGATACCTGTTTAATTAAATCAGCATAAATGCTTTAGAATCTAGTTTCTCTAATCACTATAAAGAGACAAAGAATGACTTTTCTTTAAGATGTTTAGTTTTACTAATTTACTGCCTTGGTGAGCTGACCACTGTAACACAGGAGATATATTTTAATTGGCACAAAACCAATTCAAACAAGCTTAAGAGGAGGAGATTACTGGGTTAACACCTGGAAGGTCTAAGAGTAAATGGAACTCTCTTTACACAAGAAAGATTAAATGCCTTAAGCAATGCATGTCAGGCTTTTTCCCTTAGAAGATTCTATACAATCAGAGAAAAGTTTCCCAGCGTGGATGAAAGATAGGTGGCAGCGTAGTTTGTGAGTTTGTGATCTCAAAGAAGATAATCCTTTTTTTTTTTTTTTTTTTTTTTTGCATTCGTCCTTTTATTTCACGTACCTATTGCCGACTCAGTAAGTATGACCATTAGGATATAAGAAACAAGTCCGCAATCTGGATCCAAATCACAGGCTAATCTATCTGTGGTCAAGAGAGCCAGACACCAACCATAGTGATATCCTTAGCAAGGTAATATGGAGAGATGCTACATTTATTACCACCCTATATTAAAAAAAGGACAAAAGTGCCAATATTTGTATACCACATCATTACCTCTAGTGTTTTCCACATGATTCATTTATGACAAAGAATATGTTACATAGTGAAACATGGTCACAGAATGCCTTACCATTCTCAATTTAGGCATATTGAGATAAAGAGTACACATTTTATTTTTCACTTCAAGAATGATGTAATATTATAAGAGTATATAGCTTCAGTAGTTAGAGAAACCTAAAATGAAAGATTTTTTCAGTAATATTCAATTAAAATTATAGAGATATCGACATAAGTGCAGCCTCATAAAAAAGAAATCAGCAACAAGGAGAGAATTTTATGTCTTACTTTACTTCAAAATAAAAGTTTAAATAATTTCCTTCCATCAATGCTTCATCTTACGTAGTGCAATTCTCTCCCCTTATTTCAAATTAATGTATTTTTATTTGTTTTTGCTAAAGCAATAGTAACTTTAATTAGATATATTTTCAATGAGATAATAAACAATAAGAATTATTCAACTATCTTATTAATTTTATGTATTTCAAAGAGAATTTAAGAAGAATTTTATACATTTAAATTCTTTAGGGTTTCAAAAGAGACAAAAGCAATAAAATAATGCAGTGATCTTGAAAATATTTAATGACCTATTTGGTCTTTTCAAAATTTAATAGTTAAAATTTTGAGGACATCAGTAAGATGGATGACTAACAAGATAGCTTCTCTCCATAAACAAAAGAAGAGAAAAACAAAAGACAAAAGTAACTACTATTTTACTGAATGCATAAAGCCATGATGTAGTGGGACATGGCAGAGATTGCTAGAGCACAGACACACACCATGACCTTATAAAGAAAGGAACTAAGCACTGAGCATCTATCACCTTACTTCTCAAAACTGACCAAAATGGGACTGATATGGCCAAGAAAGGTAGGAAAGCTCTTGCTAATCTGCATGACACAAGCAACACTCGAAGGATTTACTCCTGGAAATAGACACAGGATCTGAGCTGAGATTTGGGAGCCGTTAGGTTAGCAGACAGCTCTATTTCTCCAGGGAAAAAGCTGCCCCAATTCAGGCTACACATAACTACTCCTGACCCTGAAAGCAGCCAGTCAGCCAGCATTAACTGGCCAGACCCATCAAGGGCCACATCAAATTAGGTAGACATCAGTGTCCACAAACGCATTGCCCAGGGAAGCAGCTGAGCAGCCCACCCAGAGAAGCTTTGGTTGCACTTCTTGAAAACAATTCAGTAGTTCCAGACCACCTTGTCATCAATAATCAGAACACCATGATACCCCTAAAAGGTCAGCAAAATTAGAGTTAATCCATACTATAAATTAAATGGATCAAATAGATATTTGATAGCCATTGCATCCAATATCTGAGGACTCACATTATTCTCATCAACCCATAGAACTTCCTCTTGGATAGATGATATATTGAACTATGAAACAAATTTCAAAATTAAAAAAAAATCAAAACAGAATCATTTATTTCCTGCTATCACAGTGGGATAAACTAGAAATCAACATAAAAAGAACTTTGTAACTGTAAAAATACATGAAAATTATACAACATTCTCTTCAGCAACCAATGGGTTAATTATAAAATCAAAGAAACACTTAAAAATTTAGCAATCAAATGAAAATGAAGGATATATAGAACAAGATTGGTTCAAAGCACAAAAGACATACAAACAAGACCATCTATGTTTTATGTTCATACAATAGATGAATTAATATTGTTAAATGTTCATAAGACTCAAAGCAATCTACCGATTCAATGTTCTTCCTGTCAAAATACTAATGAAATTCTTCATAGAATTTGAAAACAACAATTTTAAAAGAAATGAAACTGATGACAGTATCTGACTTCAAAACACAATACAAAGCTACAGCAATGAAAACAGGATGCTACTAGCATAAAAAGACACATAGATCAGTGATACAAAATGGAAAACCTAAATATAAATCCATGCATTTACCTGGAGGTGATTTATAACAAAAGCATCCAGAATATAAATTAAAGAAAATATAGTCTTCAATAAATGATACTGGGAAAACTGTACATCTATATTTCTAGATATGAAACTATTTACCTTTCTATCATTGTATACAAAATCAACTTCTAAAATAGATCAAAGATTTAACTTGGACTGAAAACTATGAAACTACTAAAAGAGGAAAGGAAAGAAAGAAAGAAAGAAAGAAAGAAAGAAAGAAAGAAAGAAAGGAAGAAAGAAAGGAGAGAAGGAGGGAGGGAGGGAGGAATGAAGGAAGGAAGAAAGGAAGGAAGGAAGGGAAAAAAAGAAAAAACAAGGAATGAAAGATGTCTTAGGATGTTGCTCTGGGCAAGAATTTTTGACACAATCAAAAATGCATGGATGACAAAGACAAAAATTGACAAATGAGATTATATGAAACAAAGAAACTTCTACACAGCAAAGAAAAAATCAACAAAATAATGATATAACCTCATACAATAGGAGAAAATATTTTCAAACTATGCATCAACATTAGATTAATATTCATAAGATGAGACAAAAACAGTAAAATAATAGTGATTTCCATAATCTGAGTTTTGAAAAGGCAAATGACTTCAATAGATACTCCTCAGAAGATAGACAAATATTTGAGAAATATATGAAGAGATATTCAACATTACTAATAATCAGGGAAATGCAAATTAAAATTCTGAGAAACCATTTTATCTAATTTAAAACAGCTACTATTAAAGAGACAAACAACAAGTCCTCGGAGGATTTGGAGAAAGAGATCTCTCATGTATTGTTTGTAGAAATCAAACTAGTGAGGTCATTATGGAAGAGAGTATACAGATTGCTCAAAAACCTAGCAATAGAACTACTATTGTAGGACCTGGCACTGCCATTACTTAGTATATTACCGATAGAAATTGAATCAGTGTATTGAAGAGGATCCTGGGCTACATACTATTCCTATTGTGGCACCATTTACCATAGTCAAGATATGAAGTCAATCTAGAAGTCCATGGACAGGTGAATGCATGGATAAAGAATATATATATGATCCTTATGTACAACAGGATACTATTCAGCCAAAAGAAGAGTGAAATACTATCATTTGGAGAAACATGGAAGGAACTGAAGGATAATTTGTTGTGTGAAATAATCCAGGCACATAAGACAAATACTACACATTCTCACTTACAAGTGAAAGGTAAAGAGTTGACCTAATACAAGTAGAGAGCAGAATAGTGGATACCAGAACCTGGGGGAAATGTAGGGAGGGTGTAAGGGAGGAGGGAATAAAACAAAAATGGATAACAGGTGCAGGTATGCAGTTAGATAAGAAAATTAGCATTTAGTTCTATACCACAGGATAACTACGATTGATAACAATTAATTATATATTTCAAATAGCTATTGGAGACAATTTTCAACATTGTCTATACAAAGAAATAATAATACTTTAGATGATAGATATGTAAAATACTGATTCAGTCATTATATGTTATATAGTTATATGTATTTTAGCTTAGTTGCCAATACCCACCTATTAGAAGTAGTCATTAAATTAATACTAAATGTCACATATGTTGCACCATCAACAGAAGTAAAAAAGAAAACATAAGGCTCAACTTAAACAAATACTAGAAAAGGAATAGACACACGCCTATCTCATGTGCCCAGGTGAATTGACTTGCACTGTGTTTGTGGTTCAAAATTTGTACAAGCTTGAAAAAAAATGAAATCAACCCCACTGGAAAGAAACATCATGTCTTCCCTGCATTGCATCTTGTTTTTCTCTGACAACCTCATGCTTTAGGGTACCTACAGCTCTGCAAGCAGATGTAAGAGGTTGTAGCGATAATCACTTGTGATGTTATATATCTGTGACTTGCTGTCCACTCTCCCTGGCCCCTATTCACCGATTCATTGGCCTGTTCACAGGCACTCACACCCTGTCTCCACAGAAATGCTAGGTGCATGAAAGTGTTCCTAGTTATCTTCATGAATCTAAAAAAAAGTCATTGAACAGAATTAAAATCAGAGGCATAAGATTTAGGTGATGATAAATACTATGTATTATTAATAATCCTATTTATTAGTAGTAAATCCATGACAGCAAAAACAGAAGCCATAAGACTTTTGAGGTCTAATCTTTGAAGGCTCTCAATATTGCTTCTGTGTCATTCTGTTGTTTAAAATAAATCACAAAATCTGTTTTGGTTGAAGAGAAAAAGACTTCACTCTATCCCCTTCCTCCTCTTGCTCCCATTCCTCCTCTTCCTCTCTCTCTCTCTCTCTCTCTCTCTCTCTCTCTCTCTCTCTCTCTCTCTCTCTCTCTCTTCCACCTCTCTCTGTCCCCCTTTCTCTCCCTCTCCCTATCTCTCCTTGTCCTTCTTCTTGTACATGTGTGTACGAGTGAGTATGTGTGCATATTTGTCACTGAGAATTCAACCCAGGATGTTCTACCACTGTGCTAAAATCCCATTACTTTTTATTTTTGAGACAATGTCTCACTTCAGAGTTCCCCAGACTGGTCTAAATATCTGATCCTCCCGCCTCCGTCTCCCAAGTGCAGATTACAGCAGGTACTTCCACATCCAATTTATAAACACTACTCTTCGATAAGAAGGAAATAAAAGTTGACTTGTGAAAAGGCATGCAGAGAGGGAAATTTTTCATATTCCTCTTTGCAATAATATACCACATAGGAACACTTTTAGAAGTAAAGTTATCCTACATTATTGATTATGTAACTCTTAGACTTCTCAAGCTTTTAAGGTAATAAAATCCCCAAAATATGTGACCTGTCCATACTCCAAAGTATACAAAAATTCTACATATTTTGGAGATTTCTTTATCTTTGCAATATTTCTTTAGAAAGTAGATTTAGTGTATATTATGGAAAATGCCCTTCCAAATAAACAACTGACGTTCTCTTTACTTGTGCTTAGAACAAGCAGTTCAATATCTGATCCACTGCTGAGCCCCAATCCCCTGCCTCTTCCCTGCAGGCTGGCAGTTACTTTGAAGGTTGAAAGCTAAGCTATTAGCTGCTAGGGCTCAACTTCATGGAGTAATGCTTGAATTACAGAGGAGAGTTTTTAAAGATCTAAAAATCTCTAAGAAAATTTACCTATGAAAATAGAATTAATGATGTAAGTTGCTCTAGTAAGGAGTTCCTCAAATCTTTCTAGCTTACTTTATATATAATGGACCCAGAAAATATAACTAATTCATTTTAGTCAGTACCATAAAAAAATCAACCTTGATATTATACATAACAGAATAAGTCCAAGATTATAGCAACTAATCTTACAACCACTCCTATAATACCATTCATACATATAAAAATACAGATTCAGTTCCCTTACCATCATAGCCATGAATCTCAGATTGACTATGGCTTCTGTGAATATGTGTACACATATATAAATGTGCAAGTGTTTACATGCATGTATATTTACACACATATCTATATACTTATGTATACAAGTAGAGATGGCATGCAACTTCCAATGGTTCTGTGTCACACCGATCCAGAAGGGACACCCATTCAGCAGAAGGTCTACTTCCAATTTCAATGTTTGATCTTTGCCCAGCTCAGCAGAACGCTGACACAATGTTCTCTAGCAGTGCTGTGCAGCTCCAGCCAGCCACAGAGTTCAGTAAATCATGTGATTCTGACACTAAACAATAAGGTATTGTGTATGAAAACATGTAGACACACATACATTTGTATCTGCTTATTATTTTTCAGGCAGAGCAGACAACACTACCTGATCAACTGCTTATTCAAAATGTGTATGACTCTTTGTAATTAATTGCAGAAATATTTTCATTCTCAATGAAACTAGTAAGTGCAACTAGTAAGTTGCACTAATGAAAGGTGACCCACAATTTTTAAAGTGAGATAATTTTCATGCAAAGAAAATTGAAATACCATCTCAAAATTTATTTTAAACATTTAAATCAGAATTTCTCCCAAATAAACACCTTTTCACAGATTTCAGAATCTTTTTACTTTTGTTATATGATGAATGTTTATTTCCTAATCAAGTATATGTTTAAAGTATAATCCCCAAAATGGTGATATTTAGAAATGAGGCTTTCAGGAAATAATTGTGAGGTACATCATAACAGTAGAATCCCCATAATGGGATTAAAGTCTTGAAACAGATAACTGTTAGGAGTGAGCCTGAATTTTACATTCTCTCTCTGTTTCTCTGTCTCTGTCTCTTTCTTTATCTCTGTCTCTGTCTCTCTCTCTTTCTGTCTCATTCTCTGTCTCTCCCTGTCTCATTCTCTGTCTCTCTCTTTCTCTGTCTCTCTCTGCTTGTCTGTCTTTCTGTCTCTCTCCTTTCTCTGTCTGTCTTTCTCTGAGCTGTATGGCAACCTTGCTTCAGCTTCTACAATTACGAGAATTACATTTATGTTGTTTAAGCCATATATTTTTTTTGTCTCACTAAGATAACGTTTATCTTCTTCCATTAAATCTCATGCTTTTAGGGACAATTTGGAGTTTACAAAAATAATTTCACAATGTTGTCTCACTTAATTCTTACCATAATACTTTAAATGTTATTGCCTTCATCTAAGAAAGAAAATCTCAGAAGCATTGCAATAACTTAGTCAATATCAAAGACATGTTGCGTCATTCCACAGTGCAGTTCCTTCTTTAAAACATCCGCACCTTATTGCTTTTCCTTACTACAAAAGGCCCATGCCCGCCCTACCTCGTTCTATGCTAATACTCTACTATGTACCACTGTTGAGTGTCCTTCGTAAAAGCTTTCCTGCATATTGGAGATGCAAAGATGCGTTTAACAGGATCATTGCTTCCAGGAGCCCAAACTCTGTTTATTAATGAACCAGATCCAGTTGTTGATTTTGTCCAAGTTTCTTCTCCTTCTACCCTTTATGTCAGTAGCAGATGAAATTTTTCTATTAAACAAGCAGTTCTTTTTTAATATTAAGTGTTCACTATATACCAATTTCTGTTGACTGATTTGGGCTTCACTGCAATCCTAGGAGGCAGGAACCATTTTTATTTTTGTTTTATGGATTCAGACATTAAGGCAAATACATATTTGAAAAAAACACATATAACAAAGAGCAGGTTTGTTTTGAACCCAGGAGGTCTGATTGCTGAGTGTGTGCTTTTAATCATTTCACTAAAATGCCTCTCAGAAATGGAAACGGATCATTTATTATGTCACTCCTTGATGAATGACCAGAAATGGTCCCACATTCCCACTGTGCAAAGGTCTGCGTGTGTTTTCTAGATCTTCACTATAATGTTCCCCATCTTCCCTGATAACCTTCTTTAATTACCACCCTGACAACTGGACTGCAGTCTTCTCTCTTTTGCAAAACTCTCTCTCATTGTCCGAGTGCTCCTTTTACTTGAAACTTGTCATCTTCACAACACTCTTCTATGCTTTAAAAAAAAATTTGCCTGTATCTGAAAGCTTTTATCTGGGAAGATCTGCTCACACCTCCAAATCACTGGGATACATTTTCATTACAGAGAGACTATTACAGCAAATAGAACAATCCACGCTATCCTCTCATTTATTCATCTCTGTTTTTCGTGTTTGCTTATTGTTTTTGTCCAGACTTGGATTGCATAAACACATCACACATAAACTATCCTATAAACTATCATACTGTGTATTCATTTATAAGTTATTGATGAATAACTTTTGAGTCACTCAAATTATACTTCCAAGAAATATACAGATACCTGCACAAGTATTTCAATGAAAAAGCAAACAACAAAAACATAAAGTTTTCCTGGCCTTCATGAAGAGGTATTATATTAACAGACAATTTTTATGATATTGAAAAGTGAAATCATTCACTCTGATAATTCTGGCATTAATATATGATTGAGTACCAAGAAGAGAAACTTTAAGGCCATTATAGTTCCAATTCGCTGTCCACATTGATTAAGTGAGAAAAGTAATTTAGCTTTCACCTTCGTGAAATTCATGTGTTTTCTACTGAAATTACTCAATTGATTTCAATAGAGATTTATGACTTATTTCCCATATCTAGCCAAACATGGCAAATTTACTACCTAAAAACACTGACACATTTGACCTCTGATCAAGATATGGGAAAAGTCTCTCATTTTATTGGTTGTCTTTCCAGCAATCTATTTTTTTTTAATGCTTTAAGATTTCTGAGGTGCGGTGCTGGAATCTAAACTTTCTTTTTAGTGTCAAGGTTTAAATCTTAATTTTTTCAAGTCTTTCCCAGAAGCATGACATATTCAGGTACTTGAATTGTTATGATCTATTCATAATTTTATCTTATTGCAATTCTAATGATTTCGCATTTTAAATTTAAAACATCCAATTAGTTTATGATATCAAGGGACAATTCTAGGAAATCTGCTTGGCCAGCAATCATTTTGAAACTGAGTGATAAAGAACCAAACAAAGAGCTCTTTTAAGCCAGTGTAGTCAAAACCAATGAGTAATATAAAATGGATAAAGGAGAAGAAGGGCTCAGAACCTCACTAATGCAAGGATGTGATAATGAGGTAGATGCATTCTCTCTTGGAAGTGACAACCAGAATTCAGTTTAGAAGTCATCAACTTTTGAAGCTGGGAGGAAAATTTTAAGAGAAAAACTGATGAAAGTTCTCCATTTCTCAGCAGCCAATTATCGTCAAAACTTAATTTGACAAGTTCTATTTGCAATGGATATTAAATAACTGGTCATAAAAGATCATATTCTAAGAAGCAAGAGATGATGACTAAAAGTTTCACTCTTTTTGGAACTTTGAAATCTGCAAACAGAAGGTGAAATGTGACAGTTTGGTCATTTAATTGTTAATGGTATTATATCTGAAAAGATATAAAAATGAAATACTAATATTAGATTATTACACTCGATTCCATTTAGTCTATCAACATTTATAAGTGTCCTATTTTGGTCCAGTTCTGTTAGCCATTTTTATTTATGTTATCTCATTTAATAACCTCAGAATAAGGTGAAATAAGTAAATTCTACTATCCTGGGTCTATTCTATATTCAGGTTGTGAATAGTTTTGACTTTATGAAGTCAGTTAACATTAACAAATGCAATATCTGAGATTAGTTTTCAGTATGCCTTAAAAATTTATGCATCTTCTTTAATGGTCTATATATTTTCCAAGCCATCAAATACATTGTGGTAAGGATTATCTACAACTGAAAATTTGGAAGATAAATTGCAAACTATTCTTTTGACTGTGAAAACTCAACTCATTAGAAACTTTTTCAGCCCAGGCAATTTATCTTGCTCAGAAACTAAGGATTTTCTCTTAAACATGTCATTGAGACTGTACTTGAAAAGTAAAGTTTTAAGATTTAAACTCCAACCTCTTCTTAGCACATGAAATATTACATGAGTAGTCTCTTCATTTCCTTAAAAGAAAAAGTTTTCTCTGCATTGAAATCCAGGCAAGAAGATTTTCTGTAACTTTAAGTTGTATATCAGACACAAACAAAATGCTTTCTGCAACCCAAATGATCATAACCAAGATTTTCACTCTGGAGATATGTCAGCACAAACATTTTTCTCAAAACATAATTTTAGGTGTTGTAACAGCAACCAGTAAAATATTTTTGATGTATCTATATAAAACAGTACATAAAAATGTCCCTCTTATAACACTCACTTGTGGAGGCAAAGGTGACCTCATACCAATAGAAGCTGACATGCTGAAAATGATTCTGTCTTCTATTTCACTGCATTTCACCTCCACTCCCCAGACTGCCTACACAAAATCAAATTAAACATCCAAATAAGGGCAGATCAGTCCAGCAGAGTTTAGCTTTTGTGATGATAAAACAATTGGGCCATTAAAATTAGGGGCCCTATTTTTAAATGATATCAAATGAAGAACAGTTGTGTGAAAATTTCATAAAATATTTATCAGACACCTATATGAGCAAAACTTTATATCAAGGTTCAGCAAACCTTATGCAAAGGGCCAGATCAATTTGTAAACTGTAGGACCTCTTCCATGGCTACTCACTGCATATGGTTGTAGCACAAAGGCAGTTATCAACAATGCATAATAATTTTCATGCCTCTGTTATGAGAAAATTTTCCTTATAAACACAGGTAGCAGCCATAGTTTCATGGCTTACTGTGTTTTGTGTAGACTTTCATCACAGAATGATGCATGACTGACAAATATGTAATCAAATGAAATAGTTCTAGTTCAAAAGGAGTCTTAGTTTTACATAATTGAAACAGACAAATAATGAAATGATGAAATAAAACCGCAGCAAGTTCTATGCAGAGTACAGAACATCATAGCAACTGTGCTGGTTCTTGAAGGATGTTTAGAATTTTACCAACTCATTATTGGGGTAGACGGGAACTCTACACTGTAAGGCTACCATCGATAAAAAGGCCAAAGAGTAAGTGAATGACACAGATCAGGGTGAGGAAGAGATTCCATGTAACTACAGCAAAAAGATCTTTAAGAGCTAAAGACAGCTCAGGCTACATGGTTTTCCCTTGAATAATTGAAAAAATTAGGTTTGATGCTTTAGTTTCTGGAAGATTCTTAGTTCAAAAAGCACACATATCAGCAAGTTAAACCTGGGTTACTTTTCACCTAACAATGTCATAAATGGGACAAAGATTTTTACTTTAACTTTTTATCCCTTTATACACTTTTTGTAGGTCACAGTACACATGCATTACTTTTGAAGCAGGACAAGATATTATTATTATTATTATTATTATTATTATTATTGCTCTATTTTTCTATTATGTAATAAATTGTAATTGAAACTACATGTTTAAATTAGTTTTCTCATACAACAGAAGTGTACAATTGAGCCATTGCTTAATCTCTGCTGTTGTAAGACATGATATGATGTAATATAAAATATCCTGTGCAACAAGTATGGTTTTTCATTAAGGAGTAAAATGAGGGTAGAATTGAGCCACGTGGCAAGGATTCCACAAGACTTTCACCTCCCTGATGTAAGGGCTGTGTCTGTTACACAGAAGTTACTCCACAAATATATGATTTTCTCTCCAAATATAATAATTGGCATTTTGTGGTTTTAGTTACTGGTATGCAATAACATTTTTTAAAATACTACATGGAATATTCCAGAAAAGAAATGTATAATATTTAAATTGCATACAATTCTGAGAAGTAGGGTGAAATACAGCACCAACCTACCAAAGATGTGAATTATCATTTCATCTAGATTATCAAGACTGTACATGCTATCTGCCAGTCAGTAGCTCTCATGATTAGCAAATTGACTGCCTTGGTATTACAGTGCTTGTGTTCAAGCAACCTTGATTTTACTGAAGAATAATTCCCAAACCACAAGAGCAATAAAGCTCGTAAGTCAGTAAGCCGAAGAGAAGCCTTAAAATCTTCCTTTAACTGAAAAGGTAAATGCTTTTTATCTATAGCATATATTATCTGTAATACACACACACACACATACACACACACACACACACACACATATACACATACATACTTTGAGATTATCAGGATCATAAGAAAGAATGACTATTTCACCAGTGAAATTGTAAAGAAAAAGAAATCTTGGAAATGTTTTACTGCAGAACCTCAAATGGTAGAAGTGATGGCTACATTGTTGAGAAATTCTTTGAACTTGAGAAATACTTAGATTCACCTCATTTCCTCTTATCACATAGGCACTGTATCACCTCACTTTATCACAAGAATGATGAGGACAGTGAGATAGTCTTAGAGACTACATTATCTTACCATAAGTCTTATTGCAGTATATTTTTATGATAGTTAAATTTTATTATTAGTCATCACTGTTAATCTCTTACTATGCCTAATTTATAAATTGAACTCATAGGTATATATGTAAAGGAACAAACAAAGTATATACATAAGATTCAGTACCTTTTAAACTAAATAAAGACCTTGGGAAACATCACTGGAGACAAGGAGAGACTACTGTAATGTCAAATGTTTTTCTTAGGTAAAGGAATTACAGGATATTCACAAATTTCTGGAGTATTCCTAAGGCAGGTAAAATTATTTTTTACAGTTTGCATCTATTCACTTCATAGATAGAAAAGGTCCCTGGATTTTGTTGGCAAGTCCAACCATTTCACTCTGAACATTTGCACTTAGTTGGGGCTGATCTCACATTCAGATCTAGAATTGAGCTTTTATTGTGCTTACGCCAAAGATACATGGCCTCTCTGAGCACATAACTGATCAAAATAAAATATGATCAAACAGGAATTTTGGTCAAAATTTTCTAACAAAGTTTCCCTTTCTTAGAAATTACTTCCAATAATTTATTTTATTTTAAAGAGGGTAAAACTAACCATAACATAATAAAACAAAGCCAATCAGAAGAAAACAATGTAAATGACACAGATTTTTTTTTTGTCTTTTTCATTTTTATTGGTACCGGGGATTGAACTCATGACCGCCTGCTTGCAAGGCAGGTGCTTATGCCACTGAGCTAAACCTCCAGCCCCCAATGACACAGATTTTAAAGCAAGATGACAGGAGATCATCCCTGCCACTATAATGTCCCTTGTTTTCTTCTAAATAGTTGTCCATATCTCACACACTATGAATTCATACAAAAAAAGTATTAAACTGATCAGAACAGAGTACTAAAGGTATTTATAGGCCTCCAAAACTAGACAATAGGGAAATCAACAATGGCTGCCAAAATGTTTCTCGTTCTCTTCAAAATAGCTGTCTATACTTTCATGTATGTTGAAATTAAACAATACAAAAGAGAGTAAAGTCACTCTGAACAAAGAATAATAGCATCTGGATTTCACAGCATGATGATACGGAGTCAGCAATGGATAATATACTGTTTCTTTTTCTTCAAAGTAGCCATTTGTTTCATCATGCATTACGTAATCAATTCCATAACTTGTTTAGGAGAAGTTCTATGCATGTATAAGTCTCTCTATATATACCTATCCTTTCTGTAGATATAAAAACAAGACTAAACTAAACAAAGCAAATTACTAGGTAAACATGAAACAAAAAAGACAAAGAAGTAACAGTAGTAAACAGCCCAAAACACTGACAATATAGGCCTTCAAAATAAGGTGGTAGGAGCATAACTAGGGTTTTTATTTTACATAATGATCTCCAACAGTTCTTCAGATCACCATACACTGACATACACAATTGTTCCAATCCTATCAATGTTAACTGTTTTATTTCAAGACCTTATAGAAGTTGTAGCACAGTCACCTTAGCTATTCACAAATGAGTTACCAAAGCTGCTTCAAAAAGATGTAAAACTGCTGAATAACCCAATTTCAATTAATGAAATTGAAAATTTAATTCAATCCTAACCAACAAAGAAAAGCCCAGGCCCAGACAGATTCACTGTGGTATTCTACAAGAAATTCAAAGAAGACAATGCTGATACTCCTCAAATTCTTCAATGAAATTGAAAGGGAAGCAATTCTCCCTAACTTATTCCTCGAAGCAAATATTACTCTAGTACTAAAACCTACTAAAGACCCTACTAAATATCTCTAATGAACATAGATGCATAAATCCCCAATAAAATATTGCCAAATAGAATGCAGCAAATCATCAAGGAGATTATGCACCACGACCAAGTGAGATTCATCCCAGGAATTCAGGGATGGTTCAACATCCATAAATCAAAAAATGTAATCCACCATATGAATAGAGGCAAAAATAAGAATCACATGAATATTTCTATAGACACATAATAGGCTTTTGATAAGGTTCAACACTTATTCATGATAAGAGGCTTACAGAAAATTGAAATAGATGGTCTTTAACTCAATATGATAAAAGCCACCTATGACAAACCAACAGTCAGCATCATATTAAATGGCCAAAAACTAAAGGCCCTTACCCTAAAATTGGGAACATGACAAGGATGTCCATTATCACCACTCCTATTAAATATAGTTCTGAAAATACCATCCAGAGCAATTAGACAAGAGAGAGAAATAAATGAAGTAAGGATAGGAACAGAAGAAGTTAAATTATCATTATTTGCAAATGACATGATACTCTACATAGAATACTCCCAAAACTCCATTGAAAGATGCCTAGGTATAATAAATAGATCCAGTGAGGTAGCTGGATACAAACTCAACACTCAAAAATCAATAGCATTTCTATACACTAACAACAAAATCACTGAGAGAGAAATAAGAGAAGCCACACCCTTCACAATAGCATCCAAAAAAAATGATATACTTAGGAATCCTTCTAACAAAAGAAGTAAGAGATATATTCAGGGAAAATTATAATACTCTGGAAAAAGAAGTCAAAGAGGACCTCAGAAAATGGAAAGATATCCCTTGTTCATGGATAGGAAGAACAAATATTGTGAAAATGGCCATTCTCCCAAAGTTGCTTTACAGATTTAATGCAATCCCAATCAAAATACCACTAGTATACCTCACTGATCTAGAGAAATCAGTCCTAAAATTCATCTAGAACCCAGAAATAGCAAAGGCAATTCTAAGTAACAAAGGAAAAACAGGAAGCATCAAATACCTGCCTTGAAGTTTGGAAGTTCTTCAAAAAAACTGGGATTGGAAGTCCCATTTATCCAGCTATTCCACCTCTGGCCATATTCCTAGTAAAACTGAAAACATCATACCACAGTGATATATGTGCACCAATTTTTATATCAGCATAATTTGTAATAGCCAGATCTCAGAAACAACTTAAATGTGCATCAGCTGATGAATGGATAAAAAAGATGTGGTATTTTTATACAATGGAGTACTATTCAGCTATAAAGAATGATCACATTGAGATATTTATAAGTAAATGGATGAAATTTGAGACCATCCTCCTAAGTGAAATAAATCAAACTCACATGTGTAAATACCATATAGTCTCCCTCATATAAGAAATTGCAAGAGTACATAAGATACAAAAACCTCAACAAATACAATGAAAAGATAAGAATCTACTCAAAGGGGGAAAATAATATCTCAAGGAAAAAGAGGAAAAAGAAAAAGGCAGGGAAAATAAAAAATATCTAAAATTATATAAGCATACTTAGGATAGCTAAGATGATTGTACTCCAATAATTTTGAACTTGAATGCTTCTATGATACAGTTGCCACTGTCATCTTGTTGCCGTTTGTATCTGCATGTGCCACTAAAACATAAAGGAGCCTAGAAACATGGAAGCCCGGAAGTGCATCTTAGTGACAGCCTAAATGCCTTCCTTCAATCCACTTTAGAAAGTGTTCCTCCCCCTAAATTTATTGTTATGTGGAGCTTTAATTTCCTTAATTTTGCCCAACCTAGTAATTAAACATCAACTTCAAGATCAAAGATTGTTGTTTTTGTTATCACCCCATTCCCTGTGCCATTGTTTTGTTTCCTAGCATACTCATATTTCCAGACTCATTTATGTTATTTTTGTATATAACCAGGGTAACACGACATCCATAAGGATGATGGGTACAACTGGAAATGCAGATCTTTTATATAAAATAATTTAGATTGATGTTCTAGATGAAAGTGATTATGCTATTTATTTGGTGCTCAATATTTTCTTTTCAATAATCATTTCTGGTTGGTTTTATTTGGTTAACAGTTTTTCTACTTTTTATACACTATATTTTATGAGGAAACATTGTGTTTTCTTTTTATTGTAACTGAATCCAAATATCAGCTACATCGTATGTCCTAGAGTATTGAATCACACATATATATTCATTCATTTTCTATTATCAAGTCCAAATTTATATCCTAAGATTCAGTTCAGTAAAGCAACATTCAATATTTTTCAAAAAAAAATCAAAAAATAAACAATATTATAATTCTAGACATAAGCTTAACTTTTTCACTTAATAGTTCTATTATCCAAAATTCTTTCATTAAAAAGCACAATAAATATATATTGGTGTTGTAGTCAGGTTTTAAAAGGTAAAATATTTAATACAAGACACACAATTTGTAGGTTTACTTTATAACATCCACCCAAAAAAGCCAAATGCAAAAGAATACAGAAGATCCAACCATACAATAGAGATCCCAGCAATCCAGGGTCCCACAGCAATGTTTCATGCAAGTTTGTACCAAAGATCTGTGCTGCAAAGTCCGAGACAGTGGTGAAAGCTAGAAAGTCTGTACGAGTAGGATAAAGGATCTATGCCAGCATGCTGAAAGATGTGCACAGGAGCTGGAAGCAATACCTAAAACAAGGACCAGAGCTCCCCTAAGGAGAACTGCAGGAGCCATCCTCAGTAACCATGAGGACCAAGCTTCTCCAATGGTAAGAGCAGCTGACTTTATATCAGGAAAACCAGCACAACAAACTTCTCCAGGAGAATCAACAGCACACAATCGTCCCTCTAGTTCTCTTTTTATGCTGTTGACAATAATCCTCAAGGGTCCCTTCCACACCCAGCACCACACTGATTCAGTTCATCTGGGTGTTCCAAGTTGACCATTAGGTAACCCACAAAACTCACACCTGGGAAACTTACAACCAGACACTTTTCCTTAAGCCATAGTCTTCAGTGACAGAGTTATGAAAAGCTAACACTCTTCGTCCATTCAGATTCACATTAATATAATAATTATATGTGTACAATTCTTATTGCACTCATTTCTAAAACGAAAGCAAAATATTCAAAGGGTGATCAAATTTAAGGTTAAAACCATAATACTTTGATTAACCTTATTACAAACATATATGCAATCTACATAAAAATTATATTGAAAGTGCTATTATAATCACATTCCTTGCTTCCCATTAACTTTTAACAACAGGGCATGGCAACACTAAGAAACATTTCAAATATCCACTTCCCAGGCCGTGTTTTTTTTTTTTTTTTTTTTTTTTTTTTTTTTAGTTGTTTCCTTCTTTCTCATCAACCACATACTCCTGTTTCATTTTTGCAAATCTCAGCTCCACTGGAACCTCCCCTCTGGTAAAGGTTTCAAATCCCTCTGCTGGCTCCCTACATTTAACTTCCAACACAGACCTCACCAAAAGTTCTCACCAGTAACCATGCCACTGTCTGTACAGCAGACTGCATTGAAATTTTTAGCCACCCAGGAAATATCTCTAAATACATGCAAAATGCAGAGCAACTTCCTCACAAAGTACAGCATATACCACCTGGAATCCAGCAGCCAATGCAGTCCTCCTCAATAGAAGTCTTGTGAACCTCATGTTAACCAGCAGCATTTCCATCTCCACTCCGACTTTCCCGGCTTTGACCAGAGTCTCCCACATAGTTCACACACATAAGGTGGCTGCCTTATGAGCCAGTCTCATAAAAACTTTCCAAATGAATTCCCAAGGCTCTTAATCCATGTGACCAGGCAGTGTCATAGCAATGGCCCCAGTACCAATACCAAAATCTGTATCAGTCAGTGTTTTACTAGAGAAACATATAGCATAAGATATACGAATGTATAAGAAATTACAAGATTGGCTGATGATGCAACAGAACTGAATGAGGAAGCATGCAGAGGGTGTCTGCACACTGAAGGCTGAAGGGTTCATTCCAATTCAGGAGTTCACTACAGGGCCCCATGCAAGTCCATATCAGGAGGCCTATTTGTCTGCTATGGAAAGCTGAAGAGTCTATGCCAGAAGGTTAAAGAATTCTAGGAGGAAGTCAAAGAGCCTGCACTAGAACACAGGAGATGACGTCCAAGCTGAAGGCAAAGACTGGAGCTCCTGCATAGGACAGAGGCAAATCCATCCTTCCTCGTTTCCCCTTTTACTGTCCAGGCAACAACATTAGAGTGAATCCTCTACACCTTAGAGTGTAGAATTGCTAAACTGACAGTTAAAATTCTAAAGTTCTCAAGTTGACACCATCAGCTAATATAACTGGTATGCTTCTACACTTGATCAGCAGCAGCTCACAGTTTCAATCAGAAAACAGTATCTTGACCAAAATAATTTTATTTTAAAACTTTTAACATTATCAAAACACTCATTTAAAACATTTAACTTTATCAAAAATAATAGTTTTTCTCCATGATGGTATATTTTTTGGCTCTGTTATATTTTTCCTTGGATTTTCTAAGTTGACGTCTATCTTCACAAACTTGCCACTCACTCTTACCCAAAATTTCCCATATTTTCACATGGCAAAAATAAGCCAGTGAACACATCACTCTCATTTGTTACACTGATTAAAAAAACATTTGATCTAAGATATAATATAGCCTCATAAATTTCCTGTGAACACCCCCTGGAAAATATGAGATTGTTCTATTTAGCCACTATTTCTTTTTTTTTTTTTTTTTTTTTTTTTTTTTGTATTTTTACCAGTACCAGGGATCAAACTCACGACCACACACTTGCAAGGCAGGTGCTTATGCCTCTGAGCTAAATCCCCAGCCCCTAGCCACTATTTCTTCCAAAAACCTGAAATTATCTGTACCTTGATATGAGGTAAGCATTTATGTAACATAACTGATTTGCTTCTTCTTGGAATTTTACTGTAACTCAGTTATGGGACTTTTTGCATATGAATCAAAAGCAGTGATAATATTGCAGGGTTATTATGGCTTGCATCTTAAGGCACATAGTATCACTTCCTTCTACTCCTACACATTTATAAACTCTACAATTGAAATTTTTTATGATACTAGGGTGACTATATTTCTTAAGTATCTGGAAAATATAAGTAGCTGAATATAGGCTTAGGATCACAGCACATACAAAATGACTACACACTGTGAATTACACATCCCTCTGACCAAAAACATTCCCATACTATGGTCTAGCCAGAAGTTCACAGCTTTCTATATGGATTCAGCTTGACATGACTGGAGGCATCTTGAGTTGTAACTGCCACGATTGCCCCCAAGTAATTCTGGTTGTTTACCCTGCCCAGTTTCCCAGCAGACTAGAAATAGACTAGACTAGAAATAGAATAGACCACAGAAAAGTTGGGTGAAGCTTTACAGCTGAACCCTGTTGCTCTTGACTCTAATATTAGCTTATGATGAGCCAAGTAAGCTCCAGAAAGTCCCTTTTCTCCTATTCAGTGTGTGTGTCCTTCCTTTTGGCCAAAATTGGCCTCACTGGTGTGGAAGACTACACTTATATCAGTAAATTTGACTCTGGAATCTGAATCCTGTTTCTGTCCCTTTAGTTTCCTGGCATTTGTGGTGTTTATCTTATTTGGGGCCAAGTTGCTCTGGAACACCTTCAGCAATTATGTCCTCCAAAAGAAAAACTAGCTGAACGTAACATTTTCCTATTAATGAAATACATACATATATGCTTTATAAACCATAAATATAAGATAGCCCATAAGACACCAATAATTGAGATTAATCCAGTTAATGATCAATAAATATTTTATTTCTTTTTTGGCATACCTAGAAAACTATTTCATCACAAAAGAGGAAGATTGCAGAATTTCATAGAAGATACTCTTCTCTATGACTTAAAATATTTTATATATGCAAAACTGATGCTCAGATACTATGCAACAAAACATGTAGACCTCACTGTGCCCTCACATAATGCTTAAACACTTGGAAACAGAAACATTTTTATGTCTATGACAAATTGTGTTGGTGCAAAAAAGCAAAGCGGTTATTTTCAGAAGTTCATTAGTCGCCTAAATGAAAATATAAACTATATCTGTCCAAAATAGTGCATGTGTTGAAATACCAATTTTCTCCCAGTGCAACTTCATAGCCTGGCACTAAATTTTGTGCACAGTGAGTATGGCCTCTGTACGATTTATGGGCATCTGCAGTATAGCAGATCTGGAGTAAATTATGAACTCTGTGTGTTACCAAGGCACTGTCAAACTCTGATTGATTTGGACAGTTTGTAGTTAATTAAGTTCATTTCCAATTCTGTCTCTTCATCCAATTTCAAAGCATTCTATATTGAAAGCCTATTTTCAATTAGTAAGAAGGATGAAACAAAAAGAATTAATTACAAAAGTGACAATCCCCATTTAAGTCTTCATAGAGGAGCAATTATGAATCTTAAAAGTTAAGAAATTGAAGAGTTCGGACTTGTCTAGCATATTATGTCCTTGATATGTACTTTGCATATATTTAAAGTGGATTTGGGTGTGCCATTGTAGTGAAAAATATGTAACGACTAAAGTTATTTGCAGTTATTGAGAGTTGTATAAAAGAAATCCATTTTCCATAGGCATTTAAGTCTTTAATTAGGGATTACTGTTCATATTTTCTGAACAATATATTTATGAGATATCTTAGAAAATCTTGTGATCAGATATATTTATTTAGTGACCTTCCAAATCAAAGGAACATGAATAATTTTCAATGCCACCCACTGATAATAAACTGCCACTCTTTAAATCAATCCCATCCCATCACTCTCCAAGTTACCATGTTCATCGAAACAAATATGAAGCAATACTGAACCAAAAATACACATCAAAGCGGTACACAAAACTGCCATAGATGTCTACTTCTGTTGCTCAATAGGTACATTTGTTAGGGATTGTTTAATACTCTTCTTCTTAAGACAGTTATCAAATAAGAACAATACTATTGTTGTAGTCATTATTTACAATAGAGAAAATTTAACACATGACACATAATTTACAGGCTTATTTTGTTGTATTCACCCAAAGAGTGAAATACAAAAGAATATGGGAGACCTGGCCATACACTAGAGACCCTAAGAATCCACCTGAGGGCCTGAGCGCCAAGACAATGTCCTGCACAAGTCCAATTGAAGACCTAGGATTCATGGCAATGCCCCCTATGAATCCAGTTGGAGACCAAGAGGCCACAACAATGCCTCATGCAAGTCTATTTCAAGAATATGGGCTAGGAAAGTTCAAAGGCTGGGGTGGAAGCTAGAGAGTCTGTGCCAGCGGAATGAAGGATCTATGCAAGCAGGCTAAGCGGTCTTCACTGGAACCAAGAAGCAATTCTCAAAGGAAGGACCTGAACTCCCTAAAAGAATCACCACCATCCTCAGCAACAGCGAGAACCTGAGCTCCTCTGCTGATGCAAACAGCTGAGCTCAAATCAGAAAAAACAGCATGATGAGCTTCTCTAGGAAAATCAACAGCACATCGTCTTCCCCTCCAGTTCTTCTTTTATGTTGTTGAAAAAAAATCCTCACCTCAGTCTTCCATACCCAGAGCCACACTGATTCAGTTCAGGTGGGTGTTACAAGATGACCATCAGTTAACCCACCACAACCACAAAATCCATGAGAAAGAGTCAGAAATTAAGGGGTAAATGCATCTAGAAGATTCAGCTGAGAATGCCACACAGTAAATGCATGTTTACTATCATTATGAGATTGTGTACATTTACAGACAAAAGCAGTAACACAGGTCCTAGAAACTTCTTATCTACATTATGAGAATGGTAGAATGTTGTGTATGCATTCCTGAAAGTCAGGAGATGACTTGAGATTGTCCACTTTTGCTTGAAACATAGTCTGACACACCAGCGGGACTTCAAGCTGGAAATAGCAAGAAGGCTGGTAAGATAAGATGGTGTGTTGAATTTTATTTCAGAGCTGGAAGTTTCTTAATGGATTTTCCTTCTCAACTCAGTAAATGAAATTCTAGAGAAGAGACAGAGAAGTTTAAGAGAAGACCCAAGGTACTGACTTACAGGTAAAAGAAACTGAAAGAGAATCCAAAGCTAAATGTAAGGTACAGAGGAAGAAAAGTTTAACCATCAAGAATTTAATAGATACGAAAATATTTTTAAAAGCTGCTATAGGGGTTGGAGGTGTGCCTAAGAGGTACAGTGCTTATCTAACATGTGTGAGGCCCTGGGTTCCATCCACAGTACCACATGCAACGTCAACAATCTCATGTTAAATTCAAATAGGGCCCTTATGGAAAAGAAATCATGAAATAAATGTCATGGGTTAGGGACAGGATTAGGGGTAGAAGCTGTCTAGTTATTGAGGATATAATTGAAAAGATCATCAAAGAAGAATGGCTCTAACAGTGATGAAGCCATGATATTTCACAGGTGGGATTATCAAAACTTTGGAGGCTACATAATTGCCATTTCTGTGTTGTTTAAACTCCCCTACACCATTAATTTTGTTTCATAATAATTTAAAATTACAGCTTTTTTATATTTTTCTATGAAGTCAGGATAACTGAGGTTAGGAACTATAGTAAAAAAGAAAGAAAGCAGAATTCCCTTATTAATATTGAGATGAAAACTCTAGGTAAAACACAGTTCAAGTTAATCCAGGAGGTTTTGAAAAAGAATTATAAATATAATTCAAGCTTGGGCTGCTGAGATGGTGAAATATTGAAAAATGTTTACATTAAGACTTTAGGGATACATAGTTATCAGCACAAAATTATGATTTTATAAAATTCAACATTCTTGTAAAATATATAGATAAATAGTAATCAATATGCTAAACACACAGTTACAAAAACATACACCTCCATGGGGAAACAGTCTTAATAAAGATACAGCAAATGAAAAATGCCCACCTTGAATACATATTATATTTGGGGGAATTATTAGCAATATTAATTTGGCTAAATATAAAATAACAAAAGAAATCAAATTATATTCATGCTGCCATATTCCAAAAAGTCACACAAGTCATTGTTAGTACTATATAGATTAAGTAATAAATAGTCAGAAACCACTTTTAACAAACAGTAAGAAACTAGAGACAGAAATGTACAATTATGCATGTTTTTGGAGAAGAATAGAGACAGAAAGAAAAGTAATGAAGAATTGATGCTGAGGGTAGAGATAAGAATGACAGAAACAAATAATTATAAAGTTTGAGTAAAGATTTCAAATGTGGATATCCCAGGGAAGTTTGTAGGCATGACCCATTAGGAGATGTCAATCAAACCCAACCATCAATGAGAATACATAATTTCAGAAAAGCAATAACCCATCTTCTGAGTAAATTATGAACTCTAAGCCAAATATTCTGAAAATCCAAGCAAAAGTCATTTGTTTTAGAAATGATAACTACTTACACTTGTCTTCCCTTTTGGTGAAAAATGAGGAAAGTAGTTTCTTCACCCAGCTTGGTGGAAAATTTAAATGGTGTTCATTTCTCTGGAGGCATAAATCATGATTACAAATAATGTATTTGTTCTAGATTTTTCCATTATTTTAGTGGACAAATAAAGCCCTGTATATGTCATACAACATGATGTTTTGAAGTCATACATTATGCAATAGTATTGCAAGCTACTTTGTACATACATGACTGACCATTTATTTGTAGGGAGTATACTTAAAATCTGCTCTTAGCAATTTGCACAAGTACTGGACACATTATTGACCAAAGTCACCATGTTGTGCAATAAACCTCACCAACTTGTTTCTAATAACTGAGATCATTTATCCTTTGACCATTATCTCTCACCAATTGTTCCTCAATCCTTTCTACTGCGTTCAACCCCTAGTAGCCGCCACTTTTTTCTATAATTCTATGAAACTGATATATTTTTCTATAATTCTATAATTCTATGAAATTCTCAATTCATACAGTTGTAGATTCTAAAACTTTATTCAAGCCATGTGTGTTTCTGAACCTTCTATGTATTAGTTTCTTACCTACAAAAGGTGAATAACTTTAAATACTGATATACTAACTACTTAAATTTCTTGAGAAATATACTACTATGCCATTTATAGTTTGTCATAGTCATAAATAATATTATTTACTCCTAGCACATCCTAGCAGAAAAAGTATCTATTTAAATCGTTTATAAATAAAACACTTCATAAAGTTGAAAGATGCCAGGTGTGGTGGCTTACATCTGTAATCTAGCACCTGAGAGGCTGAGGCAGGAGGATCGCTAGGAGTTTGAGGTCAGCCTAAGCTACATAGTAAGTTCAAGGCCGGCCAGAAGTACACAGGAAAATCCTATTTCAAAAAAAAAAGAAAAGTTGAAAGCTCCTCATATTTAAGTTTATATATAAGAAAGAAAACAAACTGGTAATTACTTGTCATGGTCAACACAATAAAATACAGATTTTCTGTAGTTTCATGGTGAGCAATTATCTGAAGATAGGTTGAAAAATAACATCATTGCTGAACTTCAGGAAACTATGTTATTGCTCAAAACTGAGACAAAGTATCTAGAAGAGAGGGATCATTTCTTACTAGAAAAAGAGATTTCTCTTTTTTACTTAAAGAAAAAAGCAAAGCAGAATAAAAGGGCAAAACTAATACAGAATTTAAAAACCCCCAAGCATTCAGTTCCATTCAGTGCCTGCTGTGTATCCCTTCAAAAAAAAAAAAAAAAGATCAGTTATACATATCCAATATTTGATTATCTGACATTGAAACCAATCTTCTATTGACTATCTTGACAAATTATCAATAATTAACAATTCAATCCAGAGTTTCGCTTGGCAAATATTCATGAGTCCCTATTACTGATGAGTTGGAGGTTTCAATAGAGAGAGGATGAAAAATAAGACATGGTCTTTGCTTTCAAGTAGAACCTAATTTAATTGGAAAAATGAAACAAATACATTAGAGAATAGGGATTAATTGTCCTACAGGTCAGGCATATTTTTTTTCATTTTGTGGTATCTACATTACTATCCAACAGTTCTGAAAATGCACATAATTTAGTCACATTAAGACATATCTGTGGTTAGAAATCTTCAAGACAGTTATTTTTCTCCTCTAAAATTCAAGCTGAAATATTTGGGTTATCATGTCTCTTTTTGTAGTTTGGTAGATATATTTGGTTATTTCCCCACCTTTTCATTGTCGTCTGACTTTTTGAGTCACAGATTTGTTCAAACTCCTCCACTTTACTCCAACAAGTGTCTGTTAAAATACAAGTCTTTTACTTACCAAGACTAGAAAACACTTTCAGGTAAGTCGTTTTAGTGTAGTTGACTTCTGTAGAGTTTTGAACTCTCACTCTTTGAGTTATTGGTGTGTTTGTTTTAGTGTCTTAACTCAAGGAACTATTAGAAAAATACATAAATCAGAGAGCTACATATTTTCACAGATCTGGGAAACATAGCTAATAATTTCAAGATCAGAATGTCACTAGGGTGAATTTCTGGTGAGGCTCCCCCTCCAGGCAGCAAGTTGCCACCTTCTGCTGTGTTCTCTCATGGTAAAAGATGAAGAGGGCAAGATAGCTTTCTGGGGTCTCCTTTGTTAGAGCACGTCTATAATCTAGCACCTGAGAGATTGAGGCAGGAGGATCGCTAGGAGTTTGAGGTCAGCCTAGGCTACATAAAAGTAAGATCAGGTAATCCCATTCAGGTAAGTCTGTGTGTATGACCTAATGACCTCCTCAAAGGCTCCCACCTATAATACAATTGCTCTGGGCTTTAGGGTTTTAACTCAAACATTCACAACACTGTGCACCTCACAGGCTCAACATTTCAGAGGATTCTAGTTTGGAACTAGAATGTCCTCCATGTGAGTCAGGCATTCTTGCTTGGGGTTGGGAGGGTTAGGGTTAGGCTTTAGGAAGAGGACTGACTCTCTAGGTGTTACGAGTTAGGTCCTGGAAAGTGACCTATAAGGGTACCTCTCCCTTCTCTTTTTCCAAAACTTCTCTTTTTCCTTCCTGATCACCATGATATGAGCAGCAGTCCTATAACCAGCCCCTGCCACCACGCCATATATGTGTTTAAGTCTGCATTGCGTGGAAAATCTTGAACCTCTGAGCCAAAATAAACCTCTCCTCCTTTAAACGGTGGATGTCACTTGGCTGGGGATACAGCTCCATGGCATAAGCCCCTGGCAAGCTCAAGGTCCTGGTAATCCCTCTACCATCCTCCACAAAAAAAAAAAATTGTAAATAAAATGTATTTTGTTCTAGCAACAGCAAAGGGATTAAGGCAAAGGACAGTATTATATTTTAGTTACATTTTAGCTAGCATTTTTGTACTGGAAGAGTTTTCCATTGATTCAGTTATATTGATATGAACTCAGGTAACTCTATTCAGAAATCAGTGCTGTTCTTATAATGTAGCATCTGGATAAGGTTTAATTCAAACCAGTTTATCTAGGACTTAGGTCCCTGCAACTTCTCCATCCTGGTCTTCGTCCAGAACTAAACACATCCAGTAATCAGTATTGTAGGTGGCAAGTGCCAGAAACTGAGTGCCTGCCTGAAAACAGAAAGAAATTTAGGGGAGAAATTTCAAGAAAATTGAAGAAATTTGAATTCCTCAAAATCAATAGCAATCCATCAACAGTGCAGGGAAATGAGGAAAAAACACAGAAATCTGCCCAATGGCTTTTGCTCAATATTCAAAAATCTCCTTAGAAGCAGTTATCCAAGTCTAAATATTTTCCCCATTCCCTGGCTATATTCTTGCTAGTTTCAGCACTCAAAATCTACCACTGAGCTGCAGCCTGAGACCCTTGGCTGCATTTTGAAGGTGAAACTTACCTCCCAACTAAGATACAAACAGCTTTTCTAAAAGAGAGATACAATACAGAAAAAAAAGTAAAAAGTTCCACGAGAGCAAATACTATAGGTAGTTGAAAGGTACAATAGCTAAAATGGGCTAATCTTTGAAAATCACAAAGTCTCATACCTTTCCTATCAGAATTACTCTTAACTTGGTTCACTTTTATTTTAAAATTGATACATTTAGCCTAAGAACATGATTTTATATTTCTTCCTACAAAAAACTCATATATTTATCTTTATGGCATTTCTTCTCCTTGGAAAAAGCATCGGGCAGCATCTCATTGGAGTCATCCTTTGCGTTATTCCGTTTCCCTATCCTTGTTGCATTCTGTTGTGTTCACTTATTCCTCTCTGATTATCATGCCTTCAAAAATAATATAACTATTCTGCGGTGTTTCAGAATGCAAATGCTCAACCCACTGATTTACAGTGACCACTGATTTTTGTTTGAGATTCTGGGCCACTCTTGATCAGTTTGATCTCTGGGTTCTGAAATTCTTGGCTGCTAAGGTTAATCCTTGGGCCTCAAGATTCAGATAAGCTTCCCTGCTCAGCACCAATATTTATTTATTTATTTACTTACTTACATTAATGCATGTTTGTCGTACATCCAGTTCGAATTCCTTATGTGGAGTTGGTCTATGTACACAACACATCTTAATTCCTTGTTTACCTCTTTCCACCTTTCGTGCCCTCTTCCTCCATCTCTCGACCCCTCTCCATCTGAGAAAGAGCTGTCTACTTATTTCCTATTATCTATCTTTTTTTTACTTTTTTACACTCTAGGTTTCTTATAGAACAAATCATCCAACAACAAGCCTGTATGTCTGATGTATTGTATTTAACATTATAATCTTGAGGAGCATTCTGCAAGTTTTTCTCTCCTTATGGCCAAGTAAAACTCCACTGTGTATAAATACATTTTCTTTGCAGCAGCTTTGTGTACATATTGTCACAAACTGTTGCTTAGAGAATTTAGCATAACTCTTGTTATCTTGAATTGTGTTCCAATCTATTGTGTTCCAATGGTTAATCCTATTTAACTTTTTTCCACTTGTTTAAATCTATACCCAAGTTTGTACTCATTGTCAGACTTCTCAAACTCTACTATCTATACCTTAGGTTTATTCATGGATTGTTTTTCTTGTTTCTCTTTTCATTTGGGAATTTAAACTGAGATGCAGAAATTTTAGTACATTTAGCAAGTATCCAGGTGCTACTTAAATACTCTAAAGGGTGAAAAGGTACACAAATTCCTTTATCAATTACCTCTCTATCCTTCAAAGGCCACCCGCCAAAGTATTTATAAATTTTATGTTGTCATAGTTCATGGTCACAGTACGGTACAAAGATTTAAAGATTACTGGAAGTCCATGTCCTCTCAGCATGAGAGAGTTTCAGGAAAAAATACCCCCGAACTGAAACTTCTAGAATTTCTACTGATACAGTCAGAAAGGATTAAGGACAAAAGAAGGACATTTGTTCAGGAATTCATGCAGGGGACAAGGGAAGGACAGGAGAAAGTCAAGGGGATCTGTTACATGACTGAGCTTAGGGTCAGTCTAAGTAATAAATTGGAGTATGGGGAGGACAAGGGCCACAGCATACAATCTTTAAGGCAGTGCATGGACTTGTGGCCCTACGGGCCATCTTTTAATCTCTAACGATGCGTTATGAGAAGATCTGGGCTTGTGGCTCCAAAAAGTTCCAAATCCCTGCATAATCATCTCATCCGTCACTCTAGCCAGAGGATCCACATTTCATCTTCTGTTTTTCCATAGTAAAAATTAATGCTAAATATCCTCCTTTTCATACTATATATAGAAGGTATTTGTGTATGAACTTACACAAATTGCAAGAATGTGAAAGGTTCATTCATTGTATGGAAGACGGGCAATTTATTTCCAACCATTTGTATTACAGAGTGATTTTATATGTGATTTTTATATTTTATATAGAGATCCTGCATCTTATATGAATTATTTAAGATCTTTTATTGTGCAAGAACAGAGAGATTTTAAATACTAGTACTGAAAATTGACTTTTCTACAATAAATTTTATTTCTTTGGAAAGAAAGGATTAAATGGAACTGGAAACCACAAAAACCCAAATGTGTTTTTATTTACTAATGACTTTGCATTTCATAATTTGATTTTTAAATTAAAATTTGGTTAGACATCCTTCACAAACAACCAAATACTTTCAATGTTCAAAATATTAAATCAAATAATTAAAATAATTATGAAACAAATATACTTCAAAATTTCTTCAACTTGCCCTATTTCAAAAATTGTACTCACCCTTAAAATAATATAAAAATCAGTGCTAAAAATTAGTAATGAATTAACTAGTCCAATAAAAGCATTTGAAAAATCACTACTTATGAAATTATGTTTAATAGTATCATAAAGTAATGAAATAAAACTTTGGTTGAGTAATCATCATTTCTCCATTTCTAAATTCTCTGTATAAGTAATGAACCAATATTCAGGGCCCTGTGGAGTAACCTCCACACACATTATTATTTGGCTGATTGTCCTTTGTGACAGATTATTTTAAGTCAAACTGATGCTGTAAGTGAATTTGCTGAAATGTATGGTTCTAAATTAATGAACATAAATTACAGCACCATGATTTGTCATCATGTTGGTTGATACAGAATTGCATTTAAATATATTATAATTGGGTAATGATTTGAATACTACATGTTCATCCACCCTGATAAGATATCATCCCTATCGCTATATTTAGCCTCTTCCTGGGATTATAACTTTTGCAATTGCAAAGCTGACTACAAACTTCTAACTTCTTGATAGCCCATTGTCAGTTAAATATCTCCTCAGTATTGAAAACAATGACAGTATTTCACAGAGCTCACTGGACAGAAGACATCTATGGAAAACAGGCAACATAAACACTGCTATTACTACACGCAAATATTCCAATTCTTGACATGATCTGTATGAATACTCTTCACTGTGATACCAATGTAAAATTCATCAAAAATTTCCCATTGAACTTAATGCACCACTATTTTTCAGCTAGTAAAGGAAATGTTTTTTTTTTTTTTTTTCTCAATCTGGAAAACATACAAAGTGTGACATGCTCCTGAGATGGTTTACATTGAAGAAATTATTATATCATACACATATAATGTTATGGTTGATGTACTGTGTCAAATTGAGAAGTTTAAAAGTTTAACTGAGAAACTCAGCAGGGAGCCAAGAGCCTCACTTTGTAAATATCCTTATCTTGTGCAAGAGGAGGCACAGAGATTTTGTGAGTGCTCTATCCACCTGCTGGGGGGTGTGGGGCTAGCCTGAATACACTGAAAGGGAAGAAAAGAGGCTTGTTTTCCTCCTCTCTTGCTCTGGCTGCTGCCTTGAAGTGTTGACCCAGTGCCATGCCTCCCTGCCTTGGAGCCAGCTGATTATGGACAGAGACCTCCACAAACAATGAGCTAAATAAGCCTTTGCTTCCTTTCTTTTGGGTGTCGGATATTTTGTCCCAGCAATAAGAGAAAAGTAACCAAGACCAAAAAAAAAAAAAAAGAAAAGAAAAGAAAAGAAAACACAGAAACAAGTAAGAAATGTCTGCCTTTTGTGCTGATTCAATAGAGACTATGAATTTTATAATGATATTAGCGAGTAAGAGTTACATTCCAGGACAAAAATATTAGAAGTTTTCATTTATCTCTGGGAGAGTAAAATACTATTTTACAGGCTTATTAAATAAATGGTCCTGCCCAAAGGATACATAAAAATCTCTAAAGTTTTTTAGATAAATATGCTTCAGGTAAGCTCAGTCAGATAGAAGTGAGAGCAAAATGGGTATAAAGTTAACTTATTTCATAAATAGGGTGATGCATTTTTCTCTTACACTTAAAATCATATAAATTAATATTTATTTCATTTCTAAGTGATTTTCTCATATAGTTTACTGACTGAAATACTGACGCTAATGACTAAGGCCCCTCCTTACATAGCTCTCATAGTTTCTGCTTTTGCTTAATTTTTAGTGTTGAATACGTCTTATTGTATATGCATTTGATTGTTTCAGATTCTATAAAACTCATATATGTTCATCTGGGTATCAAAATTGCTGTTCTACCATAAGTGGAAGACGTAGCATTTGGCTTCAGGGATATACATGTATTTAATTCAATCAAAATAAAATTATTCAAAGTAAAGATAATTATATGAAATCAATTTTAATACAATTTTAAAATTTAATAGTCCTAATGGGAACAGTATTATTTGAAATGTTTTAATGGTTTAGAAATTGTATTAGTGTACGTTTGCAGTACAAAATTATTGCATTTATTATGTAGAATTGTTACATGAGCATAAAACATTTTAATGTTTTCTATGCCCTGCCCCTATCTTTTTCTCTTCCCTTTCTATCTCTTGGTTCCCTTCCTATTTGCAAAATATCTATCTCAAGTTTGTTTCCAGTTCTTTTCTTTTTTATCCCTTTCTTGTCCTATCCCTCTGTTCTCTCTCCATCTCTTGTTCATCTTCTCATTCAAAATAGGTCTCTGTTCCCGATTATCTTTATAAAATTTGGTTCTTTCTATATATCTTGGGCTTATAACAGAAACCATATAGTACTTAGGCTGTGTTTTTGATTTATTTGATTTAACATTATGTTCCAAGGTATATCCATTTTCCTACAAATGATTCAAGTTCATTCTACTCTATGGCAGACTCGTAGTCCACTGTGTACAAATACCATGTTTTTATCATCCATTCATCTGCTGATGGACAAGACATATAGGTTGCTTCCAAGGTTCATCTATTATGCATCGTGTTGCTGCAAACTTGGATATGTATGTTTCACTGAAATATGTCTTTAGCTCTTTCAGGAATAAACCTAGAAGAGGAATAACTTTTTCAAATAGAATTTTTAGCCTTAGTATCTTAAGGAAGCTCCATACTAATTTCCATAGGGACTGTACTAGCTTAAGTTCCCATCAGCAATGCAGAGGGGTTCTTTTGTGCCCATAACCTCACCAGCATTTGTTACTATTTGATTTTTTGAAGATAGTGACTCTGTCTGGCATAAAATGAAATCTATGTTTTGTTTTAATTTGAATTATTCTAATGTTCAGAAATGCTGAACATCATTTCATGTATTTATGGTCCATTTGTACTTCTTCTGTGAAATATCTATTTTTCTTTTATGAACCTTTTTTTTATTTCATCTTTTGTTTAGAGGAGTCTAACTTTTTATTTCTTTATATATTTTAGGTGTTAGTCTTCTGCCCAAAAAATAACTGGCAAAAATCTTTCATATCTTCTGTTCTGTTGATCCACATGTCTGTTTTTGTGCAGTACCATGCTGTTTGTATTATTGCAGGTTTGTAATACAACTTCAAATTCAGGATTGTGGTGCATCCTGCTTTCCTTTGGTCACACAGGTCTGCTTTTGCCATCCTGAGTTATTTCTACTCTCATGTGAAATTTAGGATTGGTTTCTCCAGATCCACAAGATATACTGTAGGTATTTTTGAGATTGCATTAAATTTATATACCAGTTTTGAATGTATGGACATTTTGACCACGCTGGTTCTACCTATCCAAGAACAGAGGCTATCTTTCTCTTTTATAGTGGCCTCTTTGTTCTCCATTCTCCATTCTCAGTAGTTTTGCCATAAAGGTCTTTCACTTCCTTGATTAGATTAATGCCTAAGTATTTAATTTTTGTCAACACTACTGTGAATGGTATTTTTTATCCTAATTTCTTTCTCAGTGAGTTCCTTTTTAATGTGTGAGAATGTTACTGATTTTGTGTCTAGAATTTTTATCCTACCACATTGCTAAATTTGGTTATTAATTCTTGGGGTAATTTGATACAATTTTGGGATTTTCTATGAAGATAATCATTTAATTTTTAAAAAAATACAATTTGACTTCTTATTCTATACACATCCTTTTCGTTTCTTTCCCTTACCTGGTTGCTCTGACTAATGTTTTGAGAACTAGGCTGACGCAAGGTAGTGACAGTGGACACCCTTATCCTGCTTTTGATTTTAGAAAGAAAGTTTCCATTTTTCCTTTTTTATATGACACTGGCAATATGTTTTTCATAAATAACTTTTGTCAGATTGTAAAAGATCTTTCAGTATATTTTCTGTAGGGTTTCATCATGAGTGAATACTACATTTTGTCAAATGATTTTTCAGCTTCTGTCAAAATGATCCTGTGATTTTGTCCTTACTTTTGTTTATGTGATATATTACATTTACTGATTTACACATGTTGAACCATTCTTGCATGCTTCAGTAAAGCATACTTGCTTACATGATATACGATCTTTTTGATGATTTCCTACATTCTATTGGCCAATATCTTGTTGAGGAGTTTTGCATATATACCCTTAAAGAGACTGAACTGATCTCCTTTTTGGTTGGGTTCTTATATAATGTATTTTTGGAAGCAGGGTAATACTAGCATGGAAGGATAACTTTAGAAGTACTCCTCTTCTGACTTCATTAAATAGTTTGAGAATTGCTAACTTTAGATCTGTACTGAAATTTCTATAGATTTCACCAGCAAATCTACTAGCACCTAAGTTTTTTTGCTTGGTAGGATTTTTTTTTATCATTATTCAATTTTGGTGCCTATAATTTGATTATTTGGGGGTTTTAGAGCTTCTTCATTCAGTTTTGGTAATTCAAATTTATCTAGGATTCAATCTATTTCTTCTGAATTTTTCAATTTATTGTCATAAAGGTTTGTGAAGTAGTTGGTAATAGTCACCTGATTTATAGTGATATTCTTCATTATCTCACCTATTTTATTTCTAATTTCATTGACTTGGGCCATTTCTCCACTTTTTTTTATAACATTGGCTAACATTTCACTTTATTTATTCTTTCAAACTATCTGATCTTCAATTTAATTATTCTTGCATTGTTATTTTAGTCTCCATTTCTTTGATTTTTGTTCTAATCCTTGTAATTTCCTTTGTTATATTAGCTTTAGCTTTGAATTTTTTTGTAGGGCACTGAGGTACATAAGTAGGTTATTTATTTGTGGTTGGTCTGTTTTTCTGATATCAAAATTTACAGCTATAAATGTCCTTCTTAGGACTGCTTTCATTATATCTCATAAATTCTGGTATGTTGTACAGGTGTTATCATTTAATTCTAGGAAATGTTGCATTTTTCCCTTGATTTCTTCTCTGACCCATTTATTAGAGTATAATATTTAATTTCCATCTGTTTGTGTAATTTATATGATTTCCTTTACTATTAAGTTCCAGCAATGCACTAGAATCTGATAATAAGCATGGTATAATTTGAATTCTTTTGGATTTATTTAAACATGCTTTCTTAACCAGTATCTGTTCAATTTTGGAAAAACTTCATACGTTGCTGAGAATAATGTTTATCCTGTTGTTATTTGGTGGGATGCTGTATAGATATATTGAATTCATTTTTTGTGAGATTTGGTTCAACTTTGATAATCTATCTGTTGACTCTTTGCCATTTGATCTGCCAACTTGTGATCACGTGACATTGAGGTTCCCCAATATAACTGTGTTGATGTTTATCTAGCATTTTGTTTCCAGTGGTGTTTTTTATGATGCTGATTATGCTATTAGGATATATATAAAATCAGTTTTTGTTTAAGGTTCACTGAAAATAGTGTAGCTATTCATGCTTGCTTAGCATTGTTGGATAAAATACTTTTTGTATCCTTTGATTTTAATGTATTAATTTCTTTTTTAGTTAACTGTGTTTATTGCATACAGCATGCTGGTGAAATTTGTTTCCTGATTCATCCTGCCAATGAGTGTCTTTCAATTGATGAATAGAGACTATTCATATTGAGAGTTGATACTCTTATGAATAGACTTATTTCTGTCATTGCAATATTTTTTGTGTTGTTGATCTTTTCTTTCCTTTTTGCATAATTGTTTACCTTACATGCTGTCTTCCATTAATTGCATCTTTTGTCATTGTTAAGTCTCATTGTATCTTTCTAAAATATCTATTAGAATTAGCTTGGAGTATTGGTTTGATGATGTTGAATTTCTTTAATGAAAATCTCTTATTCTTCTATTTATTTTGAAAGAATGTTTTGCTGTATATATCAGTTAAAACTGGGTATGTTTTGCTTCTGATGCTTGACTCTTCACGCTTTTGGTGACTTGACTCTTAAAAGTGAGTGATCCTTCACTCCAAGTTTTCTGGCTTTTAAAATTTGAATTCAGAAGTATGCTGCAATTCTAATGGGATTTCCTTTATATGTGATTTGTTGCTTTTCTCTAATAACTTTCAAAATTTTTCTCTTATGTTGGACTTCTGAGAATATGGCTATATATATCCTGGCATGGTTCTTCCTGGTCTTAGCTATTTAGAGTATCATGTGCTTCATTTATTCACGTGTTAAATTCTATTCTCATGTTTGAAAAGACTTCCACTGTTACTTTGTAAGTTTTGTAATGCCATTTGTACTATCTTCTGATTTTTCACTAATTCCAGGTAATCTTAGATCCAGTTAATCTTCTTTGCAACATCTAGCAGCTCTTCAATCTATTTTTCATGTTCTCTTGTTGTTTTTATAGTATCTCTCAATAACTGAACGAACATCCACTGATACAGGGATGATATCAGAACCTCCAAATATGATATTCTTAATATTATAACTCCCAACCCAATATGCTGAGTTTGTGTTCTCTAAAATTGAAGAATGAATTCTAGGAACAACAGAAGTTAAGACTAGGAAATATTTACTGAGAGATAGATAGCTATTGCCGCAGGGATAGGAGAGGTTCCTCAGAAACTGGGTTGCCTGAGGACACCATTTCTCAGGGGAAATTTTATGTAGCTCACCACATGGGTACAATCTGAGTTACAGCTATGATCAAGCAATAAGGTTGTAAGTACAGCTGCTTAGGTAACATCTATCCAATGGAGAACGCACAAAACCAGCAGACATGGAAAGATCAGGTAGGTGAGGAATCTGAGGGTCTTGGTTGACCACTGAGTGATCGCTTACTATCTAGACTTTGTTAGACCAGGTATTACCACTTACCTTTCCTCTTAGGAAATATGTTGGCCTGGTCGTTTTGTTGTTATTTCCAGGCCTGGCCTGCAATGGATGTCTCCAGCCACAATGCTGGTACATTTTCTCTTTTTGTCCTGGCTCTTTCTGGTCCATTTCTATCTGACTTTGTATAATATTTCTACCTAAATAGGCTGTCTATAATACTACCACAATCCTGTCTTCTACTGTGATGTTCTGTGGTCACATTTGTCACTTCTATTCCCATACTTTTAGAAGAATTTTTAATCTGAATTTCCACTTGTCATATTTTCATGGAATCTAATTCTTTTCTATGCTCCACATTCATGTTTTTCATTGCTTCATTTAGCTCAACTACCTTTTTATTAGTGTCTTCCATATTTTGTATATTAGAGTCATTTTCTGTTTAATTATGTCTATGAATTTATCAAGCACCTTACTGATCTGTTTGGTTATCTCTTCCATTATTACTTCAAATAAATTAGTAGTGGTTTTCAATTTCTTTTGTTTCAGTGCCTTCTTAATTTGTTTTGAGAAGCTTTTAGAAGAATTTTGTTTTCTTTTTTTTTTTCTCATGTTTCAGGGTGTATGAGATAATGAAGACTTCATCACTGGTTTTGAAGCCTTTTTAGTTACTGCTTCAGATTTTTAATGATGCTAAATATAGGAATTTGCCCCCAGGATCCCCTTATCTTTATTTATTTTGATGGGAGGACTTTAGTGTATTTTTCTCAGTATCCAGTTCATTAGAAAGAAGCCTCAATATTGTTAATGACACCAAAGTAATCTAGATATCAGCATTCACAGAAAACCAATTGATAGCAACAACTACGTCACCTTGGCTATATAATATTGACAACAACAATCAAATCAAAGACAAACTTTGTACTGACATATGCTAGGAATCAATAACATACCACCTTTAACCACAGAAAAAAAATCAATTATTGTTTTATAAACACTAAGACAAACTGAATATTCACAATACAGTAAATATCTATTAAATGCAATAATTTAACCTCTACTAGCAGTAAAATAGTGTTCAACAGTAGTTGCATATAGTTAATATTCCATAATTCCATAAATCTTAATGCTTATAGTAATAAGGATAGTTGTCATTAACAAGAACATGAAAATTTAAGTGATAGAAGATGAGAAAGAGTTGATAAATAATTCATTTTAGGGAGTAAAGGAAATTAATAACTTTAGGTAAAAGGAACAAATAAAATTAATATTATTAGTATTAGAAAAGAAGAAAAAGGAGAAAAAAGACAGAGAGAAAGCAAAGTATAAAAGAAAATCAGGGAAAAATTAAAGAAGAAAAAAGTACAAAGAAGACCAAACCAAAAAGAAAGAAAAATGAAAAGGAAAAAACTCTAAATGTTTAAAAAAAGGAAGAAAAAATGATTCAAAAAATTCCTCTGTATTTCCAAATAAATGATTTCCCTCCACAGTCTGTAGCCTTAGAGTCCAGCAAGTCATGGTCCTCTCTTCCCAGCTTTATATGCTGTGGTTTATGTGGCCACACTCCAGAAACCACTCTGTCTGAAACACTCAGACTGCTGGGTATAGGCAGTGGGGTGGGGTTCAAGCAGACTGATAGATTCAGCCCCATCACCTTCAGATCTAGCCACCTCCTGAAGCCCCTCTGTTGGGCCTGGCCTCTCACCACTGGAGTGCAGGCCTCCCTGTGTCTCTCCTGGTCACAGCTTGAACTTCTTAAAGGGCATCTTTCTAATCTTCCCCCTTGGGTGGCTCTCTCCTCTGGCTTTCTCTCACCCAGTTTCTGTGGTAGAGTATCATTAACATCCTGGAGGGAAGCTGTACTGCAGCTGTTCTGTGGTTCAGTTCCACACAATAATTCCCTTACAAAATGGTACCAGATTAAACTCTTTCTTACAATAATGGCAGGTGTTGCACTAGATTTTCCAAGTCTATCCTATTGTGAAGAAGTAATTCTCTGAGTAAACCTCTAGGCTGTTTCCACAACTCATGATGAGTTTCTGCCCATATAAAAGTCAATGAATCAATCGTTATGGCAGTGGTCCAACATAGAGAAGGAGGCAAAAACAAAAGCACTTCCACTTCCTCTTTGTTCTCCCCTCAGCCCAAAATAAGCTTCCTGTTTTCTCTTCTGAGCAGGTAGATACTGCTCCAATCAGCTTCTGATATGTCACTTTGCCCACCTCCCCAAACTCCACCCCCCAGTCAGACCTAATAAAGCCCAGCCACTTCTTTGTTCTGGTCAAAGAGAATCTTGTACTCTTCTGCAATCCTCTGTGGCCACCATAAAGGACTCTTTCTCTCTCTCTACCTTGGTCTCTCAACTGAGCTAAAGAACCTGACAGCTCAATAGGGCTGGAAGGTCTCTGTTGGGTCAGTTTTGCTGGTCCATCATTTGTTTCTCTCTGAAGTTGTCAACTCTTTGTAATTTACTTTCTCTCTAAAGATATTGGCCTCATACATGATCAGTTTGGTCAGTCGATCATTTCCTCTGTATACCTCTGCTGAGAGGAGCCAAAGTGCAAAGCCAACTAGGAACTGGGAGCTTGATGTGACCAGAACACAGAATCTACAGCAATCCATTGGCTAGGTATGTCAGTGGGTGTGGTTCCTCCTTCTCAGGTGCTCCCTTGGGCACAGCTGTTCATTAGTTCAAGCTGCTGTGGGGATGTCCATTGCATGAAAAATATAAATAAAGAAAAATCCTTGTCTTCCATTAGTAGGTCTATTCCTCCAAAGCGAGGCCAGGCAAAAGCTACAAATTATTAAAAGAGGAAGGTATCACTAATGTGATTGTCATTTATACAGTGGTGGTTTATTTCCCCTAGAACTGATCTGTGTGGGGAACACAGTGGGAAGTATTCTGGGGATTAAATCCAGGCCTTTAAGCATTCTAAGTATGTGCTCTAGCACCAAGATACTTTACACATATACAGTCTTAATAGATTTTTTTAATGATCGAAGTTTACCAAATACCACATTTCTCAACTAACCAGATCATCTCACCACACCTGTTCTATAGAAATAGAACTAAAGTTAGTACAAAGATTTTAAGTGTTGTTTTCTAATTCAGGTAATACTTCAATTTCTAGTGTATTTAGTATTTGAAGAGAGGCATGAGCGGAAGTCAAAGACAGCAAGAAGACACTCTAGAGACAGGCTCGTTTAGAGAATTTTAAACAAAATAAGGTACAAAAGTCAAAAACATCCAGTAAACAGTGGGCAGCAGATGCTCTCCTGGAAGTCTATTGATATAGAATGACACCAAACAGTGCTTACTCATAAGGTGAGACCCTGATGAGAATAATAAGATTGCACATCTATTAATTTACACATGAAGGAAGGAAGCCGAAAAAGAAGGAAGTGTGGGAAGGAGCGCCAGCATGAGGGAGGAAGATGACAGAGGGAGGAAGGAAGGACAGATGGAAAGAGAAAAGGGGAAACACAGAAGTACGAAGGGAAGGAACAGGAAGGGAGACAAGGGGCCTCTCATGGCTAAAGAATGAACCAGTGATTCAAGCCAAAAGAGTTGGGCTGGGGGCAGGTTTCAGACTGCACAGAACAGAAGCATGCTCTAGATATTTCTCTGGGGTGCAAAGTCATTGGAATGTTTTGAACAAAAGAGTGACATGTTGTGACACTTGCTTTAAAAGGATCACTCCGTTTGCTGAAGGCAACTAGCCTGCAGAGTGACAAGGATGGAAGCCAGGGAACACGGAAGAGGCAGGTTCACATGCCTAGCTCTCTGTTGGATCACTCCTGGCACAACTTGCCACATAGCAAAGACAGTTATTTATATTTCACTTACTAAAGTGATTCTAGGCAGATCATTGTCAGGTTAACTTTTTCAGGTGTTATTTTACTGCAGAACCAGCATTTAAAATATAACACAGGAATTCAAGATGAAAAACTCGGCTAAAATAAAATTACATAATCAAATAAATGTGTTGGTCAAATTCTCTCTAATCTTCTCAATGTAAATATTTATGTCTAATGTATTTGAAATAATTTTATAGCTAGAAATGTATCATTTATATATAATTTTGCATGCCACATTTCACCATGAATGTTTTCCTACCTTTTAAGTTTTTTCCCATTTTTGCAATTTTTATTCATTCTAATTCCATTCTTCTACCTTCATATTATGAATATGAGCAGAGTTTTCTGTATATTCCCAGACCTGTCCTGACTATTCCTTTTAAAAATAATATAATCTCTAAAAACATTGTTTTGGTTCCATAAAATATGCTGTGATTCTTTATAAGCCTACATTCTGTATGCCAGATGTCTAAGCTTTTAATGAAGTAATTCTTGCTTTTAAACAACATGCCCAAACTCTTGAGGATAAACAAAAAAATTGCAGTCATATTAATAAAGGCCAATCGGCTCAAACACGATATTTCTTTTTGGAGGGCCATTTGTTCTCGGGGTCACAAACTCCCATTGTCTTTCTCCTTCCAAACTCTGCCCATAGTTCCTTTAAAAGGGAAATTATCTTGTGGTAAATACATTTGTTATTTAAAATGTATGCCAAGAATGGTTTTAGAGAAGCTTATTACTAGAATTGCATTTGCATTACTAAGTAATAAGTACTTACCCCAAGTACTGTGTGCCTGACCATCTGGTTTAATAACACATCCAGGGCTGAGATGGTTCCCCAGGGCTCTACAACTCACTGAGATCCCTGAAGGACACCAATAAATCAGCAGCCCAGAACTGCAAACATACTGCTAAGTTTTTCATTGGCCCTGAAAACAGAATCCTCCCTTCGGAAATCATGAAAATGGATTGTTAAAATTCTTACCATATAAAACATTTTATGTGGAAGGAACAGCAAGCCCTTACTCCCAATAATCAATATTTCAGGGACAACTATGGTACTTTGATATTCTGAACACTTTATTTTCCTGATTGCCTTCTATCTGAAGCATTTGGACAAAGGGAAAACCATACTGCTGGGGATAAATGTTTTTGAACAATTTTCCATGAATAATATTTTAATATTATTATAATAATTATTATGATTAATTATTATTAATATTTTTCCAATTATTAATTGGAAAAAAGAATGATTCAGTTGAATAAGTTCCATCTCAAAATGGGCTCTTCCTTTGAAACATTTCACAAAGGTAAGATCCTACATTACTTTTCAGAGGACTAGAAATGCCCTCTATATAAAGGTCCAAATTAAGTTTATGAATATGTATGGGCAAAGGTATGAATATATATTATATATGATAGACATAGAGCTGTACATAATTCTCTAAGAAGTCCCCAGAACAAATGCTTTTTAATGACTTATTCTTGATAGCAATGATGAATATTCTCCAAATAGGTTATAATCATGTATTTAAAAAACTATGTAGCCACAAAACATTTTTCAACCCATTATCCTATTACTGAAAGTTTGTTACTTTCATTCCATTTCTTCTGAAGGAAAAATCAATGTGCAAATACATAATATCAGTCAGCCTCCCTCTGAGATCTTTCACAGAGATTTTACTTTTTGCTTCAAGGACATGATTGAGTACACCCCTCCTTATACATATAATACACTAAAAGCCCGAGTTCAACCTTTTAACCGTAACTGCTTAAAAGAAACAGTTCGTTCTGACTTTGCTTGCTAGATTATCAGCTGTACCTTTAAAAGGGGCTTCCAATTTCAGAAACTAAATTTCTAAAAAGAATTATCATAAGCAGGAGTTCTAGCTGAGAAAAGCTCTTACCCAGTAGGACTGGAATAAATTAATTCCCTAATCATAAATATCCTTGATTTCTCTTCCCAACTGACTTACATATTTAACCAGAAACAAAGACTGAAACCAAGTGCATCCACAACTTTTTCAAAGAATTAAAGTCTAAACCTAAATTTAACTGGCAAACTTATATCACAAAAATATCCAGGCACCAGTTCTCCTAATTTTCAACATCAAACAATGTTTAGTAGAATTCTAAATCATCATTGTTATACTGACTTCAAAGAAAATATTGATATATTAGGAGATCCTTTATAATACCTTGCTCTTATCATAAATTTAAAGTATATTTTACAATTGCAAAGTAATATACTCAAAGAAAACTGCCTCATACTGAGGTATCCTGTTTCTGAGCTTAATTTAATATTTTTAAGTAGAAATTTTAATTTGTTTTCTGACAAGTGAAACAAAAGAGTATTTTTAAGTAAATATTTTTAAAACTCTGATATACATAAATTCCTAATGTTTGAGTCATTTTGGCTCTGATTGGGTAAATTTTTTTAAAGTTTATTATTTATTTTTATGTCAGGATTAGGAAAAATGACAGACATTAAAGACATGACTCCCAGAGATGTAATGAAATCTATTGGGCAACATGAATTCTCATTTTCCTGTAAATTCTCATCAATGAAGACATGTTCACTTCTAAACTCACTCACTGGAGTCCTGCTTTTTCCATAAGTTAAATTTTGCTTCTTGAATGAAGTCAACACAGAAAAGTTCAACTAGAAGGACATCACTTACCATTTATTATAAGAAAATTTATTCTGGAAACTACCGTGCCACACTTTTAGTGATATAATTAGTTCACATTAACACTCTCAAGTGCTTGCTGTCTTCTTAAATACATTATTAAATAAAATCCATTGATTAGCTTGGTGAGTGTCCCCCTAAAGTCCCTGTACGCAGGGCATGGTCCTCTGCTCTGTAAACTGTTGCTCAGTGGTAGTCATGGTAGCCCCTTTAAGCAGTGACCCTGGCCAGAGATTTTAGGTTGCCAGAGTATATCTTGGAGGGGAATACCTAGACATCTTCCCCTTGTTTGCAACCGGCCACGAGGTGAATAGACATCCTCCACCAGGCACTGCAGAGATTACACTGTGCCACTGAAAGCCCAAAGCCACATCATTCAGCTATTAACTGAAGCTTCAGAAACAGTGAGCTCAAATGAACCTTTCCTTGTTTTAAAGTTAATTCATCTCAGATATTTGTTACAGTAATATAAAGTTGACCAACACATCTGAAAATCTTTCAGATCTTAAGTTTTCAATATTCCCTTACTATTAAAGAATGATACAAACTAAAGGATCACTGCCCCTTCCCCAATTCATGTACTAAATCCTAACCCCTAGTGTGATGATAACTGGAAAAGAGCCTTTGTAAGGAGATCAGGCTGTGAAGAAGGGTCCTCATGAATGAGGTTAGTTTTCTTATAAAAAGATCCAATAATGCTCCCTTCTCCCTTCCCTCACATGAGAACGTCTGTGAACTTGGAGACAGAACCCAGTGTATACTGATTCTACTGGATTCTGGATCTTGGACTTGTTTACCCCCAAAAATGTGAAAAATAATTCCCTGTTATGGATAAGCTACTCAGTTCACTGTAGTTTTATTATAGAAGCTCAAAGAATCTAAGACAACTGTTCTAAAGAAGAATACCTCAAGGGTACTATATGCGAGAGTTTCACTACTTTGCACTTTTAGCTTTCCTGAAGCTTTTGCAAAATTGCAAACTACAGAACACCTTAATCACACTAAAAGAGATTTTCATCATGCTTCTCAGCTTTCCACCTGGCTTTTCTTGCCCAATCATGCTCATGAAAAACTTTTTAGTTACAAAACCTATCATTCTTTGTGTAATTCAGATTATTCTAAACAGCATTTAGTTACACATGCATGTTACATCCAATCCTTGATATTTATTTCCTTTAATTGCGATGAGTCTTGTAAATATCCAGTACAGGGCTGAGCAGTATAGAACAGGGGAAGAGCACTGTCTAGTATGAATGAGGCCCTGGTTTGATCTCCAGCACCACAAAATAAATAAAATAATAGTCTAAGTATATTTCACAAATAACTTCATAAACCTGAAAGTATAGATTGTGCTACTTCAGCATGAAATAATTTGTGTTCTCAGATTTGTAAACTTACAATTTCCACCATTATTTCTTTTCTCCTGTCACTAGAACACATTTCATTTTTCCTGTAAGTTTAAGGTATGACTGGGATGCAGCTAGGATAGCTCCATCAACAGTATTTTGGAAATTAAGAGGTTAGAAGAGGCATCACAGAATTTTTTTAGGAGCATAGGCTATGCTAAATTCTGCCATTCTAAGTAAAATCAGCAGGGGGTTATTTAATCTAATTGTAACTTAGTTTTCTCACTTTTAAATGTGTGTAAAAAGGCAAATTATTTAGAGATGCTATGGCCTGTATTGCATTCCCACAAAACTCATGTATTGAAGCCCATTCTTGGAGACAGGGCCTTTGGGAGGTGATTAGTGTTAGATGAGGTTATGAGAGCAGAGGCACCATACTGGGCTTAAACTGTCATAAGAACAGACGTAGAGAGCGTGCCGTAGCTCTTTCTCCTATCCCCTCTGCCCACCCTGACCTGGTACTCTTCAAGGAATAGAACTCTCACCACAGCCTGACCGTGGGATCATCATGATCTCTAACTTCCAGCCTCCAGAGATGAAAGAAAATAATACTAAGCACTGTGTATCAGTATGACTGCCAAAACTAAGACAATAGAAACATGTACAAATTAGTGCATGAATTGGAAAATGGGGGCAATGATCCTATAGTCTATATACTATCTGTCCATCTATCTATGTATCTATGTATCCATTCTTTTATTTGTAACTATAATAGAACTATCAAAATAAAATTAAGGCCCTTATAAAAAAGGATCCCAGAGAGCATGCTAGCTGATACACATAAACAGTAAAAAATGGAATTTAAGAAGGAAAGTTAAAGAAAACATTTAGTTGATTGTTATTAAGACATTTTTGGTCTCTAGAAACAGTATTTTTCCTGAGGGCTACTTCCATGGAAACCTGGAAAGTATCATCCTGCCCCAAGTGCTAGCAGAAATGGTACTGCTAGTTTTTAATTGCGTCTATAGAGAATGTTTCAAAGGCTAAAGTATTTTAATGGTATTTAATGCTAGTAGGTGTATTCTGAAATGAATTCATGTTAGGCTTCTCAAGCTACTTATTACCTATAGTTAATTATGATAAATTTTAGGGAATTCCTTTATAATTTTATTAAGTAAAGAGAGGTCTAAATTTTGCTTTATTAAAATTACTGCATATATCAAACTGGACATTCCTCTGAGAATTGTTTATATGATCCTGTGAGCAGTCTTCAGTTCTTCTATCATGACTGTGTTAGAATAGTTTTCAGATTTTAGTTTTCTTTTCCTTCAAACTGAAATACAGTATAAAGTAATAATAACAGGACACGTTTGTACTTAGACACATTCATTCAAATTTCAATTCTTCCCTTTTCTAGATGAAGGAACTGATAAAATTTACTTGACTTAGAAATCAGGTTTGCAAAATGTTTAACCTCTTTCCTTTAGTGACTGTTCCTCGCTCTTTATGAAACACAAGACCAGTTATTATTTCAATTATTTAGTTCTATTATCACATAAACTTTCTCTTACCAAGCCATTTTACGTCTGCACCAAACTAAAGCTAGCCCTTCCTTGCAGTATTTATGGCTATTCTCTACAAGTCCACATCCATGAAATGGTTTTTTACTTGTTATTTGAGCTTTTTTTCCTGATTTGTAAGTCATCTCTTTCATTGTTCTGTTTTCATATCAACTTCTATCAGTCTGAATCTCCTGTGCCTGGCTGATTTCACAGATCCCTTACTTGTGCATAACTCATTATATTATTTAAGCTGGTACCACTCTAGATAGCACTTAACTATTACGTACTGCCAAACTTAAGCTAGCATTATTTCAGCAGGATTTTAATGGTTCTCTAGTGACCACAGAAATATAGGAAGATGAATAAGAAATCGATTCCCCCTGCACATCCTACAAGTCAATTAGCAGCGTTTTCTCCTAAGAAACAATGGAAAAATGAGTTTTGTAGTCTGTTTTTCAATTTGTTTAATGTACAGACATTACAACTGCCCTGTTCTAATTCCTGTATCCTCCTGGTCATGTAGTGTGACCATACTGTACCACTCTACTGAAGTACATGTGGCATCACGACATGTATCGAGCAATACAATGCGAATAGAAGTTTCATGTGTGACATTCGAGTAGAAACGTTAATTTGCTGGTGCTCTTCTCCTTCTCTTTCCCTTTATAATTACAGAAGTGTGTCTGCATATTGACGTTCAAAATTCAATTTTGCGTTTTTGAGTGGAGGACACGTACAAGAAAACCTGCCTCCACTACTGGGCTTTGTATGAAAAAGGAAAAAAATTTGAACTTTTAGCACTGAAAGCTTCAGTTGAAGGAACTGTGATTGCACCATAATCTAATACTCTGCAACGCGAACATACATTTTAAGATATAAAAAATGACACCTTGATCTTTTTTATCTATCAGTCACACAATATCTGATGAACTTGCTTTCATTAGCTTATGCTTACTCATCAGTTAATGCAGGAAAGGTTCATTAAGGGTTTAAAATAGACATATAATTAGACATGTTGAAGTTTAAAACCAAAATAAAATGTGCTTTCTAATATGATGTATTTGAAACTCTTAGGTAAAAGACCAAAACACAATGAAAATAAATAATTCGACAAGTAACACAGTTACGAATTCTGTGAACTATAAGAGAAGCAAGTGAGGTCTCATGGAAACTTTGCACTGGCTGGAACTCTGCGCATGAGGAGAAAGCTGAAGGCTGAAAAGAAAGGAGACGCATGAGGCACAGGGCAGGTGTGAGGAAGGGAAGCACAGGACTGGGCCAGGGACACCGAGCATTTATTGTGGTCATGGTCAGATTCCATTCTGTGCATAGAACTCCAACTCTTCTGTTATATTCCTAAATTGCAGAAGGATTTCCAGATATCTCAATGGCATTTCTCTATGGAAAGAGCACTTACTGTTACGCATAGTAAAGAGTTCTTTGGACTCATTCACTGCCTGAATTATTGAAAAAAACTATTAGAAAACAAAAGAAAGATATAGAATATGGCCTTTGTTTATACATAAATTTATAGAAATCTTTCCAAAATAGAACATTATTGTTCCAGAGAAAGAGCAGAAGTTCACATTAGATTTATAGATAGAGTTAGGTTGGGTATTCTTCTCCCACATGATGAACTGATTGCAAAATGAACAATTGAAACAAATGCAATTTTATCATACTTGCCTAAAAGAAGGAGGAATCTGTAAAAGTTCAAACCAGATTATTTAAAATTTCCTTAATTTTTTAATCAAATGATTGATTTTATTAGTGGTTTAGCAACAATAATAGAAACTGGACTTGGTGGCTCACACTGGAAATCCTAGCACTCAGAAGGCTAAGGCAGGAGGATCCCTGTAAGTTCGAGGCTGGCCTGAACTACAAAGTGAGAGCCTGTCTCAAAAAACAAAACAATGAAAAAGAAAAAGAAATGGGCAAGTTTAGCATTCATGTCACTGATAGACCACATTGAATGCTATTACTTAACTGTACACAGTGACTTTGAATAACATGCAAAAATAACAGCTTTTTTGATAGAAGATAAGGTCTCTTGCAAATTTTTGTTTTCTTTTTTCTGTTTCTAACATTGAGAATTGTCAAGGAAGCAAATAAATGCTTCTCTTGAGGACTTATTTTTATGAAAACAGTAATCTTAAAAAAAATGCTATGAGAGTTTGTTTCTCTTTTGCTTTGCAGTGGTTTTTATCTTGAGTTTTCCTTTCTCCTCTCTTTGTTCTCTCCCCTCTCTTCTTTTTCATGACCCTGCAGGCTTCTTGGCTTAGTCTTCTGGAATCTCACATTGCTAAACAGTATCAACAATGTGGAAACAGTGTTATTAAAATTCAAAACAAATATCCATTTAAATTCAAATATCTGTTTTGAATTCTTTATATCCCAAATCAACATCTAAACAAATGGATGGTTTATTTACTTTCTCAATATATATTATACATTTACTATTTTCTAGAAATTAGTGCCTACTAGGTCCAAACTCAATAAATATTGCAGACTGTGTCTCATTTTCTAATTACTGTGAACACAGTAGATCATAAAATCCAACATATTCAGGTGCATAAAGAATTATACAAATTCAAGTTTTGTCTGTTTCTTTAATCTATGCATGCACAATTTTGAAGGATATTTATGTTGGTAAAATGTTTAAAAGGGTATAACTGTTCTTGCTTGACATTCTCTCTTTAAAATATCTACTGTTTCCAAACTATGGCCGTCATTGGATTTGAATTTTTCAATTACATTTTTTATATCCACTTTAAAAATTTTTATAAAATCACAAAAAAGTATACATATTAATGGAGTACCATGTTATTTTTTGACACATGTATGCATTGTGCAATGTTTAAATCAGTTAATATTTTTATCTCCTCAAACCTTTATGATTCCCACATGGCAAAAATGTTCAAAATATTGCCTGTTAGTCTTTTAAAGTGTACAGTATATTATTATCTATAGTTCCCCTATTGTGTATACCAGAACTGCCTGCCCCATCTCATTGTAGCTCAAGGAGCCTCACAATATATAAGGAGACAACACAAACTCTTAATGACCATGAGCAATCACTGGATGGCAGTGGAAGAGAACTTGCTCAAATCCAATCACACAGCCATGAAGAGTCTTTAAAGTCCTGTCTGGTCTTGTGCAGACAAGGGAGCCCAGTGTACTTCCTTACCACGCTGTCTGTTAGTGCCATGAAGACCTTCTGTATCAGGGTTTCCCTGCCTGTGTACCCATTCATTCAACGTTGGAGTCACATAGTTCTGAAGTTAATCCACTGATAATTCAAGAAAGCCATAAAGGCAGTCAGCGTTTTTCAGAAACACAGCACAGCTGAGTTGACTCATATTACAATATTTGGACATTGAAGATGATTCACAATCACTGTGAAACAAGATAGCAAGATAATTACATGGAGGAAGTTGTGGAGTGATGAAATTGGATGTTACCTCTTAAACATCACTTAGACAGTCTCTCCCTTTTAATTGTAGCGTTAATCCATTATCCTTAAATTACTAAGAGGCGCAGTTTACCTGATCATTTTGTTTGTTTCCTCTTCTTACCTTTCTTCAGTTTGATGCTTTGTTGTTTGAATCTTAGTTGCTCTTTCCTAGATTTGAGAATTATTTTAATATTTTATATTAGCTTTTAAATTGTGTTTATTGGCTTTTTAAATAATGATTCTTAATTTTTTAAATCTCATAAAAAATCTTATAAATAAATTGTAGAAGAAATTTTATGTGTTGTTAATCTATATAATATGATCGCCAAATTACGTAACTTTTTCCCTTTTAGTCCATTATACATTTAAAGAAGAAAACAAAAAGGGGCTTTTGTATTTGTTCATATATTTACTATTTTTGATGTCGGTTTTCATTCTGAGGATTATATTTTCATCTTGTTATTCCCCTTCGCACCACTACATGGTACCTGAATCTGGACATTTCTAGCCTAACTTCTTCATGTTTGTCAGCTATCTTGCACTTCTTTCATGTATGATTTAGATTTAACTCTATGTCATGGAAGAAATAGGAAATCTTTACTCCATCTTATGTTCTCTCATATGAACTTTGCATCAGTTGTTTCTGATATCAAAGCAAATTGTAATTCTAATTGAAGTTACACTGAATTTGAATATGACTTTGTAGAATTTAACTCTTATCTTCACAAATTTCATTATGCTATGCCTCACAAGTTTCTTATACAGAACTCATCAAATATGTATTTTTTCATGCTTTTTACTGTTTTGCTAGAATACTCTCTTTATTATTTTCTAAGAGCTTTCATGGCTAGCACGTAGAAATATTGATTTTTTTTGCAGTTATGTCAGGCCTTCTGACCTTACTGCATTCTTGTTAATACTAATAATTTTGCCTGTAACGGCTCCTGCAGCTGCTAAGTGAATTGTCATCTAGAATGCAAATTTGCACTATTTTCTCTCTTCTTTCTCAATTTCCTACATTTTATTTCCTTTTATTTGTTTGTATTTTCTAGTATACTAATACAGTAGAGATTTAAGGGCATCTTTGTCTCACCCTCATATGAAAGGACTTTTTTTATCTTTTTTAATGAAACTCACTAATTACACCTCACCATTCTTCTTCCCAGTGTTAATACATGACATAGTGCAAAAATATTAAACATTGGTCTGAGTAAAGTGATATTTTACGAAGTGTGAGGAGGATTACTTAAAGGCATGTTGTTAAAAAAATTCAATTACTTTAATAAATGGTAAAGAACATAAAAATTAAATTGATTTTTAACTCACACAAGTGATTAGAACATTTTATGTTTATTGAACACAGATATTATCAGGTAGAACAGGTGTCAGTAACTGGGATTAGGATGTTACACTAATAATCACACAGTCTTAAGCATTTAGAGTGTATGTTTTGTAAACATGCATTTATACTGTGTATGTAGGTAAAGTTTAGTTTGCAAAAGAAACTTTTTTTCTACAGTTCTTGGTAGGGCGAAACATAAATATGCTTCAGTTCAACGCAACTCAGATGTCACCTGAGGCCTTCATGATCTTAAAATTATAGTAGGAATTATTCAAATGCACAAGTTTAATGCCTGAGAACCTCACAAGATTTCTGCTAATTTCTGGTGTTAAAGCATGGTTCAGTTATTTCATCTGCACTTGATACTATATTCTACCACATGTCACAATTAGTACAAATCTTCAACTTTATGCCTGATTGGACATGAGGATTCACTGCACTGAGAATTTCATCAATTGGCTTATTATGGTCAGATACCATCAATTTCCATACTGAATTCCGCTGACTCCTAGACTCAAACTTAGTTCCCTATCATCTTTTGCTTTCCTGTGCTGCAGAATTATATTTACACCATGCCTCTTCTGCATCTCAGTACTTGCCCTGCTTTCTGTTATAAATTTATCTACCAAAATAACAAAATGTCCTGTACTGTCTGCCATATGAGAAAGGATCACTTTGTACAAACAATTCTTACTTATTTCCAAAATAACAGATGATCTGTGTAAACTTCTTATAGATATATCTTCCATGATTCCTAAAAAACAAATTCAATTTTCAGTAATTTCTTAATCATACTTTACTGAATACATAAAATGTATTTAATTAATTAATGTTATTATAATACATTGCCAGGACATTATGTAATTGAACACACTAGCACTGTTTGTCACAAAGCATTTATTCTCATGCTAGACTAGTGCTGCCACACTACTGCTAGTGGCTCCGAGGATTGGTGCCACACCTGTGATACTCAGTCTTCTGCACAGCTAGTACAGGAAATTTCTGAACAGTTCCTCTTTCTAATCCTTCCCTCTCAACACACGTATACATCAGGTTAAAAATACACACACACACACACACACACACACACACACACAGCCTGAAACCTAAACTGTATACAAGTATGCTGCAGAAATGCTTGTTATTAAATGTAATGACCTAGTTAATCCATATATCTTTAAGATGGAGAATTACAACAGCAGGTGGTAGTATATGCATGAACCAATGTTAACTAGAGACATTTACTCATGAAAGCTCTACAGAGCTGCGCAAAGAAGGGTTAGTGATTCATATCACAAGCCAGGCAACCCATGACTGGGAACCCTGTATTCTAGTTACTCAAGTATAAGTTAGTGAAAAAAGAATATACACATCTAATAAGAGACTTGGGCTGATCCTCAGTCATAGCTGTGTAATGCCATGAAATTATAGAAAATTTTCTTCAACTAACTGTAGAGTAGGATTTACACTTTTCTATGTCAACACGGACATTAGTGCTAAGAGCAGCTGAATTAATTATATGGGAACAACTACAGATCCAGGACCTCAGGAATGCACAGAAATGAAACTCATTACACTGAGATAACCTCAGCATGATTTGTGATAACATCACATTTTCAAATATGTTCATTAGCACTAGAATTAAAACTTTTTAACTTCCATGAAACTTCATTATGTCTAAAAGAATGAGACTCATTAAAATCATACTGTAAATCATAGTTTCAGAACATTAACCTAGAGAAGAACATGGCAGAAAATCAATAGTGCGCAGAGCTTGATGCTTTTTATGTATTGATTTACATGTCATTTGTATGCAATTATTGTTTAAATACAATTCACTCTTTGCGAATAGGGTACAATTATCACTATTTCATTCATAGTCTAGGCTTCCACAAAGAACAGTTTAAATTGAAGCTCAAGTTTATTATTGTTTTCACTTAGAATATTATAGACTATTTTAACACAAATGGATTGCAGCATTTATTTGAACATTGTAGTTATTTCTATTCAATTCTAAAAAATTTATCTGGGATCTTGCTCTTAATATTCCTCAGCCTAAAACTAGGAAACTTTTTCTGTGACAAGAACAAGGAAATGTGGATAATGTGAAAGTGACCCCTATATCGTTTCATCCCATTCTGTTTTTCATACAGGGGATCACTATAATGAGAGTCAAGTATCATTTCCTACCACGAAAATCAAGTATGTAGCTTGATGTGTTTTTAAAAGATTAAAGGAATCTCAGACCAAACCAAAGATCCTTTCTCCATGACTGCTCACCCCAAATAAACTCATTTGGGTTGTAAGGGCTTCCCTTCATTTGCTTCCCTTTCTGTCTTCAAATTGGAAGCAGTGATCAGATGCAATAATCAGAAGCCTTGACTTCATCCTTCCCAAGCAAGGGTAAAAATGGCCTAAAGACAGTGCTTCCACTTATGCAAAGTGGTCCAGAAATGGACAATCTGGTTTACAAATGGTTGGGCTTAGTTATGTCCCAAAATCCCCAGAGGAAATGCCTGAAGGAGAACCTGAGTCTTCCTGTCAAATGGCTCTCAGCTCTGTCACTGGCTGCACAGTTAAATAAAAGGCTGAGTCTGTAAGAGAATTTTTTTCTCTTGTACATTGCTAGTCCAATGTTAAATCACTCTGACAATATTCAAATTCAACAGATACACTAATATACCCTCATTGAAGATAAAAATTAGAGATGAAGTATGGAGCAATCACCATACCATATCAGAGGAACTGCCCACAGAAATAACAGATCAGGGCAGATTTTAAACAGTTCAGTTTAAAAAATTCAAAATTTAAATTGCTTTAGGAAATCCATTTCAAAAGCATGCTCAGTACATACAACATATCCCATGCTGCTGTGATGAACTGAAATCATTCTTCCTGTTTTTGGGATTTTTGCTGAAAAATATTATTTCAAACTATTTTGTGAACGATTCAATATATAAAAGAACAAATTTCAACAAACTTGATATGCAGGCTAAAGTTGATCAGACAGTTGAGCCTCAGTTTTTGATGCCCCTAGGACAATCTCCTGAAATATTTGTGTATATACATACATTTTCCCATCATATTTCATGAGAATTTACTTTTTAAACAACACTTAGTAATTTTTAATTTTGGACATAGGAAAAATCTAAAACTATATAATATAAAACCCACACTGGGCCTCTTTCCTTGAATTATTTGAGTATAACTTGGTATGCTATAGCATCAAGCATATCAAGCCAGTGTGAAACCATTCAAGAGAATGAAAGAATTACAGGGTATTTAGAACCAGCTAATAGAAAACAAACAATGGCGACTACTATTATGTTGATTATCTGGTGGTGAAACACAACGATGCTTAAATTGTTCCATTTTGACCTGCCTTGTTCTGTTACAATGTCCTCTTTTATTTCAATCTCCACCTTTTTTAAATTAATCTATTTTTTCTCATTTTTTAATTAAGGGAACACTAAATTAAAAAATAGCAGGACATATTATAGTAACTTTTTGTTTTCCTGTTAACCTAATTTGAACCCCAGTATTGTTCTCCCCATCTTGTTCTGTCTGATTTTACTATATTCTATTTTGTTTGATGGTATCAAGTTTGAGGGTATAGGCAACCACTTTCAAGGCAATGAGATATATTATGATGCCCATTATGGTTTGACTATCATCTTTTTTTGAAGTCCTGTAAGGTCTCCAGTGTAGGTTTTATTGGTCTTGTTCTGTACTGTTTTGATCAATTCTATTATACCTGATGATATAGGCAATTCAATTTAAAAATAGCAAGAGGCACAATGGTAACCACTTTTGATCACCTGGTATTCTATTTTTGCATCATGTACTATGCCCATCCTTCTGTTCTAACTGATTCTGTTTTGCTTAGTCATATTTGGTTTTATTCTCTTCAAAAAAAGTAATAAGCACCGTGGGAGTAATAAAACCCAAAATGTCTAATTGTTATTGTAAAAAAGAGAGGAAAGGAAGGTGAACTAAGGGATATAACCGCAGGTATGTTTGAGTGTGTAGGATGGAAAACCATATTACTGAGCTTTTGTTGGATCATTGAATGGAACTGTCTCCAATATCACTGTACGAATGTCCACTTTATATGCTTTAATTTTATAATTTGGACAACTGTTTCTAAGAAGACAATATGTAACCTTTTAACTAGTGATTTTTTACTGTATTTTTTTTCTTGAAATTCTGTATTACTTGTACCCTTTTACTGCTTTGTTTTTTTTTATGTCCTTTCTTTTTTCTTAAAAAAAAAAACCACACTGGGCAATGGAGCAGCTTGGCGCACCAAGGGAATGGCAGCAGCCTCCACGTTCAGGGAGTGCAGGGCAGACTGTGGAGTTCTAAGCAAGCAGGCAGGTGCCACCGGTTCCAGAGGCCTGGTGGCCTGGCGTAAGTGCCCCGCACACTTTCCCCGGAGTCCAGCTTGTTTGGGACCCTCACTGGGCCCAGCCAGAGAACCTTGTGGCTTCTGGGTGCACTGGAGCAGCATGGCAGGTGCAGGGAGCCAGCATCAGCCTACCATCTCCCTGCTGTTCTTGGCAGACTGTGGAGTGCTAAGCAAGCAGGGGAGGGCCATGGGTTCCAGAGGCTGGGCTTGAAGCCAGCCTGCTCCACCCCCAGTGACCCTCTATCAATCCAGGGAACTGGGTGCTGGAGTCCGAGGAACTGAGCATAAAAGAGGAGTTCCAACAGACCCTGAGGAAGCCTTAGAATAACACTTGAAACACTTGAAACACAGAAATATAGGAAAATGCCAAAAGGAAACACCAAATTACAATCTCAAACCTTCAGGCTCATCCAAAGAAACCTTAGGAGCGATGTACATAGAAGAAAATGTAGACTATACACCTCAAATATCGGTAATAATAGCAACTGAAATAAACAAGCAACTCAGGGAAGCTTTAAAGGAATTCAAACTAGAAATAATCTCCCAGGTAAAAGAAGAAATGATAAAAGAGATGCTGAATATATCTAAAGAAGATACAGTTAAAAAATTGGAGGTATTAAACAAAAAAATTGAATCCCTCGATGAGCAATGTAAGAAACAAACAGAATACATAAAGGAGATGCAAAGAGATAAACAAGAAATAAAAAATTCCACTGAAAGCTGTAAAAACCACTGCAATGAAAATGAAGATAGAATTTCAGACCTTGAAGGCAAGATTGCAGCCTAGTGAACAGAAAAGGAAAGACTTTTTAAAAATAATAAGGAATCAGGAAATAAAAATTCAACAATTGCAAGATGACGCAAAGAAAAACAAGATTGATATGGGTTAATGAAAAAGAGGAGGTGACATAAAGGATGTCAAGAGGATATTCAGAGAAGTAATAGCTGAAAATTTCCCAAATGTGAGATCAGAAACCGACATCAGGACCAGTGAAGCATATAGAACTCCAAATAGTCATAACTAAAATAAATCTACACCCAGACATATAATAATCACCATACCAGAAATCCAACATAAGAATAGAATATTAAAAGCTGTCCGAGAGAAAGACAGATCATGCATAAAGGAAAACCTATCAGAATCACAGCAGACTTCTCAGCACAAACAATAAAGTCAAGAAGACCACAGAGTGAAGTATTCCAGATCCTAAGGAAAATGATTTCCAACCTAGACTGATGTACCCTGAAAAACTGCCCTTCAAAATCGATGGTGAAATAAGATACTTCCATGACAAAGAACAGGTGAAGAACTTCATGATCACCAAGCCATCCCTGCAAAAAATATTGAAAGACGGTTTAGATACACTTAGGAAAAAACCACTAAGCAAAGCAGGCAATTAAACAGAAAAGAAAGATAAAGATGTAACATCAGAAAGATAGCATGTCAACAATAAACCAACATATAACAGTTATAACCATTAAGTAAATGGTCTCAATGTACCAATTAAAAGAAACAGAATGGATCAAGAAACAAAATCCAACCATATGCTGTCTACAAGAAAGCCATCTAACCCAAAAGGATACTCACAGATTCAAAGTCAAAGGATGGAAAACAATACTTCATGCAACAGGAATCCAAAAAAAGCAGGAGTAGCCATTCTGTTTGCAGACAATGTACACTTTAACGCAATAATGATTAGAAGAGATAAAGACAGTCACTACATACTTATTAGGGGAAAACTTGAAGAAGAAGAAATAACTATCTTAAATATATATGCACCAAATTCCAGAGCACCCAGTTATATAAAACAAGTATTAACAGAAATGAAAAATCAAATTATCAGTAACACAATTGTAACAGGAGACCTTAACACACCATTGACACCAAGGGACAGATCAACCAGACAGAAAATCAGCAAAAATATAACAGAACTGAATCACACATGTGAACAAATGGACTTGATAGACATATACAGAGTGTTCCATCCAACAACATCAGAATATACATTCTTCTCAGCAGTACATGGGTGATTCTCTAAATAGAACATATATTAGCTTACAGAACATATTTAAGTAAGTGCACAAGGGATGAAATTATCCCTTGCATGTTATTGGATCATAGAGCTATGAAATTAGAAATTAATGATAAAAGATATTGCAAAAATCCCACAAACACACGGAAACTGAATAACACACGCTTGAGTAATCAGTGGGTCACAGGAGAAATTAAAGAAGAAATTAAACAATACCCACAAGAAAATGAAAATACAAATACAACTTACCGGAATCTGTCAGATGCAATGAAAGCTGTCCTCAGAGGAAAATTTATTGCACTGAGTTCCCACATCAGGAAAACAGAATGAATACAAATAAATAACCTGATGCCACACCTCAAACATCTAGAAAAAGAAGAGTAAGCCAAGCACAAAGCCAAAATAAGAGAGGAAATCATAAAAATCAGAGCAGAAATCAATGCAATAGAGACGAAGAAAACAACCCAAAGAATCAATGAATCAAAGAGTTGGTTCTTTGAAAAAATAAATAAAATTGATAAGCCCCTAGCCACCCTTATTCAAAAAAGAGAAGAAAAAGCTCAAATTCATGCAATAAGAAATAAAAAAGATGAAATCACTACTGACTGTAGAAATACAGAAAATCATCAACACTTGTTTCGAAAAACTCTACTCTCAAAAATTTGATAACACAGAAGAAATAGATTCCTAGAAACATAAGAAGAACCAAAGCTAGGTCAAGAGGATGTAAAACTGCTGAATAACCCAATTCTATTAATGAAACTGAAAATTAAGTCCTTACCTACAAAGAGGAGCCCAGGCCCCGAAGGATTCACTGCAGAATTCTACAAGAAATACAAAAAGACCTAAGGCCGACACACCTCAAACTCTTCAATCAAATTGAAAGGGAAACAATCCTTCCTAAGTCATTCCTGGAAGCAAATATTACTCTAGTACCAAACCTGGAGAAAGACCCAACTAAAAAGGGAACTACAGACCAATCTCCCTAATGAACAAAGATGCAAAAATCCTCAATAAAATATTGGCAAATAGGATGCAGCAAATCATCAAGAAGATTATACACCATGACCAAGTGGGATTCATCCCAGTCATGTAGGGATGGTTCAATATACGTAAATCAATAAACGTAATCCACCATATCAATAAACCCAAAAGTAAGAATCACATGATCATTTCTATAGATGCAGAAAAAGCTTTTGATAAGGTCCACCACTCATTCATGAAAAGAACTTTACATAAAATTAAAATAGATGGTCTTTACTTCAATATAATAAAGGCCATCCATGACAAACCAACAGCCAGTATCATACTAAATGACCAAAAATTGAAGGGCTTTACTTTAAAATCAGGCACAAGACAAGGATGTCCTTTATCACCACTCCTATTTAATATAGTACTGGAAATACTAGCCAGAGAAATTAGACAACACAGAGAAATAAAAGAGGTAAAGATAGGAAAAGAAGAAGTTAAATTGTTATTGTTCGCAGATGACATGATACTCTACATAGAAGACCCCCTAAACTCCATTGAGAGACTCTTAGATAAAATAAATAAATTCATTAATGTAGCTGGATACAAAATCAATACTTAGAAATTAATAGCATTCTTATACACTAACAACAAAATCACAGAGAGAGAAATAAGAGAAGCCACACTCTTCACACTAGCAACCAAAATGAAGTATTTATGAATTACACTTATGAAAGAAGTAAAACACCTACACAGGGAAAATTATAGTACACTAAAAAAGAAATTGAAGATGATTTCAGAAAATGGAAAGATGTCCCTTGCTCATGGATAGAAAGAATAACTATTGTGAAAATGGCCATTCTCCCAAAACTCTTATACAGATTCAGTGCAATCCCAATAAAATGCCATCAAAATACCTCATAGATATAGAAAAATCACTCCTAAAGTTCATCTGGAGCAAGAAGATTCCTAGAATAGCAAAGACAGTTCTAAGCAACAAAGGCAAGGCAGGAGGCATCACAATCCCTGACTTCAAGGTATACTACAAAGCAACCGTAGTAAAATCAACATGGTATTGGAATCAAAACAGAGTCGAAGAGCAATGGAATAGATTAGAAGATACAACCACAACTACAAACACACTCAAACAACCACCTTATCTTTGATAAAGGAGCCAAACAGGTTCACTGGAAGAACGACAGTCTCTTTAATAAATGGTGTTGGAAAAACTTTCCATATGCCGAAAACTAAACTAGACCCATGCCTATCACCGTGTACTAAGTTAAAATCTAAATGGATCAAAGATCTAAATATTAAAACAAAAACACTAAATCTATTGGAAGACAAATTGGGTAGAAACCTTGAAGACATATGGATAGGTAGAGAATTCATGACAGGACTCAAACTGCATGGGAAATACTTCCCAGAATCAATAACTGAGATCACCTCTTATTGAAAAGTTTCTGCATGTCAAAAGAAATCTCTAGCACAGTGAAAAGAAAACCCACAAACTGGGAAAAAAATCTTAGTGAACTCTCCGTCAGACAAAGGACTTCTGTCTAAAACATATAAAGAATTTTAAAAAATCAGACCCCCAAAATTCAAAGATCCAATCCAAAAATGAGCATCTGAGATGAATACACAGTTCTCAGATGAAGAAATACAAATGGCAAGTAAATACATGAAAAAAAAGTTCATCATCATTGATCATTAGAGAAATGCAAATTAAAACCACACTGAGATTCCATCTCACTCCTGAAAGAATGGCCAGGATCAAGAAAACCATCAACAACAAATGCTGGAGAGGCTGTGGGAAAAAAGGAACTCTCCTGCCCTGTTGGTGGGAGTGTAGACTGGTGCAACCTTTGTGTAGGTCAGTCTGGAATTTCTCAAAAAGCTGGGATTGGAAGTCCCATTTGTTCCAGCTATCCCACTTCTAGGCATATTCCCAGAAGAACTGAAACATCATATTACAGTGATATATGTGCACCTATGTTTATAGCAGCACAATTTGTAATTGCCATATCTTGGGAACAACCTAAGTGTCCATCAACTGAAAAATGGGTAAAATTTGTGGTATTTTTATATAATGGAGTACTACTCAGCCATAAAGAATGATCACATTGAGATATTTATCAATAAATGGGCGCAGCTTGCCATACTCATAAGTGAAATAAATCAAACTCACATGTATGAATATCGAATAGTTTCCCTATTATAAGAAATGATTCAAATATATAAAAGTATGTGATAATCATGACTCCCCATTACGTGGCTTTGAAGTTTTATAAAGTTTTCACTGATTAATTGGAATGGCTTTATTCTGGAGTGTTTGATATTATTGCCTGTGATGATATGAATAGCTATTCTGAAGAAAATAAGACATCATAATAGTTAGTGCTGATTTAATATCCCCTTTATTTGAAGTCCCACCAAACTGTTGTTCTTCTGTCTCCATTGGTTTTGTCATGTTGTATTTTACTGGATTTTATTATATGTGATAGTATAGACAAAAAAATTTTATAGGCAAAGAGATAATATAGAAACCATTGTTCGTTTTCCGTTATCTGGTTCTAAATACCCTGTAATACTTTCATCCTCTGGAATGGTTTCACACTGCATTGATATGTTTGATGCCATAGTATACAAAGTTGTACTCAAATTTTCAAGGAAAGAGACACTATGGTAACTACTATTAAGTCAGGTTATCTTGTGCTGAAGCACTTTGTTGCTCAAATTGCTATGCTTTGACTTGTATTGTTATGTTGTTATGTCCTCTTTTATCTCATTGTCCCCTTTTTTTTTAAAAAAAAAGATTTATTTATTTTATTATTATTATTATTATTTAGTTAAGGGAAAAAAATCAAAAAATTTGCAGGATATATTATAGTAACTTTTTTGATTTTCTATTAACTTGATTTGAAGCCCTGTATTGCTCCCACCATCTTGTTTTGACTAATTTTACTCTCTTCCGTTCTGTTTGATAGTATCAAGTTTGAAGGTATAGGCAACTGCTTTGAAGGCAATAATGTTCACTAAGATGCCCATTCTGGTTTGACTATTATCTTCTTTCGAAGTCCTGTAATGTCTCCAATATTTAGGTTTTATTGGTTTTGTTCTGTACTGTTTTGTTCAATTTTATTATACCTAATGATATAGGCAATTCTTTTTAAGGTAACAAGAGGCATTATGGTAACCACGGTTGATTACCTTGTAATCTGTTTTTATATCATGTACTATGTCCATCCTGTGTTTTAACTGACTGCTTTGTTTTTTTCATATTTGGTTTTATTCTCGTCCAAAAAAAAGTAATAAGAACTACAGGAGTTATAAAACCCAAAATGTGTAAATTTTCTTGTAAAAAAGAGAGGGAAAAAAAGTGCTCTAAAGGTTACAACTGCAAGTGTTTTTAGGTGTGTTAAGATAGATGACCATATTATTAAGTTTTTGTTGGATCACTGAACACAACTGTTTGCAGTCTCACTGTTTGAATGTCCACTTTGTATGCTTTAATTCTGTAACTTGAACAATTGTTTCTAGGATGACAGTATGTAATCTATTAACTAGTGATTTCTTACTATTTTTTTAAATTCTGTATTACTTGTACCCTTATACTGTTTTGTTTTATTTTGTTTCTCCTTTAAATAAATTTAAAAAAAAAACACTGAAAGACCTTTCTTTATTTTCAAATTCTTCCCCAGAAAAGGAAGGAGGCAGATGATGAAAAGTGCTTCTATAGGGTATGGCAAGTCCCAAATCTTTTTTGAAACAGTCACAAACAATCCTAACAAAAAAAAAAAAAAAAAAAAAAAAAAAAAAAAAAAAAAAAAGCAAAAGCAAAATATCTACTCAAGTGAACATTTGCATGATTTTTTAAGATACTCTTTGACTAGATTTCTGATTTGGGTTTGAAGAAACACACAACATGAAACCAATATTATGCACAGCAAGTTTTAATGGTGAACAAGAGGATGAGGAAGTTTAGAAAGAGATGTAAGAAATTTACAGTGTATAGCTTGAGTAGAAAGAATGTAGCACGGGGAATACATTCTACTGCAGTGATGCCATTTTATCTAAAGATAAAATTTTAAGACAAGATAGTGCAGAAAATAATTTCTCTCACATTTTATCACCTCTGTAACCCTTTCTTAAATTTTTGCTTGGTGAAAGTATGCACATACCACATTAAGAAGTGCAGAGAAGAGATACTGAGCATTTAATATGTTTTAAAAAATGACACTTTTTTCTCTAGCTTTGTATCATTCCCATAAGGCTCTCAAAATCAACCTTTTCTAAGATAGGAACCCATACAATTGATCTAGACAAACACACACTTAGAGAAAGTTATAAAGTAGCCACAAATCTAGAAAATATTGAATGTGGGTAGGGTTCAGGAAGGACAGCACCTAAATTTTCAGTTAAGTAATAGAAAACCAGCAAACTGAAAAGCATTATTTCATATTTTTGTGTTTAAAAAGAATTGCAAAATCATTAATTAATAACAATCAAAATAAATATTTAGCAATAATTGAAAATACCTACTACAGGTAAAGGAGCAGAAAATGTTATGAGGCATTGGAACTATCCCTCAAATTCAGTTTAAATATGTACTTAGTCACATCTACATGGAAAGTACATGGAAAACTAAGGAGCTTTAAAGTTAAGAGAGTCAATTTTTGCATGCACATGAAGTACTTGAAGAACCATCTAAACAGCTTTCATTGAAGCACTGATAATTATATAACCACTGAAAAAGTAAAATCCAAAGGAATAACAGATACCTGAGAAGGTTTCGTGGAGAAGGAGGACTTTAAATTAACTGATCTAAATAAAATGATTAGTGAAATTCAATCAGCAAGTAGGAAGACAGGAAGAATTAATTCTAGGTGGAAAAATAATTCGGAGGAAAGTAATTCATATTGCCTCACGAAGGTCAAAGATTGGTGAAGACAGATTATAATAGACAAACTTAACTTTATTTTGTAGGCAGAGTTTAATTATGAAGGATTATAGAGTATAATACCTCATTTATGTTTAGAACAAATACTATAGTTTTAACACTTTACACATAACAAAAGCAATCAGAATAGCATAGAACTAGTTGATTTAACCTCTCATGTAATTTAAATACTAATTCTAGGACAAAAAGAAACCAATATATATCCATTTTAAATATGAGGAAAGTGAGGCTGGAAATGAATGAAAGCAGAAGGAAGAATCATCAGAAAAGGCAGGATTAGAGCCTGAGCTTGTGGGCTTTTAATCAATAGGACTTTTCATTGTCTCACCATAATTCTATACAAAGTAAAACTTTGATCTCCAAAAATATTTAAGAAGAAATAAAACCTGTTATCTGGAGTTTACTTGAAAATAAAAATGGAAAAATAAAGGTTTTCTGTAATTGTTCCAGGAAGTTAAAAGGAAGACTAAAAGAAATGGGCAGAATAATTCAATAATCAGTTGTTACCAAAGCAACACTATAGTTCTTTGTAAGTCAGGTCATGGATGCTGGATCTCATTCAGGTGGTAATGGAGGAGTCATTAGCCATCATCATCAAGTGGCATAAGATGTGTTTCTAAAGGATGTTTTGGTTGTAGTGAGAGGAATGGTGACCAGGTGGTGGTGGGAATATTAGTTAGCCAGCTACAGAAGGAATCCATGTGGGAGGTAATACTGGCTGGGTTCAGAAGCTACAGATAATATGCCTTGCTGATTGGGTCAAAGGGTTACATAGGATGTGGCTTGAACAACTGGACCACAGTCATTCTACTTACAGAGTTCAGGACCAAAAAATGATAGGAATAGATTAGGACTTGTTGGCAGAATTCTTGTCTAATGGTTAGAGATATTGATCTGATACTGAAAAGTGAGATCTAGCCTGAAGGTCAAAATTTTTGATTAATTACAGCCACAGGAATTTTTAAAAAAAGATTACTAAGGATGAATATACAAAGTAAAAACAAAAGGTCAGTAAGACATAACTCTGAAGAATCTAGCCTTTCAATCTTGCAGGAAGAAGATAGTGCAAAAGGGAATAAAAGGAAAAATTCCAAAGAAGAAAAGCCACATGGGTATTCAGTAGTTACAAAAGTGTGCACAGTTGTCAAATGCCCACGAGGCTCCAGCTGGATGAAGCAACCACTGAGTACCAGCTACGCCTTGGGAAAAAAAAAAAAAAATGCAAGGCAAAATTTTAATGGAGGGGTTACTTTCAAATAACAAGGAAGTAGACAGCCTGTGTTGTAGATTCCTGATTTTCAAAGGCTAGGGATGTTGCTAATCAAGTTTTCCTAAGTTAGAGGGGAAACCCAGAAAACTAAACACCTTTATTTATGGAATTTACATCAATAAAATTATTATGCCCAAATATTTTCTAATTTAATTTAAGTTGTAGAGGTATTGATTTTTATGAAATTATGGTGATAGAAGATGGGAGTAGTTGATTTCAAATATTTCCTAGCTAAATCTATGTACTTGTTAGCTACTCTTAAAATCCGCAACCCACCGTTACTGCTAGTTAACTCTCGAATGCTAGATGCGTAAGGCACAGGTGTTCAAAAGAATGTTTCAGCAGGTCCTGAGAGGCACAGAGGAGGTAGAATAAAGGAAATAATACCTCATCCAGCAAAGGCATTTGCTTCCTCCTAAGTTAAAGTGCAGTTCTAAAGGGTCAGTAGAGAGGTATTTGCATTTCATCTGCGGCAGTTTCATTATGTTGTCAATTATTATAGTGCAATATTCTAATAGCAGTTTCATCACGCATTCAAATTGGAGAGAGGAATCATTTAGCCGCCACAACAAATTGAGCTCAGCAGGCCTCATTTCGGGAACTTCTGCAGTGTCAAGTGGTCAGTTCTTCAGTTTTAATTTCTAGATATATGAGATGCAAATTGCATGATCTTTTCTCCTCTGATTGTCAAAGCAAATGGCTGCAATTACATTCTAACATACCCTTAACTGGGAGGTAAATAACATTATCAGCTTGGGATGTGGTAGGATGAATCACAAAGAAAAGATTAATTATCTTGTAAAGGTATTGTATTATCTTAATTGTTCACATCACTCAGGCTTTTCTAATTAGAAAAGTAAATACCAGCCCAGGCAGGTCTTGCCCTTGCAAAATATAAAAAAGGCTAAATAACTGCATGAATTATACCTTTCAAATACTACCTATGCTTGATAAGGCCAACAATCAGTTTGTAATGTTTTCCCTAATTATATTTCTCCAAAAAGTGTAGTTCTTTTATAAAACAATCTCTCCAATAATACAAATATTGCAACGTGTTGAGGGTACAAGCAAGCCTGAATATAGTGCACTATTGTTTAGTGGTCTCCAAAATCTAAGACACTTTTCTCTATCAAACCTATTCCATGTGTCCTTTTAGCCCAGTGATTTATTTTAAAACTCCATGGAGATTATATGCAATCCCCTGGTTTTCTTCCTTCAAGCAGCAGCTGTCATTTCTAGTGCAGTGGATAAATTTAGTTCTCCTAAACAATCAGAATTGGATCCTGCATCCCAGAATCCTATCTCACTTGCAAGAAGTTTATCAGACTTTCCCATGAGTCACGCCAAAAGCCATATCCTAGACTGGCCTATGTGATACATAGAAAACCCTTCTGTCTTGAATTCTTTCCTTGATAAAATACCCAGGACCTATTAGGTATTCAGAAATACTTTCCATAGAATCACTTGTCTTCTGTTGGTCTTTGCTTTAAAGCAGTATGATCCACAGTTTGAAGATCAAAGATTTCAGGGCCATATGGATGTGCATTTGAATTTGACTGGATAATGATGAGTTCTCCAATGTTATGTAGCAGAATTTTTCTTCTCTGACCTCTTTCCTGATAGGTAAAATAAGATAAAAGCATTAATAACTTTTTTAAGACATCAAATGACACTATATGTGCTATACATTTAGCTCAGTTTGAGGCACATACGTGCTCTTCTTTACTTGCTGTATATCTGTGTACATAACCTGGAGACGCTCTATTCAAAGTTTGAAAGCTATCTCTGTAGTCAGAATCAGAAATGAAAAGTTCTTGTCCTTTAAAATGGTCACTTGAACTTGCCCATATACCACATGCTTCTCTGGATCCTGATCCTGATACATCTTCCCCCTTTGCATCTTCAAAGTGGAATGATTTGAGAGACCTGACGGGCTGTAACCCAGTTTCCGTAGCTGGTTTGCCAACTCGCTGAGCTGCAGCATTTCACTTAGGGCTGTTCCTTTTTTGACAGGAAGGCTGGAGGGAGATGATGATCCTAAATGCCAGGAGGATTTTCCACGTAGACACAAGGGAAGAAGACAGTGAACATCTGTGCACCGCATGCTGAGTAGATTTTGAGGGTGTGAAACTCCATTTATGGGTTCAGTTAATGGACCCTTGGGTTTGAGTACAATGTACTGTGGAAGGAAAGAGGGGTTAATTCATCCAGAGCTTGGTTTGTGAAACCAACTTTTCATTCTCATTTACATTTACATCAGGAGGACATCTTTAACAGTGAAGGGGTCAGATGAGATCACAGCTGACATGTATGATTTTATGAGCATAATCTGTCTTCTCCAGACAGTTGCCTGAAATGGAAGCAGACATGCTATTTGTCCCAACAATTCTATTCCCGTAATGTAACAAAGAGTTTCTCCACCAAATTTCTTTCTTCAATCACTTCCTCCTTAATGCTAAAACTTCTATTCAACCAAAGCCATTTAATGTTCTAACTCAGTCTTAATGTCTTCATATTCTGCCTCAGTTTTAAAGTTAAAATTTCTAGCCAGAAGTGATGGCACATTCCTGAAATACTAGCACTCAAGAGGCTGAGGTAGGAGGATCACTGTAAGTTGGAGACAAGCCTGGGTTACAAAGTGAACCTAAGTCCAGCCTGAACTGCATAGTAAGACCCTGTCTCAAAACGACCACAAATAAATAAAATAAGTAATAAAGTTAAATGTTTTTGATATCCTACCTCTTCCTTCACATGATAAAATAGTTTGAATGTTTTAAATATTAGATACATATCTCTTAAAATCTCTATCTCTGGCTATTTTTTTCAAAATTTACTTTAAAACAAGGTCTGAGATATATGAAGTTGATATTAATGATGTGGAGATTGTGACCTGAACCAGTCAGCTTACTTCTCTAAATCTTAGTTCACTTCTAGGTAAAACGGGCATCATAATAATTTATATGTTGTAGGATTGATTTGAACCCAAGGAAAATCATCCATGTGAAAACCTTCGATTTCATTCCTTAACCAATGTGCCTCATAAGAGTGGACCCAATATTTTGGTGTGTCCTATTCTGAGGAGAATGGTTCAAGGGACTTATGTTACTTGAAACAATGTTCCCCAAAGAAAGCAAACACATCAAACTTTCCCCAAAAAGCTTGAGTTTGTTTTCTAAATTTTCCTCCTTAGTCCCAATCTAAGAATACACTGAATAAAATAAGTTAGCAAAACAGATGATGGTTTAATACCCTGCATTTACTTCAACCAGGACAGTTTAGAAGAAACAACAGCTGATTGGTACCAAGGACAGTCTTCTAATTCTTAGGTTCATGTTAATACTTGCATAAGTTGTATTTTGTCTTAATGCCTTCCTTCTTCACCTGACTTCTGAATTCCTTTTCACTGTTTTCTAACATGTATCTACAAATCAAAATATCATTTACTCACCTACCTGTTTATCTCTATTGTGATGTTATTACCATGAGGTGGTATCATTTTCTCAGGTTAGTGAAGAACAGAATTTGCTTGCTCTTATGAAATGACTCCCTAAAATTCTTAATAAGATTCCTATTGTGCCCTTGATGGTAACTACTCTTACAGGAAAAGAATGCAAGCCATCCCAAAGTACTATCTTGTTCTCTTTGTGTTTGGTATTGTTTTGGATTAAAAACTGATGGTTAACACCAGCTGAATTAAATCACCATGGTGCTGAGCAGAGATGGTCCACCCGAGGAAAGCTGCCAATATAAATAGAGACATGAAGAAGGAGAAGCTAGACACTGTGATTTCTCTTACATGTTTCTGTTTGAGCCATTGGTTCTGCTGGAGGAGCTTGTTGTGGCTATTTTCCCCGGTGTGTGTTCAGCCATTGTCACTGGAAGAGCTCGGGACCTTGTTGGTGAGAGTGCCTGTGGTTCACTTTGGGAGAGCTCTGGTCCTTACATCAAGCATTGCTTCCTGGTTTTGGAGGGGAAGATGTGTGCTGTTTAATCTCCAAAAGCTTGTCACGCTGGCTTTCTGGCATGTACTCAACTGTTTTTATTGTCAGAGGAACTTGGGACCTTCATGTCACTGAGGATGGCTGTGGTGCTTTTTAGGACAGCCCTGGTTTTTGTTTTGAGCATGACTTCTCATCTCCAGAATAGAACCTTCAAACTACCATACCAGCACAGCTCCTTCACCCTGCTGCCATAGACTTTTAGCTTCCAAAACTGACCTTTGGGCCCTCCCACCACAGATCCATAAAACAGACTGGCATGAGTCCTTCTCAGGGGCTCTAAGCCTCCAGTTGGACTCATGGGAGGCATTGTCATGGACTCTAGGTTTTCATCTGGACCTATGTAGGACATTGCTATGGGATTCAGGCTGAATATTCTATGTCTTTAGTGTTGTGGATAGATTTCCTGTACTTTCTTACATTAACCTGGGTGACCATCATAAAATAATATTATAAATTCTGTGTCCTGATTCTAATTGTTCTCACAGCCACTGACTATAACAGGTATCTTCCTATACTGAATATGGAGAGGCTGGTTCTGTTTCTCCTGAAATTATTATCCTAACTTTTATAGACTCTACCAATGGATTTGAATGCCTCTATGCTCTGTACAATACATACTCATCCCATCAGTATTTCTCACTCAACATCTAACAAAATGGTTGCTCTCAGTACATTTCCATTCATATATGTAAATACATAGTGCCTAAGTATTTGGTGCTGAGGGTGGACTTGTGCACACCAAGCAAATGCTCTGCCACTAAGCCATATCCTGCTCTCAGTAACCTTACAGTAAGAAATGGAAAATTACTACTACCACCATCCTGTCCCAGACACTATCAGAGGTGTTATTACCATAGTGAGTAATGCGCAGTGCTTGTTCATGTAGAATTCAGCTTCTGTGTCTATTTATTCTTTAAATCTTGTTTTTATTGAGGACAGTGACTTTTTCTTAAGAACTCTAGGTTTTACTATCCAGTCATGTTGGGTGCAATTGTGAGTATTTAAGAATTCCTGGCTAATGCTACGGTGAGATGGTTGTAATCAATGAAGTGACAAGCAGTGGTTAAATGCTCTAGAACTTCATCCAGTATTCCTCTCTTTAGCCCATAAAAGGTTAAATATTACTTAGAAAACAATCCATACAATTTCCTGTCTGACTCTAGAAAATACAGTGCCCAAATAGTCATTCATATTCTTGTGTACAAGTCAAACTTCATCTATCTTTCCATATGAAGATAGCTGCATCTTGAAATAAAAATTCACACATAACATGGTCAAACTGCTTGTGTATGAAATAGTCTTTAAGACTAGAAAATGAACATTTTCCCAGTCAAGAAAAATGGAAACTTGCCTGGAAAAGTAAATGCCAATTGTTTTATTTATCTCATCAGCCTGAATTTCCTTGGGAGGGAAGGTTATACCTGTCTTCCTCATTCCTCACACAATCTCACTGCCTTATACAATGCCTAACACAGAATCTATGCTCAATAAATATTTAATGAAAGAGTAAATTCATTTGCTACCAACTTCCCACCTGGGAAAACCAAGTAGGTAGCAAGTAAATTTAAAAGAAGTAGGAAATTGATTCCTAAGATTAAAAAAGGCTATCCTGAACACAGTGGGAACATATAAGGTTAAATGCAAAATATAAATTAATCCATTTAGTCACACTTTCATAAATCCATATTTGTTGTTTGTCTGCAACTGATGGTAATTATTTTCTAGGTTTAAGGTATTAAGTAATGAACAGGAAGAACTGAAGTGCTGACTTTGTGAGATTTCATAAAGTTAGGGGACTTACTCTGCCTTGGTTCTTTAAGTTAATGAAATCTTGTTCAAAACCATCCAGCAACCCTTCATTCAAATGTCACTTTCCTGATTGCTTTTGTTATGTGCCATTGAGTCATAGAGATTTCACGGCTGACTCATGCAGTGGCAAAGTGATAAATCATAACCACCAAATAACCTCAGAGAAATTACAAATGCTAGAAGGCATTTTAGAGGACTGCCTGTGAGAAGCCAGGCATTTATTTTTGCTTTGTACCAACTTCTAAACAGTCCACACTCGATGGAAGTTGTCAGAGAAGTGAGAAGCTATTGTTATCTCCTTGCTATCTAGTGCATAGGTAAGACTTGTTTTAAGTAGACCACTGAGCTCCTTGTGAAATTAGAATAAGTTAAGAACTATAAATTCATAGAGACAGCAAAAAATAAAAGGTTTAGGGCTTTGGTGAGGAAAATTAATTATTACAAATATTTCATATATTTTCCTTAGCAAAATGCAAACAAACAGGAAATTAAATAGAAACCTTTGTTTCTAAGCATAAAGATATACTTAATCATCACTGAGGATTCAGTTTATCTTAGTATCATACCATTGTATTATGAGAATTATACACAATTCTGAAATAACATTCAAGTAAAAACACAATTAGACATAAAACCAAAACAATTTTTAAATGCATAGTTAAGACCAGTTATTAACCAGTTGTATATCTAATGATCACTTGTATACATTTTTTTTCAGTCTATAATGATAATCTCTCATCCAGCACCTCTAAATTTGTATGGGAATAACATTGATTTAAGGCAAATGATATCTCCTTTCATACAAAATTAATCATGATTATATGATATTCCAAAATTTGATTTAATTTGATACTTTAAACACATTGAAGAACATAAGCTATAACATGACAAGGCAATTTCAAAGAATATACAAAGTAAATACATATGTCTTTTTCCTTTATTCCAGAGAATTGGACTGGTGTATATTTCAAAAGATTTTTTTACTTTGTTTTTTTAAAGTGAGTTTTATTTCTAATAAAATTTTAGAAGTGTAAAAAAATGTGTAAGGTAGCAGGTCATTCACCTAGAAATTACATGTACTGTGCAATTTCACATCTAAAAACAAAGAGCAAGTAACGTGAAATTAGTGTATTCGAGATACCATCCACTGGGCTGGCGATTTAGCTCAGCGACATAAGTACCTGCCTTGCAAGCAGGCGGTCGTGAGTTCGATCCCCGGTACCAATAAAAATGAAAAAGACAAAAAAAAAAAAAAAAAAAAAAGAGAGACACCATCCACGTCAATTCACTTTCTGCATGCCTAAGAAGGAAGAAAATGTAAGTTATTTACCAACTAAGAATACGTAATTAAAATCATTTGATGTCTTTGCAGTAATATAACATTCTTCTGGTGGACTCCTAGAAGAACACAGGCATATTAACATTGCCATTCTCTTAAGATCTGTGCCAAATAAGAAAAGCTGAGAAGGCATCCTCTTCAAAATTCTGAAGGAAAACTAGCCCTTAAGCAGGCACTTTTGGTGCAGTATGCATTAAAGTGTTTTAATAGCATCCATTTATCATTTTAACAGCAGCATTTACTAAAAGGTGTAGGACCAGGTGCAAGGGAAGAAAGCACATAATGTATCCTGGGGCTGAGCTTTCAAAAGACAATGTGAAGCCATGTCAAAAATGGGAAATGCTGTCCTCTTTCCTTTATTTGCTTAAAGCATGTGATTTCAATCTTCACTCAATGGAGACAAAACTTTTCTTCAGAGAAATGTCAGTCGTCTTTTGTATAAGGCAATGAATGAAATGAGACCCAATCACATCAGGTTAATTTAAGCTTACATTGGAAACTTTTGACTGCTGGCCATGACACCAAAGTCAATGTGATAATGGTAATAATGGATATCTTAAAAGAAAAATCAGCTTACTTTGTTTCCACATACATTATCCAATGGAATTCTCCTAAAATGACATATTTTATATCTGTATGACATGGGTAACCTGCAGAATGCTAAACACATTTACTATCTATATAACATATGGAATATATTCACAATTTTTGTAGTCTAGCATGCAAAATAACTGTTTAAAGTGATGTAAATTTGTGCACCCTTTAAAAAGAATAATGCGATCATTCCAATGATAAATTTTAGCAAAAATGTTCAACATTTGCTTTCCTTCATAATTCTAACATATTAAGAGTCCTGTATGGCATTTATTGTTAACTCATTATACTGCAACTAATCTTGAATTCATAAATAATCTGTCTGTCTCCTGTTACACACACACATACACATATACACTCATACACACATTCAATCTTGTTTTTATGCTGTCAACATTCTTCTACCTTCAACCCATGAAAGCTTTTCTTCTAGCCTTTTACAATGTTTGTATTCTGGTAGGCAGTTTGGTATCATGTTAACACTCCACATGTACATGACCGAGGTGGCTCATCTGCACTTTAAAAAGGAGAATATCATATCTGGGATATGAGTTTGACACTGGCCCAAAGTATTCATAAAAATAATGAAAAACAAATGTTAAATAACATACATAATTAAAGGAAATAAAACAATAAAATATTTGAGTCTAGGACAGTGGGCCAATATTCAGTTCAATGATTATGTATAGAAAAATGAAACTAGAAATCATGTGTGACTTCACAGTTGTTACCAATCAAGAATATTAGATATGGAGCCAGGGATTTAGCTCAGTGGCATAAGCGCCTGCCTTGCAAACCCATGGTCATGAGTTTGATCTCCTGTACCAAAAAAGAATACTAGAAGTGAAATTTCCATGCATCGTAGGATCACAGTTTGATTCCCATTTGCTGGTCCCAAAGTTTAGTGAAGTACCTAACTCTATCTAGCTACACTACAGATTGTGAACTTTTCATTAAGGACCAGGTAATGTATATTTTAAAGATGTACAAGACCTTTGTTGTACTTACTGGTCTCTGCCACTGCAGAAAAAAAGAATGAAGGCTACACTTTTATGGATGAGTGCAGCTGTGTTTCAATAAAACTTTATCACAAAGGAAACATTTCCAAGTCATGCCTGAGGTTTTGCTCATCAGTCTTTGGGCTTGTGTATTTTCTTTCTACTAGCTCATGGTTCAGATCCGATGCAGTATGTAGCAGTGCCTGAACAGCTTTCCTTATCTTTCCTTTTGAAGAGTCAGAGGAATAAAGAGGATCAAAAATTACTATGTACTAGCTTATCTTTTGTCCTCACTTTCACATGGAGCAATCTGAGGCTAGTGTGGTGAAATTGCTCCTAGATTCTATGCATAGTTCTTTCTTCAAGGCTCATATTCTTCCTTTTTGAGGTGTGAAATTTATTTTTAGACATGTCTACAATCTCTCTTCGAATTCTCAGAACTTCTGTAACTGGATAAACTAATCTTATAGTCCCTTTGTCCACTAATTTCTACAAAGGAGTTAATATAAATATCACCTAGTGTTAAACAGAGGAGTGTTATTTTTCTTATCAAAATGAGACTCTCAAGACTAAAGTGACTTGAATGTACAATGAAATATATTCCTAATTATACACTGAATATATCACGCTAGGCGTTATACAACATAGCTCATAACCAATTATGTTTCCTGAACCTTTTCATCTTTTCGTAATTCTCAAAAATTCTCTTCCATATAAATTCATAAATAATTCTCAAAAAAAACTCTTTATCCTTTTTTCTATCATATTTCTGTAACTTGCATAATATATCCATGAATGCCTAGGGCATGTTTCCTATCTAGGTCCTATGCTGTCAGGACTGGTCTGCATTGCTTCCAGAAATGAGAAGCTGTTATTACAGTCTGTGACTCAGCACTAAAGAGAGCTTTAGTGATTTTTTTCATGCCTTTATAATAATAAGAATCTCACATTCCTTCTTTTACCTCTGGTCTAGTCCTGTCCTGATCTTTGTCACTAAGATCTCACCTCACAAAACTCTTCTCTCATGAAAAGTCAATAGTAGGAGAAAAAGCAACATAGAAAATAATACAGATAGTGATTCATCTTATTCTCCAGTCTCACTGTATGGTACTAAGCATGGAAGTGTTATAGAAAGAATCAGGTAGAAGAAATGTAAGCTATTAATATCATACTATAAACCTAGTTGTCTCAGAGTTGAGGATTCAGAAGGTAAAGCAAATACAAATTCCTCTTAAATGTTAAACTGAAATATATAATTCACACAATCACATGCAGCTACAGTTTCTTGGAAAAAAAAAGTCACAGTGCACACACTTGGACAGCTAAAGGGTCCAGATATTTAAAGTCACACAAAAATTCTTCCATATTCCACTTATATACTCAGAAACAGATGTGCACCTCTCTGCAGTTCATGTTTTTAAACACAAATAAGAAAGCTTCCAGAGAAGGACACAGACTCAGACTAAAAAGCCATTTCCCAGCAAGCGACACAGCAATCTTTACTTTGACTTTGACTTTAGCTCTACAGCTGTGGCGAAACTCACATTATGGCTGTGGGAAAGAAATTGTTCCTAGGTGAGAAGTAAATTATCTGGCTTGGCAAAAAAAATGTAGAAAAGGCAAATTCCACCTGCTTTTCTCTAGGCAAGATATTTTTGTTCAAATATCTCCCTGCCACCTAGTCAAGTAGCTACCCAATCAATGTCTTGCTTCTGGAAATGATTTCAATTTTGCATTCTGCATATACTTCTGGAAGCTTACATGTAGAAATACACATGGAGTCTAAGGTCCACAGCACACATTTTCTAATTCAATAAAAGAGAGAATTTCAGAAAACTTCAAAAGAGAGTTCCTTGATGTCCTGACTGATCCATTCATTGATTGATTTATACATTCACTTCTCCTTTTGATTAACAAATGAGCCCCACATACATATAGGGCACCAGGCAATATTTTAAGCTCTTGGACTCTAGTAGTGACACACAAGATGAATGTTTTTGCTCTCTCTGTAAAAGACAGAGAACAAACAGATAAACAATTAAGAAATAAGACTCAGGCATTCTTATTCATTCCTATTTAGCACATGTTTGGTATTTGAGAAAACTTCTCAGAAGGTCCTTTATGCTAAAAGACACAAAAAAGAGGACATCATAGCTTCTGCCCTCCCATACTCACAGTTTTATGGGGTGGCAAGTATTCAAGCCACTTAATATAATATAAAACATAACATTTTAAGTTCTATAATAAAGATACAAGAGAACTATTAGCAGAACACTAGTGAAAGCATTTATGGAGAAAGTTTGAAAAAGATGTTGATGATGATTAATATTCCATACCCTTCTTGCTTCATGCTAAGCAGTATTGTAGGTACTTTACGCTTTTGCAGAGGCAAATTCATTTAATCTTTCCAACACTTTGAGATGAGCATTTTTCCAACCCCACTGTACGTGAGCTGACATTGAGACATGAAGATGGTACATCACCCCGAGGTACAGACACAGCATGTGAGGCAGCTATGATTCAAATCCTGGGAAGATGTACTCAAAATCCATGCTTCCAAACACTGCTCAACATGGCCTCCCAGGGTAAAAAAATTTTGGCAGGTAAGGAGTAATAAGCCAGAGTCATCAAAGGCACAAAGTTTGGAAGTTTCTAAACATGTACGAAGAAGGATTTGACAAATTGGATGGATAATCCCTAAAATTATAAGTGTGGTGACACTGGAGACTGGGGAAAAGAAAATTATCCTGGAGATGTCATCTATCTGTGCCTTTTTTCTTTAGGTAGACAAAAGTGAGTCTCTAAAAGTATATGAACATGTAAATATAATACCACTATTAAGAAGAGTTTTGTGGGGTCCGGAATTTACCTCAGCGGCATAAGTGCCTGCCTAGCAAGTGTGCAGTCACAATAAAAAAAAAAGAAAAAAAATTAAAAAAAAAGAAATTTTGTATAGCACATACTGCCACACTTGCTCCTTGTGATATATATATTATATATTATTATATAAAGTTAAAAAATATTATCACAACTTTGGAGATGAGAAACAGAAGGTTCATTGATGATGTGAAAAAAACTAGAATTTGAACTTCTATAATTTAAACCACTACATAATTTCCTTTATTTTCTCAGAATCTAACGCTCTAGCAGAATTGAGCAGGTGATAAGAAGACAGAGGTTGTAAGCAAAGAAACTGACAAATCATTTATTAGTTCATTTATATTATTTTTTGGTGTTTCAAAGATTCACTTTTGCATACTAATATGTTCCCTTTGAAAGTCTCAGCATTGCTACAGTCATCAAGACTTTCGGGGCCTATGACTGCAACCTCGTTCATAATATTTCTTCCCAACACTCATAACTTCAGTGGTTCCTCTTCACAAGTCTATGCACGGAGGGATGTTAGAGGATGGTGACAGACCCAATCTTTCTCTCTGTGGTATATATGTCTAGAGAGAAAGACAGTAAAGATAATGATGAAAGTAATTCAGGAAAACAGAATGTGCGAAAGTCCTTCCCAGCACAATCATCTAACCCATTTTAAATTTAGTTCTAAAAAAATGAGAGAGAAAAGGGAGGTACGGAGAGAGAGAGTGTAAGGATGTAACAAGAACATTCACTAAAATTTCCGATCTCTAGTAAGCATCATCTAATTAGAGGTTGATGTCTCCCCAAAATTATAAAATTGACTGGATCTCAGAGCTGTCTTGCAGCCACCTTGAATAACTTCACTGAGGCTCAGGACATGAAAATTACTTCAGTGCATAACAGCCCTGGCTGCACAGGGTCCTGAAAAACTGCCAGGCTCCTTCCCTCACATCCAGCTGAAGTTAAAGACAGTGTATGAGTTCCCTCGAGCTTCTTTTTCGGCCTCTGTTAAGGATCTCAGTTGCTAGTCAGAGTGCCTATATCAAATGCTGGTTTCACTTCGTACAAATAATTCAAGAAAAGACTTGGAAAATTTTGTTTCTACCCACCCAGCTCACAGGATGCCAAGAAATAAACTAGAATTTCCAGGACCATCTGGATTTACTTTCATTTGTGCAAGAAATGGTATACTAAAAGTTCAAGCAGTGCAAATAAGAAAAATAGTAATGAATTATTTGCAAAAAAAAAAGTTAAGATGATATAACGTTGCAACATTGGGCCCCAATGTGAAGAATACAGTCACAATCACAAAAGGTAGTGTTTACATAGGGGGAAACATAACTGATGACCAAATGACCTTATTTTCTTGGAAGTCCTTAATTTATGTCATCTAATTTTGTTGGAATTAAACTTACTTGGTGGAAAATGTCATTGACACTCCTATTTGTAGAATTTCATATTGAATTCTACAACTGAATAAAGTTAGGAACACATGTATATTCATTCTTCGTTGAAGAACATTTTTTAGTTTCCAGTGTGGTCTGGGGCTCCTCACAACATGGCTGCTGAGTTTCAGGGTTAGAGAGAGGAGAGAGGATGTGCTTAGTAACATTTTATATTGGGGTGTGTGTTTGTGTGTGTGTACTGTAGAATATATATATATATATATATATATATATATATAAAACATATGGAATATATAGAGTAAATGTAGGAAATTTGTAATGTAGCTTAATTTTTATAACAATTATTCTACTATATTTTGTTCCATGCAAGAATATCTATGATGTTCCTGCATCTAAGGAGAAGAAAATTAGACTCCTCATCTGGTTGGTGGAACTGCAAGTCTCTGAGAGAGCACATAGTTATATAACTATTTCTTTGTCTATTTTTAAATACAATTATCCTTAATACATAACTCATATACATATATGAGTGATTATGTACTCTCATATACTTGATATACCCATTATACATACTTTTAACATTAATTGGCTCTTGTGTGACTAGCACCAAAAACAGCAAGTGCTAAACAAATTGGTTGGGCTGGAAAAGGTCACAATGCATGAGGCAATCAACTCCAACAAGTTCCAGCTTGCACATCAAGTACCAAGTACATGACTAGAATTAGCACAAAAGTTTCATATCAAAATGCATAGAGTATCACATTCAATGGGTTTTGAAACAGCTCAGTACCAAGATACAAGTACAAGCATATGAATACACAGATTCATGTATAGGTGACTACTTAAGAGAATGCAAAGTCTAATATGGAAAACCAATTTATCAAAGAAAATTTAGAGTCCAACTATCATTAACTTCCATTCCATGCTTAAAGATCATTTTTCCTGACCTATTGGATCTTAGTACAGCTATTTCAGAAGCACTTGAATTTTGAGTATACTTCACATGCATTATATATACTGTATACAACCTACTTCAAGAAAATGAAACAAAAAGAAATAATCTAAAGAGGCAGCGGTGACAAGAAAACTCCGGTTGTGGTGTTAGATGTGGTTCAGAATCTTGACTCCGCCATTTACTAGCTAAACAACAGTGAGCAATTTATTCAGCATCTTTATGTCATAGTTTTCTTATCCAGAAAGTGACAATATTGTTGCGTTTCCCATAAAACTGTGAAGGTACAAGAAATGGAATCTGTAATCTACTTTATATAATGCATAGTACGTATCTGTGCAATAGAAAATTTCACCAAATACAAGCACATTTTTTTATTTGGAGAGAAAATCAAAACATAAAAAAGGGTAGAAATAATACAGAGTTTCAAAACAACACTAAAAAATTACTAGTTGATAAATTATATATTGTTATCTTAGAAGTAGTTGTTCAAGTTACAGAATCAAAGCATAAAAATTCGGCAGACAAACAATGACAATACAAACTATTCTGTTTAACAAACTAACAAAAATTTACTAGTATGGTTATCTATCTTGAACACTTATACATATGATTATATTCTTTAGAGCACTTTCCTTCCATTCATTTTTATAGTATCTATTATACATTTTGGATCTTATTACTCTTAACATTTTTATTATTTTTTTATACTAAAGAGATGATGCAATATTTACAAATATGAGTCTGACTTACAATGGAATGTTACTCAGCTATAAAAAAGGATGACCTTGAGGCTTTTATAGGTAAATGGAGGCAACTTGAGACTATCCTCATACGTGAAATAAATCAGGCTCATAACTGTAAATATCACAAACACTTTTTTATGACCTATAAGATTTTCAAGATTTGCCCCTGGGATGCATCCTTGGTTCATCTTATACCATACTCCTATCTATAAGTCCACTTAGAATAATTTGAACTCTGAACTCTGCCCTAGTATTTTCACCTTACATTTTTCTTGGCCTCAAAGCTAACGTATCTGTTCTTCTGAAAAATCCTCTCCTCAATAATTGAATGGTTAATTCCTTCCCATGATTCAAGTAATTTAACTCATCTCACTGGGGAGGCCCTTTCATGATCAATCTCTTACCCAAAGGATACTTGTTCCTCTCAATAATTCTTTATCATATTATTATATTTATAATCTTCCTAGCAATTCTGTATGCTCAAACTTATCTTTATTATGGATTTACTCATTTTTTAATTATGTACTTTCCTCACAAGATTATGAGGTGCGTAAAGACAGATAAAAGCTTGACCTCCTTTGTCCTCTTTCAGGCCCCCAAACGGAGCTCGGTAATTTTAAATTCTAACTCTATTTGGATGGATGAAAAAAAACATGTACACATATGTGTTTATGTGTGTCTAATGAAGGTAAAGTAAAAGAAAGTGCAAAGTGGAAAAATTGAAAGGGAGCAGTACATCACACGGCATTTCTGTTGGAGAGATTGAGCTGTGACATTTACTTTCTGTCCCTCATGGTGGAGAGGTCAAATAACAGTAACAAGATAACTGCCTCTTGTTAGCCAAGGGGCTCACCCTGGAGATGTGTTCAGGCCATGCTGCGGTGAAATCAGGTCACCTTTCTCTTTTCCTCGATGTTCGCATCTTGTCCCTCAGATTCTAAGCAGACATGGACTAGGGATTATCTCTCTTCCTCTAGCTTCTGTTCTTCTGGGCTTAACTCCGGGCATCTGGTTAGACGTCTTTTTATTGAGAAAATTTGCCTTCCTTTCCCAAGAAATGTTTCAAAAAAATCGCAAAAAGAAATGCTTGAACATGCAAATCATGCCTCCAAAACAATTCTAAAAATTATCCACACTTGCACACAGATAAATGACAAATCCATTGGATTATTTTTGCTTTTTTGTCATCTATACTAGAGCTATTTGGCAACTGCATATTCATCAGTATATCAGTGAATTCATGCGTCTGTGTATGACGCTTCTAATTAGCACATACAGTGAAGTCTGGAGAGTCTTCTATGTAGCATTCTGTGGCTCAGGTTTAAATCAAAGTCTGTCCTCGAAATATGTGGGCAGCTGTTATATGATTTAAATTATATATATATATATATATATATATATATATATATATATGAAGTTGTTACTTAGGAATTGTAGAATGAAACATGACTTCATCCCCAGCACAGATGTTCCAGGTCTGGAACATTTTGCACAGTGCCATTAGAGACTTCATATCCAAAGACTCCTGGGGTGCTGCCTGACTGTTTTGTTTAATTAATAGATCTCTTTGCAACTCAGGAAGAAAAGGAGTCTGGGGACTAATACTGATGTGCAGTGTCAATCACTTCTTCACCTCAAAACTATTATGGTGCCCCATGCAGTCTTGGACAGGTCACCAGACCTCCGCAAGCCTTAGATTCCCTATCTTAATTAAAGAATCTTTCTTTGTTTCACAAAGAGGTGTCAGAGGACCCAACCTAATGAAACATAAGAAAGTTGTTTGCTTTCTGCAACCTTATTTTTTAAATTCTGATTGCTCTCTTTTCTTTATAATCACCATGAATTCAGGCAATAATAATTCTGGATTAGAGTTGCATAATGATATTCTCACAATGGTTTAATGGCACTAAACAGTTTGCATTTTTCATCATTCATGTTCAATCAATCAACATCAAATTTAGTATTAAGAAATTCCATAGCAGCTTTTACATTTCAAATTAAAGAGATCACAGGACAGAATTTTGCTCTTCCCTGCTTATCAGCTATTCGCTTTTGTTCCATGAGCCTACACACTTGGAGACCTGAGAGCATGCACATAAAATACTAAATATGGTGCTTACTACATCAGCCAAGAAAGCACCTTTGTTCATGCTCTGTTGATTTACAAAGTGATCAGTGACAAACAATGACTAGTTTTGCAAAATGTCACCTTCAGCTATTAAGAGGGAACGAAAATCAAAGTGTTTCACTAAGTGATCGCTGATGGCTGCCTGTTTTCCACCAGTGGGATGTGATTTCCCAGTGTCCTTGGGAGAACAGCAGCACCTCCCTCTCTACACTCTCATCCCACTGCAAAGTATTTCCACTCCTGTGGCTTCCTCAAAGGTAGAGACTTCCTGTTCACTTAGTTTAGTTCCCTAGTGACCTAAAGTCATTTCATCTATAGAAGACTGATGACTTCAACCCTCAGTCTTGAGCTTGAATTGCAATACAAACCAAATTAGATAAAATAAATCAATAATACCCTTGCAGGCCAAATTCACTTAAGTAACATTTACAGTACAATTGCCCACTTTGCCCATATACTTTAATCCATTAACACTCTACATTTGGCACCTGAATAAATATGTTCCTCCAGCTGAATACAAATGAACCCTTAGGATTCCATCATTTTGTGCTCCATGAAAGGTTTGTAAATTTTCGTTTCTTTAAAAAATGATCTTTAAATGAAATAAAATGCTGGGAAACCACAAAGCTGAGTTATTTGATTAGTTACTAAAGTATCCTGATAGCACTCATGGATGATTTAGAACTTGATACTACTATAATCATACGGACCGTTGTATTCATACCTCTTACAGTACAAGCTTCCAAATCAGTGTTTGCATTCAGATTCTAACTTGCAAAGCAGACAGTAGGTAAGGAACAACAAACACAAATGTGAAATTATGATACTGAAAATTTGTGTATTGTGTACATAATAATAATAGGACACCTTTAATATGACTGAGGTTGATATTGTTGCAGAAAAAATAATATCAAACCAGATGGAAGCCTAGTTGCACCAAGGAATCTAAAAGGCAATTTTACTTGATCATAACACCATCGCATTTGGTGACAATTAACACTGTTCAAATCACCAGCAGAGCTAGTTTTGAGTCCAGTTTAAATACAATTTACAAGCGGGAAGTACAAAGCAGATGGCAGGTTACTACATGATTGATTACATCAATGAAGTCACATATTGTCAGGCAAGTGAACTCTAAATAGGTTTACTTAAAAGGAATTCTTTTCCATAATATCCTGGGGACAAGGGGAAGAAGTTTGAGTGGAGCAAACAAAGTTAAGTTTCCCTGACAGGGTTACTTCATCCAAACCAAAGTCCTGGGAACAAATTGTACCAGCACATTATCAGAAGAAAAGCAGTTGGACCCAGAATTTAACATGGAGTTTACATGATAAGCAACAGGAACAGAGGCAGAGGCTGCTATTTGTTATTTAATTTGTTATAATATGTCTATAAGTTCACTATTCTATAACTGAATCTTTACTATTTATATAATTGTGTCCTTATATATGTATAATGGTACACTTACAATATAACTAAAGGATCTTTCATATACCAATCTATTGCAGCATCATGTACACCACAAGTGAATTAGTCCCTCCAATGGCCAAACTGTCAAGGGATTAGAGTACGTTACACTGGGTGAAGCTATATACATAAAACTTCATTCAGTCATTAATCTGAACTTTGGAAGGACTATCAAATGAATTCTTCCAAACCAATATTAGAGCCACAATAGTGTCAAAAGTTTTTTTCTTAAATGGAAAGATGTGACATTGAAAACAGAGTTTTAAAGCTTCAGTCAACAGGATAAAAGGCAGTCAAGGTGCAAATTAGGCACAAGTCTGTAAGACTACAACAGCAAAATGAGTGACAGTAAGACTAGTGACAGTATCCTCACCAGACATGCATTTTAAGGTTTTGAACTAACTCTCATTTTGAGCTTTTCCGTTCTTATCCTGTGTCATAGCAGGCTACTATTTGGTAAGGTTTTGCTTACATGGCACAGCAGCAAAGACAGATGTTTTAGTTAGGAAGTCTAGATTTAAGCACTGATATTGATACTTTCTAAGTGACTGTTGTAGGGTCAAACATTTTAGACTTTTTTTGTAAAATGGGCACAATAGCAAGACCTGATTCTTAAAGGTTTATGATGGTAAACTAAAGGAGGGAGAAAAGCATTGAGACTCCAAGGGAAGGAGAAAGAATGAATGTTTACATGTAGTATGCCTGCTCACTACGGCCCAAAGCTCACTGACCCGGAATCACCGGAATTCATCTGTGAATTTGCAAGGGCAAACAGAAACACCAATAACACTTATGATTTGGAGGCAGATTTACTGGCAGATTTATTTTACAGATCAAGATCATTTCCAAAATATCAGGTCCTGATCTCTGGTGGTCCAGGGCTTATATGTAATAAGCAAGCAGGAAGTACAAAGGCAGAATGGCTTGTCAACTGGGGATTGGTTCATACAATATGCATCACAGAGACCGACTGTTTCTAAGAAACAAAAGTAACAGGAACGGAAACCATCAACAGACTGAGGGAGTTGGAGGCATCTTCTGCTACAAAATGAACACAGTAAATTAGGTGGTCCTAATTTATGTGCTGCTCATATTCTTGGTCCTGTTCCCTATGCTGATGATCTTAATATGTGGACACAGAGTTTTTGCTTGATAATGAGCAGAGACCATGATCCAAGTGTTTCATTTGGTGCTAAATTTAAAAACATCTAGCCAATAAGAAAAACTCACTGTGTTAGACTTGAATTAAAAGTATGTTGGTCTCCAAGATATCACCTTACTAAGAGATTTTTAGCATGTAATTTTTTTACACTTAGTTTTCATCATGATGATCTAAAAGTCTCATCCAAATAACACAAACTGTGTCCTCTAGCCAAAATTACCACCGATAGATATGACCAGAGTAACAAACTGGGAGGCACTGGGGAATTAAGTTACTCAAGACTGACCAAATGCATAGCAGAACTTGTGGGCAATAGTTGTATATTGAACTGGACCTTACAGTTCTCTAATATTTGAGACTAAATCATTGATTCAATTTTAAAAATTATAGTGCAGAATAATTCTTGGATTTATCTAGCATATTATATGGATAGATATCTAGCATATTATATGGGGGGAATTAGCTATGAAGGGTGAGAGAGAGAGCAAATGTTTCTGCTACAACCTGAGTCACATAAAAAGCAACTTATAAAATGAGCATTTTAATACACAAAGCAAAATATTTCCACTGCTTAAAAAAATAGTGCAAAATGTTGGCAACGATAGTTTACATCCAAATAGTCATCTAATTGTTTGTGAATGCAATATAATTGAGTCTGCATTTTAAGAGCTTTAAGAAAACCAAGCAATGTAACCATGAGGTTTCATGACATTAAAAACAAATGATTTATATTGAGTACTATGTTTAAGAAAAACACCCACCCAACAGTCAGTTAGATTTAAGGTTTTGACAAATTGAGCTGTTACATGTTTTGTTTTGTTTTATTTCTTCTTTGAATGTCACAAAAGATAAACCTCATTTCTTTGGAAAAATTCCTACTCTATTTCCTTAAAATAAACTTTAGAATAGAGCCACACTTGTCAACATGACATTACTAATTACAAGTTACTGTTAATTGTATCAATCAATTCTCAGTAGCATTTACAGTACTGTCATCACCTCTATCATCAAAAGTAATGTCCAAGCAATTTGAAACAAGACTAATTGACAGACATATAAATTTATACTATTACTGAAAATTCTTCTGTCAGGAAACAAAAAGTGATTCATAATAACCTAGATTAGGACAAATAGAAACATACTCTAAGAAAAATAATTTTAAATGATTGTAAAGAATTTAATAATGAGTCCCACTTTTGAATTTTTGAATTCTATTCCTCATTAAAAAACTGACATAACAAAGAATTAAGCAGAGAAACAAGTTATGAATCATACATTCCATGTAATCAAACTCTAGACAATATAACAAGAACAAAATGTCAGCTCTAACTACCTTGTTGAATTCCCCAAAACTACGACCTATAAGACATTTATATTCATGTGGTCATGCTCACAACCCAAGGAGAACAACTTAGGTAATTAAAGGATATCCAATAGAGACAAAATTAAATGCAAGATATTCTAACTTTTAAAACAGTGCTTTGGCCATAATGATTAGCTTGCATCTCTTTGCCTTTCATTCACCTGGTTGGAGCCCTGAAAGTCCTGCATCCTGGAAGATTTCCTAATCCTGCACAAATGAGAAGTTTATCACTCTGCCTTATAATCTGAACTTCTCTTTACTGCTGACTTTCTCACCGGAATGTTCCTCTGACTAAATTAAAAACAGAGCAATGATGCTCTGACTTTATCTTGCATAAACATCACCTGGAAAGCTTGTGAGAGCACAGTGACCTGGTCCCCATTCCCAGGAACTCTGATCCTGAACACTGAAGTGGAGCCAATAAATTTGCATCTCTTAAATCTCACAGGTGATACTGATGCTACGGTGTCAAGTATCATGTTATAACATGGCTGTGAGCTTCCAGGACTTTCTCCATTTACCGATTTCCCTCTCTACACCATGAGTTTCATTTTCAGGGGGGCTTATTCATGAGCAGGTTATATGAATTTCTTTGACGAAAGAATAGTTCATTTTGGCATAAATTATAACACTAAAACCAATGAAAATTTTATTTAATAATCTAGCAATTTATACACTAAAATATATGAATATTTTATTTACATGGATTTCAGTGGTTACTTCAATTGTAAAACTCTACTAAAATGCTAATTCTTTAGAGGAATTAACAGAAATAATTATCCAGACACAAAATGTGTCCACCCCCATGATTTTATTTCAACTGTAACAATAGGATAGACACTAAGGTTTTTGTAAGGGAAACTACGACTAAATTTTATTACAGGGCTCTGATTCTCTGACACCAGTTTGGTTATTTTGGACACTAACTGTCCAGAGTCAGAGGACATCTGATAGGTTAAGGATTGAGCTCCAAAAGAATGTCCCTACTTCATGTCCATCTAATTGGTTGTAAATTTAGAGGTGTTCAAAACACTTTCCAAATTCTATATTTGCTACAGTAGCTCGTAGAGCTCATAAAAGCACTACTTAGATATACTGGTTTATTTAAACGATGTAACTCAGGGACCACTATGTGGACCAAAGACGTAGGACAAGGTATGGGGAGGGCCAGGAACAGAGCCTCCGTGACCTTTCCATGGCCTATTCTCCTAGGGCTCAGTGTGTGCCCAAGCTCAGAAAGCCCTCAAACTTGTCATTTAGCAAGTCTCATGGGCCCTTCATTGTACAAGAATGACTGATACATTACTGACTGTTTGTAATCAAACTGCCTTCACTTCAGTGTCAAACATTTTCCCTTATTAAAAAAAACTAAGTCTACCCCAATAACATTTGCCTTTGTAGAAACCTCTAATCATTGATTGGTTTCCCAAGAGCTAAAGACAAAGATAAAATATTTATTTATTTTAGCACAGCCAAAACTTACTCTGTTTTTATTTATGCCCCTCAAACTCTAAAACCACATCACGGAAATTAAAAGTAAGATATGTGGTGAAGGATTTAGAATTAAAAGCCATAGTTTTATATATGTATGTGTATATTTTTTCCTTTTCCCATCCTTCCTTTCTCCTTTCCCGTATTCAAGTTTCTCCTTCCTTTTGAACAGTTTCCTCCAATTTCATAATACCCTTTGTACATTTTGGATCTTATTCACTCTTGCGTCAGGGAGAAAACAGGATGCTTACACAGGCAAGTGTGACTTATTTCGCTCATGAGTCTTAAATTGCATCCTATAAAATCTCAAATTTATTCTTCTTTCTGGCTGAGTAGTATTTCATTGTATAAAAATACTACACCTTTTTATGCGTTCCTAAGTTGATAAGCATTTGGGTTGTTTCCAAGTCATACTATTAGTTTCTGTTAGCTCACTGAAAAGAAAAGGTTGTGCATACATTGTTTGATTCATTTTTCATGCCTACAAATTTTTTTCTGAGCAACTGCTAGAAAAATATCAATATATAATGTGTCAGCTATTGTTACTCTCCTATTATCTTGTTTTGAAATTTTATATCTTTTTCTTGTTTTTTCTTTTTAAAATAAAAAACAAATTTTTAAAAAAGTCACGATCTTGCTCCAACACCTCTATAGATATCATTTGAATGAAAGACCATAAATGTCCATGATCTGCAAGGTTGCTATGTTCCACCTACCCCAGCCACTGTGTAGGAAAATCAATGAACACATTTTACAGAGATTGTTCAATAGCAGAAGCTGAAACTGAGAGAAATTCTCTGGATAAATCTATTTAACTAGAATATCATACTTCCTTGGCATTTCATTTTATTGAATCCTGAGTGTACTATTTGCTTAAAGAAAATTCTTACAAACTCAACATCTTTTTATAAATGCTGACATTCATGAAGAGCCTCTAACCCATTCCTTTGCTCTTTCTCATGTAATAAATCCAAAGACAAATGCATAAGCATGCTCACTCACATACACTATTCAATCTTTGCAGGCTACATGTGGGAATAAAGTCCCAATATTTCCTATTAAGTTGAAAATACTGTCCTGTTCCTGATCAAAGTTATGTTTTTGCTTTTTTTTATTATTTTCATCAATATAGTCGAGGTTTCCAAAGTCTTTTCTAAATGAATAACAACAATAATATCTGCAACACTGACATGTTATTTATTGAGCGTTCTTATAATATTGACCTTATGCTTTGCAATTTGCTTTCGTTATTATTCTTAATCTTCACTGGGGCCACGACTAAGGTGAACTGCGTAAGGCTTTCACTGTGGATAAAGATTGGATCATCAAAAACTGAGTCATGGAAATAAATGATGTTGGCTAGGGGTAGACCTTAGTGACAGAGTGTACACTTAGCAGAGACATGACCCTTTTCCCCAGCATCAGACCAAATCAACAGAGAGATGAAAAAAGGAAAAATGATATTTTAACACACTAAAACTAAAATATAAATGATTATAATGGCCACATTGAACGTATCACAACTTTAAGGAAAGGATACATCAGTGCTACTCAATTTTCCCTCTATTCCAGCATGGCTTAGCCCAAAAAACATCATAAAGTGTGTAGTTGAATTCTTCCTGCTTTATGATGAGAAGTGCAGAAAAGTTAAGAAATGTATCCAGGGCCCTATGGAGCCACTATATCTAACTTCGTAGGTCTTCCCTTCTGATGGCACAGTGCTTCTCAATCACCAAATTTTTAGAGTATTTATTCATGTGATTTTGAGGACTACCATGTCAACAGTTTACTGGAAGGACTCATAAGACCTCAAAGAAAGCTTTTACATTTGTGGTTATATTTTAAGACAGTGAGAGGATACAGCCAAAGGAAAAGGTGAATGAGGCAGAACTTAGGAAAATTCCATATATGGAATTTCCAATTATCCTCTTCCAGTAGGTCCATAGGGTTACCTCTCGGCAATAATTTGTGACAACATGCTCAGCATTGTTGCCAATCAGAGAGTGTCACCACGTCTTGGTATCCTTAATTTTTGCTGGAAGTCAATCACATAGACCTGGCTTATTGCTAACATGCTGTACATTTAGTCCCCATCCTCTCCAAAATGAATGGACATTGCTTGATTTCAAAGCTTTATAATTAGTCATGTTGTTAAACTACACCGTGTGGCCCAAGATCTCAGGTAAACAAGGTATATTCAACAGAGAGGACATTCCAATGGCCCGGAGCAACTCGCAGGAGATGAGGTAGAAAGCTAGATCTCTCTTGATCTAAGATTAATGCCTTATATCACAATACATCAGCACAGTGGGAAGGAGAAAAGCTGAAGTTTAAGTAAGAAGATAGATGTCATTTTAAGAAACAGAAAATATTAATAATAAATAAACGAAGTAATATAACCACATAAAGTTATACAAACCATGTATCCCTTACCTGAAATGCTTGGGACCAAAAGTGTTTCAGATTTATTTATTTATATCAGGTCTAAACACTTCTTATTTGAGAGCATTTCCGTTTTCATATCAGGGATGTATACTTGTATTTCATAATCACCCACACTGTGTATAATGTTAGTAGAATAAGTAAAAGAAATTCATTGGAATGGAAAACAAATTTGAGCTAGCAAACAATGTCCTTCTCAGGTTCAATAAACAATGGAAAGAACACCTAATCTTTATGAGCAGGATGATTTATTTTAAATTTTTAATTCTATCTGTACATGTTTGCAGTTCATGTAGTTTAATAATCATCCTGGGTAGTGGTTACATATTACAGCTCTTTCTTTCTTTTTATTTTTAATTCACTTTCCCTTCCTTCCCCCTCCCTCCTTTTCCAGTTCTTCTATCCCAGTTTCATTCTTATGGATATAGTATTATTAATCTTAGCTCATGTTTTGCTGTATAATACCTACATTAGTTTGAGTTATTAGGTTCCTGTATATGGCATATCTTTACCTATGTCCCCTTTCTCTTCCCACATTGCTCATCCTTGTTCCTTTGGGTAACTTCCTTATTGCAAAAGATCCATCCCCTTGTCCCTTTTTATCCATTCTTTATCATTCTGTTTGTACTTTGCCTCACTAAAATGAGGAGTATTTAAGTTTGTGTGTCTGGTTAATTGCACTCAACATTATATTTTCCTGGCACATTCATTTTCCTACAAATTGGTCAAATTCACCATTCTTTAGAGCAGAGTAATATATATATATATATATATATATATATATATATATATATCACATTTTCTTTACCCAGTCATCTGTTGATGGATATATAGGTTGCTTCCAGAATTTATCTATTTTGAATTGGTTGATATAAACTTGGTATGTACTTGTCATTGTAGTATGATGATTTGACCTCTTGGGAAGATGAAAAAGGAAGCCATTTCCATTGTCAGTGGGAACGGAAGCCGGTATAACCATTAAGAAATCAGGATGAAGATTTCTCAAAGAAGTGAAACCAGAAATTCCATATGGCCCACCTGTCCCTCTGCTTGGTATCTTCCCAAGAGACCTTAAGTCATCATGCTACGGTGATTCGTGCATGATTTGCTTCTTAACCTCACCTTGTGGCTTTGTGAAAGAAGGTGCCATATTGTAAAGGCATTTAATATTGAAGCCAAGAGATCAAAGAATGTACAATCATTTCCATAAACACTGACTTAATAAACAACATCCATTAGAGACCACAGCTGTTCCACAGATCCTCAATACATTTCCTTCAAATGTTACAGAGCCATATTCCTTTTGCCTTAGCCCGGGAATTACAAATGCCATGAGGTGGATGGTCTGTAGGATAGTGTTAGGTATCAGATTTAAAAACTCTTATTTTAGTAGCTATTAATTTAATGTGTATTAGAAAAATTTTAGAAGCATGTTTTAACATGCTAGACAAAGTACTTAAGCTTTAAAGCAAATCAATTAAAAACACAGTCACTTGAAAATTAACAAGAGAAGCCAAACCTGGATGAGGCAAAAGTCTAGAAGGAAAGAAAATAACTGAAGGTATTGAAAGTACAAAATAGTAGCATGTAAATGTTATTCTATTTTCTTAATTAAGAATATGTTTCATATATGTTTCTCAGAAAACCAGTATCTGACATAGAAACCTAGCCAGTTCAACTTAGGTTTCTTTTTGATTTAAGAAACCAAAGCCTCACGGTTGCTTCTTTTGCTAGAGGAGAGTTTTGAAGGGGAAAGTAGGAAAAAAAATTCCTTCTAGCAGAACACAGAAAATCTAATCACTTTGAAATATTTTTAGTCTGAATTGCTTAGCTGATAAAAATTTTCTTTTCAGTTTCTCCTAGTGCTAACCATTATCATCAGCTGCCAACAACCATCCTTTGTGTGCCTGCAGATTGTATTTCTTACCTTGAAAATCAGTAGGAGAGCTGAGGTTGGGGTAAGCTGCATGGCTGGAGGGTATCCAGCTCCCCAGGGATCCTCTCCCACCTCAGCGTGACTTTTAAGAAATGGTCTCTCCTCTCTGGACCTCACTTGCACCTTAGGGAGGGTTGGGCTGATGACCTTCTCAACACATGGTGGGAAGAATGAGTTCCTGTCTGCTGGCCCCACGAATCTCTTGAAATGCAAAGAGAGAGAAGGTGAAGAACAGCAGGGCAGCTGGCTGCATCTGATCACACAGAATGAGCAGAGCAGGTGGCCAGCTGATTGAACGCAAGGGCCCATTCTGCATGCGGAGGGAGGTATGAGCTGTGCTTGGAAACTCCTTTGCTGTGATAGAACACAATTAAAATGGATGAACAAATGTTAGGGAGTAGGGAAACTATCAGCTGAATTTTTCCTCTTTTCCTTTACTTTGCAGTTTACTTGTTTATAATGGAATAGATGCAAGGCAGTGTTGAAAAGACTGGATTTTAAAACTCATGCACTAGAAAAGCCGAGTGACTGGTAAGAAAGCCTTTAGGATGGATAAGCCACTTTCTGAATATACTAGTTCCTGTGTGAAAAAAATTACTAAACTACCCCAAAAGGTGTTTCAGCTTCGATGAGGGTAAATTAATACTAGTGACCTCTTGCTTTATTAGAGGCGGTTAAATGAGATAATGCAGTGAAGCATATCATATTGGGCACATAATTCTGTCACTGTTACTATTATTATCAGTTTAATTTGAACTTTTTAAGTTGAATTTCCTTAGGATTGGGCTGTATCAGAGTAGCAGAGCAGTTATGCACAACAGAAGGCCCTGGATTTTTGATCCAAAACTTTGGGGGAAAAAATTGTCTTTCTTCATTTATAAAATTGCAACACAACCGGCCTTAGAATATGTCTTTGCTGAAAGCACTGTCTCTTCACTTGGACCTAAAAATGTTCCAAGAGTAACCAAAAGTATGATAAAAATATTAGTATCTGTCTTTATTTTGTATCTGTCTCCTCTGACCCTGACTCTTTGGATGAGATTTCTGCTCCAATCTGCATGTAGGCATGTTAATCATTTAAGGACTATCTGTCTAAAAACTGGTATGTAGATCGATTAGCTCTATTTTTGTCTAGCTTCTTCATCCCTCTTCAAGTAAAAGCACTGAGATAACAGTAGGGAAGGTATTTTGAAGATTAATGGGAACATGATCAACCAGCAGCTTTTACAACATCCTCTTTCAGACACAGGAGCAGTATCAGAAGTCTCCTTTCATTGTCCTAAACCTGTCCGCAAATGTGAGATTTGCAGTGAGGCCACCCCCTGAAAAGATGTGCCCCTAAGCAGGAACAACTGCTTTGTGATGGAAACTGAGGCTGCACCCTAAGCAGGAGCAACCATCTCATGAAGAGAACCAACTTGCCCTTCAAGATGATTAACAACATCTCTGAAGCACCTTGCAGTACCAGACCTGAGATAATGACTGCAGTTTGACCAAGATTGTTTCATAATGCATAACTCCCATCCTTATTCCAGCTTCCCTATTCATACCTGACGTCATGTTCCTATGTCTAAAGACAGGACTGAGAACTCTTGGTACCATTATTCTATTAAGTTATTTTTTCTTTTTCTCACTGTTTTATTTTTCTATTTGGTTTTGGGGACAGCTACTTTGTGTCTGTGTTATGATGTTAATATGAGACTCGAAATAGACAACAGAACTGGCCATGGTGTCACCTGTCTATAATTCCAGCAGCAAAGTCAAGTTGGAGCCTAGCTTGGGCAACTTAGCAAATTAGCAAGACCCCAGTAAGAAAAAAAGAGGATGGCAAATGCTTACCCGGGAAACATGATCAGTGAAAAAAGGGCTTTATAAAAAACAACTATGAGAGGATCCCCAACTTCAGGATTAAATTTAAAAGGTACAACTGGATAAGATCATGTGACTAAAAATAAATACAGGCAAAGACATGTAGAAGACAAGCCATTAATGTAGCAGGAAAATATATCCCCACCAAGTTCCTGTTGCACTTCTGGTTGTTTCTGTCCCCTAGAAATGGCTGGTCACTGTGATGTATAGCCAGCCACTATGATGCATTTTGGTAAGAACCAGTCCCTAACTGATGCATCATTCTACTTCTGTACTTCCTGCTTGTTTATCTCATATAAGATCTAGACCACCAGAGATTAGAGACTGATATTTAAAGAATGATCTCTAGAAGTGCCCATCAATGTAAAAAATTCTGTTTCCAAAATGTGTTTTTTTCATGTTTCTGGCTGCCATAAAATTATAACCAAATAACCAACAACCAAATGTGGATATTTATATTCCTAGATTTTAGAAAGTTGAAAAACACACAAAAAATAGAATCTATATGCTATGGCAACAGAGTATTATTTACTCTGATTTGCAGCCAGAAAGGCATTGAGCTTGAATCTTTACTATGACTTTTTTGTGTGTGAAGCAAGGTCTCACTGTGTAGTACAGGCTGACCTTGAGCTCATAGAAATCCTTTTGTCTCAACCTCCAGAGTGCTGAGAATAAAGGTGTAAGCCACCATATCTGTATCTACTGCAAATTTATGAAGTATCTCTAAAAGTAAATCAAAAGTGTCTCCTTTCAGTATTAATTAAATGAGAAAAATGATCAAATCTAGCTCAAATTATTAATCTGGAATAAATACACATCATTAAATCTCCAATTTATTCTTACATTATATCATTCTTACATTATATCATAATAGACTATAATTGAGGAACAGATATGAGTTAATTTTTAATAATGAAAATAGGTAACTATATGTGCTTTATATCTTGGTATCTACAAAGGTAATATGAAAAGCATTTATTACTGAAAAGTGGTTAATCTCTCATACTTTATGAACTCTAAACTACTGTGTTTTCAGGGATCAATGTACATATGTGTGTGTGTGTGTATATATATATGCAGATTTGGATGTTAAAATAAGAAACAAAACAAGTACATATCAAGTGTCACTTTGTGCCTTTTGAAGGCAAAGTTCCTTACTATGTCATAACCTATTATTCACTAGAATGAAAATAGAATTTTACAATTGAGAATAAAATTTCCATTACAAATAGCTAAAATAGTATCATAAAAAGAGGAAAGAAAATATAAAATTGGAAGCTTTAAAGCCAAGATGAACTTAAATTTAACAAATAGAACTCAGTGGAACTCATGTAATAATGAATGCAGATTTATTGTTTTAACTTGGACAGATGAGAAATATTCATTCTTAACATAATTTTTTCCTTAAGTATTTCAAGTATAACTCGAGACTTACCTTCTAGGCCACAGGAAAAAGTAGACATTTGAATCTCAACTTATTCATTCCAAACATTTTAAAGGAATAATACCTGATCTTTAAATTGTCCTGGCCCAATATGCTAGCCTGACTGCTTTTATTAACACTTGGGTCTAAGAATCTCAATTATTATTTTTTACAGTCCATCAATAGCAATTGTGTGATATGCAGTTGTAGAAAACTAAATCTCATCTATACCATGAGGTCCATCAGGTTACTTAAATAAATTTGAAATACCCTAGATACAAATCCATACTCTAGATGTTTTATTAACTCCTACAGGTTTTCAATCGGTTGTAATTACTCTAGAGATGGCTACGTTAATATTTCAAACATCTCAATATAAATTTTCTTAGTGTTTATTAGTTGCCATAAGGGGCACCATAAATAAACTTTTGTTGAAAGTCACAAAAGTAGATTTGTGGAGAACATTTTATTAAAAACTATTATTTATAAGCTCAATGTTTTAATGCCTCTGTGTCAGTATTAGAGATCTACAGGTCTTAAGTATCTGTTCCTCCCAAAATATAAAATCACAAACCACGTACCCTGATCCAACTAGAAGTCTAACCGGTTCTTGTATTGGAAAATCATTGAATTTCCTTGAAATGAGCATATGGAAAGTATGCAATTCTGCAAAGCAGTCTTCACTAAGCATACAGAACAGGTTGTATAATTGTATGTAGTTGTAAACAACGTTGGCCTGTGTGAAAGAGTTTGAATATAGACTACTATCATTGAAACGTAATACTTCATAGTGTTGCTAGACTATGTGAAAGCTAGTTTCATTTATTCCTAATTACTGGAGGCAACAAAAACGTTGAAAGCACTTGGCTCAGTCTGCAAGCTAATCTTTATCTGGGCTCGTGAAACTGTACCTTCCATAAATAATACACTTAAAAATATCTCTTGTAGGCATCTTGTCTATTTATGATGATTTTTCTATTTTGAAGAGAATAAAAAAGAAAATAGTAAAAACAAAACAATAGAAATGACATACATAGGATTTCAAAACAAGATGGTGGGAAATCAACAATCGTTATTATATTGCATATTGTTACCTTCAAAATAGTTGCTCAGATTATAAGATTACAGGCATGCAAAATTGATCAAACAGTATAAGCTCTGTTATTTTCCATAAACTAATAGAATTAGTAGCACAATAATCTTAGCTATCTTGAATACTTACATATATTTCCCCTCTCCTTTCTTTTCTCTTTTGTCCTACCCCAGTTGTTCTTTCCCTTTGAGCAATTTCCTTTTGTTTCACAATATCTATTGCACCTTTTGGATCATCTTTACTCTTTCTGTCTCTTACACCAGGAAGCAATATGATGTTTGCACATGCGATCCTCATTTATTTCACTTATGAGTTTGGTTTCTTGATGTGATGTGTCCATTTACCTACAGAGACCTCAAGTTTATCTTTCTTTAGACATGAGTAATATTCCATTGTCTAAATATATCACATTTTTTTATCCACTCTTCTATTGATGGGCATTTGGGTTGTTTCCAACACTCAGTTATTGCAAATTGTGCTACTATAAACATAGGTGCAAATGTATCACTGTGGTACAATGTTTTAACTCTTCAGGGAAAATAGCCAGAAGGGGAATAGCTGGGTGAAATGGGACCCCTAATCCAAGTTTTTTGAGGAATCTCCACACTGATTTCCACAGTGGTTGCACCAGTCTACACTCCCACCAACAATGGAGGAGGTTTCCCTTTTTTCTCATAGCTTTACCTGCATTTGTTATTGGTTGGTTTCTTGATGATAGCCATTCTTTCTGGAGTGAGGTATAATCTCAGTGATGTTTTAAGTTGAATTTCTTGAATGACCAATAATGTTGAACATTGTTTCATATATTTGTTTGTCATTTGTATTTCTTTATCTGGAAATACGTGTTCATCTCAGATGCCCATTTAGGACATGGTCTTTGAATTTTGGGAGCTTGATTTTTTTTCTAATTCTTTAAATGTTCTAGATAAAAGTCCTTTATCTGAGGGACAACTGACTATGTTTTGTTTCCTTTCTGTTGATTTTCTTAACCTTCTTGCTTTTCCCTCTGTTGGCAAATTTTTGATGTGCAAAAATTTTTTAATATGATGAGAGCCTAGTTTTTTTCTTTGAAGCATAGCCCATGTAGTTTGAATTTTGTTCAAGAGCTCTCTGCTTATCCTTAAGTCTTCAAGATTTCTACCTACCTTTTCTTAGACTAGATTTAGTGTTTCTGTTTAAACATTTAGATCTCTGATCCATTTTGATGTTTAGTGCATGATGATAGACATGGGGATACTTTTAGTCTTTGGCATGTGGAAAGCCAGTTTTTCCACTATCATTTATTACAGAGGTTTTCTTCCAGTGAATGTTCAGTCTCTTTGTCAAAGATAAGGCAGTTAAGTATGTTTGAAGTTGTGCCTGTATCTTCCCATCTATTCCATTGATCTTTGGCTCTGATTTTTTGCCAGTAACATGCTTATGCTCTCACAGTAGCTCTGTAATATAATTTCAAGTCTGGGGTTGTAATGCTCCCTGCCTTGCCTTTGATGTTCAAGATTGCCTCTAGGTCTCTTCTGGTTCCAAATGAATTTTAGGAATATTTTCTCTAGATCTGGGAGGCATGCTAGTAGTATTTTGATTGGGATTATATTAAATTTGTACAGAAATTTTGTTATTATGGCCATTTTCACAAATTTTATTCTTCCGATCCATGAACAAGGGATATTTTCCATTTTCTAAAATCTTCTTCTCTTTCTTTTACAGATTACTGTCATTTTCACTGTGTAGATCTTTTGCTTCCTTTGTTAGTTTAATTCCTAAGTATTTCATTTTTGGGGGGGTGTTATTATAAAGGGTGTGATATCCCTAATTTCTCTTTCAATTAGTTTGCCATTGTGTGCAGGAATGCTATTGATTTTTGAGTGTTGTCTTTGTATCCAGCTTCACTGCTAAATTTGTTAATCAACTCTAGTAGTTTTTGATGGACTTTTGTAGTCTTCTATGTAGAGTATCATATCATCTGCAATAACGATAATTTAATTTCTTCTTTTCTTATCTTTATTCCTTTTCTTTCTTTCTTTTGTCTAATTGGTATGGCTAATGTTTCCAGAACTATACTGAATAGGAGTGGTGATAATGAATATTTTTGTCTTGTTCCTGATTTCAGAATGAAAACTTTTGGGTTTTGTCCATAGAGTACGATTGTTGGCTTTTGGTTTGTTAAAATGGCTCTTACCAGTTTGAGGTAAAGACCATCTATTCTGATTCTCTCTAATTTATAAGTGATCTGTTTGTTTTCTCTAACATCTTTTAATATTTTGCTCTCATGCTGAATTTCTTGGATTTTGACTGTTAATGTGTGGGTGTAAATTTATTTTGGTTATGGTTAGTTGGGGTTCTACATGACTCACTCATCTTTATGTCAGTTTCTTTTCCCATGTTTGGGAAGACAACCTTCTATTTCAAAAAATTATCTCACCTTTAATTGTCAATAGTACTGAAGTTAAGAAATTCTGACCAATAGAAATAATTGGAGGCAAACTCTCAGAAACTGATAAAACTTTATCTTTTATATCTTGTTAGGAGAAGCTATGACACACATTCATTTCAGAAACATTGTTCTCTCCATGCTAAGCTCTTCTTACCCACACAAATAAAAATTATGGTAGGGATTATCTTCAGAATAATTCATGAGTTACATAAATCTCTTAGTTGCTAAGGAAGCAAAGGAGACCATAACAAAGTTTCTACAGACTTTCTATCAGGAGTCGCATGTGAACAGAGATGTAGATACTTGTATTCACAGTTCACAGAATATTGAAAGCACAGAATACATCTGGTATCAATATTCCAATAAAGTATTCCTCCTTACCTTTACTTTGAAGAAACTACAAACTCAACCCACAGGTTTGGGGACACTGAGGTTACCTTTTCCTTATTCTGACATTTCTCCGGAAGACAGGAGGGGTAGACAAGCATGGAGGTGGTATATAATAATGTCAATAGTAATGATGGAGATGATGATAGTTATTTGCAGCTTGAGGGTCACTTTCTTATATCCCAGGCACTCAGCTAAGAATGTGACTTATATTACAGCTTTTATATTCCCTCAAATTCAGAAGATATTTCATCTCCTATATCAATGAGTAGGATACAGAAGTGAAAGGAGAAGACTTTAGGTTCCTGAAGTTCACAACAATATTTAGTAAAGGAAGAATTAGAGTTCAATGTACAAATCTCTAAAACCCAAAGACAGAAAAGTTCATTCACAAAAATTTTATTCAGTACTTTCCGTGTACCAGGTAATTATTTTGGGTATCTAAAGCAGAAAGCAAAAGAAACACATATCTCTTAACCATTACATTGTCTTGTCTACAATATTAGGATTTCAGCTCTCCCACTGCAATAGACCAATTTCTTTAAGTGTGGCTGGAGTGGATTATGAGAGATTTCTTCACTGCATATACTTCCATCATTTAGTTTCCCAAAGTAGGTCTCATTATTTGTGGCTCTCATTCACTTTGTAGGTCAGCTAAACATAAATATTAGATCAGAGAAAAAAATCTTTCTAATTTTCCCAACAAATCAAATAAAATGTCAACAAAAATTTTAGAAACTAGAACCCAAACTCTTAGAGTATGGGTACTTGGGAAGGAAATCATTTACTTGAGGCAAAATTGTCCTTTGCAGTCTGTAAGAACAGTTTACTAAGATCAGTGTTCTTTAATCATGTAAGACTCATTCTTCAGGCAGTAGATCCAGTGTTCTCACTTTCATCCCTGCAAAACATATATTGACTCTCAGAACTGAGGGAATGTAATTGCAGGTTAGCCTGATGAAGAGCTGCTGTGTGGAGCCTGAAGGAAAATGTTATTTGTAGAAATCTGTTGATTTTATCTCATGGCAGAAATGTTGTCATAGTACTGCAAGCACTAATCTATGTTAATATATTAGCAAAAATGATAATGTCACAGAGTTGTCATAGGAAAGTGCTCAAAAGTACATCCAATGGAAAGAAGTGAAAGAGAATTTCAAATACTGAGGAGCAGAATAAAGCCCCTTAGTCTCCACATGTGCAGCCCACAGCTTATAGTTGTTGTTACTCAAGTAATATACTCTCTCCTTGGAGAAATGTAAACTATTAATCAGGGACTGCTACAAAATGATCAGAAAGCTAAGCTTAAAAATTAGAACAAGCGTCTAACCTCTGCTCCATTTCTTACCAACCATGTAACTCAAATCATTTGAAGGTCAGTTTTTTCACCCACAAATATAGAATATTAATCATGCTTATATTGGAGGATAAAATAAAATAATATACATAAAACACTTTAAAAATATCTCGAGCCTTCTACAATAAATATTTTTTCTATTAGAATTGGCTACCTCATTAATTCAGATGAATGTATTCAACCAGTCTTCAAACACCTGAAACTGGAACATCTCCTGTAGATAGTATTACCTATAAAATATGACAAAAGATGGTGTACTTTCCAATGGCCTTTCAAGTTCTAAGAAGCTAGAATCTCATCTATAACAAATAGATAATGTGAAATTTCAGAGTCTCTAGATTTTCGTGAAGGCCGTCCACAGCAAATCCCTAAAGTATTAAACTACTTGTTTGTCAATACAGAAAAGAAATTTGATGCTCACTTGTTTGTTTCTTCATAAATAATGGCCATCAAAATTTAAAGAAAAATAGTGTTACATAATAATGTCAAAGAGAGGATTTTAAAAATGGGTAGGTAACTGGTGCTACCTACTGAACATTTTATATCCTTACATGAACAAGAACATTTTGTCACCAGTTCTGTGTCCTTGAGCTAGGGAAAAAAAATTGTTACTACATGACACTCCAGTGCATTGAAATATAAGACAGATCATAAAATCAAGTTTTAAACTGCAAAAGACCAAAGAAAGAAACGAAAATTAACTCAGGTAGTCAGAAAATAAATTTGAAAGGGCAAGGAAATATAAATTACAGTGGAACTACAAAACTGCAGGATGAAGGAGTGTTCCTTGTGATATTAGCATGACGATAACTGAGCTTCTAAGTGCTCAATCGATGAGCAGAGCCACCATTAATCTTTTGTGACAAGACTCTTGGAAGTAACCAAATTGTGATAGTCCGAGACTCTGAATATGCTGTATTATAGTCAGGATTGAAGATTACTTCTGTATACAGTAACTGTTGTATTGTGTTTTTCCATTGTAGTAAATTTCAAGAGAAATGGCTTTCAAAATCTGTCTCAGTAAAAGTGATTTAGAAAAAATAATACCCAACCAGGTCACTTCTTTTGTCACAGTGTTCACTTAGATATATTTGGTCTTGAACTGGTTTTTCAGAAGGGCAGTTGCTATATCATTTAAAGCTGAAATACGAATTGAGATGCCTGTACTTGGTCTAGGTTTTCTAACTAGGTTTTCCCCTTGAATTGTATAATTAGTTAAATTTGCACATATTCTACCAATATCAATTTATGGAATTTAAGCTCTTCCTGAGAGAGATTTTCAGGAAAGGGTTAAGATTAGAGATAGACAAATCCAAATCTAAACTACTGTCTCCTGGATAAAAACCAAAGTTATAGTAAACGGTCAGACTTCCCTTACCAGATGAAAGAGAGAAAGAAAGGCTCACTGTCTGCCACAATAATTATAGAACTTTGCAGAAAGTTGGACAATGAGAGAAGGGTAATAAAACATAAATTACATCCTTCAGATCATGTTCCTATTAGTAAAAGAAGGCCAGTAGGTCCTGTGTTTCAAGAACCTCATTCTGTTTCAACTAGTTCTTATTGTATGACCGGAAGAAAGTTCTTTAACTTCTCTGACTCCTACTTACACCATTAGGTGCATATAAATAATAGTACCTATTTCACTTAAAGTTGTTCTGAAAACTAAACAGTATAGACAGAAACACTTCACAACCAGTTCCTACACACAGCAAGTGTGTAGTGAGGGAAGGTGCTTGTGGTGAGGTGAATGGTGGCTTCAAACTATATGTTCACATTTTGGATCTTTCAAAATTGATCTTATTTGTTTTGTAGATTTTTTTTATTTAAAGAAAAAAAGGAAAACAAAAAAAGAGTAGAAATAATACAGATTTTCAAAAAATAACAATAAGAAATCACTAGTTGATAAATTAAATATTGTTATCTTAAAACTATTTGTTCAAGTTACAAAATCAAACAATGACAGTAAGATAACCATACTGTGAAGCTTTTGTGAGTTTATGAAACAGAATAGTTTGCAGATATAATTTGGAATCTCAAGATGAGATCATCCTGAAAAATCTAATGAAATCCAAAATGCAACAAAAATTTTCCTAAAACACAGCACAAAGGTGGAGGCAGAGATTGCAGTGATGTGGCCTGGGCCACGGGAGACCAGGAGCCTTCAGCAGTTAGGGCAAAGCAAGGAAGGGCTCCCCTCTAGAGCTCCGGAGGAAGTCTAACTTGCAGCAGGATATACAAAAGTTAATTTTTAAAAAATCAGTTAATGATGAAAATCTTCAAGAGAGAGAAAGAGAGAATGAGAGAGAGAGAGAGACAGAGACAGAGACAGAGAGTCCCAGCTGAATGCTAATTTTAGAGACTAAAATCCCAAATCTGCAGACATCATTTCTGCGACCTAGACCACCATAATATTCTGGCATGCCCATCTCAGACTTCCGGCCTCCCAAACCTCCAGGACCCAGTCGGGGTATTTTGCAGCCCTAGAAAATTAATACAAAGCTATTTTTAACAGTTGTGTTGACAATTCACATATCATATATTTCAGACATTTACAGTGTACAGTTTTGTGATTCAGAGTATGTTATCATATTTTTAAAACATTATGGTGAATACATATAGCAAAGTTTGACATTTTAACTATTTTTCAATATGCAATTCAATTAACTAACTACACTGTTGTGTAACCATCACCTTCAATCTACTTCCAAAACTTTTCATCACCCAATCAAATACTCTACATTTAATAAACAATAAATCCTCGTTCTCATAACCTGGAGACTGACTTTCAAAGAAAGAGCTCTGGAAGTGTTCTTTCATCTAAACATTGACAAATAAACAGCGAAACACTAAGTGTGGTAGAAAAATGCACTAGGCAGAGAAAGCTGCAAATACACAGCCACTGACCTGATTCAAAGGAGGACAGTTGGAATTTAGGGCACTAAAAAGAGTTCAGTAAGACTAGAACTTACAGTGGAAAGTGAGAAACAGTACGGAAGTAGAGCTCTAGGTGGAAGGAGAATAAATCATTCTGCGAAGGGCTCACTAATCCATGTTAGAGTTTGGACTTTATTGGGAGGGGACTGGTTATTTAAAAAGGGTTTGTGAAGAGAAGTAACATAATCATATTGCTGCTGCATGTAGAGAAGTGCTTGAAGGATAAAACTGGAGATAAGGAAATGTGGTAGAAGGCTGCTGCAATAGCTCAGATAAAGATAAGAGTATCTCAAATAAGATAGTGTGTGGGATAGTTTGGAGAGATATTTAGGAGGTAGAATTGACTGATGATATAAGAAGCAAAGAATAGAAGGGAGTTAAAGATAAGTCAAAATCTTTAAACGTGGTACCTCAGGGGCTGACTATATTTTCATCCCGATGGAAGAATTGTGCTTTATAAAAATATGATAAGTTCAGTTTTGACAATATTAAATTTGATAGAACTTTCTAACAGAACATTTAAATATTCCTAGATACCTAGAGGGAAGCTGATATTCAATACAGACAAGAAGTATAAACTTGGGATTTATCAGCTTAGAGATAATTGCTGAAGTTTTTGGAACGCTGGAGTCTTTCCAAAATAGAGGAAATAGTATGAAAAAAAAAAAAAAGAATGACAAAGATGGTCTGAGAAATATCATTTGTGGCATCGGCAAATGTTAGAGGACACAAAAAGGCCTGGCCTGGCAGGAGGAAAAAGAGAGGGTAGAGAGAAACTAAAAGATCATGAATACATTCACCAAGGGAGAAGAAATAAGAAGGGAAATCAATGCTCCCAGAAGCTACCGACTACACAAATAAGGACTAAAATTTAATTTAGGCAGACAATTATGTGCATAAATGTTTGATAGCAATGAGACTATCAAGAATAAAGTTTAAAAAATCAAATGTCAAACTGATTACACATCCATACAAGAGAGGAGGAAGCCTGGGGCAGTTTCGTGGAAATGTTTGATTAGCAGGAGTGATATTTGTGTGTATTTTGGGACTACAGATGACACACCTTGCAAGTAGAGGATGAAGGATGATGTGGAGTCCTGGAAAAGACAGATGATTAATTTAGTTATTTGTTAAACTGATGAACTACTGAGACTTCCAAGTAGAACATAAGTGAAAAATGTTAGCTCACAGAAGTAAGGAGTAAAGACACCAGGTAAGAGAATCACCAATTAGCTCCATGAGTGTAAAACATGACACAATAAAGAGGAAACAAACCAGGAGTTGATTCTGGGAACACCGTCATATAAGGGGAGACAAAGAGTGCCAGGAGAAGTGCTTATCGCAGTAGAAGAACTGAGAGAATTGTGCTGACCACGTTAAGGCTGGAATGCTTACAACCAGTGTCGACGTGATTAGAATGAGAATCCTGGATGTCTGAAAATGTTTCCAGAGGAAACTGACACGTAGGAGAGCAACTTGTTAGGAAAGACTCATCCTGAAGACGGGTAAATACGGGTGGCTCCATCTAATGGGCAAAAGGAGGCAGCCTGGCACTGTGGGCTCTCGACCTGTCTGCTTCCCGGCTGCCACACATTTAGCAGCTCTGCTCTTCCATGCCTTCTCTACCACGATGCTCAAGCTCTCCACTCGCCCAGAATAATGAAGTTCATAGAATAATGAAGTTCACAGACCACAGCTTGAAACCTCAGAAACCATGAGCCAAATTAAACGTTTTCTGCCTAGAGTTATTTCTCTAAGGTAACAAAATGACTAACACAGTGGAAAACAAAACAAAATGAAAGAAAATTCACACTCTCAGGGGGGCAGTAAACCTTCGTGACTCAAAGAGATGAATTCTTAACCTAGCTGTTGATAGGGTCAGTTCACAAAGACTAGACCCCGGGGAGATATTTAAGATTTGGAGTAAGAAATCTTTCATAAAGAAGATGTACATCAACATCGATGTAAAATAGCTACGGGTACCTCCAGCAGAAATTTAAGGATTCATTTTTGGTAGAAGTCTTCTGAGAAAACAATTCTTTTAATGCTATGCTGATCCAAAGTACAACACTAAATAGTTAATAAGTAGTGTATGCACATACTTTGTAAAGGTAAGAAAAATTTCTCTAAAAAACAGTTTGAAGGGAACACAGTATGAGATACTGCATCAGATATTACATGGCTACTCTCTATATCCCCATGGACTTAGTCTTGGCTATTTGTTGAAGCTACATAATACTCAGAACAGATACTGAGATCAAGATTGTTTCAGACGTTTTATGTGGATATTATATATATGAAATGACATTTAATCCCACAAAAGTAAATAATGTGAATCAGCTACGTAGTCTAAATATCAGTAGCCACTCTGGAGGATACTGGAAAAAATTTAAATGTTTGTGAATGAGAAATAGGTACTATAAACCACAAAAAAAAGAGCAGAAAAAGTTCACAAACTGGTCTGAATATCACGTGCACTTTAATACACATTATCAAGACACTAGGGGAATCTGAATGTCTTAATTTACATAATAATGTTAATGGATAAATACATTAAATGTGTATATTAATAGGGCTGATATACATTCTTTCATGCATAGCAGCTTTCCTTCATGCAGCAACTAATTTGAATATTTTAACGTATAATTAAATTGGTAACTGTAATAAGACACATACCATATAATAAATGATGTGTTCATTATTAAGTGTAAATTACTATAATGTACAATGACTTCAACAAGAATATGTCTCAATGCCCTGAATCCATCCCCCAAAATAACACCTGTCTCCTATCATCACCTTCAACCACCCTTAGGACCACATATCTGAGCTGTGTTTTACACTGAAAATCAGAACGGCTTGCTGTTCAAAAAGTTCTCACATTAAGTATTCAGACAGTCTGAAATTACTTGATGTCCAGATCTAACAACCTTATCACCTATAATAAATTGCCAAATGGAATTTACAAGCAACATAAACAATAATAGAATGTTCTATTCATTTAAAGTAAACTGCAGTACGAGTAGTTTACTGCTCCAGAAAAGCTTCATTTTGGCTCCAGACCATCATAAAATGCTTCTGATGATTTCAAAAATAAAAACAAGACCTTTCATCTAAACAATAAGCTACAGGCGCTCTTTCTGCTACATTCTGATCTAACAGAGTAGTCATGACTTATTATTTATAAGCATCCATCTCATCACTTTAATATACTACTTTAAATTTCCAAGAGAGTGCATAGAGTACAGAAAAAATCATATTTTACAAGCCAATTTTAAGTCTTTTAATGATGATTCACAGCACTCTAATACAGATTTCTCATCAATATAGTCATCCTGTAGGTACACATTAAAGCTGCAAATCATCTCTTGGGTGGTGTTACTGTCAGACTCCAAATGTACTACAAACATAACTCAGAACTGAGTTAAGAATCTTCCTTGGATGCAGGGATATACCCTGATTTCTGAAAACTAGAAGGAATGTCAGTTATGTGAGAGATATATATGAGCATTCTTGATGAAATGGGCCTGCTTATCTATCCACAAATGAAGAAGAGAAAGTAGACATTCCTTCAGTTCAAAACACTGCTACTGCACCCCTATACCCATAAAATAACTGTAAGTTGAACATCTGTCTGAGTGTCTTCAATTTATAAATTGTTTGATTATTTAAGTCTTTTTCTCTTTAGTAAGTGTTAATCAGTACTCCTGCTGGTGGTCCTTAGGGTTGTTACCATGGAAGTCATAAATGATTTTAAAGATGTAGCTGAGATAAAGGCGGACACCTGTGGATGAGTTCTTTCCATTATCATTAGCATAAACCCTTACAGGCCAATTCCTGCAACATAGCGATAAACTGTTGGAAATAGAAATGCTTGATACACAACATGGTGGGAAGATTTAAATCGTTCTGGGTCTTTAGCATATTTTCACACTGGTATTAAGAATGTTAGAAATAATTTAATCACTGCCTGATTATAGTGATGTTGGGAGTAATGAAATCCTTGCCTTATTACATATGGACTCATTCAGAGTCTCATTATTTATTTGGCAAGCATTAAGCATCAAATCAATTTAGTCAGATACTTGAAAATGGGAAATTCAAGATGAAAGTTAAAATGAAGATTAAGAGGTAAAATTAAAACTATTTATTTCTAGCAGGCACAGAGCAATTTTCTTTGCTATCCATTCCAAAATGGTTTAAAATGGAAAGAAGGCAAATGGTAGAATTTATCATGAAATAGGGAAGTTAAAATGAAGGACTGGTAAAGTATTCCCTACTTACATTGCCTGAGTCAAATGACATAGGAAGAAGAGGGTGATAACTTTGATTTGTAGCTATGAAATATACTCTCTGCCTTTATGCAACTGATTATTATTGGAATGGTTTCCATTTATAGCTCAATAGATATGAAAAGAAGGGAAGTACAAGTTAACCACTTGGGAATTTGTAGTTTCATTTTGCTTATGAAGTTGTACTGGCAATAGGATGCAGTAAATGCACTGAGTGGTATGTTGGTTTTGAATTTACAGTGGTGGCTGCATCAATGGATACATATTTTCATATTGCTATGCATATAGGAAAGTGTTCCGCTCTCACTAAATTAAACCTGTAGATAATGCCGCTGTAAGCAACTATCTGGCTCTTCCTTGCAAGGAAATTTGCTAAGGTATTGATCTGTGACCACAATTACTGAATCAAGTCACAGGAAAATGATCGAGCTCATTGCAAAATTGTTAATAAAAATCACAGGGAACCCATATGGAAAAAAAAATCTTCCTTTTGAGAATAGAGATAATTAGAAGTACCATCAAATGTATTTCAGGGAAGTATTTGAATCTGTTACCTGGACTTTTACACACAAAATAGTAATATGCTATCATAAAGAACCAGAACAGATGGATGAAGTTGCCCTTAATTCCACTCTTTCTGGACAAGGTGAAAAGGCATATATTTTGGCAGAAAGTTACAAGAGTTATCTTCTTAATGGTGAAACATTAACTACAAAAAGCAAGAGCCATGAATATTAATGAAAGGGATACTGCTTAACCCCAAAACAAATGTAATATATATTTCATATTAAGAAATGATATAAAACAGGGAGGCAGATCTTTTATAAAAGGGAAGAGAATTGAGAGGGATAAGGGGATGAAAAAAGGAATTAAGATATACTATGGAAATGTACCAATTCCTCACAATGAGTATAATTATTATGTACTGCATATGTATAAAAATAAAGTTAAAAAATAGTGCAATTATTGCAATTTTAAAAATAAAATAAAAATAAAGTTTAAAAATCCATTATAACTAGACCAAGCACTGAGTTAGAAACTTTACATAAGACCCTTTATGACATCATGCAAATAATCTTCAAGGTGAGAAAGATCAAATTTACTAAATGAGGAAACAGATTAGGCAAATCATGCCATGGCTGCAGGTCATATTAGTTGGATATGATTGGTTTGAACTTAAAAGCAGTTTTCTGATTCTAAAAGTCTATGTTTTTAAAAATGGTATCAGTGGTATGTCCATAAGGGATCATAAAGTAAAATCAACCACCTTCCCTCAAAACATTACCCAACTGCATGAACTCTGTTCTGGCTTTTGTTTTCTTTCTGTCAGCTAGAGAGGCTGATGCAGGAGACCTGAGGTCAAACAGTTTCTGTGCAGTAACCCCAAATTCAATAAATAATCACTTACTCTGCTGAAGTAGTGAAAGTAACTTTAGTCTCAGTCAAGGGTGGATCAATTTATCCCCATTGGAATTTCTTGATGCTTTGATTTTACTAGTCAGCTCAGTAGAGAAACAAAAGAAGGGTAAAAGGAGAAAATTCTTTTAAAAAATCATCTTTTGCTTTGTTTGTGTTTTCTTGACATTCTTTCATAGAAATACACAATATTACTGTAAGAAAGAAACTAACAATAATCTTCCTTTACTTACCATTGGGTGATACTACTGTTTCAGTCACTGCCAGTCAGGAAAAGTTCTGTTGATTTCATAAATAACTTATCATGACTGGGTTGTACTTCTTTTGCTATTATATCAAGGTTTGTTCTCTTTATAGCCTGGATAATAATATATTGTTCCCAAAGTATAACTGAAAAAAATGGTACTCAGTGTACTACAAATGTTCTTTTTTATTTTATTAGTGCATGTTTGAAATACATAATGTTTACATCTGCCTTAGAAATCAGGTATGGATCTTGATTATATTGTCTTGATTCTTTTTACTTATTTTTCTCTTCATACTCAGATCCCTCCTTGTCTCTAGATTTCCTTTCCCTACTTTCACAATTATGGTTATTAGTTTTTATTTCATTTTTGCAAGATATAAGACTGCTTTCATTGTGAGTACTGGAACGTGTACATGATACAACTTACATCCACTTCTGCACCCTATGTCACGAATGCTTTCTGTAGAAGTCAACTTATATTCAATGTCTGTGAATAATCATTTCATTCTTACAAAATTTACAGTTTCTTTAAAGTATTTGTAACTCTTAGTATTCAAACCACTCATAATTGTCAATGTAAGATGAAAATAGACTTGTTAATCTAAGTTGTTGTCATGTGAAATTATTATAATCAAGCCAAATTTTTAAAAAAATGAAGTACCTTTGCAAAAGAGAGTCATGCCATTTTTAATGACCCTAGACCTTAAATGTAATGAAAGGAAATAGTGTTTCTGACATACTGGAGGAGGAAGATGAATGCAGATTTGGGAGTCAGTTTGTTGGCTAGTCTTTTCATATTTCTCAAATATTACATTCAAATGATTACTATGCAAGATTATAATATAGGAGCCAGAGATTAAAATGAGTATCAAAGATAGTGAGCAGGAAGCCCTCATGAAGAGCCTTTAAAAAGCTCAATAATGCCTATTGCAAACCCATACTTAATTGTGAATTAGGAAAATTAGAAGAAGATTCTAGAAATTTTACAATGTTTAGCTATTGTCCATTATATACCAAACAACAGTAAGGAACTGAATGCAAATTAAGTTAAGGAAGCAAAAAAGCAGAGGATGAGCTGATACCAATAAATGAAGTTGTTTGACTACTTAAAGAATGCTCAAGAAGCAGAAGAAAATGGGGAGGCAGTCACACAGAGGTATGTAACAGGAGAATTAAAAGCCCATAAAAATTGGCATGAGATGAGCTGCAGCAGCAGAATTAAAAAACAAAGCACAAGCACAGCAGATATTCTGCTGCCAAACAATTGCAAAAGAATTTGAAAGATTCATATTTCCATTTTATTAATTTTGCTTTTTTATGAAGGTCATTTGCTTCTCCTACTTTGAAGTATTTTAGTATGTCATCTTGTTAACAGACATAAAAATTGTTCATGGAGCTTCCAGTTCAGTTTTGAGGAGATGGAGATAGGGACTATTACTTGGCAAAAGGATCATACTTCCTGCAATGAAAATAAGTTCCAAATGCCTAACAGCCTTACTCTGTATACTCAGTTAAGTGACAGTATGTTACATTTATAGAACAAATTATATGATATATATACAAATATGTATGCAAAATTGAATTCAGTAATAAATGCTTATAGTTCTGAGTTACCCATAATGTGAAGCAGACAAAAACATGAAAAGAACAAAATTGTATTGATAACATATCAAAATATCATATCTATCTATAGAATTATTTCAGAACATCATGTCAACACCAACTTCAGAGTGCTATATCATTTCCACATTTATGTAAACTAAACTAGCAGAGGATGTGTGAAAGTCAGCCCTTTACCCCTCCCCGGCTGTGCACACTTGTGAAGGAGAATGTTCCACTGAATAAATCCAATTAATGTAAAGCATAATACAGTTTCTCATATCCTAAAATATCTCCTAACTGGATCGCAATTACTCTTCCAATGATTGTTCCATTTCCCTATGCTATATTACAAAAAAAAACCTCCTTAAAATACATATTTCCTTTTTGAACTCCTATTTTCCATTGTACAGTTATGAAATAAAACACACATTTGTGTAAAAGCACAAATTATTAAAGTTTAAACACTGTTGTAAAGTTAATATGTAAACAACTTTATAAACATCATCAAGGTTAACAAACAAAATTTTCTAATAGCCCAGAATCCTCTACATGCCTTTCCTTTTGCTTTTCCTCTTTTAGATATCCAGTATCATAATTTAATGCTATTTATCACCTTATATTTACAAAAATAGTCTATATAACTGAACTTCTTTAAACAGCATATTTTAAGTTTTCTTAGTTTTATGTTAAAATACATTGATGTTCAAAAGATACAATGCTCATTATAATTTAAGATTTACTCAGAAACATTGTAATTTTTTTCTTGTTTTGCCTTTTTATTTATTTAATATTGCAGTTTACGATGTATGTTGACTAAAGATAACAGTTTTGATTATTTACCTGGATTTGTCAATGCAAACCATGATATGTGAAGTTGTTGTCCCAAGTTCCAGAAATGGGCTTGTGCTGGACACATGACCTTCCTTGCCCCAACATGAGCAAGTAGGCCCATGCCGGATACAGAGCAAAGCCCTCTCTTAACTCAGTGTGCACTCACCCATCAACTCTAAACCAGCTCTACATTTTGGTTCTCCTTGCACAGGGAAGCAGAGGTGGGGACTAACTACACAACCGGATCCTCAACCAGGACAAAAGAAGGGAGCAACCAATCAGACCCCATGATTGCTGACATTAAGTCCCACAGTTCACTTGAACCCTATTACCTACATCCAGCATGGGCCAGAGGGCTGGTCTCCTTTCCTGCCCGCCATGTCTCTCGGTGAAAGCCAGGGGATACTCACAGTTTGGGGTAAACAGATATGGAGGCTTCTGACGTATGAAGGGAACCTCAAAATTGCACAGCCGTAGAAATAGGTGGAAAAAGTTGTAATTGGCTGGATCCAAGAACTGTAGGTCTTGCAAAGAAATCACTCTTCCAAAAATACAGGAACTTACTCTTTGACTCAATTTTTTTAAAAAATTATTTTTATCTTTCTTTCATTGGGTTTCTTGGGAAGTATTTTCAGGATTTTTCCTCCCCTTTTTTCTACTTCAGATTGTTTTCTCTTTTTTTTTTTTTTTCTCATTTCCCCTTTCATCATTTTTTCTCTTCCTATTTATATTCCTGTTATTTCCTGGTGCTATACTGTTTATTTTTTTTCTTTCTTTTCTCATTTTTTCATGTCTGTGATTGTTCTGTAACACTATTAATTTCCTTTTCTTCCTCAGATGGATCCTTTATCACACCTTCTTTCTTCCTTCTCTTTTTGCACTGATTTTAAAATTTTGATTTTTTTTTCATTCTCTTACCTCCTTATGCAATAGGCAGCCACTCAGAGTACAACACCAAAAAGAAGACATTAACAACCTAAAGTGGTCACCACACTGGAAACAAAGCTTTCCATTATAGTCAACGCTCAAACTTGACACAACAAAAAATAGAAATATGAAAAGATTAGCCAGCAAACTGACTCCCAAAACTCCTAACTCTCCTGAAGTTGATCCATGGGGCATTGAAGGGGAGGGTACCAAAATGCACACAGTTAAATTATTTCCAATAATATCAGCAGAAATAACAAAACAGAGCAATAAGGCATTTGGAAAGCTACACAAGATATAATAAAACAGATATTGAGACAAATAAAATGGTCAGTGAATCTACAGAAAACAGCAATGAAAAGCTAGCTGAGCTAAACAAAATTATGGAAAACTTGAATAACCAGGATAGAAAATAATTATAGTCCAGAAAAAGGCTCCAAATAAAAATTCAAGAGATTAAATCTTCTATTGAAAGTATAAGCAGCAGAATTGACCAATATTAGGATATGATATCAAAACCAGAGAACAGGGCTGTTCTCAATAACCAACAAATGAGAGATATTTAAGCAAAGCAAGAAAATATGAAGAAGGATCCAACTGCTACTAAATGACTCAAAGAAGACTAATCTAATATTAACTGCAATTAGGGAAATCAGAGAACACCAAAAATGCCATAAAAACATATTTACTGAAATAGTAGTAGAAAGCATTTCAAATAAAGGAAATGAATTTGACATATAGATAAATAGAATATTAAACAGCAATGATCAGAAAAGACCCTCTCCATGACATATCATTGTCAAAATTCCAGAAGTCCAACACAAGAATAGAATCTTAAAAATAGTTAGGAAAAAAACAATAAATCATTTATTAAACAAAATCTATTGAATATATATAAATTTTAAACAAACAAAAAATGATGAAAAAGAATTTCAAAAATATGTTGGAAATACGAGGGATTTCTCAATATAAACCTTAAAAGTCCAGGTGCACATGGAATGAAGTGTTTTCAGCCCTAAAGGAAAACAATCTCCAACCCATGCAAAACTATATTTCATATCTTACAAAACTATCTTTCAAAATTAAAGGATAAGATATTTTCATGATAAAAAACACATAAATAAATTTATGACCACCAAAGAAGCCCTCCAAAAAATTTCTCAAATCTATTCTAGGAAAAAACAATGAAACTAACAATGAAAATAAGTCTGAGATAATGCAAACTAAATTGTGCAAATTGGCACAATTTAGAGACACAGGCAGAGGTAAGAACAGGCCTTCACTGCCAGTGTGGGAGGGTTGAAGGACATTCCGAGGACTCTCAAAAGGGAAAGATAGGAGGAACCACTTTTATAGAGTTGGGCTGGGGGTGGAGTCTACCTGAGCAAGGCATAGTGTAGGGAAAGATTTGCAGGACCTTTTGTTATGAGAAAGAAAAGCAGGAAGTTTATTTTGAGCTTGGAAGAAGAACATGGAAGTTAGTATTGGAGGGATATGCTGCCATTCTAGGGCCCACCACCATGATGGGCAGGCACCATGTTGAGCCTCGCAGACTCCCATATGAGAAAATCCCATTATACCCACATAGGATGAGCAATTAAGTAGAAAGGAAAGATAGGGAATCGGTAACAGGAAAGTAAGGAAATGACAGAAATAAGTCAATATCGGTAATAGTCCTCAGTATGGATGGACTCAATTCTCCAATTAAAAAAAAAAAAAAACTGGCAGAATAAATCAAGAAACAGTATTCAGTGTTTACAAGAAATACATTTAGCCCTAAAAATCGAATCATGGATAACAATGTGGACTTCAAGACAAAACTGATCAAAGTAGACAAAGAAGGTCTCCATATATTGGTTAAGATAGCAATTCAACAGAAAGAGTACAATTGTTAACGTACATGCACCAGAAATAGTGCACCAACTTTGTAAAACAAGTACTACTGAACAGACTAGAAAACATACACAGTTATGGTGGGGGACATCAATATCCCCTATCACTAATAAAAATATCAACTAGACAAAAACTGACAAAATCGAGTGAAAACAAATTTTTGAACAAACTTCATAGATATACAAATTGTGTTTTACCCAATAATAGAATGCGCACTCTTCTCAGCAGGAGATGGGAAATTCTCTAAAATAAACCACATACTAAATAATAAAGCCATCATAAGTAAATTTAAAAGAATTCACCTATCATCAATTCATAGCACAATGAAAGTAAAAATTAAACACAAAATAAAACACAGAAGTACACAAATGAAAGGAAACTAAGCATTACACACTTAAATAAACAATGACATGTGAAAAAACCCAAGGAAAAAACAATAGTTTATAGAAATGCATGATAATGCCAGTAGGACCTACCAGAACTTGTGGGACACAGTGAACGTGATCCCAAGGAGAAATTTAAGCTTGTTAATTTCCTCATCTCAAAAAGACAGGGAACCCAAATAAATAAACTAATAATGCACCACAAGGTCCTAGAAAAAACAATTGCAATTGAGGTCCAAAGCCATACAAAGAAGAAAATCGTAAAGACCTAAGCAGGTATCAATGAATTTGTTATCTCAAAAAAATACTAAAAATCACTTGATTAAAGAGTCAGTTCTTCAAAAGAACCACAATAGACAGTTATTAGCCAATCTAACTATAAAAGGAGAGAAAAGACTCAAAGCAGTCTAATTAGAAATGAAAAATTATAAAATCACAATGAACTCTGCCAAAATCAGAAAGATTATTATCAACTGCTTTGCAGATCTCTATACCAATAAACTGGAGAATTCAGAAGAAATGGATAGATTCCTAGATACATAAGAATTACCAAATTTGAAGATCATAAAAGCCTGAATAATGCAAAAACAGGCAATGAAATTAAGGCAGTAATGAAAACCCTACCAACTAAGAAAAGTTCAAGACCAAATGAATTCAGGATTAAATTATATAAAAACTTCAAAAAAGTTCTAACACCAAGAGTCCTCCAACTCTTTAATAAAGCTGAAAGAAAAGGAGTAGTCCCAAAGTAATTACTGAAAGATAGAATTACCCTAATTCCAAAACAAGACATGGATCCATCAGAAAATAAAACGATAAGCCAATCTACTTAATAAATATAGATGCAAAAATCCTCAACAACATACTAGAAAGCAATGCATTGAATCATTAAAAAGATATACATCTTAACCAAGTAGGCTTCATCTTAGGGATGGAAGAACAATTCAACACATAAATCAATAAATTTAATACATCAAACAAACAAAAGCAAGAACAAAAGTTATGTTACCAACTCAATAGATGAAGAAAAACCCTACATGAAAATCCACCATCATTATGTGTAAAATGTCCTGAAGAAAATAGTTATTAAAATTAGTTATAGAAAGACCTTATCAGTATGATAAAATCATTTATACCAACATCATATTAAATGGAGAAAACTGAAAATTTCTCTCTGAAATCAGGATGCACTAACACCAATGCTGTTTAACAGAGTACTCCATACATTAGCACAAACAATTAGGCAAGAAAAAGAAATAAAAGGGATATGTGTAAAAAGGAAAACAGTCAGATTACTGGCATTTTCAGATGACATGATTCTGATTATAGAAAATCAAAAAAAATCAAAAGATTATTGAATTTAATAACCAAGGGTCAGAGATATAGCTCAGTAGTACAGTGTCTTCCTGACAAGTTCAAGGTCCTGAGTTCAATTCCCATACCAAAATAAAAAAATAAGACATTGATAGACAAATTCAGTAAGTTAGCAGGAAACAGATTCACACAAAAAATAGTGTTACTGTATATTAATAACGAGTCCACTGAGAAACAAATTAGGAAAACTACACCATTCATAATAACAGTAAGAAAAATTATATACTTATGAATTAATCTAAGTGTTGTGATTGACTGATTGTGTCAACTTCAGTCAGAGAAGCTCAAATAAACTTCAGCAACTCTACACTGTGGCTTGTTTCCTAGGTGGTCTAAAGTGGAAATGAAGCAGGAAGGATATGCTTCTGTTTCTTTAGAGGCACTCCGGTCTTAAACTTCACCTTGGACATCATCTCTTGTCTTCCAACACAGACTCTTAAGCTCCTGACACAGATCCTTTAGCCTTCCAGCACCGACTATCCAACCTCCACTGCAATGCTTGGCCTCTTGATGTAGACTTGCATGGGACACTGCAGTGAGCTCCAGATGTTTGACTGAATCCTTCATTATCCAATGTGCAAACAGAACCTCAGCACTCTTCCACATCTGACTTGTGGGTGGCCACTGTAATGTAAACTCTTATGTATTTGCGAATCTTGTGTTACATCTGTTTCTCTAGTAAACTGTGACTAATACACTAAGGAAGTGAAAAACCTCTACAAAGAAAACTATAGTACTCCATTAAAGTGAGAGAAGAAATTAAAAAAATGGAAAGATATCCTCTGTTCCTGAATAGGCAGGACTAATATTGATAAAATGGCCACTATTTCCAAAATTAATGAGCAGATCTAATCTAATCCCAATAAAAATAGACCCAGAACACACCTGGATAGCAAAAGCACTTCTCAGTAACAAGATAGAAGTGGGATACATCATAATCTTTGACTTGAAGGTATTTTACAAAACTACAATGATAAAAAGAGCATAATATTGGCATAAAAACAAACATGAGGATTGATTCAACAGAAGAGACTATGCAGTTACCCTAGAAACATTCAGTTATTTGATATTTGACAAAGTGACCAGAAATATAAACTGAAGGAAAGTGACTTGTTTGATAAATGGTGTTAGGAAAACCAGCATCCACATGCAGAAGATTGAATCTGAGCCACATTTCTCACCATGCACTGAACAAATAAAAATGGATAAAAGATTTAAATGTTAAAACAGAAATACTAGAACTGCTGGAAGATAAAAAAATAAAACTTTTAAAGTTATAGTGCAGGCCAGGATTTTTTAAATATAAACCCAGTTGCACAAGAAATAGTACAGAATCAACAAGTAGGATCATATCAAATTATAATGCTTCTGAACAGCAAAAGAAACAACCAAAAGAGTAAGACGGCCTACATAATGGGAAAAAATGTGTGAGCTATTTCTCAGGCAAGCGACGATTATCTAGACCATCTAAACAATGCAGAAAACCAGCTCACTCTCCTCCCCCAAAAATGAAAGGTCCAATTAAAAAAAAAGGGCAAGAGAAATGAATAAACACTTCACAGAAATAATATGGCACATTAATTTAAGAAAAATGTTCAACATTGCTGGACATTTAAAAATGCAAATAGGGGCTGGGGATTTAGCTCAGCGGCATAAGCGCCTGCCTTCTAAGTGTGCGGTCGTGAGTTTGATCCCTGGTACTTACAAAAAAAAAAAAAAAAAAAAAAGCAAATAAAGGGCTGGGGATTTAGCTCAGTGGCACAAGCGCCTGCCTAGCACGGAGAGATCATGAATTCAATTCCCGGTACTGCAAAAAAAAAAAAAAAAAAAAAAGGCAAATAAAAAACCTCTGAGATTCTATCTTTTCCCAGAAAAATATAGCCATCATAAAGAAATAAAATAATGGTAAATTCTTGTGAGGCTATAGGGAAAAAGGAACCATTCTACATTGGTGGAGGAATTGGTGGCATGTGACTAGTACAACCACTATGGAAATCAGTATAAAGATTTCTCAATAGTCTAAAAACTAGAATTCACAATTGACACAGCTCTTCCCCTTTTATGTGTCTTCTCAAAAGAGTTAAAAATACATCCATCAATAGATGAATATAAAATGTGATAACTACACACAGAGGAGTACTATTCTGATATGAACAAAGATAAATAAGTCATTTGTAGGAAAAGTACTACACCTTGAGAACACATTAACTGTAATATATCAGAAACTCAGATTTAAATGTTTCATTGTTTCTCTAACATGAGAAACATAAATTAAAAATAAAGTACAAAATAATAGATAAGGAAGTAGAGGGATAGATCTTTCTCTACTAGCAGGAGGATATAGATATGGAGGGCAGATAAATGAGAGGAGTGGAAAAGGTTAAAAAATATTAAGATATATATATTTACATATATATATATATATATATTCCACACAATAGATATATACATTATGTACTACAAGCACATGCTAACAAAAAAGTAGCACTTTATCCTTTTAATAATCATTTTTGTTCCACATTCTTACCATGCTTGATACTGTATAATTTTTGTATTTTTTAATAAACGGCAAATGTAAGAAATATTACAACTAGATCTTAATATGCCTTTTACTGCTTAATAATATTGAGCATTTAAAAAATGCATTTGTTGTATATTTGCCATTCTTTATTGCAAAAGATCTGTTAAATATCTTTAAACTTTAAAAATTGTTTTTCCTTATTGATTTACAATATTTCTTTATATATTATGGACAAGAATCTTTTTAAATTATGTGTGTTTGATATTTTTCTTTTATTTCTGTGCTTTAATTTAGGTCTTTTCATCAATAACAACTCTGATAGTGCAATTTATACATGTTTTCCTTTATGATTAGTGTCTCTTGATATTGCTTAAGAATTTTCTGTAGTCTGAAAGTCATGAATGTATTACTATATTATCATCTATTATTTCATTGTTTTGACTTTCAGAGTTATGTTTACAATTCACCTTCAGTAAATTTTTCACTATGTTACAAGGCTTGGAATAATATCTTTGTTGTCAAACACATTTTACACAGACATGAATCTGTATTTAACTTTCTATTCTGTCTTATAAACGTTTGTCTACCTTTAATTAATAATTAAACATTGTAGCTTTATATTCAGAATTTATGCCCAAAAAAGCAAGTTATCATGTTTTTATTTTATTTTAAAGAGAATAAAACCAAACAAAATGAAACATATCAAAGCAATCAAAACAAAATAATAAAAGTGATATAATATCTCAAAACAGGACAATAGGAAACCAACAGTGGCTACCACATGCCTCTTATTGTCATCAAAATAACTTCCCATATCATCAGACATAATAAGATCAAACAAAACAGAACCAATAAAAAAAAGCAATGAAAATATAAGACTTCAAAATAAGATAATAGAAAATCAACAATGGGTACCATAATATTTTTTTTTAAATAGTAAAATACAACAGAACAAAGCCAGTCGAGACAGTGCAGTGACATTAGTACAGAACTTCACAGCAGGATACTGGGATAACAGTAATAGGTACCATAGTACATATCGTTATCTTCACAATAGTTGTCCATTCAATCAGGTATAGCAAAATCAAACCAAAAACAGAATATTATAAAACCTATCAAAACAGAATATTGAATAGAGCAAAACAATCAGAACAAAGCAAAACAGTGAAAACAATTTGCCTTCAAAGAGTGGAAGGAAATCTCTCATATTTGCTATATTTCCTACAGTCATCCTCCCAAGAGATTCTCAGACCTCTGGCTCCCAGGTGCTAATGGGTGGCGGGTGACAGGACGTTTATGTAATTTCTCTGCCCGCCTGCAGGCAGACTCAGGGGAGAAGCTGACTGGTTCTTTTCCTGGCTCACCCACCGCTTGCTTACCTCACTGCTGGCCTGCTTACCAGGAAGGAGGGTGCATTGCTTTCTTGCTCAGCACCCTAAGATCCAGTGTGGCTGGATCTCAGGAGACACTGACTGGTTCTCTTCCTGGTGCACTAATATATCTTATCTTCAAAATAGCTGCACATTTTATCAGGCATAACATTTTATCAGGCATAAAATCAAACAAAAAAACAATGAAAATGATGCAGGACTTCAAAATAAAATAGTAGGAAATTAACAATGGCTACCATCCACCCTTTTTAGGCATTTCCACCCCTTTCATTTTCACAATATCTATTTTACATTTTGGATCCCACTAACTGCTTTTTTTAAATATATATATTAAGGAGATAACACTATGTTCATGTGAGTACGAACCATTTCACCCATGAGCGTGATCTAAAGTTGCACTCATTTACCTATAAAAGTCTCAAGATTATTCTTCTTTATACCTGAGTAACTTTTCATTGTATAAAAATGCCATATCTTTCTTATCCATTATGTGGTTGATAGGTAAGTTACCTCTGTTTTTTCTGGGTCCCCATTACCTGGCACATTATCTTCTCTCCTATGACTTTCAGTCTGTGAATTTCCTTTTGACTCAAATGTGTTTCTTGTGTACCACATACTGATGGATCCTGACTCCTGATCCACTTTTCACATGTTTCTTCTTATTGGGAATTCAAGACATCTACATTAATTGTTATGACTGACATTCACTGGCTCATTACTGCCCTGCTATTCTCCTGTTGACTCCACACTTTCCGTCTCTGTCCAATTGCTAACCCTGCTTGGCAATCATCCTCTACTGATGTTCCTGGAATTGTGGTCATCTTTATCTCTCTCTAGAGCATCCTTTAATGCTCTTCATAGTTTGGTGGTCATGAATTCCTTCAGTTACTCTTTATCATGGAAGTAGCCTATTTCTCCATTAGTTTTGAAAGAAAGTTTTTCAAGATACATCAATCTGGGTTGGAAGTTGTTTTCCTTCAGGACTTGAAACACTTCTCTCCAAGCTCTTCTTGACTTTATACTTTTTGTTGAGAAGTCTGCCATGATTCTGATGTGTTTTCCTTTATTGGTGATCTGTTTGATTTCTCTAACAGCCTTTAATATTCTGTTCTTGTGCTGAATTTCTAGGATCGTGATTATTATAGATCTGGGTGTAGATTTATTTTGGTTATGTCTATGTGCCTTGCTTATCTGGATGTCAGGTTCTTTTCCCATGCTTGGGAAGTTTTCTACTATCACTTCTCTAAAGTCTTTTTATGTAATTTGTATTGACTCCTGCTTTTTTTTTTGACCTATCACTCTTAAACTACTTTTCTTTGAGTTGTCTTGCAGCCATTGTATTATTATTTTTTGGTTCCTTGTTATTTTTAAAACATATTTCCTTTCACGATCACTAGCTGACGTCCTGTTTTCAAGATCATAAAGTTTATCTTCAGTTTATTTCAAGCAGTTTTGCTAGCTTTCGATGGAATTTTTATTTTCCTGCATGTCTCTTAAATCTTTTTAATGGATTGTAATTCTTTTTTATATTGTTCATTCAAGGTTTCCATCATTTTCCTATGCTCTTCTTTATCCATGTCTTCTTTATGCTCAGCAATTCTTTCATTGTTTGTCACTTTGTTATCTGAGATATTATTTTTGATCCAATTACATTTACAGCCTCATGAAGTTGTTTCTTTACTTCAGTTGCTATTCCTTCAGAAACTCCAGGTGTGTTGCTTCCAATTTATTCCATATCTATGCCTCCTAGACTTGTCCTCTGTGGGCTGGAGGTCTGAGATCGCCTTTTTCTCTTTTGTCTTGTCATTGTCCTGGGGTCCTCTGGACAACCTGATTGTGGCATCCCAGGAACTTTCTACATTGACTGTCCATCATCTCCAGTTTAAGAAATGGGTCATTCACCTAGGTTTTTCCCAATCTAGCTTTCCAGGGAGGCAGTGGAATGTGAGGTGGGCTTTTCCAGACATGTGAAGCTACATTGAAAGTTCCCTGTTGGTGACTATAGGCTGATTTTCTCAGCCCAAAATGATTACAAATGGAATTCAAGCTATCATGCTTTTTAAAAGTTTTTTGAGTTAACCTTAAATTTTACCAGATTTTTATGTATGTACAGATAGAAAAGATTACTACATCAAACTACTATCTACTCACTAAGTAGTTTTAATTTTCAACCCATGTCCAGCTATATTTTATATATGTAACAGCAAAACTAAGATCTGCTTACAAAAATCTCCCATGTCATATCATGGCCTACATTTCCTGGCCTACATTCAGAAAAATATTCATTTTTATCATAACCATAATGCCATTATTAAACAATACATAGAATAATCAGTATTCCCTTAAATTATTATTCACATTTTCCTAATTATGTAGATAGATTCAGATTTTAGAAAATATATGTGCTTTATATATATATATATATATATATATATATATATACATACTACATTTACATTAGTTAATGTATATATTTTACAAATATACATCTTTATATGAAAATACTTTCAAGTATACATGTGCATCTATATGTACAATAAAAATTTTGAACAGATTTTAGGAATGACTCTTAATTACTATAATTAATTTTCTAATAATACATGTATCCATATATAGTTATACACATAATTCTATTTTGTATATATATATATACTGTGTGTACATTTATATGTATATATGTATGTTTTTATTAATCAGGATACAAATAATCTACACATTATATTCAGTTCACGTATTTGTAATATTGTATATTTTTTTTTTTGTCTTTTTCCTTTTTATCGGTACTGGGGAACTAACTCACAACTGCCTGCTTGCAAGGATATTGTATAATTTTTAATCTTTTAATTTTAGAATAGCTTCACATTTATAGACAAGTTGCGAAAATGTTAATAGCATTCTTTGTTTCCTCATCCTATTTCTCCTTTTGTTAAATCTTATATCACTATGGTACACTTTTCATAATTAATGAAAAATACATCAGATTTTTATATATGCTAAAACCCTGACACCAGGTCAGGGATTTAGCACAGTTGCATAAGCACCTTCATGGCATGTGCAATGTCATGAGTTCAATCCCTGATACCAAAAAAAATTCTATTATTATTACAAGGGTACAATATTTATATTTCCTTGATTTTTCGTTATGGCTTTTTTCTCAGAATCTCTTATGGGATACTGTATTATTATTATTTTTACTGTCACTCTATCAATCATCATGTTTCCTGAGAATTGTCTGTACTAACAGTTTGTCAGATTTAGTATATTTTTGATATCCTTAACAATTTTGATACATGCTAGTTGGCCATTTTGTAGAATATTCCTTCAACTTTGACTTTTTAATGGTTAGGCAAGAACAAGGATTTTGAATGAGTGTCTGCAGAAATAAAGTATCATTCACATTCATCATAGCAAAGTACATGCACAAACAAGACCTGTCACCACTGAATCTAATCTTTGTAGAAATAGTGTTTATTGGATTCTCCTATTATAAAGTTATCTTTTTCCCTTTCCACATTACATTTCTTCAAAAGAAATCATTGTGTACATCCCACAATTAAGAAGTGAGAATTTACTTTCACTTCCTCAAAGGAGGGTATCTAAATAAATCATATGGTATCTTTCCATATCAAAAACCCACCTTCTTTCTTTATATCTTCTTTATTTAATCAGTGAGTTATGTCAATATGAACTTGTGGATTATAAATGAATATATTGTTACTTACTTAGTTTGTCAGCAAAGTATTCTATATTTGGCCATCAGATTTTCAGTTGACTCCTGCATATTACTTGTCACTGAAACCTGATGTTGACATACACAATTTAAAGGAGAAAAGGGGGTTTTTTGAGTCTTTTTCTTTTTCTGTTGCCGGGGATCAAACTCACAACCTCATGTTTGACAAGCAGGAACTCATGCCGCTGAGATAAACCCCCAGCTCCAAAAAAGTTTATTTTTGCTCAAGGATTCAGAGGGTTCAGTCCATGGTGGGCTGGCTCCAAGACAGAAATGGCAAGGAGAAAAAACCAGGCAAAAGAAAGCAACAAATGGTAGCAAGGAAGGAAAGAGAGAGAGAGAAACTGTACTTAGGAATATCCCCTTCCCAGGTTATGTCCCCGGTGACCCACATCCTCCAACCTGCCCCATCCTCTAACACTTCATCCAACTACTAACTTATCATTAGACTGGTCCATGGATCCAGAGGCTCATCCAATCAGCTCCTAAAAGCCTAGAGACAGTTCTGTTCAATGATCCAACAAAAGCTCAGTTATATGGTTTTCCATCCTACATGCTCGAACATATCTGCGGTTATATCCCTTAGTCCACCTTACTTTCCTCTCTTTTTTACAGTAACAATTAGACATTTAGGGTTTATTACTCTCACGATTCTTATTACTTTTTTGAAGAGAATAAAACCAAATGTGACTAAACAAAACAGAGTCAGTTAGAACAGAAGGGTGTGCATAGCACATGATGCAAAAATAGAATACCAGGTGATGAAAGTGTTTACCATTGTGCCTCTTGCTATTTTTAAATTGAGTTGCCTATATCATTAGGTATAATAGAATTGATCAAAACAGTACAGAACAAAACCAATAAAACCTACACTGAGGACCTTACAGGACTTTAAAAAAATGATAATAGTCAATCCATATTGGGCATCATAGTATATGTTATTGCCTTCAAAGTGATTCATATATCCTCAAACTTTATCTATCTTTATCTTTAACTATCAAACAAAATAGAATACATAATAATCAGACAGAACAAGATGGGGAGAGCAATACTGGGGTTCAAGTCAGGTTAATAGGAAAATAAAAAAGTTACTATACTATGTACCATTATTTTTAATTTAGTTTTCCCTTAATTAAAAAAATGAGAGAAATAGATTAATTTTAAAAAAGGGGGAGATTGAGATAAGAGATGACATTGTAATAGAACAATGCAGGACAGAATCGAGCAATTCAAGCATCATTGTGTTTCACCACCAGATAATCTAACATAATAGTAGTTGCCATAGTGCCTCTTTCCTTAAATTATTTGAGTGTAACTTCACATGCTATAATATCAAGCATATCTAGACTGTGTGAAGCCTTTCAAGAGAATGCAAGAATTATACGGTATTTGAGCCTGCTAATAGAAAACAAACAATGGTTTCTATATCATCTCTTTGCCTATAAAGAATTTTGTTTATACTATAGCATATAGTGAAATATAGTAAGATACAACATGTTAAAACCAGTGGAAACAGATGTACTACAGCTTGATGGGACTTCAAAACAAGACGATATTAAATCAGCACTAGCTTTTATGTTGTGTTGCTTTCTTAAAAATAGCTATTCATGCTATCATAGATACTAAAATCGAACAACCCAGGTTAAAACCATTGCGGTTAATGAGTGAAAACATTATATGGCTTCAAACCAATATGATTGAGAATCATGATTACCACATACTTCTATGCATTCTTATCATTTCTTACACTAGGAAAACTATTTGGTATTTATACATCTGAGTTTGATTTATTTCACTTATGAGTATGGTCTCAAACTGCATCGATTTATTTATAAATGTCTCAATGCGGTCATTCTTTATAGCTGAGTAGTACTCCATTGTATAAAAATACCTCAACTTTTTAATCCATTCTTCAGATGATGGACACTTAGGTTGTTTCCAAGATCTGGCTAATACAAATTGTGCTGCTATAAACATGGGTGCACATATATCACTGTGGTATGATGCTTTCAGTTCTTCTGGGAATATGCCTAGAACTGGTATAGCTGGGTCATATGGGCCTTCCAGTCCTAGTTTTCTGAGAAATCTCCAGGCTGACCTCCACAATGGTTGCAAGAGTCTACACTCCCACCAACAGTGCAGGAGAAGTCCTTTTTCTTCACAGCCTCTCCAGCATTTGTTGTTGGTGGTTTTCATTTGTTGTTGGTGGCCATTCTTTCAGGAGTGAGATGAAATCTCAGTGTGGTTTTGATTTGCATTTCTCTAATGACCAATGATGATGAACATTTTTTCATATATTTATTTGCCATTTGTATTTCTTCATCTGAGAATTGTTTATTCATCTCAGATGCCCATTTTTGGATTGGGTCTTTGGATTTTGGGGGTCTGACTTTTTTTAATTCTTTATATGTTTTAGACAGAAGTCCTTTATGGGATGGGCAGTTCACTAAGATTTTTTCCCAGTTTCTGGGTTTTCTTCTCACCACGCTGGAGACTTCTTTTGACGTGCAGAAACTTTTTAATAAGAGGTGATCCTAGTATTGATTCTGGGAAGTATTTCCCATGCGGTTTGAGTCCTGCTCATGAATTCTCTACCTACTCCTATATCTTCAAGATTTTGCCCATTTTGTCTTCCAATAGTTTTAGTGTTTCTATTTTAATATTTAGATCTTTCATCCATTTAGGTTTTATTTTAGTACATGGTGATAGGCATGGGTCTAGTTTTAGTTTTCTACATATGGAGAGCCAGTTTCCAGAACCATTTATTAAAGAGACTGTCATTCTCCCAGTGAACATGTTTGGCCACTTTACCGAAGATAAGGTGGTTGAGTGTGTTTGTAGTTGTGGTTGTATCTTCTAATCGATTCCACTGATCTTCAGCTCTGCTTTGGTTCCAGTACCATGTTGATTTTTCTGCGGTTGCTTTGTAGTATAATTTCAAGTCAGGGATTGTGATACCTCCTGCCTTGCCTTTGCTACTTAGAACTGTCCTTGCTATTCTAGGTCTCTTCTCACTCCAGATGAACTTTACGAGTGATTTCTCGAGTTCTATGAGGTATGTTGATGGTATTTTTATTGGGATTGCATTGAATCTGTATAAAAGCTTTGGGAGAATGGCCATTTTCACAACATTTATTCTTCCTATCCATGAGCAAGGGATGTTTTTCCATTTTCTGAGATCATCTTCAATTTCATTTTTCAGTGTATTATAATTTTCCCTGTATGGGTCTTTCACTTCTTTCGTGAGAGTAATTCCTAGATATTTCTTTTTTTTGGTTGCTATTGTGAAGGGTGTGGCTTCTCTTATTTCTCTTTCTGTGACTTTGTGTGTAGGAATGTTACTGATTTTTGAGTATTGATTTTATAGCCAGCTACATTACTAAATTTATTTATCATATCTAGCAGTCTTTCAGTGGAGTTTTGGGGATCTTCTTTATAGAGTATCATGTCATCTGCAAATAATGATAGCTTAACTTCTTCTTTTCCTATCTTTTATTTCTCTCTCTTGTCTAATTGCTCTGGCTAGTATTTCCAGTACTATATTCAATAGGAGCGGAGATAAGGGACATCCTTGTCTTGTGCCTGATTTTAAAGTAAAGGCCTTCAATTTTTGGCCATTTAGTATGATACTGGCTGTTGGTTTGTCATAGATGGCCTTTATTATATTGAGGTAAAGACCATCTATTCCAATTTTCTGCAGGGTTCTTATCATGAATGAATGAATGTTGGACCTTATCAAAAGCTTTTTCTGCATCAATAGAAATGATCATGTGGTTCTTACTTTTGGCTCTATTGAAATGGTGTATTACCTTTATTGATTTACGTATATTGAACCATCCCTGCATGCCTGGGATGAATCCCACTTGGTCATGGTGTATGATCTTCTTGATAATTTGCTGCATCCTATTTGCCAATATTTTATTGAGGATTTTTGCATCTTTGTTCATTAGGGAGATTGGTCTGTAGGTCCCTTTTTTAGTTGGGTCTTTCTCCGGTTTTGGCACTAGAGTAATATTTGCTTCTAGGAATGACTTAGGAAGGATTGCTTCCCTTTCAATTTCACTGAAGAGTTTGAGGAGTGTTGGCATTAGGTCTTCTTTGTATTTCTTGTGGAATTCTGCAGTGAATCCGTCTGGGCCTGGGCTCTTCTTTGTAGGTAAGGATTTAATTACATTTTTCAATTTCATTAATAAAAATTGGGTTATTCAGCAGTTTTACATCTTCATGACCTAGCTTTGGTACTTCCTATGCTTCTAGGAATCTGTCCATTTCCTCTGTGTTATCAAACCTTTGAGAGTAGAGGTTTTTGAAATAGGTGTTGATGATTTTCTGTATTTCTATAGGGTCCGTAATGATTTCTCCTCTTTACTTCCTTATTGCATGAATTTGAGCTTTTTCTTCCTTTTTTAAAATAAGGTTGGCTAGGGCCTTATCAATTTTATTTATTCTTTCAAAGAACCAACTCTTTGATTCATTGATTTTTTGAATTTTTTTTTTAGTCTCTATTGCATTGATTTCTGCTCTGATTTTTATAATTTCTTCTCTTGTTTTGGCTTTGGGCTTGACTTGCTCTTCTTTTTCTAGATGTTTGAGGTGTAACATCAGGTTATTAATTTGTATTCGTTCTGTTTTCCTGATTTGTGAACTCAGTGCAATAAATTTTCCTCTGAGGACAGCTTTCATTGCATCCCATAGATTCCGGTAAGTTGTATTTGTGTTTTCATTTTCTTGTAGGTAGGGTTTAATTTCTTCTTTGATTTCCTCTGTGACTCACTGATTACTCAAGACTGTGTTATTCAATTTCCATGTGTTTGTGGGAATTTTGTAGTATCTTTTATCATTAATTTCAAATTTCATAGCGCTATGGTCCGATAGCATGCAAGGGATGATTTCAATCTTTTGTATTTATTTAGGTATGTTTTGTGAATTAATATATGGTTTATTTTAGAAAATGACCCATGCACTGCTGAGAAGAATGTGTATTCTGTTGTTGGGTGGAATATTCTGTATATATCTATTAAGTCCATTTGTTCACAGGTGTGATTCAGTTCTTTTATTTCTTTGCTGATTTTCTGCTGGTTGATCTGTCCATTGGTGTCAGTGGTGTGTTAAGATCTCCTGTTAGAATTGTATCACTGTTAACTTGGTTTTTCATTTCTGTTAGTACTTGTTTTATATAACTGGGTGCTCTGGAATTTGGTGCATATATATTTAAGATAGTTATCTCTTCCTGGAGTTTTCCCCTAACCAGTATGTAGTGACCTTCTTTATCCCTTCTGATCATTATTGGCTTGAAGTTCACATTGTCTGCAAACAGAATAGCCATCCCCACTTTTCTTTGGGCTCCTGTTGCATGAAGTATTGTTTTCCATCCTTTGACTTTCAGTCTGTGGATATCCTTTTGGGTTAGATGGGTTTCTTGTAGACAACATATGGTTGCATTTTGTTTCTTGATCCATTCTGCCAGTCTGTTTCTTTTAATTGGTGCATTGAGACCGTTTACATTAATAGTTATAACTGTTATATATTGGTTTATTGTTGATGTTATCTTTCTGCTGTTGCATCTTTGTCTTTTGGTTCTGTTTAATTGTCTGCTTTGTTTAGTGGTTTTTTCCTAGATGCATCTAGGCTATCTTTCAGTATTCTTTGCAGGGTTGGCTTGGTGATCATGTAGTTTTTCAGCCGTTCTTTGTCATGGAAGTATCTTATTTCTCCATCCATTTTGAAGGACAGTTTTGCAGGATACATCAGTCTAGGTTGGAAATCATTTTCCTTTAGAATCTGAAATACTTCACTCCATGCTCTTCTTGACTTTATTGTTTGTGCTGAGAAGTCTGCTGTGATTCTGATAGGTTTTCCTTTATAGGTGATCTGTCTTTTCTCTCTTACACCTTTTAATATTCTATTCTTTTGTTCGATTTCTGGGATAGCCATTACTATGTGTCTGGGTGTAGTTTTATTTTGGTTATGGCTATTTGGAGTTCTATATTCTTCATTGATCTTGATATCACTTTCCAATCTCATGTTTGGGAAATTTTCAGCTATTACTTCGCTAAATATTCTCTTGACATCCTTTATGTTGTTCCTTCCTTTTTCATTTATCCCTATTAACCTTATGTTGTTCCTCTTTGCGTCATCTTGCAGGTGTTGAATTGTTATTTCCTGATTTCTTGTTATTTTTAAAAGATCTTTCCTTTCCTGTTCACTGGCTGCAATCTTGTCTTCAAGGTCTGAAATTCTATCTTCACATTCATTGAGGTGGTTTTTACAACTTTCGATGGAGTTTTTGATTTCCTGTATATCTCTTTGCATCTGCTTTATATATCCTGTTTGTTTCTTATATTGTTCATCCAGGGATTCTATCTTTTTGTTTTTCTCCTCTAATTTTTACTGTGTCTTCTTTAGATACGTTCAGCGTCTCCTTCATTTCTTTTATCATTTCTTTTACCTGAGAGATAATTTCTAGTTTGATTTCCTTTAAGGCTTCCCAGAGTTGCTTCTTTATTTCAGTTACTATTATTTCGGGTATTTCAGGTATGTGGCATATATTTTCTTCTATGCACATGGCTCCTAGGCTTTCTTGGGATGGGCTGGATGTTGGAGACTGCATTTTGGTCTTTCATTTTGTCACTTTCCTATATTTTTAAGCTTCAAGTTTTGTTCCAAGTGAAGTATAGAGGTCAGCCAGGCTGGGACAGAATTCCCTGCCCCCTCCTTACTCACTGATTTCAACAGGAATCCAGATCCTGGGCCCCAGGCAAAGAAAACAGTTCGCCAGCCTTGACTTGAATTCCTTGTTCTCTGGTAAAAATTAAACCTCTCATCCTTTACATTGTGTGTGCTGGGCATTGTGTTTTGGCAACAGAAAAGCGAAGTAATAAAATGCTCATCTTGAGTTTTTACTTCCCTACTTTTCTTTTATTGGAGAATGGTAGTAGAAATTAAGAACTAGGATCTAGGTGTTTTCACTGTGAGTGGACTATGACTCCTGCTTGTTCACTCTCAGCAGACAGATCTGGGAAATACATGTGCATATATTCTCTTGTGCACTCACTCCTATAAACACACATGGACAAAACACACACTCTGTTTATCCTCTTCCCCTGACACTTCCCACTCCCATAAAAGACACCTGGATCCCACAGTCTAGCATATATTTAAATATTTATTCATTTCCAGAATGCATGGACAGTTTTTTCAGAGTTAATTCATACCTATAAAGAAACAACTTTACCTGCTAGAATGCAGTTTCACATGAATTTGCTTGTCTTTAATCTTTTAGCACCCATTCATTTTTCGAATGCTATTTAGCTCAGTATTGTTTTTCTTCAAGCTCGTCAGTGAAGTTATATAATAGTTAATTCTGTGTCAACTCACCTGGGCTCACTGAGTGTCCAGACATTATTTGGCTCAACATCATTTTGGGTGTATCTCTGAGGTTTTAATTTGGCTAAGGTTACACACCCACTGATTTCTATTATAAGAAATCTTAACTTACTATTGCAGTCAGGATTTACAAAGAAACAGATTTAATACAGGGCACAGAATTTATAGGATTATAATGTTTGAACAAAAAGTCAAATGTAGGAGATCTGTCTACACACTGAAGACCCAAAGGATTCAAGTGGTGGCCTGAACCCCAGGGCAATGTATTGCACAAGTCCAGCTGAACACCTAGAGAGCATAACAATGTCTCCTGCAACTCTGTATCAATGGCAAGCTTCTCCAGAAGAATCAACAGCACACCATCTTTCCCTCTAGTTTTACTTGTGCATTGTTGGCAACAATTCACAGATGGTATTTTATATATTTGCCATTCTGTTACAGAAAATCATGGAATTTTCTCCTATCCACAGGAGAATTCATCTTTTTATACTATTAAGGACTTCAGCTGATTGAATGAAGGTCACACTCTAGGAAGAGCAATGCACTTTACTCATTCTATTAATTAAAATGTTAAGTTCATCCAGAAAAAAGCAGACATACCCAAAATAACATCATGAACACTGTTCAATCTATTCCTCACTAGTCTACCTTTAACCTTATATTTCTTTTTGCCCTCAGACTCAATCTGCAACATCATCTACTTTTCCTGAGTCTGAAGCCTGTTGGCCTTCATCCTAGAGTCTCATGTTTGAATGCATAGAGATATAGATGAATATATAGATATTATCTTAATGTTTCAGAAACCAGATTAGACATGAAAGTTGGGTTGAAAATCATACTTGTTATTTCCATAATATTTTCTTGTGTGAAATTATGAAAGCAAAGATTATAAAGGAAACATCTTTCAAAGCTCTGAAAGACCAATAAAAAGATAAAAGTATACTGCTGTAAGATTGATATATGTTAATAAATAAATAATACAGGGATATTTATTATAAATTCAATGTAAATACTCAAAAATCCCACTAATACATAATAAATCAACATGAAAAACACAGCAGAGGCATACCCCTTTATCTTAGAGGCAGAAAAAAAAAACTAAGGTAGGACAATAATATAAAATAATTATGATAGAAGATTACTTTCAAAAATACTACAAATTATATGAAATGAAAATGGTCTGAACTCAACAATCAATTGGGAGATACCAGATTGCATAATGCAGCAAAGCCCAACTACATGCTGTCTAAAAGATATATTTGAAGAATGTATATATCTAATAAAAATTTCTATTTTGAGTATTTAAATAATTCTTAAAATATTGTTTGTAGGTCCCAAATAACTTGATTTAAAAATTAGGGAGAATTTTTGACCCCTGTCACCAGGAAAGATAATGTACCTAAACACATAAAAACATGTTCAACATCATTAATTGGCGGTAGCACTGACTAGCATAACTAAAATTAACAATATTGATATCACCAAGTAGCAAGGATGACAAAATACAACCAAAATTCAAACAATTCTGGAACTTATGCAGTAAAGTGTTTTGTAAGTAGTTACTTACAAAGCAGTTCAATACTTAATATATGATAATAGATGTTTATGTTGATATTCATAGCAATTTATTCACTGTAATCCCAAATTGGAAGCAATAACAATGTCTATCAATTAATGACAATATTAAATATCAATATTATTGAAAAATATCCCACAATGAAAAGAAACAAAGTATTGTTGTATATGCATCACTGTGGATGAAACTTTGTGTATAATAGAAAATGAAAAGAAAAACAAGCATAAAAACTATGTATAGTATAATGGGAATAATCGCATATGTTATATATTTAATCATACATTCTATTTTATCATGTGGAATTTATGTGAATTTCAGAATAAAAGTCAACATGACAATGAGAGTAAGGAATTGTAATGAAAAAGAGCAGAATTGGGGATAATGGAAATTGTGTCTTGTATTTCTGGTTTCATTATATGACAGCAATCATTTGTCAAAATCCATTAAGTCTATCAGTGCAGCTGTGTGCAGATTGTGGTTCAATAAATATCTAAGAATGAATATATTTTGCCCTGTGCTCCAAAGTGTCTCTGTATAACAAGAGATACTCTGGTAAGTAATTAATATCATGTGATCAGTGCTATATTAAAAGTATGTAACGTATACCATTTTTTCCTTTGGCTGGTATCTATACAACAGGGGTTGTACTAAACACTGCAATGACAATTATTCTTACAGACTAAAGCATGAGATACAGAGGGCTGGAAACAACTAATATAAAATACCTCTTAGAAGTGATTTCTGACTAGCATCTCAATGGAGAAGTTTAACAGGCAGGAAGAAAAGCACGTATAAAGGAATTAGAAATTTTATAGCATGTCATGAACACAGGAAAAATGTTTATGTGGCTTTTTTCTTAACCAATGGAATAATACTCTTTCTGAAATTCCAAAATAACAAATTTGCATAAAGTATATGTTAATATGATTACCATCTCAGATGGCATTTTTTGCTTTTGGATTCATCTGCTGGATGGATAACTACTGAACTGTTATTAAAAAAAGGATCAAGTTCAGTTTTTATGAGACAAAAGGTGTAAAAATTACCAGTAGTGAGAGATTTATAATTTAAAAGGGTAGAATAAGTACCGGTTGTCATTAACTTCAACCAACACAAGGACAATGTCTGTGTTTGTCACCCCTGTTAATCTAATTCTGACACATGGAAAAATGCACAATTGATAATTGTCGTTGAATGAATATGGAATCATGTTTTTGCTGTTGTTAAGTGAGTATAGAATCGTGTACTGACAAGTTATTTATGACAGGCAGGACAGTCACCTCTCCCCAACCACTGTACTTTATGCTGCTAATGAATGAGTTAGAATAAACAGTATCCTAGCAATACATTAAATTTATGGTCCTAGGACAGTAAAAAGCGCAGGGAAGCATCATAAATGTTTATACATTTAAGAAACCTGAATGTTTTTATGTCTGCCTAAGCATATTGTAGAGTCTTTGTTTCCTCACATATGTGGAAGGTTACTGTGAATCAGAACTAGCCTAGTTTTTGTTATCATCAGAGACATGTTAAACTGACAAACCATGGACACTTACCCTGCAACCTGCCTGCAATCACTGTTACAGCTGTTAAATGCCTTGTAACCCAAATTGAGTGACAGTAAATGTTTATTTCAACCCTTCCCAATTCAACAATTGAGATTCTATTGTGCAGCATCTATTGTACAGTGCCTTGTTTCATCACAAGAGAATGAAATGGTGTTCAGCATAATTGCATGAGAGATGATAGGCTGGATTTGTGAGTAATTCAGGAGCTGGTGAATCGGTCCAGCTCATTTCTGGCATTTTGTCACTGGCTTTTCTATCTGTGTTTATCCTTTTTTCCTCTTCCATTATTGTCTTGCCTTTGGTTGACACAGTTTTTCTGACCAATGAATTATAACATTAAGAAATTTGCCTATTATTGCCAGAGAGCAAAAAAAACCTAGACTAGATTTAATCACAGTTTTCCCCAAATGTGCCTTATAAAGTCACCTTAAAGACAGTAAGCAAGTTTGAAATTTGTTTTCAGTTCATTTATAACCAGAAACATGCATAACAAAACAATCTCCATGGAATTAGCAAAACCAAATGCTTACTTTACAATGTTAAGAGGCATTTTTGTGAGTAGAGTTTTGAACTGTAAGCTAAGAGGTCTGCTTTGTTTGCCTTACTAAGCCACTATTTCATTCTGGGAATTTGGAAAAGACTCTTGAATAGTGTGTATTTCATTTTTCTTATCTGTTTAATAGTAATATTTTACATAGCACAACAGAGTTTTCCCAGAAAACCAGGTCTCACAATATATAAAGATATACTTAAGAAAGTATTATGTAATGTACAAATATTTGTTATCACACAATTTCTTTTGTGTACACACAGCACCATGCTGTATCTCACACAGAAGTTACTCAGGCAGGCAGAATCATCCAGTCTAGTCAACCTCTTTTGATAACCACTTAAAAATTCCATTAAGATCCTCCAAAGAGCAAAGAATAGCTCACATATTTTTTGTCATCCTCATATGCTGAATAACTCAAGGTTCTAACAGAGGAAAAACTGGTTGAATTTTAAGTACTTTCATTGAGACAAAAAATACATAACTCAAGATATGTATTAAATATTGACTATATTACTTCCTCATGCCCTTGAAGAGTTTAGAGTCTAGCCTTACACGTGCACACAAGTTTTAATTTCAGGATGCCTTGAATATCATCTAAATATAAATTGTTAAATTCATAAGTCACATTACTATATCTTCCTATCTTTTGTGTCCTGTCTTTGTCTTTAGCACTTATGCATACTATCTGGCTTCATAGATTTATGAGACTTCTTTTATCTCCTTTTCTGTCATCTCCATATAACATTTTCCTTCTTTCCAACCAGCTAAGTACTTAGACTATCCTTCAAAATATTTTCCACTTATATCACTGTTTCTAGTACTTATGTCAGTATTTTTAGAGAATATGGCCTGGAAAAATAGAGGATATGAAAGAAAATTTAAATTGTTATAACTGGTACATATATGTCAGCTTTCTGTTACTATAACAAAATATCTGAGATTATTAACTTATAAAGAGAAATGGCTCTCTTTGCTCAGTTTTGGAGATTTTAGTTTACAATATGTAGCCCATTACATCAGGCCTCTAACCAGGTGTTATGGTTTATGTTCGTTTGGCCACCCCAAATCTCATGAAATCATAGACTAAATCTAGCTGAAATCATAGACTGAATCATGGCTGAATCTAGCTTTTGTGATTGGCTCATTGCTTAGTTCTGGGATTGATGGTATGAGTGCTGTACCCACACAGGGGCAGAGCCAACATACAATGTGGGATAGAGGCTTGCTTTCTCTCTTTTTCCGTGTTTACTCTTTCAGTTGTACCTGCCTGGAACAGCTGCCTCTGCCATCCTGCCCTGGAGCCAGCTGAGTATGGACTGAAACCTTCAAAAATTGTAAGATAAATAAACCTTTCTTTCCCTAATTTAGGACATCAGATATTTTATCTCAGCATGACAGAAAAGTAACCAAGACAGAATTTGGTACCAGAAGAGTAGGGTCATTGCTGTGACTATGCCTGACCGTGTGATTGAAAAGCCTTTGGAAATGGCTTATGGGAAGAGTTTGGAAAGGTTCAGAGATGTTACTTGAAAGAGTAGTGATGGAACAGTTCACCTGTTCTGCATGGAAGATTCTAGCCAGAACTCAGAAGACCAGAAGGCTGATAGAAAGCTTGCTGATAAATACCAGGCTTGGGAGGTTTCTGCTGGGAAGGACTCTATTGGTTGTTGGACTCCACACAGTGTGTGTTTTAGCTTGGCAGAAAGTTTGTCTGCCTTTTGCTCATGTCCTAAAACTTTGCCTGAGACTAAGATTAAGGGCTCCAGACTGATTGATCTGGCAGAAGAAATTTCAAGGCAGTACAATGTTAAGCTGGTGGCATGGCTATTGTTGGGATCTCTTAGCCAGATTTATGTTGAGAATCAAGAAAAAAGAGCTTACTGGAGTGATTTAAAACATTTTGAGTTTGAGCAAAAAGGAAACTCCAGTAAAGCTATGGGGTATAAAAACAGAGCTGAGATCTTGATTGCTGAAAAGGAACAGAAAAAAAAATACCCTGGAGGCATGACAGGAAGTAATGATGGATCTCTGTGCTTTGCAGCCTGAAAGACTTTGCTTGGATGAGAAAGTTGCAGGGTGCCATGCTCCAGAATTTTGGCGGAGGCCACATGAGAATTCAAAATGGTGGCAGCTGCACCAGGTTCCACAATGACATCAATAAAGAGAATCTGTTTCTCACAATCAGGTTCAGAGTGCTCAGTGATCCAGGCACTCTATCCCTACAGCCAAAGAGGGGAAACCCTGATAACTCCTCCATGTAGCAGCAGACCTTGGCAGCATTCATATGGCACAGGTTTTAGGCACATGTGCACAAGTTCTAAGGTTAAAAAGGCTTCCACTCCTGTTTCAGAGGACCTTGGAGGCCAGGAAGTATGCCCCTGAGAGGATAGTATGTGAAGCCACAAGTATGAGGCAAAAGCTGCAGGGGAGAACCCAGAAGTTTGAAACCTCCATGAGCATGGATCATTTAAGAAAAGCTGCAAGGATTGAGCAGAGTGGGCCTAAGAGAGATTCTGTGAGAGCTAAAACCCTTGAAAATGCTGTGTGGATGGAGTCACTCAAGCCTTTTGGAGCTTGGAACCAGATTGCTTCAGATGCTGATTATGGAACTCCAGGACTTAATGTTTGCCGTGCTGGATTTTGGGCTTCCTTTGGTCCCAATTCTTTGTACCCTATTGTACCCTTTGGAATGGTAATGCTTACCTTGTGCCATTACATGTTAGAAATGTTTGACTTTGTTTTCATTTGTACAGGGACTTCCAGCTCAGAGTTTGTCTTGTATCTCAAAAGAGACTCAGGACTTGGAATTTACAGCAATGCTAAAAGCTGTTAGGATTTTGGCAGCTCTTGGAGTTGGAATGAATATATTTTGCATAAAGGATGTACATGAGTCTTTGGGCACCCAGGGATGGAATGTTATGGTTTGTGTTTGGATAACTTCCCCAAACCTCATGCAATCACAGATGTTGCTGAATCTAGCATTTATGATTGATTCATTATCTTGTCCTGGGACTGGTGGTGTGAGTGCTGAACCTATCCAGAGGTGGAGGGACAGGTCTTCCCCTCCCTTATATTCAGGCTACCCACCCTAGTGTGTTGTAGCACTTACACCTTCAATCCCAGCACTAGACAGTGAAATAATCAGAAACTCTAGATTTAGCCACCTCAAAAAATCTCAGACTCCCACAGCCACATGATTTTTGGGGAGACACCCAAACACAAACCATAACATTCCACCCTTGCTCCTCCAAGGACATGCATATCCCTTGATATAAAAGGTGTTTAGTTCAGCTCTAAGAGTTGTCAAATTTCTAACAGTTTTAGCAATGCTGAAAAGTCTAAGTCCCAAATCTGCTCCAAGATATAAGGCAAACTATTAGCTGTGAGACCCCGTACAGACAAAAAGGAAGTTAAATATTTCTTTTTTTTTTTTTTTGTCTTTTTCGTTTTTATCGGTACCAGGGATCGAACTCACTACTGCCTGCTTGCAAGGCAGGTGCTTATGCCGCTGAGCTAAATCCCCAGCCCCCTGAAGTTAAATATTTCTAACATTTAATAGCACAAGATGCACATTTTCATTCAAAAAGCTAAAAACAGAAAGTTACAAAGGAATGAAATTAAAGCAATTCCAAAATCTAGCAGAGCAAACATTAAGTCCAATAGTTCATCTGCAGCACCGGAGGCAATCTGTGGCAAGTTGTGAGCTCTAAAGGGCTTGAGTAGCTGGACTCCTATGGCACCTCAGGTGGTAGTAGTTCCCACATCTTTGGGCTCAGACTAGCTTTGCTCCCTCCTTTCAGGTTTCCTTAGATGGTCCATGTTTTTGTCTTTTTTAAATTTCTATGGTCTCGGGGCAGGAGATTTAGCTCAGCAGCATAAGCGCCTGCCTTGCAAGCAGGCAGTTGTGAGTTCGATCCCTGGTACCGGAAAAAAAAAAAAAGAAAGAAAGAAAACAAAACAAAAAAAAATTTTCTATGGTCTCCACTGCACCTTTGGCTTTATGTTTAGAACTTTACACACTGTCCACTTGAGGGCATACTGCCTGCCCTCCCAATTCTTCTTCTGAAATCTGAGTGTAAACCTTCTTAACTCTGCAATTTTTGCATGCACCTACAACCAGTGCTACTTGGATAACATCAAGGTCTGATGCCAGCTGGATACCCTGTCTCTTGGCTATCGGGGTCAATTGCTTGGAGTGCTGAGCACTCTGAATCCAATTCTGAGGAAAAAATTCTCTATGCCATTGCCATTTTGGAATGTGGTGCTCTGAAGCTTTTTCCACAGAGCAAAGTCTTTCATTTTTGAGATTCTGAGGCTGCAAAGGGTGGAGGCATCCTGCTTTTTGTGGTGTCCTCAGGTCATCTTTTGTATTCTATTGTTTCTTCTCAGCAATCAAGAACTCTTCTACTATATCTTTGCAGTCCACAGCTTTCCTGGAGCTTCTTTTTGGCCAAACTCACATTTTAATTCATTTTTCTCAGCTCTTTGCTCTTTATTCTCAACATGAATTTGGCTAAAAGCCACCCAACAATATCCATGCAACTGCCTCAACATTTGACTGCTTGAAATTTCTTCTGTCATTTTAATTAGTCTACCACCTTTAATCTCAGTCTCAGACAAAATATCTGGACATGAGCAAACAATAGACAAACTTTCTGCCAAGCCATAACACACATCATTTGGAGTCCAACATCCAATGAAGTCCTTCTACCTAGAGGAGCCACCAATCCTGGTCTTAACCAGCAAGATAGAAATCTGCCTTCTGCTTTTCTGATCTCTGACAAGAATCTCCCATACAGAGCAGCCTAAGGAATTTCATCTCTATTCTTTTAGACAACATATCAAAACCTTTCCTCATCCACCTCACAAGTTATTCTCAAAGGCACATATTCTGGGATAGCCACAGCAATAGCCCTATCCTGGCACCAAATTCTGTGTTAGTTACTTTTCTGTCATTGCTGAGACAAAATACCCAACACACATAGTTATGAAAGGAAAAGTTTACTCAGCTCACAGTCTGTGGATATTTCAATCCATAATTAGCTAGCTCCAAAGTATTGTGGCTTGACAGAGGGGCAACAGTTCATAGTGGTGGAAGACAGAAAATAACAAGAGCAAAAGGTGAGACATAAGCTTCTCTATTCTTTATATTGTACGCCAATGTATGTGCAACACTCATCCCTCCAATCCCAGCACTAGACAATAAATCAATCAAAAGCTCTAGATTTAGCCTCTTCCATAAAGCCCTCCTCACCATGACTGCATGAGTCTTCAGGAGGACATTGAGCTAAAAGCCATATATGTAACATTTTCTATTAATTGCAAACCTATTAGGATGCCTTTCTAGATTGTCAAGCACTGTATTTTGTCTTATTTGTTCTCATTACTATTAAACATGTTTTAGTTCAGTTTGACTTAAAAATGAAATGAAATTTCAGCAATGAGACTGTTCAGCTGTGATGCTCTAAGTGGCTTCCTGTTGCTCTTCAGGTAAAGTCATGGCTCCATAACATAGCTCAGTTAGCCCAGCATGACTGGTTGCAACTTGTATTTTTGCATATATGTCTTGAATTCCCTCATTACAATTTCCCTTTTTAAAATAGTATTTATTTTTTATGATAATATACCCAGAGCCTTTTCAATGATCTAAATCCTTAGCTTTTTGCTTAATTTTCTATTTTTTAGGCAGGGTCTCAATTAGTCACTACATTTTTCAGACTGGGCTCTTCTTCCTCAGCTTCTCAAAGTGCTGTGATTAAAGATATATACCAACACATCCTGTATATGCATTTTCCTTAAATAATATTAAGAAGAAATACTTTTAGTATCTCTAAAATGCTTTGCTTTTTCTCATTTAACATATTACTTCCCACATATGAAATTCTCCACTTCATCTGGCTGGTCATTTCTAGGAAACCATCCATGATAATGCACTCACAAGACTTGTGTTTCTCTCCCTCTCACTACTGTCTATGGCACATTTTATAATGTAATACTGATTGTCTTATATAAACATTATCAAATCATGCTCATAAAGACCCCTGTAATTTCATATACATTCATATTGCCTGTCAGTTAGAAAATTTTTAGGACACAAGTTTGAGACATTGGAGAAAAATGTAGCAAGGAGACATGAACTTTCTGGCGGCACCAGAGGGCAGAATAATAGTGAAGCGTGAAGGCAGGTCTCCAAATGCAGGCAATAGTACTGAGGACAACCCTGAAAGGAAACCAGATAAAGTGGAATTGTAACAGCACATAACACAATGAAGAAGAGTCAGAGCAAAGATGGTTATTAGCTCTTATAATTTTTAAAGCTGATTATATTAATTTATATTTACATAGTGCATCCATTTCTCTAATTGAGGGCCTCGAGCCTGATTTTTACAAAGAGTATACAACAGGAAAGTTCCTGATTGCTCTTTATTAATCATAAAAAGAAGGCAAATAGACATTTCAAAGGTGCTTAACTTAACATAGCAATTCCAGGTAGGCAAGATTTAAGATAATTTTGAGAATATTTGGGGCTTTTAAAATTCATAATAATGGATTAAGTAAAAGTAATACATTTCACTCCCATTTATGTTACCTTTATTAAAATTTTCTCTTCTGTGACAATCACATTGCCTCGGTACTATAAATAAGCCTTTTTCAGAAAAAAGGAAAATTTCATAAGAGTATCAAGGTCTTATTTATCCAAATGATTATAAATTTGAAGCCTCAGAAGGTCAAAAATATTGCACAAATAGGAATACCCAGAAAGTTTTTAAATGTATTTATAATGGCCCCATTTAATAAATATCTCTTGCATTGCCCATTATTTTACAAACATTTTGAAAGCCTGAATAGTGTCATTTGAATGCATACTTCCATACTGGAATTGATGTAACTTTGCTGTCACCAACAGGTTGCTGTGTGAACTAAACGTTTTCATCTCAGTATATTTTCATTGTATCTAACAGTTAAAAGTCATGGAATGTGCTATAATGTTATTTTTCTTAAACTTGAGATGCTCTGAGGAGTGCAATTAAGCATTAACATATTACATCTGGGAAAGTGATTATTATTTTTTCATTTGCCTGAAGAGGATAGTGTAGACATATATCAACCAAACAGCTATTCTATATTTTTTCCCCTAGCAGCAGATTTATTTCACCATTAAACGTAGAAAGATCATCAATATCCACTACATGACTTCAATTAGCTGAACATTTTGTCAACTACTGCTATTCTCCAGCTGCTGGTTATACTATATGAAAGAATAAAGAACCTGTCCTGTTTTCTCATCTTTCTTCTCAATCAAACAAAACAAAATAGAATGAAAATGCTTAAATCTAAGCATTGCTTTTGGTTGGCATCTACACTCTACAAATGACTTGTAAAATTTGTGTAAAGGAAGAACCAGAATAGGAACAAGAAAATAATGGTATTAAAAATTATCCTTTTTCACCTACCTCATTCCATTTTCAACTACCTTAATTCTTGCACTTCCCAGAAAATCTCAGGATCAACTGAGACATAAAAGAAAAGAATTTAGGAGTGTTTTCCTTCAACTAAGACAGAAATACCTAAGCCAATTATAGGGTCAGCAGAGAAAAAACAAATATACCATTAATATAATTCTATATATAATTTATAGCTTGTTATCCTTTAGTTTTTGCTATTTTAGTCTGTTTTGTAATTTAAAAACAAATGAATATTGGTCCTAAACTTTTACTAACACTAAAAAGTTCCAAGTGCAGAAAATGAATCAAAACTTTAATTTAGGCAGCTCTTTAAAAAAAAAAACTAAGGAATGGCTCAGTATTTTGGGTCATGTAAATGACAAAATGAAGATATCATCACATATTTAATGTTTGTGATCTTTCATCCACATTGTACCCCATAAATACAGATTGATTCAGATTATGTGAAGGGATTGTCTTATGTTTTATGCTTGTATTGATTTATCTAAGTATCTACAATATACTTGGTCAAATGCTACACAACTGAGATACAGACACTCAGTCTAAGGCTACCGTTTGGTTAGGAGGATGTGAAGACACCAACATTCATAAGACAAAGTGACAGCATAATAGCAGATGTGTGTATGTGTGTGATTGTAAGAATTTGAAAACAAAAAGGAAGAGAATCTAAAACAGGAAGTGTGGAAGACTGTGGAGAAAAAGTTGTATGAATTGTGTTTTCCAAATTTTAGGATATTCTGCCATAAAGAAACATCTTTGATCAGCACATGAAGATACTGTTTTGTTGTTCTTGTCTAACTGAGCTACCATAAGCTAGGTTTTGTACAACATCCTTTAAAGAGAGCACCCCTCTAGACTTCCCAACCTACTATGGTGCATTTATCATAATTATCTCTATAAAAAAAAAGCAAAAACACTTTTTCCAATATCAAGCATGCTGACTTTTAGCTCAGGGAATGTAACTCCAGATACGAAAAGTGGGGCTGGGGATTTAGCTCAGCGGCACAAGTGCCTGCCTTGCAAGCAGTTCGATCCCTGGTACCGACAAAAAAGAAAAAGACAAAAAAAAAAAAAAGAGGCAGATATGAAAAGTACAACAGTAGCATGGCATGGTATTTCAAGATATTTCTTTTTCTCTCCATGACTAAAAATCTATACTATTGTAGAGTAACAGGAGATAGAAGACATGACACAAATTCTAAGTGTAACATGTAATGGATTATCTCCATATCTAATAACACCATGGCATGGACTTTATACTCTTGATAATATAGTTTCATTTCAAGTTTTAAAGAAAGGATAGAAGTATGATGCAATTATGTGTTAATTTTACAATACTTATTAGTTTTACAAAAATCAGCAAGAAGCTAGAAGTGGTGGAGAGAAGAGATAAATAAAGAGGTGGTGTCAGTATTCCAATGAAGGGAGCTCAAACCAGATAATTGGGTGTTGAATTAAAGTGAAAATAATTCAGAAAAAACTGAAGAATCCTTAGGAATTTATGATACATTGGAAATGTGGGAAGAAGAAAAATCATTGTGACACATTAGATGTGGAGGAGGATGCTGCATTTTCAAAGTAGGACTGATACATCTATTGAGAATATAATGAATTGAATGGAATAAATATGGTTGGAGGAAGAAATTTAGATCAGAATGTATAATGGCACATTACACAATGTGCCAATGATGGCTGAAGAGGAAGAAGCTGGGATCACAATGCATAAAGATATACACCACTTCATAGCTATTTTAACATATGAAAAATCAACGAAAAGAAAATGAAGTGGAACAGAAACAATACCAAGAAACATACAGTCCCAGGACAGAGCCTAAGAGAAAGGGCCAATGAAAGAGAAACATAAGCAGGAAAAAATATCTATGAAAGACAAAATTTAGAAGACAGGAAATATCACCAATTTTAATTAATGAAGATTGTAAGTTAGACAAAGACTTATATGTACCTACTAAACATCATCCTTGAAGGAATAATTTTGGTTAGGTTTTAGGGAATCATTTAGGCTAGTGATTTCAAATATATGGCATGCATGCTACATTCTTTGTGTCACTGAAAGCTCTAAAAGATTTTCCATCACTGATTTAGGCTATGCTTAGTGAAGAAAGGTTTGATTCACTAGGCAATAAATGAGCTGATGTGATGCTAAAGAAGAAATTAAAACTACCTATGAACCAGGGGTTGCAATGAATTTAATGAGATGAAGTTATATTGTCAAGATACTAAGGAAGTTCAAGGACAGAAAGATTGTGTTGAAGCATTCTCTATCACTGATTTTTAAGATTCCAGAGACAACACTTCTCAGAGCTATTATACTAAGCAACTAGGCATTTGGCAATGAATTAGGTTACAGGGAATAGAAAAAGAGATGGTTAAAAATTTGGACATGTGGTTGTTATGGTTTGTGTCTAGATATTCCCCAGGGCCTCACGTGGTCATGGCAGGAAGGGCTTTTCAGAGGAGGCTGAATCTAGAGTTTGTGACTGATTCATGGTCCAGTGCTAGGATTAATGGCATGACTACTGTACTTGTTTTAGGACAGGTAACTGCATATACTATAAGGGACAAAAAGAGTCTTGCTTTCTGTCTCTCTGTCTCTCTGTGCCCCAACCCAACCTCCATTGCTCTTTCTGTTTTCCACCACCATGAACTGCTTCCCCTATGTCATGTGCCACCCTGCCTTGGAGCCAGCTGAGTGTGGACTAAAACTTCCACAAACTGTGAGTGAAATAAACCTTTCCTCCCTTAATCTTGGGCATGGAATATTTTGTTGCAGTAATAAAAAAAAGTACCGAAGATAGTGGCTTTGGAAATGTTTGAAGTAACTGAAGAGACTAACAGGAGTCAGAATAGAGAGAGATTGAAGCAGAAGTCAATTCACAAAATAGTTATAATTTATGGGAAGAGAACAAGAAAGACCATGAGCTTTACACAAAGGTGGAACTCTTAAAGTGGATAAGTATTAATTTAGTGGTGGAAATGCAGAATTCAAAAAGGTCAGTATCTCCTACCAGCTACAAAAAATATACAGGATGTGGAAAATTGAGGAGATTTTACTGAAGACCATAAGACAGTAGAAATGAGTTTCCTCCTATAATGCAGCTGACTCAAGCTCCAGGCTTCCTCTTTAGCCACATGAACTTCCTCCTGTGTACCTAAAATTCACTATGTTTATGACTACAACAATCTATTTTTTATCATATTTAGTTTGCATCAGTATTATTTATTTGATTATATTTATCATTTCTTTTCTCTTTATGTTTATCCTTGTCTATCTCTATAGAACACAATTCATAGCTACGCATTTTTAATAAGTGCTATGAGAATGAAAAAGCAGATGCGTACCAATCAGAAATACTACTGTCTTTTCCCATTATGTCACAATAGCAAAAGACATAGATATGACTGCTCTACAAGAACACATTTGCATTGGTACTTGTTAGTCAGAATTCAACACACTTGGAGCTTTGGAGTACTTATTCTAGCCTGAATTGAGATTAACAAAGTTACCCAGGAATATGGCCAACTTTAATTTACATTGTGAATATGAAAGCACAGAAATGAGCAAACTAAACTAATTTTCTATTATAAATGTAAATGCCAAAAACTATGTTTTATAAAAAAGAAAAAATAGGCGGGATTAATATTGCTAAAGATGCCTTATGCATTCTTTTAGTCTTGACTTGAGCCTCACCATCCATTGAATTCCCTTTAATCTGCCTCACTTTTGTATGTTCTGATTATGTTTCCTCTTGCACTTGCAGAATTTGAAATTAAAACCCAAGGGGACAGCATCAAAATTCTCAGCACTCAGAGTGACTGTTGTAATGAGCAAGACTACAGCTTCCGTCGCTGTTTCAGTTAAAGAATCAATATTTGTAGCTTGTCCAAAGTCTGCTGTCTCTTCTTGACAATAACTTCCACCACTCCCTTGAGGAGTAACCTGTAAAGGTCTGCAATTTCCTATCTAAGGTCCCCTTTTCTCTCTCACTATCTATTGTCTTGGAAAAATACCTTGGTTCTCACTGTTTCAAATCCTGCCCTACTACTCCCTCATTCAATTTGTCATTACCACTATGATTGGATAGGGGACCTGAAATTCATAGAGGTTAGTCTCAAAAAGGGTATATAGTCAAACTGGCATGTAGGCTTTTCAAAATTTATCTCCCATCACCAAAATTAAAAATTTGATATGCAGAAGCAGTTGCTAGTACTACATCCTATATGGGATCAATATTTGATAAACATTCTTTGAATGCATCACAATTATGAAGCCAAATATAATAGTTGAAAGAGTCGGTCTTTCCCATCAATTAGCAGATCACATAAGTAAAATACATGTGTAAATTCCTTTGATAAAATGGAGCTGATAAAAGCACCTGTGACCTACTTGATAGCTTAGATAGTCTTTTTAAAAATGTGGGGAAAAGATAAATCTCATGCATGTGTTTATATCAGAGGCCCGATAATATTTTAATGATGTACAGGTTTTGTTTTGATCTTTTATTTAAAATATTGAAGGCGTGCAAAGAAGTGGAATCATTAAATGTGGAAGACATTTTTATAGCCCCCAAAAGCAACTGGACTAGAACATTCATTCCTTAGATTCTAGTCTGACTCTTTCTTTGCTTATTTGGCCTCAGTGTTCATATATTTTGTAATGACTTGTTAAGATTTTTCTTTGAAATATTTTACTCCAAATGTTTTTCCAAGGTGTAACAAATGCTAAGGATCTTACAGAAATATCTGTGCAGTGATGTTAGTAAGCTTTCTTATATAATGAAAATTGTCTTCACAGACACTTGGTCCAAACACATAATGCTAAAACCCTTATTGCATGTTTTCTAAATAACATCATCAAGGATAAGCCTGTCATTGAAACTTCTCCTAATATAGTCAGTATTCAACTTCAAGGCTAACATCACACAAGCACTCGGTTTGTCAAAGTCAAAACGGGCTAACAGCTTTAGATATCATGCATACTGCTACTGGATTTTCAAGAATGTATAACGACACACAGGTATTCAAATCTAAGTCTCCACATTTGAACTTTCTCAACTAAGTGGCACCAGTTTAATCCTCCCCCAAAACTTCACATACCATACTTTGGGAAAGAAAATGAATCCTGGCATTATTTAAATAATGTAATTGTCACAAGAATGTTAAGAGATATAGAAATGAATGAATGAGTGAGCAAGTGAACTAGTGTACACATATTAAAATTTAAAACAGCCTGGAATATGTCACATGCGTTATTTCATTTTGTCTTCACAATGCTCAAAATATAGCTGTTATTTATGATCATCTCCAAATTTCAAATTATAGCATATTTAGGGTACACTTAAAGATTCTTTCTCCACATCAAAGAAGAAGAAGAAGAAAACTGAGCCCATCAATTTTAACTCAAAACCCATATATACTCATTAGTTGGCCAGACCAACTTCAAATATTTGTGACCCCTTGGCTACATAGAATATATTAAATGCTCAGTACAGGATATGACACATGATTGAACTATGATATACAAAGAAAAAGCACTAGAGAAGAATACATATTCATACATGAAAATTAAGGAATCAAGCCCATCTTCCTCAATTTCACTAGCTGTGAGACATAAACAGATCACTTAACCTGTCTGTGTTCTAATACCCTAATACTTGAAATGACAATAACAAAAATATCCATTTTCATGTTGTCATTATGAGAATTAAGTGGCCAATACCTTAAGAACAATGTCTATCCCATGAGAGGAAATATAATTATTAGTTACTCTTACTGTAACCAAATTACTGTCATTTTCACATTTAAAAGTGTTAACTTATATTTTGTAGCACACCAGAAATATCAAGGAATCTCTTTGCTGGGAACATCATCATTGCTTTTTTGTGATATTCATTATTCTCATTTGATCGACGTGAAATCTGTGAATCAGAAACAGAAAGTAATTTTGCAAAGTTATATGGGTAGGGAGTGTCTAAAACTCAGGCCTTCACACTCTAAAGAAATTAACTACATCATATGTCCTATTGCTTTGGTAATGAACCAAAACCAAATTGCTCTCCAGAGAGGTAAGAATTTTACCATCAAGTCTTCGCTCTGGAGACCTTTAGAATGGAATATATGTTGCACCTTGATATAAGTAAATCAACCCATTAACCAATCTAAAGAGTGAAACTCAGAAATTTACTTCAGGAAACAGTGACCTGCAGGGAAAATCCAGCCAGCCTCCTGGTATGGCACCAGTATGAGAATGGCTCTTACATTTTCCATTGGAAATAATAAATCAAATTGGAAATAATAAGTCAAAAAATATTTTGCCATATAAAAATTATGAGATATATAAGATTCACAAGTATCAACTTGATATAAATATCAAGAGAATATCTCCATTAGTTTATATGCCATCTAAAACAAAATTAAGAGTCTACAACAGAGACTCCATGGTTCACAGAGTCAGACTTATTTACTTTCTGATTCTTTACAAAGTTTGGTTTTTCATCTCTCTTTATCTTGGTGTTGGCAGTCCTGGAGTAGTGAGAAGAAATTATTCATTATAAAAAGTGATGCAGAAATAAATGCCCTCTTGACACCCTCATACAGCCAGAAAATGCCCTATACCCCAACTTTCTGTTCTTTCTCTCCAGCAAGAGTACCTAGAGTCACTCAAATATACGTGACAATGTTTACCTTTGATTACAAATGTGTAGGACTTTCCTTTATCAGAAAGTCTGCCTAAACTGCTACCTTTTCAGAAAGAAGACAGAGTGAGGTGATAGTCTGTATTCAGATTTAGGGCCCATATACATACTTGAGCTAAAGTGAGGGTGCCAAGGTGCCCAGGCTTAGGATGCATAATGATCTTGGTATCTTTGAATGGAAAGAAAGACTAAGGTACCCCTGACTGATTGCACATCAACCCTAGATTCTTGGGGTAGAAATTAGCTGACTTTCTGCTTGTTGAAAAGAAGACCCAGGCAATGACTAAAGATACAGAACCTGGAAACTGATGAATGATTTGATTTGGTATCAGCCCAAGCCACTGTCTTCTCTGTTTTAGTATTGCTAATGACTTTTTGAAACCATAAGTTCAACATTATTTCTTAATGAATTTCCTTTGTCCTATTTCAGGAGCCCTTAGTACCTTTTGGTTACAGTTGGGTGACTCATAATTAGTTCTGGAATACTAACATAGATTACGATTTTAAAAAAAGAGAGTAAAAACAAATATGCTTTCAATCACAGTACGGGGGAAAAGAGAATTGTAACAGAATGTGTTGGTAATACAAATTACCTAGCTTTATTACATGTTCGTTTATTTATTTATTTATTTAAAATAAGATTCTAATTTCTTTAACTCGGGTTTCTGCTTCCAATGGCACTCTATTTTCCAAGCTTAAAACAAGCAATTTTTAAAAAAATGTTCTTTGTTGTTTATGGGGTTTGTTTTGATGCCATTATAAACATGAAATTGGTCTTTGGCACCATGCCTGGTCTCAGAAGAGGGGTTGCAGTCAAAATTCAAGTGGAATAAAACTTTTGCATAAAATTACTTTCAGGAAATATATACATGGTACACGAAGTGTTATCAAAATATACAGTGAAGGTTTAAGTTAACTATTTTGCTACAGAAAAAGATACTTTGTCATTATTTGCCCTGAAAATATTCCCCCTTGCTTAAATATGCTTATCCTGTTACTCGTGGAACTTTCTGTAGCAATTCTGAAAGCTCTTTTTCATCCATTCATAAGATATGTTTTAAAAAACACAGTAAAATATCTGCCATTGCCAAGTGCCAGCCGCCAAGACTGGCTTGTGAAAACATTATAGTGTGTCCTCATCCACCTCTTTCCCTTAATCTGGCACCATGTGACCTCTGGCCCTAGCCCAAAGTCAAAAGGACCGTAAAAAGTAGATGTTTCAAATTAATTTCTGACATCAAAGCAGCCCCAGTGCCAGGCATGGTGGCTCATGCCTGTAATCCCAGCACTCGGGAGGCTGAGGCAGGAGGATCATTGTGAGTTTGAGATCAGCCTATGCTACAAAGTGGGCTCAAGGCCAGCCTGAACTACACAGAGAGACCCTGTCTCAAAAAGACAAAAAAAAAAAAAAAAAGCAGCCCCAGTAGCACAACTAAAGACACTCACAAAAGAGAGCTTCCAAAACTGTTTCAGAAAGTGGCAAGAATGATGGGAGTAGTGCATTCATACAGGAGGGTAGTATACTGAGAGGAGCTAATGGCAAGGTGTCTTTACATGTATTATATGTAAAAAAAGTTTCAGTATTCACTGGATATTTAGCCACGCCTCCTCTATGAGACATAATTGAATATCATGCGTACCCTTGGCACCCTTTCCCATGATATCCCATTTATATTCACAAGCAGTACAAATCCATTTAAATCTGAAATGTAAAACATTAGCATTTTTGATAAGGAATATTCAATCCATAATTTATATAGAATCCTCAACACAAGAAATCTTCACAAAAATCCACTTACTTGATTTCTGAGTTTTTTTCTTCCTTTTCTTTTAATTTTTTTTTATTTTTATTTTTTCAGACAGGGTCTTGCAGCTTTCCTCAGGCTGGCCTTGAACTCACTATCTAGTCCAGGCTGGCCTCACACTCGCAGCAGTCCTCCTGTCCACCCTCCGGTCTACCCAGTGGGGTGTGTGTTGGGCCACGCCCCACTGTTCCAATGCCCACTGCTCAATGACGTGCATTCTAAACGGCCGTCTTAAGAGCACTTGATTGTACAGCCCCTGCTCAAGGACCCTCAGAGGCAGCATTTTTGTTGCACATGACTTAAACTACCAAAATTCCTTTCAGATGGGTCTGCAATCATCAAGTAACTCTCCTGAGTCCAATCCTACTTCTTGGAGATATGTAAAATAAATCTTTACAATTTCCCCTTCGGGGTGCAAAGGCATACATATGATCATCCACCTAAGAATACTCTTCCTCAGTTAATTAACCTAACCTGCTAAAACTATTTCTCATATTTTATCCATGAATCTCAACCTTGTCTTCACACGAAAAATTGTCTGAGAACTTTTAAAAATCATGATGCCCAGGAAACTTACCAGAAAATAAAATCAGAATCTCCAGAGGTAGGATCTCAGCATTGGAAGTTTTTAAAGCTCCTCAGCCAACTCTAAGTAGCAAGCAGGGTCCAGAATCACTGCATGGAACTTCAAGTTATTTCATTATGCTGATTACTTTATTCATAAATAACTTTACTTCACAACAATGCTGTCTAAATTGCTGCTGTGAGGTGAACATTATTCTAGATCTGGCACAAGGCCACTGTGCTAACGGTATGAATCCTGGTTCCCCTCAAAATTCTTTTGTTAAATTCTTTAACTCCAAGTTGCTGGTTTCATGAGGAAGGGCCTTTCTCCTTTCTTTTCTTTCATTCATTCTTTCTTTTTTTTCTTTCTTTCTTTGTCTCTTTTTCAGAGGATTGAACTCAAGGTCCTTGTTCTAAAGTGCATCTCACCCCGTTAAGACAGACATCCCTAAATCACTAATTTAGGCTCAAATTTATGATCTGCCTGTCTCAGCCTCCCAGAAGGCTGGGATTTAAAAACATACACCTCCACGCCTAACTGAAGAGGAACTTTGAGAGGTGACTGGATCATGGGGTAGAGCCTTGATGAATGGAATTAGTATTTTTATTAAACAAGCTTTAGAAAGACCTTTCACCTTCCTCTCTGCAATGTGAATTTATGGTCTTTTATAGAGTAAGACTGTGGTGAAAAAAGCCCTCATCAGACATGAAATCTGACAGTGCTTTGATGTTACAGATCTCTCTCCAGAACTACAAATTCTGTGGTTTCTTAGCCATCAGTCTATGGTGTTTTGCTAAAACGAATCAAAGAGATTAAGGCAATTACCATTGCCTTGTTTTCTTGGTACAATAAAATTATTTTTGCAAATACAGACTCTATTGCTTCTCAAATGGTATTGTGCATAAAAACAACTTGAGAGTTGCTGTGGCTTGGACACAGTTTGTGTGTAAATGCCAAAAGCTTGCATGCTGTGGGCCTGCTCCCGTGTGTGGCAACATTAAGAGGTGACAGGGCCTCATCAGGCAGTTGCAAAAGTGGCCCCTTTCTGACGTCCTCACAAAGAATAATACATTCATAAATGGCATTTTCAGAAGGTGATTAGGTTATGGGGAATGATAACTGACTTACTTTTAAGAGACTGGGCTTCAATGGAGCAGGATCAATGAGGGTATAAGCCAGAAGGGTGCATTCTTATCCCTAGGTCAGCTCCTCTCTCTCTGCTTTCTGGCTGCCATGAGATGACCAGGCCCTTCCACCTAGCCATTTCTGCCTTAGAGTCAACTAAGCACAGACTAAAAGTGGAAGCCAAAATAAACCTTTCTTCTTTAAGAAGCTGGTGTTGGACATGCGATCATTAATACTTTCCTATTATCTTGTCTTGTAATTTTGTTTTACTTTTTTTGCTCTATAAAATTTTTAAAAAATATTTTGGTGTTGAGTATTTTGTCCCAGTGAGACATGCCATGTCACCATGCCAGCTCTCTCTCTTTTAAACACTCCTGGCATTAAGTGACCATCTGCCAAGACAGGTATCAAAAGAGCCTGTATTATGCTCTTTGGATTTTCAGTTCCCCAAACTGTAAGCTAACTAAGCCAGTTTTTCTGTAAAGTTATGCAGCTTCAAGAATTTTGTTATAATAAAAAAAACTAATATAAGGACCTTGTTGAGTTATGGATCAGCATTCAGAATATGTGGGATGGCACCCAAGTTTCTAGAACATACTATTGTTGGTGGCCCACAGACCACACTTTGATAGGCAGAAGTCTACTGGCTGACATAATCACATGAGAGTAACATAGTACATACACAGAGCGAGAACAAATATAGTCTCAGTTAAGTCATTGCATTGAATCTTTTCTAATCTGTATGTATCTGGCAAGTTTGCAAGTTGATTGGCAAACCATCTATCTCAAATATTGATTATTTTCACAGATGTTCTCCTTGATGTCTGGTTGGAAACAAACATTCATTTGTCTTTGCAGCAGCTAGCATGGTGAATTTATCTAGCAGAAGGGATTCATGCAAACATAAATACTGTTCTTTCAAGTTTGAAGAAAGAAAACTTGCTAAAATAGACACAGAATTTGAATAAATAAATACTCTCTCTGAGTATAAGGGTCATGTTTCTTGTGATAGCTGATGTTTTTAACATGGTGAATACGTAGAAAATGCTAAATGAATATTAGTTTTTTAACTAATTGCTAAAACATAGTCACTGGACAATGAAGCATGCTCCTTATGTTCATGGAATAACTAAAGAGGGAGAGAGCATGCTGAAAATGACAAATTGTATGGCATAAACAATGAATTTAATTTGCTAATAAATGTGAAAGCTGAAAGGGGTTGAAACGAGACATTGAAAGAGTGATAATCTGTAGAAAGGTAGAAACAGAGGCCAAAGAAAAGACATTTCAACCTTTCGTACATGTAGTTTTATGGTCAGAGTCAACATTATGCTTGACTTGGGATATCTAATGAGACTGCAGACCTAAATGGTGTACTTGTAGGACCTTCTGTCACATAATGTCAGGGATAATATATTAAGCAGAGGAAACATGTGAGTTATATTACAACTGCAAGGGAATAAAAATTAAAACCCTTTCATGTGGAAATAGACATAATCGTGCTACATTTCCCTGTAGAAGAGCATACAGTGGCAATTTTTCTTCATATAATATTACATTAGTTTTAATTCTTATTAATAAGATACAAGAGTCATTAACACTATTAAAAATCTAATTATGTTAGCAATTTTCTATCATGTCATATTTGAGCAGTTAAGTATTGGTATTTGTTTTTCCTAATGGGATTCACAAGTCTAATTAATAGGCTTTCTTTTGTGGTTAAGTGGAATGAATCTCTATGAGAAGCAAGCCATTTTTAATATCTGCAGACAGCTTATTTTCTCATATATTATACTACCGAGCCATCTGGTCATCTATGGAATAAATTACTAGATAAGAATTATGAGATTATCATATGAAATTGAACAATACATTTAATTCCACATGATATTACAGTTACTATGTCCCTGAAACATTGATATTTACTAAGCAAGAAGTATAAAATTAATTATAAAGAAAATCATTATTTAAGGAAATTTGAGGAAACTGAAGATAGCACAGTGAATGAAATAGATGCTTTTTTCTGCTTGAGCTACCATTATTTTGGGGCAATAAATACTGAACTAACAGCCAAAAATATTTCTCAACTCCAATCTTGTTTAAGCTAAGGTTAAGTTCTTAAAGAGAAACTTTTTTTCATTGACTTTGCCTGTATTTCTTGGTGTTATACTAGCATCTACATCTAATATTTATAGCACATAACTGTAATAGATATGGCATATATAATATATAATGCAACTGTATATCCAAATATACACACATGAATATACCCATGCTATTTATATAGCTAGCTATTTCTTCATTATTATTTAAAAACCTAATATGCTGGTAATTTGTTACTAATCATATAGTCATAGGAATTACATTATATTATTTATTATTCCTTTAAACCTTATTTACTCTTTCAGGTACTATACTCTATAGCTAAGCTTGTATTAGCACACCTATAAATTATTTAAAATTATCAGTAATCATTTAGCTTATTTTTGGACAGCATGGACTTACTATATAAGCTGTGTTAAGCTCAGTGAAGACCTTAGGAAATGATAAGCAAAAAGGTGAGGAATATTAATATACAAAACAATCAATGTTCACATCTCATCCTCCCAATATGAGACAGTCACACTTGTATCTATTTTACATTTAACCTTCTATATAATGTGTACTCTGAAGGGATTTCTCACCTCTAAGAAAGTCCCAAAAATAACGTTCATATTTGCAAATAGAATGGTAGAATATATATGTATGCTTACTCAGGTTTATTTCTTCACCAAGATTAGAAGAATAACAACAAATGAATTACAAAGACTTAGATAATTTGGTAACAAGGAAACACTAGATGAGAACTAGGTGATATAATTACTAAACTGTTATGCAAAAATCTAAAAAGAAACCCAATTTATTTCACAGTTGTAAAAATTTACCAATGTGTTGAATCCACACAGTCCTGAGAAGGAAGATGCACCTGGTAACAAAAGTAGGAAGCTGCTTATGAAGCAGTTGACTACCATGTTGCTGCTATAGCTTGAAAGATTGGGTGACCGCTGTCTTTATAGGGAAAAAAAAAAAGATTTTCCTACAGAATGCTAGGTCTGGTTTTGGTGGGAGCCTCATACTGATAGAAGAGGGAGGACAGGAAGTTAAGTAAATGCTAAAAGACAATGTTGGACTCCCCAACTTTTTTTTTCTTTTTTACCTACAGGGGACAGAATTTTTGCATCCTAGTGAACATTTGGAAAAGACCCTTCTGAAAAATTTAGCCAAGGAGAAGACATATCACTAATAGTTTGCATTCACCAATAGAACTACACAGATAATTACCCTAAGTAATACCAATGGATAATCACACTCAAAATCTCAGTCCAAATTCATTTCCTTTCCTGCTAGGGACACAAGCAGAGTCCACGATTGCTAGCAATGAGGAAACTTTGGAAGTGAAATATGGAGAATTTGACAAGTCAGTAAGCAACATGAAGTAAATGGAATCATGCAAAGAATTAAAATAAAAATTAAAAAGTCATCATTTTCAGAATGATAAATAAATCTGCTTTAAAAGAGAGACACTTTTTCAAAATTGCAAACCAAGATTTTTTAAAAAAAGGAAAGCACAAAAACTAAGGAAAACTATTATAAATTGCTATGGTGATAAGAAATAAGATACAGCAGAGGCATCAGTAGTAAAACAAAATGAGAGAAATACAGGAATGCAATAAAAATTATAGGAGAAAAATAAAGCAAGAACTGTGCATTTCTGTACTTGAAGTTCCACAAAGAGACAATAGAATATAGAAGACTGAAAATTAAAATTCAAGAATACCTTCTAGAACTAGAGAGTTTGGGTTCTGAAACTGAAAAATCCCACTGAAAGATTTGTATAGTTAGTGGATAATGAGATGCCCAGACAAAAGATAGTGACATGCTAATATAGCCTCACAAAATGTTTTTAATGTCAGAAACAAAGACAGAATACTCCAAACCTCTTTATGAACAGAATAAACAGACTTTACTTGAAGTGAAGAAACATAACGGGATCTGAATTTTCAACATCCATATTTAAGAGCTAGAAGACAAAGCCAGAATGTATTAAAAATTTGAGAGAAAGAAAGATTTTGTAGCTATAATTATGGACATGAATTAAAATTAAATGCTAAAGTAGAAGAAGGACTCCTGCAGATAAGTACTATGTTTTTATAAAAAAAAAAAAAAGCAAGAAGGAAAAAAATGTAACTTGCTAGGTCATTCTCTGAATACTCAAAAACAGACTTCAATAAAAAGGATAATAGAAGAACAAAGCAAATTAGGAGTCCAGAAAGCAGAAGTTTGATCTTTAAAAAAGAAAAAAATGAGCTCGTCGCCAGAAAACCATGAACAAAGAGCTCAATATCATGACTGGGAGATGTCCAGAAATCCACTGGCATGTAGGTTCCAGGAGAAGCTTTTTTATCACGCAGACAGGAATTTATCTGACGCTTTCTCTATCCTAAGGAAGACTTACACAATTGAGGAAAGAAGGCGTACCTGCACGTATCATAAATGTACAGATTTAAGCAAATACACAGTAATTTCAGGTAAACAAAAATTTGCTCAAAAGGATATTTAATCACTATACCTAGCTCAGCTGAAAATAACTATTTGCATACTTAAATAATGTAAATGCCTAATATTTGTCTAAAGAATTGTGAATCAGTGTGTGTGTGTGTGTGTGTGTGTGTGTGTGTGTGTGTGTAGAGCTAGTTAAGAGAGATGAAAAAATAGATAATGAAATGCTGATGCACCTTAAAAGGAGAGTCAATATGTATTGCTAAAAATGAAACATGGATGAATTATTTAGACATATGGAGGCAATAACCAAACAATCTTTGTATTAAAGTTTACCTTAAAGAGAGGAGAAAACTGAAAGAATAAGATGAGAACACAATTATTTTTCAGAACACCTAGAAAATTATACACATATAAATCAATAAGATTATATGCATACATTATTTGAGGAAAACACATATGGTTAAATCTCTAAAGCAAAACAATGATGAAATTAATATATAAAGTTTAAAGTTTAAAATATAATATGACCTCATAGACACTTTGATTTAGTCTGGACTAATCCCCATTTAATCCAATCATAATACACCACTCTAAAATGATGAAATAATTTCTAAACTTGTGCCACCTTTGATCAATAATAGTTGTTAGAATGATTTATAGAATACAACTTTGAAAGGAGTTTAGGATCAGTTGTACAAAGCCTTAGGATTGATTAATTATGTCTGCTTTGGATCGAACAGTAGACAGTAGAAAATGAAGTTTAAGTGTTTTCTAATCTATGAGGTAATAGTAAGGGCCAACAAGTTTCTCCAGTGTTGTAGATGTTACCATGTGGGTTTATCCTGATCAGCAGCAGCAAAAATGGAATGATCATATAAACTATCAACAAAGTATAGATGCTTTAAAGTAAATTGTAAATATAATTTGTAGAATATAAAATGGATCAATTCAGTACTAACGTTATGGTATAGGGTTATGCTTACCTTATGCCAGGATATTGTAAGACAAAAAGCCCTACAAAGGCATAATACAAAGCTTACAGAGCATAGATATAGGATGCTGGTGGTGAAAGTAATTTCTCTGTCTGATATTTATCATCCAGATAGATGATAGATGGATAGATAGATAGATAGATAGATTCAATTTATCCATATTGATAAAACTTTAAAGGAAAAGGTCAAAATTTAACTTTTCAAAGCATAGATGGTAAAATGAATGGAAATATTATAAACTCTGACATAATTATTAATTTCTCCTTAAAGTAAAAAAATAAAAGTCCTTCGAAACAGAAAATGTGACTTTATTTCCACCTGCTTTATTTTACTCGTTTTACGGGATGTATTCTGAGAACTTTAAAGCTACAAAACTTTGAAAGTTATTATTCTTTTTTGCTCTTTCTCTTGAGAAAAGTTTATGTTCTATCACTGTTACTTTCCCCTGACTTTGTGTTATTTCCCTATAACTGATACACCCATATTCTGCTTTCCCATTTGTTTTGTTTTGGGCTAAGTTACTATTTTCTCCATATTATGGTTTATGAGTAATTAATTTTGGCTTTTATGCTTATTGTTGACTTTCTTTTGTTTTCTCTGTATCTTTGTTTATTTTCTAGCACAAGTTAGCATTTTAACTTATTATACTTGAATTTATCTTAATTATTTCCTTTATTAGTATGTGTTTAGGACTGTGAATTTTCATAGAGCATGGATTTTGCTATTTCCCATGTGTTGTTTTCATTATTTTCATTTTCTAAACATTGTGTAATATTTATTTAAATTGGTTCTTGACTCAAAAATTTATTACAGGTTTTAATTTCCTTAATTTCATTGCTAAGTTTATTTGTGTTTATTGCATTTAATTTTGATTATATTGTGATGTGAGAATGTTTGCTGCATTTTTAGATCATTGACTTTTTTCTTTTAATCCTAAAAAATGAATTTCATGGTTTTTAGTGAACATTCAAAAAGAAATATGTTCTTAAAGTCCAAGATTCAAAAATCTATCAATGTTCATTAGACTAATATTTTTATCTTAATTCAACTTCTCTTATTCATACTTATTTTTATGCACTTATGTTAAAGAACAGGACAAGTAGTTTAAAATGATATAATCTTGATGGATTCACTATTGTTTTATTTCCTATAACTTATCATTTTCATGTTTTGTTATTTTTATATGTACATATTCACAGCTAATAAGATACTAGATTTAACTTACATTATGATAAAATATCTTTTCTTGTCTCTTCTTAGTGATTTTTTGGGTGCATAAATGGTTACAAGGACATGGGTTTTCATTCATTTCAATTTTAACATCGTTCTTTGGTTTGCCTTGATGAGCCTTTTTTTCCAACTTTTGGAAGCAGTTGATTATATAATGTTTGTGTTTTCATTAAATAGATCAAATTTTGTGATGTTACAATAGCTAATATAACAATGTGTCAGAAAATTTTACATTATGCTTTCCATTTTCATGGATATTTTTATTAGTTCCTATGTTGTGTCTGATGACTTTTAGTTTAGAACTTTGTACTAATAATAACTTTATATTATACACATCTGACATTAAAAGCAATATTTACTATATCAGCACATGAACAGTGAGGGAGTTACTATTTTTTCCAAATTCTCCTCAACCCAATTTTAGTAGAAAGTATTTTCTTCATTTTTACATTTATTGCCAAGGGTTTAGCTCAGAACCTGTTTGTCAAAGCACAGGGTTGTGAGTTCAATCCCTGGTATCAAAAACATTTACATTTTTACATTTATTACCTTTGAATGAACTTATAATGTATCTCCATGTTTTGTTTCATTTTAATCACCTTCTTCATTGAGCCTTTCCAAGATCTAAGCTTTGGGCAAGATAATTTCCTATCTTCTTACTATTTATAACATTTACGTTGTTTTGAAATAATCTCCATACTTACTTAGAATTAAATAGATTCAGTTCTTCCAGGTGGCTTTTTGCTAAAATTTCCTAATAGTCTTGAAATGTATAGTTCCTGAATTGCTGAATAGTCAAGTAAGGTTTTAGGAACCATTAAACTGAGTGATATTTTAATGGGCATAAAAGTCTGGGATTGCATTTATGTTCCAAGGAATTTTAGAGATGCACCCCTATATTTTAGTATTATAACCTGCCAGATGCATACATCCCCAGAGATTTACTGTCCCCTGGCCTGGTTCATGATTTTTGCCTGGTTGCTGAAGGGATTTGTTCTTCCTCAGAGAATGCTGATTTGTGTTAGCATTTCTGCCTAGATAAATTTTTTCCATACATATTAATGCCTTAAAACTGTAAATTTAATTGCTATTTTCTTTCCAGAAAGTTTTTAGAGTGTAATTTTTTCCCTTCTGCACTGTTATCTTTACTCTCTTCTTCCAGAACATCATCGGAGAAGTGTTGGCTTTCTCTTGCCTGTGATCAATATCTATAAATTTCTTTGATAAATCTTTAAAACTTTTTATCTCATCCCATTGCACTTGTTTTCTTTTCTTGATTGTGTGTTCTAGAATTTTCAGCAGTATTGTTTGATGAATTATTCACAACCTCCCTTCATCTTTATATGTATATTTCATTCATTTCATTTAATTACAGAGCTTTGTTAGTTTCTCCTTTATTTTCTATTGTCTGGACACATTGTATTTTCATTCTTGAAGCCTTATTAGCAATATTCATTTCATACCATACCAATATTTTCATTCTTGAAGCATTATTAGCAATATTCATTTCATACCATTGAGTGATGTCATAATTTTTAAATACAATTATTTTTCTCCAAACTTTTTAGTTATAATTGCTTTTCAATAGGTTAATAGTATATGCCTTATTACAGCATATTTATAAGAAGAATTTGTGTCCATCATATTCTTTTACTTTTAATTTCTTCATATTTTTATATTACCTTCAAAGGAGCAACATCATGTTAAAGGTCATTTTTAAATTCTTCTAAAGAAACAACTTCTTGGACATCTGTTCCAAAGAGATTTATTTAGGAAAGTATGGTAAGACAGTGTGAGAAGCTAGCAGAAGCTCCTAGATTCTAAAACTGTAATATTTAATGCTTTCTTCTTACAAACTACGCATGTTGGGTAACACTGAACAACTTGCTTATTCCTGGGAAACAGTATGCCTTGTGATTGTTTTTCAAAGTCAGATAGCTTTCGGAGTCTCTACAGCAACCTAGAACTCAGGCAGAGTTTCTTCACGTTACTTTCTTGCATTTTGTTCCTATGGCATATGCATCTGAATTTGGAGAAAAGTAAACTTTCTCCACATTCTGCATTCATTTCCGTCTTCTTTCATCGTTAGCCCACAGCTGCCTTTAACGTTTACAGCATCTGATAGTGCTTTTCTTGAAATGCACAAATATTTTTCAGCTTCCAGTTTCATTAAAGATGCTTTTATATTTTATATTTATTCCTCCTCATTTTTTCATGTATGAGTAGTTAAGAGCTGCCAATCTTTATTTTATCTAAAAGTAGGAGGGAAAATGGAAATGTTTGTAGAATTTTTGAATCTTAAGCAGAGAAAAAGATCTTCCTTTTGAAGAGATTAGGACGTAGAACTAACACTAGGCCTCATATGCTTATCTCATATTTTGCCCTACTTGGTGTTATACCATTCAAATTACAGAGAATTTTATAAATATGTGGAAGTCTCACAGAAATATTTGACCTTTCTATCTGATTGAAGGATCCAAGATAATAAGTATCCCAATAGCATATTAGGAAAATATATACAAAAGCTTATGTAAAAACAAAGTATTTATAAATTCTATATGAATTCACAATATTCTTTTTTTTAGAAAATGCCAACTGAAATAAAATTCTCAAAGCACATTTACAAATATTTCAAAATACTGCAGGATATTTTAACATGCAACAGAACTATTATAAATTCAAAGTAAATGTTTTAACTTAATAAAGCAATTTTATGTCAATGATATTTATAATATATAAAGTTAAAAAGTTTGTGTGCCAGTATTACATTTATTACTTAAAATATTACAATTGTTTATATGACTTCTATTCTTATCATAACCTCCTAAAAGTACACAGAAAACAATTTCAAGTTTTATGAGGCAGATTAAAAACCAGGCACAATAGATATTACACCTACTATTTACATTGCAGTACACATTTCTAAGTCTTATATTAACTACCTAATTTAATCTTCACCACATTCTTGTGAGATATATACTACTGTTATTGAATTAATATTGTATTTTACAAATAAGATATCTGTGCTCATAGATTATGTAATTTGCACGCAATCACTAAGCCAGTAATTGATAAAGCCAAGTTCAAATCCTTTTTTTGGGTATCTTCCTATAATATAGGGATACATGAATAGTCTTGCTTACAGCAGCACAATTCATAATAGCTAAGCTATAGAAGTACCTATATATTCATCAACAGATGAATAAATAAAGAAAATGTTGGGGTATATACCCAAAGGGTACTACTCAGCCATAAAGAAGGGTAAATTTGAGTCATTTGTAGGAAAATGAATTCTAAATGGAATAAATCAGACACAAAAAGTTACATATTATGGGATTTCTGGCATATGAGAAACTCAAAATATTAATAATTTGAAGAGCAACATTAAATAAAGATGATGAGAAATTAGAAAGACTTGTATAAACGGAAAGGGGATCTGGCATCGGGGGAGAGACAAGAGGGAAGGCAGAGGAGAAGTAAGTAAAAGGGTCAAGATGCAACATATATATTTGAACCAATGCTCTGCAAGCAGCAGAATGCACATGTATTCACTGTGTATCACAAACATATACTAATAAAAAATTTGTATCCAATGAATGGCACAATTTTCCAGGTGTCATTTTACACAAAAACATAAAAACTAAACTTTGCACATCTGCAGTCCTACAAAAACTCAGTGATTTGATATTGGAATAGGTTAGTTCTCAAGTTGTAGCCAGTTTTCCATCTCCTTCCCACTGTGGATATTTGGCAAACTCTGGAGACATTTCCCATACTCATACTGAAAAGGGAAAAATGGAAGTGCTGGTGATATTTAGTAGCAGAATACAAGGAGGCTGCTAAGTATTCATGTATGCACCGAACAGCCCTTTTAGATAAAGAATTAACCAACACAAATGAAATGCATATGTGTATTTTTAAATGTTTATGAAAATTTGATTTTAAATATTAATAAAATATAGAAAATAATAAATTGTCGAGTTAAGCAACATCACCTTGCTCCCCATTCCTGTCCCAATCTTTAAATGGCTAGTGGAAAAAATTAAAGAGAAAGAAATAAGTGTTCTAGAGCACGATATTAAACTTAGGGAACTTGAATGGGTAAATTCCTGAAGACTCACTTTATGCTTTGACTAAATCTTTTTTTAAATTTTATTTAAAGAAAGACTTTTAATTGTTAAAGAAACAAAGCAAAAAATGGGTAGAAATAATACATCTAGAGAAAAAATAAACAGTAAGAAATCACTAGTTGATGTTTACATACTGTCATTTTACAAATAGTTGTTCAAGTTACAAAAGTAGAACATAGAAAATGGGAATTCAAACTGTTTGCAAGACTGCAAACAGTTCTGTTCCACTATCCAACAAAAACTTAGTAATATGGTTGGCAATCCTATACACTTAAACATACATGCAGTTATCCATATATTCATTTATGTTGAGATTAAACAAACTAAAGTAGGCTAAAATCATTCTGAACAAAGAATAATAGTATTGCTGGATTTCACATCATGACACTCCCGGAACAGTACTGGGTACTGCAGTGTCTTTTTTTTTATTATTTATTTAAAGAAAGACTAAGCAAAACAGAAAATGAGTAGAAATAGTACATAACGTTCAAAGAAAACAAAATAAACAGTAAGAAATCCCTAGCTGATGATTGCAGATTGTCCTCTTACAAATAGTTATTCAAGATACTAAAGTGAAGCATATAAAGTGGGGATTCAAACAGTGAAACAGGAACTAGCTCTGTTCAACCATCCAACAAAACTTAGAAATATGGTTATCAATCCCATACACTTAAACATACATGCAGTTATCCATATCCTCAATTATATTGAGACTGAACAAACCCAAGGAGGCTAATATCATTTTGAACAAAGAATAATACTATTTCTGGGTTTCACATTATGACCCTCCAGCGTCAGCACTGGGTACTTTAGTGTCTCTTTTTTCTTCAAAGTATCTGTTAATTTCATCATGTGGCATAAGATCAGTTCTCATAAACTGTTTATAGATTCTACACATGTATGAGTCTATATTAGAGGGAGAAACAAAACAAAGCAAGACAAAACAAAACATATTCCTATAAACACATGAAATGAAAAAGACATATGAGACCACTGTACAAAGAGTTCTACCATAGCTCCTGTGTTGTCTCGTTATCTTCAATAGAATTGGCTATATTATCAGACACAGTATAATTGAATATATCAGTACATAACAGTATTAATAAAAACACAACTTCGTATATAGTATAAAACTTCAAAAACAGGCAGTTATCAAACCAGAATGTGTATCATAGAATTTTGTCATCTTCAGTGTAGTTGCCTATACTCTCAGACTTGATACTATCAATCATATCAGCTTTGAATAAAATCTGTTGATACCAAACAACAATCAAACAAACCAGATTTAACTAAGATCAGTCATAATAAAACAGACTAAATCATACAGGGCTCTAGATTAAGATAATAGGAAATTAAAGATGATTACTGTGCTATATCCTGATGTTTTTGGGATAGCTGTCTGTGCCCACAAATCTAATGCAAGTAGACAAACTGGGACAGAATAAAATCTATCAAAAAAAGAATAAAATCGATCTAAGCAGAGTGGTGTGAGTAACGTGGGTTTTAAATCCTGATACACTATTAACAATATCTTCTGCCATCTTTTTGATGACTTTCCCTCCCCTTTCGTTTCCGCAGGGTACACTGTACATTTTTGGGTCTCACCAAGACCCTTGGTTTTAAATTGAAGGGAGAGTGGCCCAACCTGCTATTTACTTAAGTGGTTCTGAACTTTGTCTCTCCTGGACTTGATCTCTAATTGTATTCCTTTGCCTATTAAAGCCTATCTTTCCAACCTAACCATAAATACTGGTTTAGTTGCACCTACTACTTTCTGGTTCTCTGTCACATAAAGCATTGGTTTTGCATATTTGATTTTCAGTCCATGTACTCTTTTTAATGTTAATTATATTTCTTTTAAATAGAATCTCGGTGGACTCTGCCTCCTGATCTATTCCACATGTGTTCTTATTTTTTAATTTAGTGTATCAAAGCCATCTATAGTAGAGATTATAACCAACCTTCTCTGCCTCATTTCTGTCATGCTCATTTTTGCCATCAGTTGTCTGTTTATCTTCTTCATTCTGTTTTCTGCTCCATTCATTGAGGTCTCTCTGCCACTGTTCCTGGAATCCTAGTACTTTTCTCTCTCTCTAGAATGTCCTGCAGCATTCTCTGTACAGTTGGATTGGTGGTTGCAAATTTCCCTAGTTCCTCTTTGTCTTGGAAGCATCTTGTTTCTCCATTAATTTCTAGAGACAGTTTAGCAGGGTATATCAATCTGGGATGGAGGTTATTTTCTTTCAGGGCTTGTAGTATTTTGCTCCAGGCTCTTCTTGACTTGATGGTTTATGTTGAGAAGTCTGCCATGATTTTGATGGGCCTTTCTTTATAAGTTATCTGTTTCTTGTCTCTAACAGCTTTTAATATTCTGTTCTTATATTGAATTTCTGGGATCTTGATTATTATATGCCTGGGTATAGCTCTGTTTTGGTTGTAGGTGTCTAGAGTTCTATATCCCTCATATATCTGAATATCATTTCCTTTTTCTATGTTTGAGAAGTTTTCCTTAATTATTTCTGTGAATAGCCTTTGTAGTTCCTTTGTTTGTACCCCAGCTTCTTCATTCACATCCTTTATTCTCAAGTTACAGATCCTCTTGTTATCTTCTAGCCTTTGTATTGTTACGGCTTGTTTCCTTGTTATTTTTTAAAAGTTTTCCCTTTCATAATCCCACATTGCAAAACTGTCCTCCAGTTTGGATAATATATTCTTAGTTTCTTTCAAGCAGATTTGCCATTTTTCCATAGAGTTTTTAATTTCCTGGTAATCTCTTTGAATAGTCTTAATGTATGCTATATTTTCTTTATATTCTTCATCAAGTGGTTCCCTCCTTTGAGTTTCTCACTTCTTCTGTCTGTGTCTGCTTGAGGGGTGTTTAGCATCTCTCTTATTAATCTTCTTATATCTTGCTTTACTTGGTTAAAATATTTCACTTTTGAACTCGTCTATGAAGTCCCTAGTATATCTCTTTATGTCCACTGCCATGTCTGATATTGCATGTTTGCTGCTCTCATTCTCCTTTGTATTTACCTGTTGTTTCCTCTTCCCATCTTTTTTGTTTCTTCCAGGAGGCCCCAGTTTCTTTTTTTATTGGTTACAATTCTGAAAAACGCTGGCTAGATGACCCTTCCCACTGTAGTGTGTTAGTAAGTTGCAAACAGGGGCAGTGTATGCTGGCCCCTCTCCTCTGGATCAGTCAAGCTGCTGTGGCCTGCACTGTATTACTGTGTGCCGCCTCTCCCTGGGTTAGTCAAACTCCTGAGGCTTCACTTTGTTAGTGTGCGCTGCCACCATAGGGATTGATTTCAGGTAACCTATTGGGTCTCAGCCAGGTCGTGTGACCCAGGCCTAGCTCATTCTACCAATCCCATTCGGGAAGGAAACAACTGACTGAAGTCACTGCTGCCCCTTGTACTTTCCAGTCCTGCCTGGTCCCAGAATGTTTTCTACTGGAGCCCCCTTTCTGTGGAGTGGCGTCACTCACCACAGGTCAATGTAGGCTCCACACCAGCTCAGCTCTCTGTTTGGCTGGCCAACCCCTGAACTCAGTGTGACTGTGCCTCCAGAGAGTCAAAGCAGTGGGACCTCAGACAGCTTGGCAAGTCGCCCACTGCGGCAAGAGCACTGAACCTTTAGCTGTTCCAATAATACCACCGGGACTGTGTTTGATTGGTTCTTCTCACCTTCACTTCTTCTTGGGATGAGAGAATTAATCTCCCTCTGTTCAGGGCTCCCCACGCTGTATTATGTTGAATTCTAAGTTGACTATCTCAGGGAGCCTCTGTAGCCAGCTGTTATCTATCCACCATTTTTGCTCCCTCGTCTTGACTAATTCTGAACTCTTCATTTTTTCCATCTCTCCTAGAATTTCTGAAATAATTATTCTACAATCTGCCTTTCATGCTTTGTTTTTTCTTGGCCTCTGTGACTCCTCAAATTCTCTCGGCTCTGCCACATTCTGCCTGTTTGTTTACTATAAGACACAAATTCTCAATCAACATCCAGTACAGAATGTGTGCAGGGATACATACTTCCTTCAGTCTTTGGACACATTACTTTTAAAATCTAAAGAAAAACTTCCATTCCCCATAGGTGTAGGTGCTGGTACGTTATAGCCAATTGTTACAGACTCATTAATACTTATCTCTCTCTGATTGTATTTTAACTAATATTATGGAAAAAAAAAAACATGACTGATCCTGAGCACTTGATGGGTTCTATCAAAGCTCCAGAGACTCCATCTCAGTGATGATTCTCCACCCCTGTGCCTTTTTCTATCAAAATACAACTGCCAGGCATCTTACTCCTTACCTTATGCTTCAAATACATTTGAAGAAATTTAAAACCCTGAAGATATAATAGAAAATGAGACTAAACATTAAGAAATCAAGCATCTGTATAAAAAATAAACAGAAATGTAATAAAACTAATGAAAAAAGGAAGGACCTTTTTTTAAGTATTAGAAGTTACTGAATAAAAGCACACACCAGACACAGAGAATATATAAAGCCAAAATTGGCAATCATCTGGTATGATTTTTCAAAGAAAATTGAGACAGATAAATTCAAAACAGGGATAGTGACCAAAGCTGTATTTTTATTTGTTCAGCCAGGTACACATTTTAACTGGAACTGGCCTCACAATCTTACAGAATAAAACTGTTGCTGTCAATGCTGCCTGGCCTCAGAATTGTGATTTGCCTTCTCATGGCTCTGTCACATTGCAGAAATAAGACACTAAGTTCATCCTCTGAAATTTACAATTTTAAAAGTATATAAAATAGGTCAGACTAGGAAGTAGACAATACTTTTAAGGAACTGAAGAACCCTCAGACCTAGAATAATAGCATTTAGCTAGATTGAAGGTGGCAATGTACCTCAAAGAAGACCTTGGAACGTAAGAGGGCTTGATAAGCCATGGGAGTCACATAGGTGCACCAGCCCCCAGGGAAATATACGAATCTTCAGGCTTGCCTGGAATGAGGGTTCCTGCACAGGCACCCCATATATGTCCACTGGAAGTTGTGACCCATGGTGGCAGGGACATTTATCGCTCCCTTTTCTTTGATTCTATGCTTGTTAAGAAATCTTCCAAGGATTTTCTTTCACACGTAGTCTCCTTCAGTATAGGTTCTTTTTTAAAAAAATCTTTGAGAAAATATATATTGTATTAAAATAGTACTCCCATTTTTTTACTATAATACAATTGCACACCATAAATGTTACTACTTTAAAGATTCATAAGTAGACAGCTCAGTGGCATTAAGTACATCCATATTCTGGTGCAAGCATCACTATGTTGCATCTCTGGAACAATTATATTATCCAGTTGTATTTATCTGTACCCCCATCAAGTAACAACTTTCCATTTCCCCAACTTGTAGCCCTTAGTGTCCACTGTACTACACTTTGTTCCCTATGAATTTACCTATTTTAGGGATCTCTTCAGGGTAGACTAAAAATATTTGTACATTTCTATCTGACTTATTTCACTTAACATAATGTCTTCAAATATTATCCCTCTTCTACAACACAACTCTGGCTTCTTAGGGAAGGGAGGGGAAAATGATTGCATATATACTTGCAATAATTGTGCAGTTTGGACAGATTTGATTGAAACAGCCTCATATTCCAATATTAACAGACTGTGCTAAATAGCAACAATAACTAGGCCTCCTGATAATTCAATTTCTCAAGATAAATAAATTGTCAATTTTGATTTGACCCTTTAGTCTCCTGTACATTTTTCTAGGAAGTGTCTTTGAGTCTGAAGAATTTTGAAAACTTAAGAAACCAGAGTTCCATGTAGTCAATAACCAAGCAGAAGTCACTGGATTTGGGACCTAGTATCCAATATTTGAAACTAACTTGCTTCAGTGGAGCAATTTCACTCATCAAACTCACTTAGAAAAGTAGAAATAAATCTATTTTACCTGCATCATACACAGGGATTATCAAAGACCATATTTAATAAATATTAAATCCTCAAAAGTTTTCATGTTTACACTTTAAAATTATTAAATCTAAAATGATTTATCTAGCTGTCACCTTTGCCCAGTAATTTGTAATCTTAAATATTAGATTTATATCCAGATACCTTAGAATGCATGAACAAAAATATGTGCATTTATTAAGTAATAATTTGTTGGGAGGATCCTTGAGGGGAGAGTAGATAGTGATACTAGACATATGAAGAATATTAAACAAAAGAATGAATGAATAGTGTCTTATGCAAGTCTTTTTACTTAATTAACTAATCAGTTATCAAGGATTTTAATGAATATTAGTAGAAAAGGTGTAATGCCAATGCATAGTAAATAATACCAGACATCAGTAGAATATACTTTGAGATAGTAAAAACAACGAAAGAATAAGAAGTAATATATAAATCAACAGATTGAAAAAAAGTGGAATAACCTGATTATAGCTGTTAGATTTTCCCTCCCTATAAAAAAAGTCACAAGACTGCATTAATACAACTGTAATAGAATTTTAAAACTATGTAGATTTCCAGGAAAAACAAAGGTCAATGTTTTCCCTGATGTTTGTTTTGCTGTTGATGAGATATAAATGATCAATTAATATACATTTATCCATAAATGTTTAGCCTATGTCTCAAACAAGCCGCACAAAGAAATTAACTTATCAATTTTCCACTTAACTGTTTTTTGCTCATGCAAATAGAAGTAACTTAACACGTTGTCATAAAGATTAAATTTAGGATTAAAAACATGTATTTATACTGAGAGTTTTAAAATGCACACTAAAAAATACGGCATTTACTTGGTGATTATTGTGATTTGTCTATAAGTTAATGGAAGTAAAACAGTAAGTCCTTGTATACTTCAGAGATAGTTCTAGATGTGGCCCCTGTAGACATCTCTGTCAATATTCTTTCCAGAATAAATTGAACTAGAACAAGAATGGTCAAAATACTGGTGATATGTTACCTTATTAAGTTTTACCATTAAGGTTTTTAGCAAAAACTCTCAAGTGTAAATACAAACACCGAATTATTCATATTCAGCTCAAAACAAAATCAAATCAAATTAAAAACATCCAACAAAATAAAACTCAAGAGAATAAGAAATTTGAATGGTAAGCATATCTTTTGTATATACCCTGTTTAACAACCTTGATTACTTATGGATAAGAAGTTTATATTTAAATTCAATCTATCAAGTTAACGTAGTAAGCTTTAATTCTGCACTTTGTTCTATGGGGCTTACACATAATTCAGCAAACTCTTAAATAAGCAAAGATTGAAAATCAGTAGGTCGTTTTGAAGTCATGGAAGACTTAGGTGATGTTTTTTTTAAAAAGCCATGACAAGACAGATTTCTTCTCTCTGTAATAATAACATCTACAATTGTCACAGGATAGGAAGGACCACAAGTTGTACATGGAGGACCAACTCTCATAGAAGGGAAAGGAAAGGCCATCTGTGGTGAGCACAGAGAGTTACATTTTATTTTGTTCTCCAAATGCTAGATTTAAACTAAAGGCATTTATTTAATGAACATGAGATTAACAGAAAGCATTCAACATTTCTGATCAGAGGTGAGCACAGTTTGAAAAGTTATCTGTACTTCTAATTTGTTAAGCTCTGCACTTTACGATAGTCTGAATTTCACTCTTAGCAATCCCTACAGCTCTAGTAATGCAACTCTCTTTGCAGCTAATTCCAATAAACCTGACTTAGCCCTTTTTGCTCTTGGTATCTGGGTAAATCAGTATTGCTGACCCCTTATTTTTTAAAGCATACTTTAACATTTGTTTTGCTTTTCTTTCCTTCTCTTGCTCATTCTTAATTATTAATGCTTTTCAAGGTTTTTACCTTTTCCCTTTCCACTTCACCCAAGCTCGTGAACTCTAGTCTGCATCCACAACTGCTACCTTTGCTCAAGCCTCACACTCAGATGTCACATATGTAATGAACTGTGAGATTCCTTTAATGTACTACAGGCCCATGAAATTCGCTTTAGGCAGAAGTGTAATGTAGGAGTTTTCTTAAATTCTTAAACTTGCTGTTGCAGATGTCTTAGATAATGGGATGATCAATTTTCCTAACCAGAAATTTGGGTTAATGATAAGACTAATTTCTCTAATAAAGTTCCACATACATGCATAACTTGCACAGTAATCTTTCTAATGTGTATATCATAATCCTACCTCCTTATAATGGATGAGTAGTTCTCACCACCCAAGAATATGGTCCACTTTACGATACAAACAAAATTCACCAACTTCAACGTAAGATTGAATCTCACATCCTGGCTTATTCTCAGCCCTTGTGACCTAGCCATGCTAAACTCACTACTTGTGTTCAAACATGCCAAAAATTTTCACATCTTTGTTTTCCCTTCTGTCTTCTCTGCTTAAAATACCCATGTACCCTCACCAGCATCTTATTCTTTAAGAATGATACATCACGTGGAATCTCTCAGACATAGATACTGTTAACTCCTTCTATAGTCCCATAGTATCCCATTCAATGCTCTGTCCATTCCTCTTGAACATGTTAAATTAATATATCTGCCTCACAAGCTAGAATATAAACGCTATGAATGTATCCACTCTGTTAGCTTTATCGTTGGTGCTGCATCATTTGGGAAATTCCTAATCCACTAAATAAAATTTAACAAACATTGAATAGGAATGGCAGCCTTCCAGGATACAAAGCCTTAAGCCTATCACACTAGCAGCAATCTAGATTCAGAGCTGACCTTAAGGTAAACACTCAGCTTTCATTCTTGTTTCTCATTCATGAGCTTGGGTTGTATCTCCTTCTGGTCTTTTTAAAATACAGTGCTTCCTCCTAGGAGGCCCTCATTTTCATGGGAGCAATGACTCCATTGAAAGCTGATTTATTCAGTTTCGGGGAGGCAGGAGTTACAGGAGGCTTCTAATGGCACTTTCTGTTCACTCGCACCACATGTATCATTCAGCGATGGCTCGCAGTGCTATAAAAATGTCTCTGCCTGCATGATAAAACATGTCTATCCCAAGGTATGCCAGAGATTTGAAAATAAAAAGTAAATCTCCTTCTTGGGTGGGATCCACATTATCATGCAGTTTGTGAGCTTGCCCATGTGAGCCCGTTTCGGGCACTCTTAGATCAGGGGAGCAGCTATTAAAGTGCCATCAAAGCATTTTGACTCCATAGAATTAATCATGAAATCTGTTCCTGCCAGCTCACTTATCATATTCGAAATATTAATTTAGAGCAAAATTAAATCGGACACCCACCGACAGCAACATTTTGCCCTTCAGAACTCCCCTTCATATTGATTTATTAATAGTTGCCAGAACAGTGTACCAGAACAATTTATTACTTCTTTCTCGATGTTTTTTTATGCTTACAAATAGTCCTTGGGAATGAGAGGTGTTATCTGACAGTCTTTTGACAAGGGTATTTTTCAATTTGCATAACATTTGGGGGATTTATTAGGAGTTAAGGGAGAAGTATCATTTTAGTACCCGTGGAATGGCTGATTTGCTTCACGAAGTTTTAAAGCAGGGGTGGTCATTTGACTGTGGTACAAGTCGAGGATAATGTAAGACTTAGTGCCTCGCTGAATCCACTCTGCACTGTGATGAGAGCTGTAAAATGCAGAACAGAAGCATAGGGTGTCCTTTTATGAAGTATGCAAATATTCTTTTTACCTTTGCTATTAAGAGCTTAAATACCCACATCAGCACTTGAATACTATGAAAGTCCAAATGATCAACTATGGAAGCACATATTCCAGGCAATAAAAGCAAACAGTCTTCTAATCCTGAGACAAAAGACTTTTATTCCCTGGGTTTCAGAGAGGACTCGCACTGAGCAGAGAGCCACTGAACAACCCTTGCAAAGTCCCAGTTCCCCATCCATTGTCTATATGGCATTACTAACATAGATACAAATGAGAGCTGGCCTCCACTGAGCAATAAGCATTGTGCCCATTCATTCAGTCATTCAGTACATTTTTAATTGAGTGCTGATTACCAGGCAATTCTCCAAACCCTGAGCATACCAGATTAAGGATGATGGCTGAGGTCCCAGGTGAGGTCTTATCTCACCCAGGACATACGTGTGCATCGAGGCAATGGGAATGGTAAGAGAAACATTTTAAAGAGTCAAATAGATAATTTCAGATACTGACATGGGCTGTGGAGAAAACAGTGTCAAGAACGGAATAGAAGGTGACTGTGGAGTGGGGAGGGATGGTGTTTTAGTGAAGTGCTCAGTCAAGGAGGCCTCTATAAACACACAGGATGTACTCAGGCAGAGAAAATCTCCAAAGCTAAAGTTGTGGCTTTAAGAATGAAATAGAACAGATGTGAATTAAGAACGGTGAATGGAGAGACAGGACTCAAAGATGAAATCAGCCAGGCAAGGCTCAGATCTCTTGTAGACTGCCTGTGCCTAGGTAAGTGACTCAGTGTGGTTTATTTTCTAAAATGCTGTCCTGCTGCTCTGGAGAGGTGCTTTAAGTCTATGATTTCAGTTAATCCCCATCATTAAATACTATCACCATTGGCATTTTAGAGAGTTAGTGAGATTAATCAAAGGTTCAAGAAGAGCTGACATTCCATCTGCATCAGATGCTAATCTCAGTATATATTATTGTGTGCTATTATAACTTCAAGTGAAGTAAAAGCATGTTCCAATATTTAAAGTTGCTTCTTCTGGATCCAGGGCCATCATTACTCCAGTCACCAGTGAATGCATTCATTTATAAAAGGATTCCGCCTTATGACCTAGGTCCTGCATCAAATCATATTTTTCCTTTCATTGGCTACAGACAAGTTACATAGGCTTCGTCCTGCCCTCCCAAATGTCTCCTAACCTGTCTGGCATATTTGTCTTCCATCTCCCTGGCCCATGACCACATTGCTCTATTTGCAGTCCAATCAGGGTACACTGCTAATAGGGCCGCTCCTCACTGGCCCCTGAATGTTGTTTGAGTCTTCCTGGGCACAGTACAGTGGCTTACACTCCGACACATGCAGCTCTCTGGACCTTCCTCATAACGCTCAAAAAGAGTTTGACACATTGCTGTTCAGCAGAAATTATTTCTCCTTCAAGTCTGTGATCCCGGGTATTTCTCAGAACAGAACCATACATGAGAATTTAGATCAGGGTAAAACTACATAAAGTCTGAATAATAATAGTTTTGAAAAACAAGTGGATAAATTCTTAGCATTCATTGGCAAAGATGAATCTTCACTGAAGGATTATATTTTGAAACAATCTGAAGATGAATGTTAAATGTTTTCACTACAAAATATGATACATATGTGAGGTAATGTATGTCTATTCAAGTATTCCACAACATGTGTATATATTTCAAAACATCATGCCTATGATAAAAATATGATTTTTATTTTTCAACTAAAAGATAAATAAAACATTTAATGTATATGTTAATATATGGTCACGAACCATATTTATTGTCCATTTTCTGATTCATCTATTTTTATGTATCTCTATATCTATAGTCTCCTATTGACATATAGTTATAAAGATACACAAAGTAAAAAAAGGTCACTGTAAGATATCTTAATAAAATTATAATTACACCTGAAATATAAATGATTATTTTTACCAACAATTACCAACCTTGTGTTTAGAAATTGTGATAGATGTAGCCTAGAACTATTTCCTTAAGTCAAAGTAATGCCACAGCATTGTACTTCTGTTTCATATATGAGGGAAAGAAACATTAGTAAATGTGCCAAAAATAACAATTAAACCCTCACACTTCCATATTCTCAATCCTTTCCAAAGCTGCAACAAAATTCCCAAAACAGATGATGACATAAGAAATGAAAAGGAATCACCCGAGCTGTGGTAAGAGTACAGAGCTAGGCATAGGAAGACACCACGATGGCTTGACCTACCCCTTGGATATTTGGCCTTTCTGTTCTTTGTTCTCCCATCAAATGGGGCCAACAGGATCACATCTCACATCCCTTCCTTAGCTGACACACACTTTAGGGAGTGAATTTTTACTCTTGACTTGGCTGGCTACCTTATCTTCAAGATTGCTACTAGCCTTCTGAGATGATGACCACTCAAAAAAAATGAAAACTCAATATTAAAAAAGAAATTAAGGTGATATGTTTAAAATTCAAAAATGATCCAAACCTATGCTAATGAAAATATCAAAATGTTTAAATAAAGAGAATTAGTGTTCATTCTTCATTTCGCCTCAGGTGGTAGTAAGGCATAACAGATACTTTTGGCATTAATTTTTATTTTTAAAAAAGTTACATTTATGGGCTTGCTTCAGCAGCACATACACTACAAAATATTGTATCTATATGTCATTTCTCTTGATTGTTAGGCTTTTGGTGTCCATTAAAATTTGTTCCCTAGGCCGGTTTATGCATCTTATTTCTCTCACCTTAGTTCTTGCCTTCTCTATCAACTGATTTCCTAGAAACTCTGTAAAAATCAGAGTCCGATAATGAATGCAAATTTTAAAAAAAAAGTTGGGGGAGTGGAAAGAAGCCATTGAGCTAGGTGTAAAAATAGCAAATGTTGTGAAAACCTAAGCAGTCATTGGGGTCCGTTCCACGTCTCTGCATCTGCTGCTGCTTCTCTCCTGTACAGTCCCTGGCTCGTGAGGTCAGGATGTTCACCAGGTGCTACAGAAAACCAGAGAAATAATCCATGGCACTCAGAGTCTTCCCTGTCAACTTCAGAGAGCAGTTCATACCACAAAGTGTAAAATTTCTTTTTGTTTTTTTCTCCTCTCTATTGCTCTTCTCCCCGTGTTTTGAGCCTTCTTTAACACTTCTGAAAACTAGGGACTCTGGAATCCTAGCTTGTAAAAATGCTTTTGCCCCCAAAGCTTATTATAAAACTTTCCAGAAGGAATAAAAACCTTTTCCTCAAGAAGTAATTTCTAACCAGTTTTGCTTTTCTTCACCTGTTCTAACATATAAAAATGAATATATATAAAATATATGAAAGTACATTAAAATGGCCCAAAGGGTTCCTTTATATATGATTGTCCTATTTAAAATAGATAATTTGCTCTTTTCTCATTCATTTCCTAGTGCCAAATAAAAGTTCTATCTAATATAACAAAGTAGCTTTCTCTCTTTTGAGTTACTTTTTATTTTTAATGGTGACCCATAATCTGAATCTTCCATCCTTCCCTGTGGGAAACAGGTAAGGAATTTGCTCTTCATGTCCATGGAAAGAGAAATGGTGGCGTGAGACCATGGGTGACTTGTGAGGCCCACGTGCATCCAGGAGCAGGAAGACTGGCCTCAGCACCGACCCACAATGCTGCTGACGAGCAATGAAACCAGGAGCTCCCTTTCCTGCGCTTCTGGGTGCTCCGCAAGTGGCACCATAGCTGTGTCCTCAGAGCAAACCTACACTTCAGGCAACCTGGGACACGTATGCTGCCACGTGCTGAATGCATTTTCAGCACTTTATGACTTAGTCTTGCTGCTTCCTGTGGCTGGAAATCTTTTCCTTTCACTGTTTGCCATGGTTTGAATGTGTAGGTCCATCTTCCAAATATTCATATGTTGAAACTTAAATGCCTAATGGGATGGTACTAACAGGTGGGCCCTAGGAGGATGTTTTTAGGTCATGAGGGCTGCTTAAATATGACGAATGCCTCTATAAAGGAGCCTGCTAGACCTTCCTTTTATGCAAGGATAAAGAGGCCACCAATGCTGAATCAGTAAGCAGGGCATTACCAGGCACTGACGTGTGGGCAACTTGATTTTGAGCTTTCCAGCCTCTAGATGCATAAAGAAAACTAATTTCTCCTGTTTATGAATTACCCCATCTCAAGTAGTTTACTATAATGCCCTAAATAGTCAAAGACTTTACCTAATGATGTTCTTCTATCTGTTAAGTATTGCTCAAAGAACCTTCCTCTCTAAGAAGATGCATCAGTTTTTGACTGCTGCTGCAACAAAATAGATAAAGCAATATCAATGCATTATCTTGAAGTTCTAGAGATAAAAAGTGCAAAATGGATCTTCTAGGCTGTGTTCTGTTGTAGGTCTGGGGGCGAATCCATTTGTCTTTTTTAGAAAAGACAAATGTATTCTTTTTCTGTTGATCCCTTCCTCTTCTCTCCACTTCTTCCCATCTCCCTCCCCCTCATCTTCTTCCTTCTCTCTCTTGTCTTCTCCTCCCTGACCTCATGCTTGTATTTTATAAGGAGATTTGTGATTATTCTGGGACCCACGCAACTAGTCAAGTGTGATTTCTGTACCTCAAGATACTTAACTTACTCACACTTGCAAGGTTCCTTTTGCCGTATGTTATAGATTAAAAACTGGTGGTCAACTTAACACTAGTGGAATTAAATCACCATGGTGCTGAGGATAGACGTTTCACCTGAGGAAAGTTGCCAGCATAAATAGAGATGTGGAGAAAGAGAAAGGAGGCATTGAGGCATTGTGGCTTCTCCTACGTGTTGCTGTTTGAGCCATTGGTTCTCCTGCAGGAGCTCTGGTCCTTACATCAAGCATCGCTTTCTGGTTCCAGAGAGGAAGATGTATGCTGCTTGGTCTCCAGGATGAACTCATCATGCTGGCTTCCTGGCATGTACTTAACTGTGTGTATCATCAGAGGAGCTCAGGGTCCTCTGTGTCACTGAGAATGGCAGTGGTGCTTTTCAGGACAGCCCTGGGCTTTGTTTTGAGTGTGACTTCTCAGCTCCAGCATAAAACACTCCATCAGCACAGCTCCTTCAGCCTGCTGGCATAGATTTTCTAGCTTCTACCGCTAACCTTTGGGCCTTCCAAGCACAGATTCATAAAAGAGACTAGTGAGAGTTCACCTCCTGGGCTCTAGACCTTCAGTTGAACTCGTGGGAGGCATTGGCATGAGCCCTGGGTCTTCATCTGGACTCATGTGAGACATTGCTGTGGGATTCAGGCCCTTGGCTAAATATTGTATGTCTTTAGTGTTGTGGATAGATTTTGTGCATTTTCTTGTGTTAACTCTTGAGTGACCATCATAAAATAATATTATAAACTCCATGTCCTGATTTTAATTGTTCTCTGCACAACCCCTGACTATACCATATGAGGTAACATACTCAAGGGTCTGAGTATGTTCCACTACTATGTGGAAACTATTTGGGTAATAGAGTGTATTACTATATCTACCACAAAGCCTTCATTGGTTCTCTGCCATAGAGTAGCCCTTTGCCACACTTTGGCCACCATGGAATACTACTGTGTCCTCGTTAGAGACAGGCACAGGTACTTGCCCAGGGCAGCTACCTTTGAATGATATCAGAAAGATATTGTAAATGTAATGAGTTATAGAAAAATATGTTTGCCAGACATGTCCTGGGAAGGAAATCTGAGCAAAGAAAATACATTACTAAGTTAGGAGGAAGAGATTGAAACTCCTGAAGGACAAGTCCTGGGCTATGGTTTGCATCAAAAATGTCTACCAAAACACTTGTGTACTCAAAGGTAGAGCTGGGGTGCAGCGATTAAATCATGTGGCCATTAACCTTGTCAATGGGTCAGTCCACTGATGAGCTCATACATGAATGTGCTGTTAGAGGATGTAGGTCACTGAGGACCTAACCTGCAATAATTGAAGGAAAACTACAGTATCAGTCAGTGCCGAGGGCCAATACATTCTGTGTGTGGACCTATCGACACCTGAGTGTGGGTCACTGTATTTTAATTTCCATATTCACAAATGGGGAACAAGATCATTTCGTCACACATTTCTGTGAAGCTTAAATATGTAACGTTTAGAGCAGTGTCACACACACTGAATGATCAATAACCTGCACTGATCCTTAGTGAATATTATTGTGCTTGAATGAGGGCAGTTTGCTTTGATAGACTGTGCAGTCATCAAATGGGAGTATCATTTTTATAGTGGGTAAAATTCCACTGTCCAATAAAATAACCAGTAGCCTCATTTGGCTGTTTATATTTATATTTAAATGGATTCAAATTCCATAAAATTAAAATCCATTCCCTCAATAGTGATTCCTTTTGGTTGGGCAGCACAAATATGAATATATTCATAATCATAGAAGAATTTATAGCATGTTTAATAGATACCCCAGTGCCAGCAAGTAGTGTAAGGTATTTAGAGGAGTAGAAAAAGTTTCATGGGGCTAGGGGTTTAGCTCAGCGGCATAAGCACCTGCCTTGTAAGCAGGCGGTCATGAGTTCGATCCCCAGTACCGATAAAAAGGAAAAAGACAACAAAAAAAGAAAAAGAAAAAGTTTCATGGACTCATATCGTCACACACAGGGTGCCATTTTCAGCTCTTTCCTGTTAAATCTTAAAACTTTAGATCTGAAATCAAGTAAGTATAGCATTTTTAAACTCTGTGATGAATAGGCAGTTCAGATCTTGTGGATTTGTTACTGTGCTAAAGTGCCATATGACGTTTGCCTTATGAAGGATGAACAATACACTCCAATATTATCAGTCTCAAAATATTAGCCATTAGACTTTAACAGTTATTTCTGCTCCGGCCATATTTTCTCTATTCAACCCCACTAGTAGCGAAGAATTCATCCTTAGCGTTGGTCCTCAACATGTGGAGTTCAAAATGTAGGTTAAAATAAGGGCAGTCAGTGTGCCACATTCCAGTATTACATACACCATCACACTGGCTCACCAACCCACAATGCTTTCCTCACTGTCTTGGACATGATATGAGAATCTTTCTTAACATAAAGTGTAGGTAGTAATCATCAAACAATTGATACTAGCTTTTGGATTTAGACTTGTCATTTCTGGGTTTAGTAGATAGACAGAATTTTAAAAATGAGGAAAACTAATCTTCCCATTTAAATGAAGCTACTTTCTTTAAGGCACAATCATACTTTTTAAAAATTGTTTTAATATGAGAAATGGTCTTTAACCAAGGCCTCAGTGGAGCAACAGTGCCACCCAATGGCTGGTTAGGTTCGTGTTAGGTTTAGCCATTGCCATTTGAGCAGAGAAACTCACACACAAAAATGGGAACTGGAATTAGCTATTAGCTGTTGAAGCTGCTCTTCACAGTTTTTCCTAAATAATAGACACACAAAAGGTAGGGGGCATCCTGAGAAATGGGAATTGTCTTAAAAAGAAACTCCCAGCACGTTTCTGCTATCAAATGGTTCGACAAAAGAAAAGTTCAATGAGAATTTACAAATGAGAAAGAAGGGTATTCTCTTCTCCTTTATAGTAAGATAGACTGGGCAGCAGTTCCTCAACCTCCCTCCTGTACCCCAGAGGTGAGCGTATGCCTCAATTTTCCTATTTTCTAATAAATCAGTGTGCTAAATACACCCTACTAAAAACATTGGAGTACAATATGCATGGAAGCATTTTATATGCAAAAAAAGGGATTGTGACGGCAATGACAAATGTTATAAATAGAACTATTATTTAGTTTAAAGGGAAGCAGAATTTACATTTCCCAAATGGGAGACTACTCAAGCTTTGAGAGTCAAGTAAGCAAAATAAATCTGGGCTTTTTGTAGTAAGAAATCGAAGCTCTGATTCTATTAATAGAGGAAGTAAATGATAGAGTCCCCTGCTTTGATGGTGGTAGCTTTTCATTACCCAGTCTCCATGATCTGCATAGTTTACTGCACAGGTCACAGGGAGTCTCCAGGCAATGAGGTTGCTTGTTGTAGGTGCTCAGGTTTTCTCCCTTGGATGGACTTATTTGAAGATCTAGAGACATCCCTATAGGATAAAAGCCCACGGAAATTTTTAAAAATGATAATAAATTCTTAAAACCCCTCTTTAATTAAACTTTCAATCAATTAGAATGAGCACAAAGCCTTTTTCAAAATAACAACACTGATACTCTCTTAATAATCCCAACAGAATGAGTTGATTCTCTGTTGATCTGATCTTTTTATATACAAATAATTAGCACACAAATATTTATTACTGTTTACTAGTGATTACTGATAATTAATGACCTTTGAGTGGAAATGGAATTATCAATTTGGCATCCATATGCAGTCCAAAGCCTTCTGCTAGGACTTTTTATTCAACTTTTATGTGACTGCTCAATAAGAGCAGGGCAACGGGAGGAACAATAGGAGATTTTAGGCCAGCTGCTTTGTGGCTGAGTCCTAGCACAGTCAGAAATTATCTATGTGTGTCTGAGTCAATTAGTTAGTGTCCATTAGCTTCAGTGGCCCAACTCGTTAAATGGAACCACCAAGAACATAAACCGATAATATCATCATAACAATTAATGAGTATTGGCTATTGATGAGACAGTGGGATAATTTAAGAATGTGAAGTGTACCAAATTAATTGAAGTGGCAGGCGGTGGATGTTGTAAGGCAGAGTGCAGTTAGACAGTGTCTTCACCTTACCAATATAACTCTAGTAACAGTCTGGAAAGTAGAGGGAAAAATAAAGGAAAATTAAAAGATTTTGGGCTCTGGGATTAAAACAATTTTTAGCATAACCTCACTACTTCTTTGTATCACAATGACATATCTCCAAATCTTTTTTATCTGTAGTACGGGACTAGTAACTGCACCCGCTTCAGAAACTGTACCTGATAAAGAGAGGTAGGATGTATATATCTCATGCAGTTTATAAATGGGAACCCAAAGCCAATCATGTCTTCATGCTAATTGATGTGACAATATATATGCCCTGCCTGTGCCATTTTCACTGAAGGAGACAGAATTTAATAGCCGTCAGGTCACAGAAAGTTAAACAAACTTCACAGGAGATAGAACAAAAGGAAACTTAATCTGAAGAATCTATAGTAAGTTCCTGAATTTCAGAATTCTCTTTTTAACCTATTGATTCTTTGTCATAAATGCTTTCATGTTGACCCTTATCAGGTGGAAAGCATTGGGGAGGCAATCCCTCCCATCAAGGAGTAAGTAATTCTAGCTGAGGAGACAGAGCATTCAAACATAAAATGTCAAGTGAAGTGGACCCATAAGAAAGAAGTGGAGAAGTATTTTTGCACACACTTTAAACTTCAGACTCTAAAGACTGCCAGGGTTTGATGGGCAGGATTAACTAAGAGTGCCACTTGGGAACTGTGTGACCTAGGGCAGGTTGCCTAACAACACAGAACCTCATTTTACACCTATGAACAAGGGCAATAGTAACAATACATTTGTAATAGAGTTGGTGTGCTCAGTATCTGAGTTGAAATATGTACACTACCTGAAAATATATGTATATATAACTTAGAGTATGAACAACACTACTGAAACTGTCTGTACTACTCCTAATCAAGGGTTACTAATAAAGCCACCCATGGAGTCACATGGCTCTCAGAACCTCACTGATACCTGAAAGATAACATGGGTGTGAGCATCATAAACTGCAAAACTCTTGGTATGGTCTAAGATGTCACCTAAAACCCCAAACAGTAATATTTCTGAAGCACGGATGAGTAATGTTCTATCACCAGATACATCTTAAAAGGCTTAGTTTCCAGTGATTTCTGAACTGTGCTCCATGCATCTACCTGGCCCAAAAGACTAGAGATGGAATGAGACAGCTTCAGACAGGGACATATTTTCCTGGTTGGTAAACAAGAGTGGAGATTTTGAGAGTACAGGAAAGCCTCTGCGATTTAAAGAAGTCAAATATTCCTTTCAGACAGAAGAGAAAGGAAGAGGTGAAGCTGGGGTCAGTTATCTGATCCCTGGAAAAGAAGTGTGGCCATCACAGATCAAACCAATTGATTTTTCAGGTCGGTAAGGTTAATTCTTTTGAAATGCTGGCACATCTTTAGGCTTGGTGTGCGCGGCCAAACTGAAAACTCATAGACCTGGATAGTGAAAGGGAGCCTTGCAGATATGATTTGTTTGGTGATACACTGTTAGGTATACGGAATGTGGATATTCAAGGAGGGGCATACACTATGCATGTACCACCAACACTCACATCTTCTTCTGCTCTCTTTAAACTATCTACATTCTCTCATTTCTCTCTAGTCTCTCCTGGCATTGGACTCACTTTTGACACATGGTTGACAAATAAAACAAAGAGTCTTTAATTGTCCTGAGGTTTTAAGTGATCAACTGCATGCTTAAATTCTTCTTCTTAAGGTCTCAACAACAATTGACAGAGAGGTTTCCTCCTAAATATCAGCTCTCTTGATTGGCAGCAACTCTCCAAATGCTGTATTATGGGAGTTTTTAGTTTGGTGCCAAGTTTATTTATGTAAAGGATCATAAAGAAGCAATATAATCTGTCCTAGGTCCTATTTCACTTGTCCTTAAAATACGACACTGTGAATATGAGTGACATATTGTTTAACCATTCCTTGTATTTCTCAGTATCACCATCACTATTGCACACATGAGGGTTGCTGAGCAATAACTAGATCTAGTTGAAATTTACTGTAAGTGAATATGCACACCAGAATCCAAAGGCTTTGTATAAAAAATGCAAAATATCACCTTAATAATTTTAATATCAACTTAATGCCAAACAATTTTGATGTATTGAGTTAAATAAAATACTTTATTAAAATTATGCTTACTAATTTTTAACTTTTTACATGAGGCTGCTGGATGACTTGAAGTTACAAATGTCCCTTGCATTTCTATCGGGCAATAAAAGGAGAGAGATTTTTCTCTGAACTCTTCATAGAAAAAAAATAAAGATAAAAATTTCCAGTAGAGATTCTCTTGACCTTTCTTCTCAATGAACTTCTCATACAAATACCAATTGGGAATCACTGGCCTTAGAGCAAAGCTGGAAAGCTATAACTCAGGAAAAAATCCACTAATTACATATATGTGCTTGGAGATTGTCTATAGCTCTGTTTTCAGCTCTATTCCAGATTGTGTAATTTTGACAGTGTTCACAAGGAATCCTTGAGGTCCGAATTATTTGTTGCCTGGCCATGTACAGAAAACATTAGTTGACCCTTACTCTGGAACAGTGATTTCCAAATGGAATTGCCTAAATGGATCCTCCTAAAAAACATTTGTACCAGTTTACAGAGGTAAATGATTGCTTAGAAAGAAGTAGATATGTTCAGAAATAAAATCCTGCTATTTACCTTCTAAAAGAAATCTTCCAAATGTTTTTCTACAAGCCATGGTTGGCTAAAATGAGATCCCTGGGATAGTATTTTGAGACTTAGAGTTATTTGTGTCCGAAATGAGCAAATAACAAAGGAGTTGCTTCTTATCTTCTGCTCTGTTGAAGATTCTACAACTGACATATTACTAATACAAAAACAAGCACTTGAATTCATGGCAAGTTATTGAGAATTTACTTACATAAATCACAGACATTCTCAACTTCTGCATGTTTAGCTAATAAATATATTTGCAAGTTTTGATGAGGTATTGAAGATACCATATTACTACTTTGATATGATTTATTTTCTTAAGCTAAGTATGAATCTCTTGATTTTCAGACCCCATTAGAGAAGTCTTTTGGATTCTGGCTTACACATCATCACACAAAAGCACAGAGCTTCAGTGTCAAAGCTGGCATCTGATTTTGGAAAATAAACTTTACAGGTTAATAAAGCATTGTTTCACCCTTTTAAGACCTGGTTATCATATTAACAACTGCAGATGTTCATTTCCCGATTTTATTAGCTTTCTTCACAATTGGTTAAAAACAGAGAGAAAAGAAATTACAATTCTAATTGTGACTCTACTTAACTAGTTCAAACTGATTTAAGCGTGAACATCTGAGAAGCCTGAAAACTCAGCAACCATTTAAAAGTCTATTTGAGCAGTAGATCATAATTCCTAGGAGAAATGGAAAGGTGCTTTATAGTCTAATGCTGCCTTTTGAACTGTATATCACTTTTTCTATTTAGAATTCATTTGAATGCAGAAATCGAGTTAGACTCCCTTTGTTAGAGACACTCCAAATATTTTGACAGTTATTTGAATACCATACTGACAAGCCCATTGTATTTACTGCTTCTAAAACAAATAATTTCCACATATCCTAAGCTTTAAAACTCTTTAGTACAAATTATTAAAAGATTATAAAGTGTTTGTCTGTGCATTTTTAAAGGGAGGGATTTGTGACTTCTTAAAATAGGGAAATATTGGAATAGCAGCTATAATTCTAGTATATTCACAAATCAGTCATTAAAATGCATAGAGCAGAGTTGTTGCAGCTGTATACAGCTTTTATTATTGGGACTGCTAAATGGGTGAAACATATATTTTAATTTAATGTATAATGCACAGCTCAGAAAGAATCAGAACAGTTCCCCCTCCTCCCCTCTTTCTCCTAAGGAGAAGCCTGAGATCTTTCAGCCGACTGGTGATAATTTCTCCTGGACAACAACCAGTTGAAATTTATTGAATATGCCAGCATCTCTTCATAAAACATTGCAAGAGCTGGCAGAAGTTTCGTAAAAAAAAACTAGCCCATAACATTTTTGCTTGTATTCATATATTTTCACTGGGGATTTAATTGCTAGGCCTTCTGCTTTGGTTCCCAGTGATAGCACAATGGGAACTTCAGTTCCTATAGAAAGTTGACAAATACAGAGGTGTCTTCGCAATTCATTGTAGAGAAGTAAAGGACTGGGGCAGTCAGAGGGCATTTAATGACCTGGCTTAACAGAGTTATGAAGAACTATACCAGTAACATTGACAAAAGGGAAGAAAAGTTAAAGTGTCTTTATGAAGCCAGTGAAGGAATGCTTGCAAACCAAGCGGGCTAGTGGCATAACTTTACCCTGAAGTTGAAATGATTCCTTGACTTTGAATCAACTAGTCTCTGGCCTATAGAATGACAAGCAGAAAGTGTTCCTTTCTACTTAATAGAATTTGTCTTCTGGACCCCAGATATCATCCACATCTTCCTGAAAAAACAAAACCCCTCCTTTATGTTTTCAGAACAAACAAAAATGCATGTATAGTTTCTCCCACACCCTGAATATTTGTCATCTATTTTATTTCTTTGCTGAAATGTGTGATTCTCTTAGATACAAATTATTCCTTTCTTTAAATCTCCAAAACTCTCCCACTGGAGTTCTGAACTCTTCTTCTACAGGAGGAATCTCAGTGGTAGTGCTTAACTAATTTACAGTGTTTAATCAGAGACTCTGAAAAATAATTTTCTTGTGTCTTTCCATGTCTAGAGATTTATACTAGCACTTAGTCTCTTTAAAAAGACAGTGCTAAACTTCATGTCAGCTCTGATGGCTTTTGGATTTAGTCAATTTATGACAATATCAAGAGGGGACTGTATCTTTTAGTATGATAGGTAATTTCACCACAGAGAAGAACAAATGAGGGTTGAGGTTAAATGGTCTTAGGAGACTCTGAACTTGATTTAATTGAATTGCTAAAGAAAACGATGTCATACAATTGCTTTTAAACCTGTAAGTGTCTCAGAATTCTCTGTGCTATCCCAAGCTATCTCTGCTCCTGGACTGATGCCTGCTTGGGTCTAATGATTTTTTCTTACTTTTAAGATGCCCAGACTGAACACAAGATCTTCTAGTCTCTCTTTTAAAGTTTCCTAATATTTAAGTAAATTTCAATATGATCCTTCGTCTTCCATAGATATATTTGATCAGAAAAATTTTTAACAATTTTTCATTTTTCTACCCAGTACTTTCTCAAGAGAATCTGCACTGCCCTTATCATGAGAGAAATAGATCTCAAAATCTTAATAAAATGGCAAAGGAATTCAGCACCATGGAGAGATCCCTATGGACATAGGCTAATTTAAAGAACTGAATTTGGATTTGACACAAGATGTGGTGGCTGACTGCAGAAAAGGAACATGGGCCATGTTCTACACTAAATGGCATTTTTATTCATTTCTACACTATTTATCTTTATTGTGAACATCTATACAACACTGAAGCCAAAGTGCCTTATATGTTAAAATTTCATCACATCAATTTTATCAAAGAAGAAATAGTAAGTCAGTAAGATAATTCTAATTCATCCTTCTTTCAATTTATTACAGAAGAAGCTGATCCCATTCTCTTCTGAAACCACCCATGGCACTGTTGCTCGCACTCTACACCTCCTGGAACTTTCTCATCATTTGCTACTTCCATGTTGTGCAACTTGGCCCTTTAATTACTGTCCATAAATACCATATAATAAGAAAAAATTCTTTGCTCAGCCTCATTTCATGTCTTCTATTTCCATCCTTCAGCTCCTTTTAAGAATCAGACACCTTAAATGCATAGATTATTGTTACATAGTACTCATTTTTACTTTCCCAATCCTCCAAATGGTAAATCCAAAAGATTTTTGTCAGTCTTTCATTGTTTGCCAAACTCAAAATCTCTTCCTTTTTCTGCTCCAAGGCTGACTGTAGTTCATAGCTGATCTTGATTTCTTTTTAAGTCTCACCCGAAGCATCAATCCTGTGTGTTGCCAGAGTACTTTTATTCATTCACCTGACAGTGACTCATCTACTCAACCTCCTCCTTTCTGAAAGGTAAATTAATACCATAAAGATGATTGTTTTATTTCTATTAGGATTTCTGTTAATTTAGTCAATATAAAGCAAGTACTTGGTAAGTTAATTATCATGTCAATCTAATCATATTATTCGGTTATTGATTTTGGATATATGTGAACAGGAAATTTTACAATATATTCCTCTAACATTGTCAACTGCTCTTGGTATCTCAGAATTCATCACAGGCAGATTTTCACTATATTTTTCTAATACAGTCACTGGTTTTCTGGATCTTGACATTAAAATATGGACTAGAAATGGTGGTCAGACTATTTTAACAATATCACATGTACAGTTATCAACTGTTTGACCTCAGCAGGGCCCTGTGCTAAGCACTTTTCATCCATTACCTCCTTGCTTTAGTAACAGGGCCCTACCACATGAGAATTTGTGCTCCCATTTTCATATACCAAAGCAATAAATTTAGAAAGGTTAACACTTTGCTCAGTGTCATAGCTACAACATGGCAGTGCCTAAGTTTTGTCCTAAGCAATTTGAATTTTATGTGCTTTCCACTGACCCAAGCAACATTGTATGCTGCAGTTGCTTGCCTCCTTGTGTTCTATTTTTAACATGAACCAATTAAGATTGAGAGAGGGAAATAATGCTCAGCTCCATTATATGTTATAAATATGTGAGTTGTCTTCAGGCAAAGGGAGAAGAGCAGTGTATGGAGGGGAGAAGGCAAACTTCTGTAAGCATCTTCAATCTTTGCATACACTATGTAGAGTTGCTCCCAGTGGAATCTAAGTGAAAGTCACAAGACTGGATTTTAACTTCAACTTTTCTCTTTCAGACCCTGCTAATAAGTTTAGTCTGTGTCTTTGATACCATACCTAATTTGGTGTCATGATTAATTACAGTTGGTGCTAATTAATAATAATGGAGATAAATCAGAACTTTGAGATTTAAGTTCTCTATTCCATTTTTTTCTCCTCTGCCTGATTGAAACTATGCTCATTATCTTTCCACAATTAATTCCTTATTCCTGAGGCTCATCTTTATTTTCCCAAAGGATAAACCTCCTGGATTGAAGACCTCATCAAGATGATTAGGTCACAGTGCATTTACCAATTAAACAATAGTTAGATATTGATTTTACTGAGAAATGGAAATGATTAGGAGGCTCTTTACAGGGAAAGTATAGTTCTAAGAAGTTACTATTTAAAAGTTCTATTTCTAGACAGTTATTTGACATTTTCTTAAGGTCAGATACGATACCGTAGTGCTAACTATTCAAGAAGGTAAATATGTATCTTATCATCATTAGAGAGTGTTTTCAGGGCCCTTGTTAAAGATCAACATATAGATGCAAATATTAAACCTTTTAATGTGTGATACAATGCTAAAAAAATGTATACCATTATGTCAACATTATTTTCATTTGTTTATGTCTTCTATGGAGCTTTCTCTTTCCCCATATATTTGTACTGTACATACATGTCTGTGCATATTGTGTAATACTTGTATGTGCATGTATTACTATATGTATGCATATATATATATACACATATAATGTATCTCAAATGACATCTGTGTAAAACATTCTATGTTCTTCATATCAAAAGTGTCTAATTAAAATGCTGTAAAAACTATTTGTGGATAGATAAGCCAGAAGAACATAGATTTGTCTTAACAACTATTTTTCGTGTGGCTTCACTAATCGAATGCTTCTCTTTCATACATATTTTTCATACATATTTTCATACATATTTTTAGTTTTGCATCCATTTTTCTTTTTTTTTTTCCCTTCGATGCATACCCTTAGTTTTGCATTTCTACAATGGAGAATTTTGGTTGAATTTGAAGAGTCAAGAAAAAAACTGACAATAAATATGGTGTATATAACATTGATGGTATTTGAGGTGATCCACATAACATTAATGTTTATTTCATATGTAATGATACAATATTAAAAACACATAAGATGAATGTTTTAATAGTTACGAGTGTTTAATATAATGCTAAATAAAAATTTAATGTAATTTAAGAAAATATTTCAAGTACGGGAAATTTTGTGAAAGCAATACAAAAATATTAAGGCTATACGTAGGGTTAGAAAAGATTACATTGTGAAAGAAAGCAATAATTTATACATATATGGCATTTACTTGGCCAAGTGGTTATGGGAGTGCTCAATTCCATTAATTTATTTATGGTTAACAGTAAGTCTAAAGGTAATATTCTTAAGGTTTATATCTAAATGTTTCCCCAATGCCTCTTGAACTTATAGTTAGGGCTTCAGAAGGTGGTGTAATTGAGGGGCTTTGTGGCTGACTTGTTAGTGGGAGGTGGGATCTGCTTGGAAGAAATGGGTCACCGAGGGCGTCCCTCGGGTCTGTCTCTTCCCTGCTTGTCCCTTTATCTTTCTCTCTAGGTCCACCTCATGATGTCACTTGCTGGGCTGTGAGCTATTTCTCCTTTCCCATGTCCCGCTTCCCTGCTTCCCTGACCTGGCAACAGCTCACTATGGACTATAACATCTACAAACTGTAAGCTAAACTAAGTGTCTCCTCCTTGAACTCATGGATGTCAGGTACTGTGTCTCAGCAACACGAAAGTAACTAAGACAGAAAATAACATTATTATCCTCATTTTAGTAGAAAATGGAGGCACACAGAATTTAAAAGACTTGAAATGTGGTTTCAAGAGCCTGTATTTTCAACTTTGTAGGTTACTTTTTTTCAGTTTATTTTTAGTAGAGTTCAATGCATTGGAGAAAGAAAAAAATTTTAAATGCAATTCCTCACCATAAGAAAAGAAAACAGATGCCTGAAACCCAGTACTCTGGGAGGCTGAGACAGAAGAATTCTAAGTTCAACTCAGCCTCACCAACTTAGCAAGATTCTGTCTCAGAATATTATTGTGTGTCACACACTATTCTCCTAAAATGGATTCAAATTCCTTATTTGATCTAAAAATTCAGCTGAATTATTTCAGAATTTTCAGAGCTAGTTAGCTCTTTGCTTTGCTAGCAAACACTCTTTTTTTCCAAAATCTGTACTAGTCACTTTTCCATCAATGGGACCAAATACCCAATAAGATTTGGCTCACAATTTTAAGAGGTTCAGTCCACATTCATCTGGTGCCAAAACAGAAATGACTGAGTTCAAGGGCTCTAGAGAGGATGACTGCTCATCCATGTCAGCCAGAAACCAAAGAGGAAAGAAAAGAGCCAGAAAAAGAATGTACCTTTCTGGGTTATGCCTTAAATGACCCACTTCTTCCAATATGGGGCTGCATCTGAACACATGAGTTTTGGGGAGATACTTTATTTCTAAGCAGTAACATTCTGCATTTGGGCTCCACTTGGCTCATGTCCATCTCATTATGCAAAATTTATTTAGTCCACCTCTAGATGTTGCCAAGTCTTAACAATTCCAGCATTGTTGAGTTCAAATCCAAAGTATCCTCTGAGAGTCAAGGCAAAGTCTCAGTTGTGAATTTCTGTAAGAATCAAAGAGAAATGTTTCCAATATATATTGGCAGAGGGAAAACATTTCAATTCCAAAAGGGAAGAATTAGAGGAACTTGAGCCAAAGCAAGACCAAAATCCAACAGGGCAAGCATTAAATCCTGTAGTTCAATATCCAGCCTCTGAGACAGGTGATAATAAGATGTGAGCTTCAAAGCGCTTGTGCATCCTACTCTTACGTCCTTGCCAGTTGCTGCCTAAATGGTCTTTCTCTTGGGCTGGCTCTGTCGGCTGCCTGTGGCTTTCCTTGGCAGATGGTCCACATTCCTGGCATCTCTAATTTCCTTAGGTATATACTGCACCTTCCACTTCACTTTTAGAGCTTCATACATTGTCCTTTCTGAGGCACATTCTCTGGCCTCCAAGGCCTTCATTTAAAATATGGGTTGAAGCTTCTAGGACCCAGTAAATTTAGCATTCTGTTTGCTTTTAAAATAGGTATCATGTGGATAATACCAAGATTTGCCATCAGCATGAACAGCAGCTGGGCCCTTGTGCACTATAATTATAGCAATCTCTGGTTGTCTCAATGGCTGAACCTGGGACAATCTTTCCTGGACATCCCAGAGTGAACAGAGTTCTCTGAGGTTCTCTTCTCAAATGTTTTTTAGAGGAATTTACTCTTATATCTTCTTAAGCCTGTTATGCATGGTCTGGTCAATATTTCAGATACCTTTAAGGATTCATTTTTATTGTCCTGGTGCACAATACTTGACTTCTTTGTAATGACAGCTAATCTTTTTATAAATATTTCCATTCTCTCCTTGGTCTCATTTTTATAGGGGCTTCTTTTCTGGTAAAGGTGCAGGGTTTTTTTCATCTTTCATTTATTTATGTTCCTGATTCCCATTGTATATCTGGCTGAAAGCAGACAGTCTAAAAACTGGAACACTCTGAAATTTTCTCTAGCAGATTAGGTAGTCCACCACCTTTAAATTTAGTATCACATAATATCTGATATAGGCAAAATGTAAATAAGTTCTTGGTCGCAGTGCAGCACAAAATGTCTCTATTTTCAAGAGTTCTCATTCTCAACCGAAATCTCATGAGCCTGGCCGTTACTGCATGCACTTTGATTAGCACTTTGGTCTTCTGAACTCTATTTAGAACCATCCTTTAGGTTCTTCTTACAGTAAGACAAAGCTTTTTTTAGCACATATTTTCTGACCTTTCTGAACTTCTCTTGTAAACCAGTTCCACAGCTTTGAACTACATGTTTAGGTATAGTCACAGAAACAACCCCAATTCTTTTAGTACTGATTTTCTGTACTAGTCACTCTTCCATTGCTGGGACAAAATATCCAATATTAACAGGTTAAAGAAGGTTTTCTATGGCTTGAAGGTACAAGGTCCACAAGCTCAAGCATGGTCTAGGCAGTAAGAGACAAAGAAAGACCCTATCTCAAAACATAAAAAGGCTGAGAAGGTTGTTGAGTAAAACACCTTGGGGTTAGGGTTAGGGTTAGGGTTAGGGTTAGGGTTAGGGTTAGGGTTAGGTTTATGTTTATGTTTAGAGTTAGGGTTAGTTGGTTGTACCCTGGGCTCAGTTCCAAGTACTGCAAAAAAAAAAAAAAAACCTGCAAGCTTTACTTGGGCTCGTGATTTAGAGGGTCTAGTCTTCAAAACAATGGAACAGCAATAATAAGTAAATAAATAAATAAACCTTGCCAACCACTGAATGCCGGGAAAAGAGAAAAAAAAAGAAAGAAAGAAAAAAGGAGAGTGGCGTGTAGGAAAGACCTTCAGTAAGAATAAAAGAGAAAGGCCAGGGACTAAACCATACCATTGTAGGTTATACCCTCTGTAACTCATCTAGACACATAAGAATTTATTGGAAACTTCTTAAATCTAAACAATAATAGCACCAAGCGATTCCTATTAACTAAATTATAAAGAAACATGCTCCTGAACACAATTTATATGCAGACATGCAATCATATAAAGACCTCATTGCAGAGAATATTTTTTTTGCACATCCTATAAATCAACTCTAGCTGGCCTGCTTATTCAACTGGAAGTTATCTGGTAATGCTTCGTAATATGATTTTTGTCTACTCATTCAATAAGTACCCAAAGAATACTCGGGAGTTTCTGATGTGGCGGAGCCAACTATCTAATTTGGAGAAATATACAATACATGGGAAAAGTGGCATAGTTCAGTGGTACCTGCCATAGGATGAACTGTGGAATGAATAAATAATAATGTCACTTCCTATATTTCAACACAGCAAAAGATCATTGTGCCTTACACAGATAAGGCTGATTCAATGGAAAATTAATCTTCTTCTTTGCCATATTAAGAGAGCTTTTCCCTTCTTTGTGGTATGTAGTTTACATCGCTCTAGACTTAACTTGATTTCCTTCCTCTATTAAATGAGAACACTTAAAGACAAATCTCATTCATCTTCATATCATTTGATAATTGCAACTAAATGTTAAACTGTATTGAGCATTGCTCATGGCACTATACAGATATAATTCTTCAGATGTGCACAGCTACACTTTGGGGTAGGTATCATGGTCATTTATATTATAGGTTTAAAACAAAAAGAATGGGAACCTAGGTAGCATGAATCTAGGAACCAGGTACTCACTGAACATTCATCAAAGTGACTTGAGTAAAATTCATCTCAAGGTCATATTCACAGAGGCAGTTTGTAATTAAGATTGAAGGAATAATCATCAGCCACTTTAGCTGAATTTAGCCCTTTCTGCCAACCTTACCTAAGCAAGGTCATAGAAGGCTGCATTAATATGACAGTAGTAATGAATTAGGCTTGCTAGAGAAAAAACATCTGAGTTATGCCTAGCATCTGGACTGCAAGTCATCTTTTACTGTCCTCTAAGAGGATCCAGAGGTAGGGATGAACGAGGAGTTTTTCCTCATTGGACCACAAAAATTACACAACAGGGAAGAAGAAGGGGGACTGAATCAGACATTATTATTGAGTAGCTGTGTGCTTTATGCTCTGAGCAAGGCACATTACAAGTATTAATTTATATATCCTATCACATCCCCTCAAATTTTGAAAAGTAAGCCTCAGTGACATTGAGATTGTCCAGGTTTATACACTTAAAACTGAAAACCTGTTTAGATCTAACTCTTGACACTTCCCATTATGAACAGAGAAACCATCCCTATTCTACTTGTCAAATCCTTAAAGTATTCTTTGCCTAAAATGTTACAAATAGAACAAGTATGTACATGATGTGAGACTTGTCCATAAAAGTTAAAAAGCTCTACAATCTTCTGAGAATAACACAGAAATTTGGAGAATCCCTCTCTGTGATATTAAATGTCCAATCAATATTTTACAGAATGTGGTATATTAAGATTCAGGGTGAGTGTTCATTGAATCATTTAGAAAGAAAGCCATTCTTTTTGAAGTTAAACACAAATTGATTATAGGTCATTGTATACATGAAGGATACAGTATTAAGTCTGTGACTCACATTGATCACCATCTACCATTGTGCTATCTAAAAGATAAGGGAGAAACAGCCCTTATTTCTGAGATGCTCAGCAACTTATTGTGAATTTAATGTTTCCTAAAAGGAAACATTCAGACTATGGACATAACTCCTTGTTTAGTGAAAAAAAAGTGTTAATCAAAGTATTTGGGTAAAGATTTAGAGAAAGGAGCATCTTATGTTGGAGCAACATAGTACAGTATGAATGTAATGAACCTAACCAGTTAATAACAACAGTAACAATCATCACCATCTGCCTGTGCTCATATCCTAGTTGGACTGTATACTGCACATGGTAATTACTGACTCTTTGTCAATTTCAGACACTGTTTCCTGATAACAAGCAGCTCCTCACTTTGCTTTGGCCATGAGTCCACCCTCAGTCCTTTAGGTTGGAAGGAAGGTCTTCTCAAGTTAGGTGGGTGGCCCAGAAATCACACTCTCAGCATAGTCTGACCTATGAGCTTCAAGGAAGACTACATGACTGTAGTTAGTCCTGGTAGACCAGCCCAGGGACCTTTTTTGGAAACTGAGAAAGCTGGAGTTGATCATTTTCACTAAAGATAGTAAGTGAAGAAAGGTTCAAAGCCTGGCTAGCATGCCACAACAGGGGACCAGCTTGAGAAAGGAGCCAGCACATGGTGATGCAGTGATGGACACGAAAAGGAATCAGGTGCTAATAAACATCTTTGAGCTTCTAGGAATGAACTGCATCTGAATCCAGCAGGGACTCCTGAGTTTTATTTTATGTAAAAATATCCCTCCCCACCCCCAACTTACATCAAGTTAAATTTGCTTTCTATTACCTACAACCAAAAGTATGGAATACTACAGCTAATTACCACTGTCCTTAGGCAGGTTATCTACATCTTAAACGGTTTGAGAGCTTTATTATAAGTTAGTGCACATTAAAAAAAAAAAAGACAGACCATGATCCAGGACAGTTATTACACACTGACTAGGATAGTACTTGCTGAAGTTTGCATGATAAGATGTACTGAGAGTTCAGAAGGCTTCATGGAGATGTAAAGCAGAAGTCCAAGAGAAGTGGGGCCTTCAAATGTTACCAGCCCACTCACAGCAGCTCCTCTCTATTTTCAGGTCTAGAGAAATTGATTTGGAGTCTAAAGTAACAAGTCTAACGACAGGGAGGAGAAACAGGTTAAGTCATGTCCATTTATGTCAGTCACACTCACATTCTGAGGTATAGTGTTTCAAATGAGAACCTCAGACACATAAAGGAAACAAACTAGGTCACGTGGGCCACCATGAGTCTTTCAGGAAAACCGGCTTGGCACAATCAGGCTCAAGTGTCCTGGACTATGTAGAGCTAGATGATGACTTGAGAATAGCAACAAAGGGGATAATTTGGGGCTTGCTGTTGTAGTCCTATTGTGGCCTATTTTCCACCCTTGTCTATTACAGAGAGAAATTAATAATGACAGAAAATATTTTAATTATTTCCTTCTACTGTATAATTTGATAATTGGGAATTTAAATAGTATTTCTACATTCAAATATATCAGGTTTAAAGATATTTCAGCAATTTGCTAGAATATAGTTTGTTCTTAGATATTTAAGCTCAGTAAACAAGATCAGGTATGTAACATATCATAGAGTAGGTTTAAGTGGAGCTAGGATTAAAAGAAGAAAATTTAGTTACACATCTTGAAACCAAAATCTAACATGTATATTTCATTCTGCTTTTTGCCTTTAATCCCTATGCTAATATATTTTATCATAGGTTCAGGGCCTATAAAAAGCAGTTAGAGTTTTTTTGTTGTTATTCTTCTTTGTCTCCTTTTTTTATTAGTGCATATTTACAACATATAATAATGATATTCTACATCCTACATCTTAATCAGATACGTACATCTTAATACAGATACATCCTACACCTTAATCATTTTACTGCTCCTTTCTTTTCCTGACCTCTTATCTCAAAATTATTATAATTTGACTATTAATGGTCCTTTGTTTTGTGATTATTTTGGGGAAAAGTACATATGACCTCTTCATTCATATGTATATTCAATGAAGAAAATGGAAGCTTTGCTTATAGTAACAACAAAAATATTTCAGAAATTGTAAATGCTAGATATTTGTCAAAGCCAAGGTAATAATCCTTGTCATTTACAGTTTTTAAAACTCAATATTGGAAGCATAGCAGGCATGAAACTGAGACACCAAAATGTACATTTTTGGGTTTGGCCATGCCACTTTGAATAAAAATATGAAAAGAAGAAACAGGATGCAAGGATAATAGGATTTATGTACCTTTGCTGTATGAACTTGGAGTTTTGCAAGACTAAGGAAAAATTAAGACTTATGGTAATATAGTTAATGTCTTAAATGTTTTTTAAAAACATTCTTTAGAAAAATAATGTTAAGCAAATGGAATCTTTGAGTATTACCAGGATTTGAAGTCTGAACTCTTCTGTATGCCAAAACTTGGGAGAGAGGTTGCTATACAAAATGCAGCCTAGCCAAGCACTGGACAGAACAATACTTCCCATACTTAGACAACAATGTGGGATTCAGTCCTGGCGGTCACTGGTGCACTTCCAGAAGCTGAATAGGCAGCTGGCTTCTTGGATTCCCTTGGTTCCATAGTAGTAAGACACTGGCCCCTTCCATTCAGGTTGACAGACTGAAGGACCAGGGACATACACTAAAACCCAGCCAGGGTGTCTACCTGAAGTTTGCCATAGAAAAAGGTGCTCCCACATGTGGTGGTAACAATGGTATGTGGGCTACATTGCTTGTTAGGCAAGTGTTTGAGGGCCAAAGTCCATTCTTAGGTAGCTCATTTGGGAAGACTCCCTTTCTCAATAATTAGATGGCTTTAGGAAAGGTCTTATATGAATCAAGTAATATTCTCGAGTATTTAGTCTTTTAACACACTCATAAATATGCACTAAGTAGTCAAAGATAGACATAATTAGAATTATTTTTGATAGCATTTAGAATTTCCTCTCCAACCAGTATATTACATTTTAGTCTTTGGAATGATTTTAACTTTAAAGTTAACCTTAAAAAGTACATTGTTGTTGTTTTCTTTGTTCATTTTACTCATTAGGTAAATATAGTACATCTCTCTTATTCATGATTTCAATTTCCATGGTTTTGGTGACCTGTGCTCAAAGCAGTTTGAAAATATTAATGAAAAATCCCCAAAATAAATATTTCATAGTTTTAAACCATCATTCAGAAAAACATGATAAAGGACCTCATCATCCAGCTCTGCCCCATTCAGAATGTAAATCACACCTTTGTCCAGTGTATCCAGGCTGAATACACTACCAGTGCCTCAGCAGCTGTGAGAGACATATTGATACAATTTTTACTACACTATACATCTACAATTGTTTCATTTCACTGTTATATATCCTTGCTAACCTCTCACTGTGACTAATTCCTAAATTAAGCTTTAAGACAAGTAAACATATATATTTATTTATATATATGAAAAAGCAAACTATAATCCTTTAAACCTTTTTATAATTAGACCTATTCAAAGTTAAAATAAACAGAGGAAATCCATTTTGATAGTATATTTTATATAGATATAGTTTTAAAATTATACTTTTACTTTTAATGTGCTATTAGTGTGCAACTTTTTGATGAGATATTTATGGTCACCAGCACTACCTCTCCGTTCAGAGCAGTTACATAGTGGTAGATACTTCTTACCGAGTAAGACAGCTCGATAAGCACCAGGGCGTGCTGTTCTCACCACAATTCCCCTTTCAAAAAATCAGCAGTTTCTTTCTCTGAAAGTGTTGTATCATGTACAATCATTACATCCCAAGTTTATCTGTTTCAGCAATGGCCATCATGAAGTCGCATTAAAAAGAAACAAAAATCTCAAAATTTTGAGCACAATCTGAGAAATTTTGGGGAAATAGTATCCATCCAAATGTGGATAAATGAATAAAAAGTGAAACCAGGGTTTAGATTAGTGTCTGATAATCTTTCATCTTGTGATTTGACATCTTTGAAAATTAAAAGTCCTTGCAGTTTCATGGAGACACTAAATATACAAATTGTTTGAAGAAATGTACTCTTCAAATTATGAAAACTGTAGGCATTAACCTACTGTTAATATTGAAGTTTCAAGTCACAAAAACAGTAATTTAAGATAATATTTGTGTACTTGCTATCAAATAGTTAAGTCTTCTAATCCACCACACACTCACACACACATGCATGCATACGCGCGCACACACAGAGAAATATTTGAGATACAACATGTGAGAAAGTATTGGCTACCTTCTCCCATTTTCTTATCCTCTGGTTGCAGGATATGACCAAGGAGCTGCTACAGATGATTCTCTTTCTCCAGGCGGGAACATGACACTGAACCAATCATATCAATTTCCTGGCAGTTCCACAGATGAAAAAATTGGCAAGATTCTTTGCTTGTAATCACAGGAATCCTTCCAACAAACGTAAATTACTCATTGTCTAAAATATTTCTTTGTACAATCTGAAGTCAATAAAGCCTTTATCTCCCTTGCACTTATTTAAATTCTCCCTCTAGTTTCTCAAAACTCTTTCACTATATTCATATTTCTGTTGTGTATCTCATTGCTTCTCCCCTCTGTCTATCTCTAAGAGAAGGTTAAAGGAACATGGGGTAAGGAAAACTCACAGGCTGTGGACTAAAACAGCTGTAGTTGAGAACCTGCCTCTGCTCCTAACACACAGAGTGTCTTTGAGCAAGGTACTTAATGCTTCTGATTGGCTTTGCTTCATCCTTGTAAAATGAGATAAGACCTAATGAATTCAGAACATCCATCAATAATCCATGGCAAAGATACTAATTTTAGTTTTTTATTGTTATTATCACTATTAGCCTAATAGTCTCATTTCTAAAAGATCTCAATATCTTTTTTAGAAAATTACTATAGGTCTTTTTACAATCTCTCAGTATTCTCCAGATGACAGATAAATTCTTACTCTCTCTCTCTGCTCCATTCTCCCCTCCTCCCCACTCCCTACCACCCTCTTTAGTCAGGAAATTGGACATCTGTTCTATTGTATTCCAAACAGAAAATGTGGATATTGTTCTATGAGATGTCGACAGTGTATTTTTCAAGATCTACTTTAAAATTTTTTGAGAAATAAGCTTTGTTATAAGCAGTTTTAAAAGTTTTGCCAAATTCTCAGGAAATTTAAAATGATTAAGAACTTGTAGATCTCCAGAAAACAGATAGATCTTAAACATTTCCCAAATTTGTGTGAACACAGAATTTTCTTTCTTTCCTGAAAGATTTAGCAGGAGTGGTGTTCCACAGATAATACTTTGGGAAGTGTGAGAAGCACTGAGGGCTTTTTTTTCCCACCAACTCAATCATAAAACTGAGTCAGCAGCTATGACTACACGTGCTTTACACTGCTAGCACTTTTATTTGCTTCTAAATCATAGAAACAAATTCTTTCTTTGCTTCAAATCTCCCTAAAACAATTTTGTGCCAGGTTCCAAGTCTGTTCATCCACACGGTTTCCTACTTTCTATTCTATAAATAGAATTCTCAGCAAAGAAATAGTAATTAGAGGCACAAAGGGAAGAGAGCCAAGTTTCCAAAACACTCTCTGAGCTTCAGGTTTAAATAAAATTGAATATCTGAGGTGTGAATTAAGAATTAAATTGCTAATAAAATATTAAATGAAAAATTATCAGTGTTTGCATGACAAAATGCACCTTTGTAATTGAATAGACACTTCCTATGAAGTTTTATATCAGAATATCATTATTTATTAAATACTAACATATCATTATGATCCCTCATTAAGTCAAAAGTTACAATTTTTAAGTCAAAAGGAAATGAAATACATGCTAATATATTGAGCAGGGGTCAAATTACTTTCAAAGGCATATTTGTCAAATTAGTTTTAAGATGCTACATATTTGGAAGGGATGTAATTGACTTTTTTCTGATAGATATTCAAATAGACTGCAAATAAAGGAACATATACTCTGGGGTCATACCTTCACTCTTTTAATCTCCTTTAGTCTTTTTATAAATGTCCAAAACTTTTCATCTGAGTCCTAACAGACTAATCATTATGTGTGTTGGCTAATTTCTGTCCATGCCTGTCTTGAAACTGGAGCAAAACATCCTGATTTTCAAAGGCTTTTTTCTCTTTCTTCTGCCTAGAAAGAGGTACAATCCATGAATTCTCAGGTTAAAAATTTGGTTGCAATTAAGACCAACAAGAAAGACAGATATTAATTTGAAAAGGATTCGCTTTTGTCCTAAACTTGATTAAAAGATATAACTACATATTTATTCCAATATAATACAATATTCAAAAAAGATGCATAATTTTATATGCTCTTAGTAAATTTATGCTTATCCTTTGTTCTGTACTTTTATTAAAAGATGTAACTATATATCTTATTCCAATATAATACAATAAACAAAAATAGAATAATTTTATATACTTTTAGTAAATTTATGAAGTTAGTTATTTCTTGTTCTGTACTTTTTAATTATTTACAACTATTCAACATACAGAAGTACTAACTAAGCATGTGAAGACAGACAGATATGTCAAAATTCAATCTCTTAGCTATGCATGTTGGTATACAAATCTAATCCTACTACTCTGAGAGGTTGAGGCAGAAAGATCCAAGTTCAATCCCAGGCAGGGAAATTTATCAATTTAGAGACCTTGTCTCAAAATTTAAAAGAAATTAGCGTGTTGGTATGTGGCTCAGTGCAAAGGTCCTGAGTTCAAGTGCCAGTAACAAACAATCTTTTTTCGTTAAATTGTGCTAACTACATCATCTAGAAATAGTTATGTAATTAGGACAGCTAGTTACTAAACTACAATTATGTAACAATCCTTACAAGACAGCAAAATGTATGTTATCTTTGTGATTTTTAGGCCAAGTTTTCAAAAGGCAAACTGAAGGGAACACATGCATACAATCTAAAAGCGCTGTTTGAGATGGCAACATTTAATCAGTTATCCAGCAAATGTTTCCCAATCAAATGAATACACTGATTTATTCATTTTCAAAAATTTATTGGACCTTTGAAAAAAATCTGTGTTATAACCATATCGTGGCAATCAACTTTCCATTACTGGAACAAATATCTAATATAACCAAATTTAAAAACAAAATTTTACTTGGGTTCACAGTTTTAGAGGGTTCAGTTCCTGATTAGTTTCCTTTGTTGTGGTGGAACAAAAGTACTCACTTCATGGCGAGGATATGAAAAGCCCTCAAATCCAATCAAATAAATATACAGGGATATGCCTGTGAGTGACCCAGCATTTCATAATAACTACATTCTAGTTTTCACTAAAAGAGCAAGATTCAGATTTAAAGATGTAAGGCTCTCTAACTGGCTCTAAGCCTCAGAAGCTTCTAGCTCCTTCCAGTATGCAACTGACACAGTCACAACAACCTGAAGTGATTGCCCAAGGTCATTCATGAGCGGCAGTAGGGAAAATCAGTTCCAGGGGTGGCATGATCTTATAAATGTTTTCATTTTAAGAACACTGGGAGAAAAATTGTTTTGCAGTATGCCAGTCCTCAAGTCTATTTATTATGTCAATTTAATCATCATTCATCTAGTAAGAACTCCACAGCCTAAATGAAAATAAATGATACTTATTAGTAAATAATGGTTTGTTCCAGTCTCTAGTCTTGAAATAAAATAACCTCATCAAAAGATAAATACCAGCAACGGCCCTTAAAAGTCAACAGTTAATGCTAAGTAATAACAAATGGAAAGAAAAGAAGCTTTCCAGTTTAGAGGCACTGACTTTTCAGATGTGCTTTGTACATGTACCAATTCCACACTAGCAATGTAAACATTATGTACTGCAAACACGTAACAGAAAAAAAAGTCAACAGGTAAGGATAAATAGGAACAAATGGAAAGGAAGAAGGAAAATTTCCAGCTTACAGAAGATTGATTTTCTTATATAAACAATACATTCTACTGCTCCAGCTCTTCTGGCTAGTACAATTATAATAAATATCAGAATTTATTTTCAATAGCTTGGGTCCTTTTGGATCACAGACTGGGCCTAGCACAGAAGAAGAGAAAGAAGAGGGGAGAAAGAGAAAGGGGAGAGACAAGGAGAGGGAGAGAGGCAGAAGGAGAGAGAGGCATATGCACAGCTAGAACTCGGTATTTCCCAAGTCCAGATTCACAAGTATTGTAGAACTTATATTCTAGTATCTAACTTCATTCAACTGAACTGAAAAACGTAGAGTTCAAAATCCAAATATATTCACATTTAATTTATAACATAAATTGCATTTATATGTTATGCACAGTAATAAGTACACAACATTTATTATCCAGTGCGCACTCTCAGTCACTAACTTTTTAACTAAAAATGATTCACACATCAAGCCTGTGAGGAATTTTGGCAAAGGTTCTTGAAGTTGGAGGGAAAGGGTAAGGCTTAGCCTGTATCTCTCACACAGGAGCCGACTCACCTATGGGGACCATGAGCAGAAAAGACAACAAACACACCATCTCCTTTCCTAACTGAGCGAAACTAGTCAGATTTTAGGCTGACCTTTATTTCTCTGGCTAGCTGGCGGGCAGTAGTGGAAGGATCTTGAGGGTGTGAGCGTCTTCTACTCTACAAATCTCTGCAGAGGGTGCTTCTGTTCAGCTCTTCTTTCTCTGGTGGTGTCCTGCCAGGAGTTTCTCTCCTTTGAGGAGAATATCTCTAGCACAGTTTTGGCAAATTAGCTCAAGTCTTACATCGTCACAGGAGGGTCCCACAGGAGGCCACCAGTCAACAGGACACAGTGGGAAATAAAATTTGGAATTTTTAAACCTAGTGACTTAAAGACCTTCCATTTCTACCTGGCCCTCTGAGACCATTTGCTTTGGCAGAATCCAGCTGTCATGCAAGTTCTATTGCTCTGATATTAATAATGCCATGAAGCTGGGCATGTTAACTATCTAGAGCAGACTGAAGAAAAGTGCCAGAGTTCCAGCCATTCCAGCCCAGCTAGCTATGTTACTGGGAAAGCCATCTTGGACAGTCACACTCAGGAAGGCATGAGACAAAAACAACCAAAACTGTCATCAGAGGCAGCAAGTGAAGCACTAGGTGTATAGCCACGAATGAGCCACTCCAGATGAAGCCAAGGTCAGCATGGAGCAGACCAAGCATCCCCTAAATGCCTCTCTCAGCTCCTGCTATTCAGCCTCAACCTCATGCACACAACAACTGTTAATTTTCCCACCACTGTTAGCACGGTTGTTGCACAGCCATGAATAATCTCAACAGTATTCAATGCGCTCATTCAAATGTTTTCAGCTTTTGAGAGACTTAAATATATTTTTGTAGTTGGCTCAACTTTCTCCAAGAGAAACTGAGATTTAAGGCTGTTTTTGTAAAAAATAATATCATTTCAGGTACATTAGATTGGGCTTTGCTAACAAACTGATTTAGTTTTAAAATGTTACTCCAGGCTAACTATGGGATCATAAGCAAGTAATAATGATGCCTTTAGATTTTATTTCGTTTATCTTAAAGTAGAATAATATCAGCCATTTCGGGGGACTCCATGAGAATACAATAAAATAATATACGTAAAATGACTTTTTATGGACCCTGACATATCTTAGTTACTTAATAAATCATGGCTTTTGGAAAGATAGCAGGAACATATTTTTACTTTTATTACTGTTCCTCATGGAACGCAGATGCGCACAATACCTAAAGAAAACACTTCTAACACAGTAAAAATGAATTTGCAATTGAAGAAATAAAATTTATTTAGATATTACATTCCTACATCTCTAGGACTATTTGGAACAAACATGAGGAATCTTATCAGTCCCCCCCCCAAGAATATTCTTGTTCTTCTAGGAAAGAAATCTCTTAATATTATGAAATTACTCTTTCTTTAGCTAAAAACATGTATAGGAATGAAATACAAGAAAAAAGTAAGCAAAAATAAAATGTAGAAATTTATTCTGCTACAGACACAAAAAAATCTTAAGACTGTAGCACAGCAAGAAAAGAATCTCACAAATATTTTGATCAAGTTAGCATGGAGCATAAAAGCACTGGAAAAATAATTACCTTCCTAGAAAAGCAATTAAATTAAAGCATCTTTTTTCCAGCACATATGGTTTTTAGAAAGAAATCATAAAAGTGCTAATTCTAGCAATGTAACATTTTAAGATCTACTTTTACTAGAAAATATTTGTAAATATGACAATGAGAATGATCAGTGAGAAGGTGGAACCATGTATAATCAATCCCAGAGAACCAGTCCACACCCACCAAAACGTTCCATTACACTAAGTCTTTGTTGGATTGTATTTTACCTGCAACCACAAAATGCTTTCTTTGAAGCAAATATTATTGTCCAACAGTTTCCTCTGTTTTATTGGAAAAGCAGAATCTATGAGTTCATTCTTGGTAACTGTAAGCTGTTCATCTCAATTGATTACTCATTTTACTTGAGCCCTGTTTCAAGAGAGAGTCAAGGACTTTTATTTTTGTCCTAGAAACCAAGAATTTGCATTTGGAAGATGAGAAATAAGAAATAAAGTCTTCAACTAATAATCAATGGCTACACTCAATGCCAAGTCCTGTGTAACCACAAAGAATGGGAGAGGAGCAGCACGTCTGTGTTAGTCTCTTTTGTGTTTTCATCAAAATTGTGAATCAGTCTTATTAATCTTGTCCATACCTCATTTCTCTGCTTCTGTATTTGTTTTATGTGTGAAACATGCTTGACCTTCCAATAGTCAATACTCTATCTAATTACTGTAATTAGTCTCTTCTTTCTTTTGGACTTAATTTTTCTGACTGTGAGAAAAAGCAACATAGAAGACAAATCTAACAAAGATGGTATATTTTCTAACACATAAATCAGCAGAAAAAGGAATCATATATTCACTATCTAACATAATAGGCATAGTATAAGAAGCTAATTAGTAACAGAAGATTTTTTAGCGCATCTTTGACAGAGATCATTATTTCATATATAGTACTGCTGAAAGAGTAAATCAAATAGAATATCTATGAAATATCAAGGTAAAAGTCAAAAGGCAAACCAACTATAAATATGCAGAAAGGAAAACTGGAAACAGCATGTAGGGAATAATGCAAAAAGGGACAGAAACCAGAAAATCTTTATTAGCCAAAAAGAGCAATGTGTGATGGAAATGAAAACTTACTATAAAATAAAATTGATTGCAGTAAAATAAGTTTCAGTTTCAAAGGTCAAAAGATGAGAGAAAATATTCATGTCAGAAAAATAAATTTATATAAAGTGAAATTTGGTACCGAAGCTCAGATTTTTTAAAAAAAAGCTTTAAATCTCACATATCTTCATTTAAATTTAATCAAATCATCTTAAATTCACTCCCTCAAGAACCTCTACTTTATATTCCAGTAGTATATACAGAAATTTTAAGTCATAGGGGAATTCGATTTTTTGATATTTTTAAAGAGCAAAGAAGAGGGGCAATGCAATCTTTTTGTTAAATATAAAGCTCAAAACAACAAATTTCAAGTGATTTTCTGAATGTAAAATTATTAGAGTTGATTCCATATAACAAATCAACCAACTATATATCAGTATACATTTTCCCATATACCAAAAAAGACTTTAAATAGATATTTGACAATTCTGATAACTCATACTTTAAGTATGTATAATACACATTTTAGGATATGTTAATACAATACTAGGTCAGAAGAGCCACTAACTGTGTGAATATTCAATTATTAAAAAATAAATCTAAAATCTGTATGTTCTACAATCTAATTTTCACTAAGTAAAATTTTTTGAAAATTTGTCTCTCAATCTTCTAGTTCCCACTAAACATCAATAAGCCAAATAATGAGTACAAGAAAAGACATATTCAGACACAGATCGATTTCTTAACTTTGGAATTAAACTGGCAAAGGCAACAGCCAATGAATGAGAGAACAATTGCACTAATAGCACTTCAACCACTTCCCCTGGAAATGGGAATGAGACTAATAATAGTATGCTATAACAATAATGAATCTTATTAGCTTTTCATGATGATGATGATGATGATTATCCTAGGTTGAAAATAAGATTACTAGAAAGAACATCACGCAAGATGTTCTCTGAAATTATAAATGAAATATGTTCTCTTCCATATGTGCAACATTTCTTTCAGACAATGTGCAAGGTAGCAGCTATTTCTTTGGTACATAATAAAAGAAAAAGCATTCCAACCATGCAAATTAAATTCTTGTTATTACTGCTCTGGAAATACGTACTAGAAATGCATATGTACTTTCTTTTCCCATATCTGCAATATTGCTTCTTATCTGTAAGTCAGTGAGAATCCTCTTGCCCCTGAAATTACCTAATATCTAAAAACAATGTCATAGTTTGATTTTAGGCTTTTCAGGGAAAAAATCAAATATATTTACTTTTTTCCCTAAAACTTGAAAATCCTAACTCTTAAATGCGCTGATATGTAATGACATTGCTGACTTCACACCACTATATTTGCTTTAAAGTAGCAACCTTCTTTTCGATAAAACTGATGTCAATTTTGCAATGCCTTAATTGTAATAAAAACAGCAGGTGGCTTTGGGTCATTATCATTTCAAGGCACTGTTAGAAATATTGATAAAAGTTTCTGTATCGGTTATATCAAAATGACTTTCTTCTAAAAGGACCTGCTATGTGCATGATTAGAGTAGTCCTTAATACTATGAAACTTTATAGAACATTATACATACCCTTAAACTCTAATTGCAAAACAGAAATGAAAATGGATAATGAGGAAAAGAAACTGACTTTAACAGTTTGAGTGTACTAATGACTAATTTGTCAATTAAACTTTAGTCAATATTTATGATACAATTTAAAAGTTCCTTCCATTACATGGAATCATTTAGTATAATTAATTGTGGCTTTCTTTATGACTACATACAAATCTCCCCATCCCATGCATCCCTAACTATTATATACATCCTTCAAGCTGGGATATAATGGGGCTTGTCTATGTCTCTAACATATCAGAGGAGGGCCAAGTTGCTTTAAAAAGAAATATTGAAACTTGTCTGGGGTAAATAATGATTCCTTCATCCAAAAATTGTCTCTAGGGTATCATTTATACACCAGGCACTTAGTTCTCAGTGCTTATCTCTTCCAGAGCTCAACTCTAAGAAGACTTAACAGACATTTCTTTGACACTGAGAGCTGCCAAGTCATCAGGCCTCATCAGAGTTGCTGGCCTTTTTGAGCTGCTAAATTAAAAGAGAAGAAAGAATTGATGCACACTGAGCTGAACCAAAACTCAGTAAAATAGATTCAAATTCTGTCTCTTTTTTCAACTTGAGATTTGGGACAAATCTTTTAACCTATCTACTCTTGAATCTATTGGTTAAATTCAGCTAAATTTAATTTGTCAAATTAGAGTGAAAAGAATGGACCCACAACACGTAAACCACACCATGCTTCCTCTTGATTACCTTTCTGCCATGTTGTCCAGTTATTAGTGACTCTCGTGTATTTTCAACTAGTCTGTGCTTTTCATTCATTTTCTATAATGCTCTCTTATTTATTTCAAACGGCATTGTTTTCATCACACTTATATTAGTGGCTTCTGAAATTTGGGGGCTATCTCTTTGTGATGAAAGCTAAAGACTACCTGCATAGAAAACATCCATGATCACATAAATATACAATTTTTATCGTGATTTCAGGACCTATAAACACTTGTCCCATCTAATGCAGTAGCTGTATTAGCTTTAGTCAATGGATAGCAGGCAAAAATGTGCACAAACAAAATTTTAAAACATTGCTCATTTTTAGAAAGAACCACAAAATACAGGCTTTTTTAAAAATGAACTCTCCTAATATTAAAATCTTATCAACAACTTTAAAAGTTAATATCCCATTTGGCTTAAATGAAATATCTTTGAGACAAACATTGCCCATGAAGTAGATAAGCAACTTGAAATCTAGGCTTTAAGACTTCAGCTGTGTTTGAGTAAATGCACCCAAGGTGCATCTACTTAACTTTGCATTTTGGGGTGCAAAGCATAAACATAGCAGAAGATTAAAACTATCCAATTACATAGCAGAATGGCAGTCCGCCCAACCCACTCAATTTACATAGAACACTGCAATCTGATCTTTTCCAATCTCAGATGGCAAATTTTTAATAAGAGGAAAAAGAACCCAATCCTCACACTTTTCCAGTAAAATTTCCTCTCCTTTGTATTTTGTATCCTTTCTTCTTAGTTTTCCAATATGTCCCTGGAGAAAAATTTGATGCTTTCAAATTTCAAATATAATTTTCTTATGCATGGAACTGATATTCTTAGGATTATGCTGTAACTTACTTGTTTTATTTTGGTACATAAAATGAAATATATACTTTGAAATTATATACAATTTCTAATAAAGTTACATGAAATTATATAGAGAGGTATATAGATACAGATACATACACAGTATGAAGCTTTTGACAGTGTAAGTTCTGTTCATAAAATCTTTGATTCCTCATACACACAGGACAATACTTCCAAAATGTTCCCTATTGTTATAAACAAACATCCTTCTGCTTCCTAAGTTCTCTGTCTGAAAAATGTAGTTATTCTCTCTTGGGCACTTTTCAAGTCACAGCAGAAGAATGCTAATCTTGACAGCTCAGAAAAAAAACACTCAGATAAGTCAAAACTGATCCTTTCAGATGCCTTGTCATTTTTAACCAGTGGTTTGAATTCGGTTTCTCAAATGCTGAGCACTATGAAAAAACGAAAGCGGCTGATGGCTGTCATAAAAACAGAGGAAAAAATAGCATGGCAACAAGAGATGTTCTCTTTTTATTTTAAAAAATATTGCTGCATTTATAGTTTTGCACCACATTTACTCACATGCTACAAGAAAAGGGCATATACTGATTCTGTTTATAGTAATACTTGAAAGAAATAAAAATTAAGAATTAGTGGAAATGAAAATGAATATTCTTAGGAACATTCGGTCTACTTAAGTCATTTATAATCTTAAGTCGTATGACCGTTCGTAAGTCTAGAAGATTCAGGACTTGTATTTTAATTAATCTCCTTTTCTTAAAAAATACCAATTCAAGCCCAGCATGGTGGCATACACTTACAATCCCAGCACTCAAGAGGATAAACAGCAGGATAGATACGAGTTCGAGGCTCCTGGGCCACACCGTGAAGTAAAGCCCAACCTGGATGACAGGGCAAGACGTTTGAAAAAACAGAACAAAACAAAAAAGTGCCAAATCATAAGATGAAAACTTGGGAGTTCACCCACCAGATCAGTCTTGCATATTCTTTCCTGTCATATATACACATAACACATACCTGTATTCATATATATTGTTTGACTTTTTTGTTGTTGCTATGGTTGCTAAAATTACTAGAGAGACTAAAGATCAGAAGAGTCTGCACACATTGGACTCCAGCCTTTCTTAAAGAATTGGAAATCAAGAAATGGGCCCAGGTGAATTCATGATCAGGAAATGATACTGTAAATCCTGAATATAGGCTTTCCAATAAGGTGGAGCAGATTTTAATCTGGTTATGATTTTTGCTATGTGAACACTGAAGGCAGGTTAGTTTCTCAAGTCTCAATTTCCTCATCAATGAAATGGGCAAACATATCTATGACATAAAGTTGTTGTAAATATTAATTCGGTATTTGTGAAGTTTACTAATGAGAAATTTTTTTTCAGATATAGGCATAGTGGGGTAACCTGCTGATGCATTATTTCTTGCTTCTATAGACTTCCTGGAAATACATGAAACAGAGTATTCAAATACCTTCTCTTTTCTCTCTTCTCTCCCTCTTTTCCTCCCTCCATCCCATTTACCTCCTTCTGTCCTTCCCTCTCACCGTTTATAAGACCATTCAAGCCTATATTACACAAATTTTAAGGTTTTCTTTAATCACTAGAAGATATTTTCTTTAAAGGTATCTTAAAAGGGCAAGAAGCCAAACCCTAACAAGCCTTTAAATTCGTGACAAAAGATGTACACTCTGTAATCAAAGACAGAAGTGAAGAGTTAGCCCTGAGGGAGGTAGGTTTCTTAGTTTTCCTGTATATCTCTTACAGATGAATGTTGGAGCCCTAAACCAGAAGGAAAACCATGCTCTTCAGGGGCAGAACACTGAACAGTTACCAGCTTATGGGTCACAAGGAAGAAATAAAGGCCAGTGCATGTCTTCTTGGTATCTCAGTGGAAAGCTCATTGGCCAATTTAACCTGTAGGAAATGGGACCTCAGAGCGGCAACCTATCAGGGAGCAGTTGCTAAAGTGCCAAAGGTGCGTCAATTAAGAACTTTTTCACTTTGCGTGCACCACCCAATGGAAAAATGAACAATGGAACATGGCAGATATTGACCTTCTGGCAAATTTTCAAAGTGAAGCCATCAACCTGGATTTATTATAATTTGAGAAAAAGTTTAATGTCCTATTTATGTGGGAAATATCTCATAGAACAACTAAATCTACTTAGGTACCTGGAAAAAAGTGTGTGCTCAAAATATTGAAGCTTTTATTGATGCGATTATTCAAGTAAATATAGAACATTCTTGTCTTCAGATCTAAATCCATGATGCATATCTATTTTCTTAATAGGCTGTTGGAGAAATAAACACTATAATTCATGAAAACCAACTTATTCAAAGTAACAACTATTTGTGGAGGTTTTCTGATTGACGGTTATGTATCTTTTGCACGAATGTGCTTTTAACAGGGTTGTCACTATTTTTATTATGAATTCCTTATGAAATTCCCATCGAGTTGCTTTAAGAAATTTTTTTGCAAGGAGGAAACATTAAATATTCAGTTAAAGATGATTTACATGACTGTTTTTTTGGCCTGTGGAGTGTTAATTGTATCAACAAAACAAGAAAAATATAAGAGTAATAAATATTAACCCACCCATTAAGTTATGTTACACTTGCTACAATGTGCAGGCATGTCTGTTTTTATTGTTAATTTCACATAGCTATTTGCATTTCGAAGTTTTTGCTATACAGACCTTTGGATTCAAACTCAATGTTGTAAAGAATTAAAATCTGAAGAGTGCCAGTACAAAATTGACTACCTAATAGAACTTTGATATAAATTCTTATCAATCTCAAAAATAGTTGAGGATAAATAGATATATAACAGAGAAAATCAAAAGAGAACCGTCCATTTTTAAAATTAATAAATTACCTCCCCAAAATCGTCCTGTGACTTCACTCAAAGTGAACTGCATATAAGACTTCATGGTGTCACATAGACATGTTGGAAATAAAATAATAGGGCATATAAAAGTTCATCTCTTAGGAGTTTGAGTAACAAGTCCTACCTAAGCTATGTCTCATATGTGAAGGGAATAGTTCTTAAATCAGAGAAAGCTAAAATAATTTCAGTACTTTAAATTAATATGCATAGTCTCTGCTAGAAACCTGGGAAGTCATTCTATTGGGGAAAAGCTTAAATTATAGGTCATGTATTTCCTGTAAGAAGAGCCTGACTTATTAAAAGTGCTAACTAATCTTATCAACCACCTATTGTTAGCCAAATTGGGAAATTCATTATAATATTTTCCCACAGAAAATTGTCAAGTAATTCAGCCAAATGAATTTATTTTAATTTGTAAGTATTTATTGGGTGCCTATTTTTACTCTTGCTGAAACGTTACGGGGAAGGCATTGCGGAGTAAGGTTTAGTCCCCATGCCCCCACCACCACCTTCCAGGAGTTTTCATCTAGAAGGGGAGCTTTCAATTAGGGCACAAAATAGCTATACTAGCAAACATGCTAGGGAAAGTCCATTATCTAAAAACTTATGGGCTCCTCCAAAACGAATCCTTGTTCTCATGTGTCAACATATTCTCTGCTCTAAGAATGAAGCCCAACTTGTCTGTTGGATGAATAATTCAAAAAGAGCGGGAAAAGATGGGTCAAATTGGGTATAAAATGAAAAACTTCAGTCTCTAGGTGTGGTTGGCAGAGAAATCATACAGAAAATATTCAAACTGAGTTTTTGAAAAACGAAAATTTTAACAGTGATTGAGGGAAAGTGCACTTCAGAAGCAGAATTCTACATGAGTAAATTCATAAACAGAAGAACAAAGCTAGATTCAGTGAAATTCAGGGAAGATCACTGGCTGCAAAAGGTTACAATTAGCTAGAAAAGTATCTTTGGTAGATTTTATGGTTTGATTTTACCTCACAGAGTACCAGGTAGCAAATATTTGTTTTGTTCTAGTTCTAGTTTTAATTTTGTCTCACCAGCAGCCATTTAACTAACCCTGGTGAAAGATTTCATGTGGTTGGGATAGTATTTCTTGCTTATATTTGTTCACACTTGTACAATGGATGTCAAGGAGAGTGCTCGAGTCATAACATAATAAATCTTATAGATGCATAAATATGTAGTTATCAACTATATCAAGATCAGATCCCTAGAATTTCAAATGGCAGCCTAAATCCTCAAAGATTATTAATCCAAATTTATTGCCACAAAGTAGCTTTGCCGATATTTGAATATCATACAAATACAATCCTGTTTGTTTCTCTTATTTAGTATACTGGGGATTGAAGCCAAGGGTTTCATATTGAGGAACATTTCCAGTTATTTTTTAAAAACTTTTTATTTGAGGCTAAATATTGCTAAATTCCTAAGTTGACCAGGCTGGACTCACACTTATAATCCTCCTGCCTCAGCCTCCTAGAGAACTGGAATCATACCCATGAGTTTCATTCCTTGAACTGTGGATAGTGGTAGTTCATTTTTTCTTTGCTGTGTATTACTTCATTGTAGAAATACATCACAATTTGACTAATCCTTTTCTTCGCTAGGGAAATATTTGATTGTTTTCAGTTTGAACAAATTAGATTAAATAGAGATTTTCATTATGAATAAAACCTTATAAATCATAAATACAGCAATCATATATCCCAGTTTTTCTAGCTCCCAGACTATGCCCATTTTTCTGGCATAAATACTGCAAGTGTGCCAGCTGCAGTTTTTAAAAAAGAAATGGTTTGTGTGACAAATTATTTGTATTCTCATATAAAAATCTGAAAAAGGTAGAATGTTCTGAAAGAAGTTCAAGAATAGCGAAGAGTTACTTTAGTAGCAGTTGATGGATCTATAAAATATGAGACCGCAATTATCTTTCCATTTTGTCCTTTTTTCTTATTTTTTCTTTTCCCTTCCTTCCTTCTTTTCAACAATTTCTTCCTATTTCACATATTTAATATACATTTGGTTCTTATTTATACTTTAAGTTTCCCACACCAGAGAAACAATGGGATATTTACAAACGTGTGTCCAGTTTATTTTACTTAAGAATATGGTCTTTCAGTATATCCGTTTAGCTGTAAATGTCTCAAGTGTATTCATCTTAGCACACTGAAAAATGTACCTTGAAAACATTTTTAAACATTAAAACAAGTAATTCTTTGCATTGTGTACTGTCCTAAGTAACTCCTTATTAGTATTGGACAGTGACTTATTTGAGAATAACTTGAGAATTTCATTATGCACATTGCTACAATTAAAGTTTTAAGGTAGCATGATTATAAAAGGTAAATAAAAACTGTAGCAAAAATACAATAGTTTCTTATCCAGAAACACTGTTTTGGGGATCTCTATGGAAGGTTAACATGGACAATTTTATTCTTTTATGTGCTCTCCATTTCCCTGTGCACACACCACACAGAGCACACAACGTACATCAGACAAAATTTCACTGAAACCAATAGTAATATCTATGTGCTACATTTTTCTCTTTATTAATCTCTGAAACTTCTTGTGATCGGATTTGGTGTGGCCATTTCATTTTTATTCAGTACCTTTGTTATGGATGCTGTTTTAAATTATTAATATGCTATTTATTTTATAATCCTAATGCTTTTGTATACAATGATTTTCCCTTAAGTAACTCAAATTTAATTCTATCTCCATCTCTCCTCTAAACACTAACATAATCAATGATTTCCACATACATTATGCATTTCATTCATCATCAATGAACTGTGCATTGGAATACTTGCTTTTAATTTCGTCTTGAATACATTATAAATCCTAGACCCCAAAGTTAAACATTGATGATTTTTTCTATTATAAGTGTCACAGATATAATTTGTTACCATTAAAATCATGTTACTAAGGATTACTTTTCAATCAGTTTGTGAAATTTAGGCTATATACACGGGAAGGCATGAAAAATTGTCAAATGGTAAAAGCTTGATAGTTTTATTTAACAAGGTGTTAGTGTGCATTCATAGCAAAGGTATTAAATGGATTTAGTGCCTCAAAGGGATGCTTGAAAGAACCATAGATAAAAGCAGGAATACTAGCTAGACAGAAAATTATAAATTATGTCTTCCTAACTGTCTTCTGATGAAAGAGAAAAAGAATTTGGAAATGTCCCTTAAGCCAACAACAGGGAGGAAAAGATGCTTTTCTAATTCAAATAATACATTGCTGCAAAAGTCACTCCATGAATTTGTAAAAGTCGGAGAGAAAAGGCTAGGGCAAAAATTCCTTTCCCTTCTTTGTTATAATGATCATCTCCAAAAAAGATACACTATCTAAAGACAGAATTTATCTTTTATTATATTAATAGCAATAATAATGTTTATATATAAATAGATAATATCCTGTATTATTTGTTAATATGGTAACATCACTTTAAGATCATTTAAAATTGTTTAATGTTTTGTTATTGTTGCTTATTGTTATTGTTGCTTCTCTTTTTCTTTCTTGTAACAAAATATTACAATCTTAAACTTTAAATAATCCAAACAGGTATTTGGGTTACTGCCAGATTTTAGTACATCTAGGGGTAAGATTTTCTTTCCTCATGTGCTTTCTCTAAATAAGCAGTGTGCCTCTTTCTGTACTTTGAATTTCACTAAATGTTGCTTTGTTCAAATCTCAGGCGAATCCACTAACAATCCGGAAAATTCACTTTAGCCTGCATCATATGTCATACTCACTAAGAAATTCTACAAAGCACTATGATCACCACTATGAAATTTTATAGGACACATTTAGAGTCTTTAATTAAATATAAATTCCTAAGCCTATCCCCAATTAATTTTAATCAATAATATTTCTGGAGTTGTTAATGACTTAAGAAAACCTACAAATTTCAATATTCTTTCGTAAAGATTTTTGACATATGATAACTAAACCAAAGGTCACTAGCCTTATGAAAAACTAAAATGCCATGGAAAATTTTCACCCACAAATTCCTTACCTCTACTACGCAAATGTGTTTTTAGAGATTTCAAAACCCTGTTTACTTGCACTGTTAAGAAATTCCAGTTATTCCTAATGTTAATTGACTTACGTGGTCAAAATCTACTGACATACCTTCACAAACACAGGACTCTTTCCCAAAACAATGGTTTGTTTCTTTCAATAACATTAGAAACATCTTTTCCAGACTTTATTTAGTAGTAGGAAAGTAGATACGTTTAATCATAAACAATATTAACACAATGAGAAATATAGTGCTGCTGGTGGCAATATAAAACAAGGCAGCCACTTTGAAAAGAAGCCTGCTAATTAAACATGGGTTTACCACAGAATCCTGTAATTCCAATGCAGTTGCACACTCAAAAGAAATAAATTCGGGGAGAGAGAACAAATCTATACCAGCAAGCAAGCCCAGTATGGGGGTCAGCGCCATGCACGGGCTGCAGTAACAGCCAGACCCAAGTCTTTCCCCGTAAGTGCCATTCATAGACTTAGGGGAGAGAGAACAAGGCCACACCAAGAAATAAGCCTAGTCTGAGAACCAGCTCCATGCACGGGCCACTGTCAAACTGGGAACAGAAAACAAGAAATACCAATCCACTTCGTCCGGATTAGCTACCAGTTTATTGGGAGAAACATAGGCTGTGATGCCAGCTATTGAGGTGAAATGCAATTGGATGCCTGTGGAGCTTTGGTGTTTCACTAACATTGCAGGTCTAGGGCCAGTGGTCTGATCACAGGGTCAGAGGATAGTGCTATGCAGTGTAGCATCTAGAGGGGCTCTCCTTCTGCGGGTTGTAGCTATTATTGATTCCCTGTGATCTTGTTTTGAAGTCTTATATTGTTTTCATTGTTTTGTTCAGTTGAGTTTTATTCCCTTTTGTTTTGTTTGATTATATTAAATCTGATAGGAGGAGCTATTTCAAAGATAGCAAGATACATTATGGTAACCATTTGGATTACTATTGACTTGTTTTGAAGTTCTTTATTGTGTTCATTGTCTTGTTTTTATTGTTTCTATTCTATTCTTTTCTGTTTGATTTTTACTGTGTCTGAGGTAATCTGCAGCTATTTTGAAGACATCAAAAGCCATTTTGGTAACTATTGTGGTTTTCATACTGTTCTGAAGTCCTGTATCATTTACACTGGTTTGTTTTGACTGGTTTTATTCTCTTTTATCCTATTTAAAATAAAATTAAGAAAAAAAATAAAAACATGTCCACACAAAAGTTTTACATTAAAGCAGTATGAATGATAATACATAAAAAGTGGAAACAAACCAAGTATCCCCAAATTAATAAATGAATAAATAAATGTCATATATCCATACAATAAAATATAACTTGCCATAAAAATAAAGTGCTGACCGTACTAAAACTGGGATAAAACACACAAACATAATGGTAAGAGAAAGACTGTCACAGATATTATATGCTTTTGTTTATAATATTCCTGTCTTAAGCCATTTTTGATTGTTATAATTGAATACACCGAGCATGACAGTTCATAAGACCACTAGGTTATTTAGGCTCATGGCTCTTGCGGCTGGGAAGACAAGGGTACAGGAGGCATTAGGAGCCAAACCAAGAGCCGGTATCTGCTCAGCTTCTGGTAAGGAGCTCACATTGCTGCGATGATGATAAACTTGAAATCTGTGATACGTGGATACTTGGATGTGATGTCTTAAATATTCTCACCAAATATGCAAAAGCCTATCCTTTTGAAACAGAACATGGAAAAATGCATAACCATCATACTTGTGTGCATTAAAATGGGAAAAGTGAGCCTCTTAATGCAGAACTAGAACTTCATTTCTAACTTGTCTCTATTGCCGGTGCCTTAAATAAGACACATTTTATCTTGATCAGAAGTAAAGAAATAATAAATAAATAAAATGATCCCTAAATTATCTGTCAAACATCATCATTTTCATCTCACTGAGGAGCACACCACCAAAAGTTGTCCTACTCATATTGTAGATTGACAAGAGGAATCAACAAAGTAATACTCTGGTACGGCAGATGCACATACAGACCCATGTTTATTATGGTGCTATCCACAGCAACCAAGTTATTGAAACAGCCTCTGTGGTGCCAGTCATTGGATTCATGAATAAAGAAAATGTCCATTATATATATAATGAAATACCATTCAATCTTAAGAGGAAAGCCATGCCATTTGCAGGATGACAGATGGAACAGGAGATCACGATGTTAACCAAAGTAAGTCAGATTCAGAAAGAAAAGTACCATCATTTCTCTCATGTGTGAAAGCCAAGAGAGGGGAACAAATTATTGTGAAAGTAGAGGAAGATTATCAGAAAAGAAGAAAGGATCAGGAAGATGGAAAGGGAAGAGTAATGGAGGAAAGAATACAATCAATGCATGATACATGCATATACAAAATTAGCACTATGAACTAGACTTGATGGTATGCACAGCTATCCAAAGATAGCAGGATATATTATGGTAATCATTTTTTATTTCCTATTAACTTAATTGGAAGCCCTGTGTTGCTTTCACTGTCTTGTTTTGACTGATTTTATTTGAATGTTTTGTTTGATCACTGTCTTGTCTTGACTGATTTTATTTGAATCTGTTTTGACAGTATCAAGTCTAAGGGTATAGGCAAATACTTTGAAGACAGTAAGATTCACTATGCTATCCATTCTCATTTGACTATTATCTTCTTTTGAAATCCTATAATGTCTCCAAGTTTTGTTTTGATTGATTTTGTTATATACTGCTACATTCAATTTTTTGTGCCTGCTGCTACATTCAATTTTTTGTGCCTGATGATATGGGCAATTCTATTGAAGATAACAGGAGACATCATGATAACCATTGTTGATCACCTTGTATTTTGGTTTTAAGTCATGTAGTATGTCCATCATTTTGTTTTCTCTCATTTGGTTTTATTCTCTTCAAAATAAAAACATACTACAATGAAATCATTACTCTGTGTAGTTAATATATACTAATAAAAAAACTAAAATAAGAAATAAAGAGACAGAAAAAGGAAGAGAGAAAGAAACAAAGAGGCAGACAGACAGACAGACAGACAGATAGACAGACAGAGACAGAGACAGAGTAGTGCTTTGGAGTTATACCCAGACCCTGGCCTGCCTGTCATGAGCCACGCCATCCCAGCCAGTTACTTGACCTGTGTGAGTCTCATTGGTAGTGACAGAGGCTGCAGGTTATCTTCTCAATATCCATTCTCTACTTTGTCCCTGAGTATAAACCTCCAATTAGTTCAGGGCATCAGTGTTCACAGTCAATACTCAACTTTCTGTTAGGTTTAATCACTGAAATGTGACAGGCAGTTTCTCCGTAGTGTTTTTAAGAAAACCCTCAAATAGGGCCGGAGTCACCTGCTATTCTAATAAGGTCCTTTCCCCCTTCTTTGCTTGTCTAGAAGGTAGATGCAAGACAGAGAGGAACAGCAGTTCCCTTGAGCAAAAGGACCACACGACATGCTAAGGACATCAAAGAGATAAGAACCAAGGCTTTTTCAAGACACTGTGTTGAAAACTCAGTGATCATAGACACCGTACCTACCAACCAAATCTCTTTTGTTCATGCCCGCATTTTTAAAATTTTCTACTCTGCTTCTTGTCAAGCACATGATAGATGCCAGGAAAGTTTACTACTAGTGTCATTAGCAGAGATTCTATCATAAACATTAAGCTATAGACAATTGAGATACCACAAATCAGAGGTAAGACTTGAGCAGAGAAGAGACATATACAGGTACCTGAACCCAAATATAGCAATATTCATTTCTATGAGTATTTAGTTGGATGGAATTCTGATAAAGGCATTGTCCCTCTTGACAACATCGTTATCTCTTAAAGGCCCTATTTCTAGTTATACCTCCCTTCACTGAAGGAAGGCTTTTATATTACACATTTAACCTTGGATCTTCTGCCTTTTTCTCATGGTCTCAAAGAAGTCAATAAGTAATTGATAAATTTTCTGTCACTGTGTGCAATTAATAGGAGTTACACAGCATCAGTTACATCAATTTTCATGTATCTGAGGAGCAAAAAATTGATTTCACAAACTTACTAGTGCATATTGATTCAGTGCCCATCCCTAGGCCATTTCTATTTAATGCTTTTGTGCAGTCATTGAGAAAAGTCTCAAGACTGTCAAATAAAATCTACTTCTGTGAAGTTTTGATCTACTCTTCTGCTTTACAAGTACTTTTGGTATCAGTAATGCACTTTCATGCTGGAAGATGTGGATAGTCTTTTTCTAGAAATGTGCTGTAGCTGGAAAATAAGAATGGGCTACAGATAAAAATTATTATTTAAGTCTGAAATCTCAGATGAGACATTTGCAAAGGTATTAGAAGTGTACAATTTTTGAAAAAAAAATAGGATTTGTGTGTAAAGCCTCTCTTGTGGATTTCAGTAAATAAATTGACATAAAAGAATATAAATATATTTTCAAAATTTCATTTTTTGGGCTAATCCACTGCCTCATTTTCTTAACTACAGAGGGCAGAGGCAGGAAAAGGTAAGATTCAATGAGAAAGCAGGCATCTGACTTTAATAATAATTATCCTAAAACAAATCTAAGCATTTCTTTATTCAAATTATTTCCTGTCAATACACGGGGTAAAATATCAGTGCTGTGTGTGATCTATTTTGGGGATAACAATGAGCAAGACAGAACTCTGTGCTCCTATTTTATATTCAAAAGAAGTACAGAAAAGGAAGAAAACAGAAAAAAATTATAAAGAAATAATATAATTTCAGGTACTGCTAATTTTGTAAGGAATAATCTAGACACTGATGAGCTAGAAGATGGTCTGAATAAACGCTGTCTAGAGAGGGCTTTTGAAATTCTTTGCAAAGGAAGTAGAATTTGAGATAAGATGACAAGGAAGACACAGCTGTGTGGAAATTGGATGAGGAACAGTCTAGAAAAAAGGAGCACTTTGGACAGAGGCCAGAAGCTAAGGAAAGCTTGATCTAGTCAAGAACCAGATAGAAAAGTTAGCAGCTGGAATGAGTCAGGGGCAAGTGAGATCTGCTAAGTCCAGGTGATAAAAATCTTTAGACTCAGTGGACCTCAGTGAAAAGGTGGGAATAATATTTGCTGTGACAGGAGTAGTCCCCATGGGACTTTAGGTATGGAAGTTTCAGAACACAGTTCAGGTATTTATTCTTGAATTCCTGTGTCCCAAATTAATTCTGAATTTCAAAGAAACAACTTCAAATAATTACAAATATAAAGTCACAATTCCTCGATTTTCAAAAGTTGCTGAATTTTCCCTATTTCTAGTATGGACCTTGTTTAGTGCAGTTGACTTACATGTTTTAAATGTTCTTTGTCCTATTAGTTATTTTTCAGTCTGTATATATGATAATTAACTTTGTGAGGTTTTATAAGATAGATTACCCTGATGGTGGCAAAATGAAAGTGGGAGCACGAGAAGAGGGAAAAAATTGAAATGTATTAAGTATTTGTACCAATCCCTGCAGTGAATATAATCATTATGCACTGTAAACATGTACTAATAAAAGTCGAAAAAAAGGAGGGTCTTAGCTAGGGAAATTTTGCCTTCCTAGGAACATTTGCCAATATCTAGAGACATTAAGAAGTTTTCATATCATAGCATGCTTTTAACATCTAGTGGTCTAGTGGGTAGAGGCCAAGGTGCTTTAAATAATGCAAAGTCAACTCAAGAAAAAGAAAAATGTTTTACTTAGCATGGATGTCAACAGTTCTAAATTTGGGAAACTCTGCTTATTATAAAATAACTTAAATCTAGAATTTGAAATAGACAAGAGTTTTGTCTGATATATGAGGTGATCTTTCCCTTGATGCTGGTTTCTGCATTTAGTTAAAGTTACAATGCCTCCTTCATGAATACATACAGTGAAAAAGAACAGAGGCATTGCCGTTAGGGTTTTTTTTTTTTTTTTTTTTTTTTTTTGGTTGGTTTGTTTGTTTGGTTTATCGGTACCGAGGATCAAACCCACAACCGCCTGCTTCCAAGGCAGGTGCTTATGCTGCTGAGCTAAATCCCCAGCTCTGCCATCAGTTCTTGATGCTAAGGAATGGAATTTGTTCTTGCAAAATTCACATGTTGAAGTCCTTCCTGTGACTCTATTTGGGGAAAGGGTCTTTAGGAAGCCATTTAGGGTTAAATGAAGTCCCAAGGATGGAGTGAAGACAGCACGGTCATCTTAGAAGGTGAAAAAGGCACATAAAGACACAATGAGCTGTCCGTGACCAAGGAAGCTGTTCCAATTCCCATAACTGGAAAAAAAAAAACAACTTTTGGTGTAAAGCCAACCATCCTGTGGTATTTTATTATGGTAACCTGTGATCTAATTTCCAAATAGGGGTCAATGGAGAGGGACAGGAAAGCTTAAGAAAGTAACACGAGCTCCTCTGATGGGTTTTAAGGTCTTAATGAAGCATTTGACTTATTTCTTTTTTTGTAGTATTGAGGATTAAAAATAGGCCCTTCACATCCCTGCCCTTTGGGTCCTGTTCCTCTTTCTCTTCCCCTTCTCCTGCTTCTGCTTCTTTTCCTCCTCCTCTTCCTCCTCTTCCTCCTCTTCCTCCTCCTCCTCCTCTTCTTCCTCCTCCTACTCCTCGTCCTCTACTCCTTCTTCTTCCCTTTTAAACTAGTTCTGGTTAAGCTGTAAAAATGATGCATTTCACCCTCCCAGATTGCTGCAATTACAGATACTGCATGTAGTATCATGTCCAACCCCTTTATTAGCAGCTGTACCTTCATGAAACCAGTAGTCTAGAGAACCAGCAAATACTCAGGCATATGGTCATGTTTTTTGCAGCATATATTTCCATTTTAGGGTGTTTGAGTATGGATTCATTGTGTAATTGAAATTTACCACCACTTCATCCCAAGACTTTTCCTGAAAATATAAAATTATTTCAGCAGTTGTAAATTTATTCCTAATTAAAAGCACAATTGTTGTATATTTATTATTTTTAATGTATTCTGAGTTTTGACGGATGGAAAAGCTTGCAAAATATGTAAAATTGTGATGCTTGATATTTTAAGGAGACTAATCTTGGTCCAAGAAAAGTTTTTTGTTGTTGTTGTTTTGCTTTGCTTTGTTTTATTTTGTTTTTTGCAATCTTACAATGATACATCAAAGTACTGTGCAAGGAAACAGGAAAAGGAAGTGTATACTTATAAATAAGAGCCCAAATAAAAGAAAATTTTGAATTATTCCATAAATTGCATGAAGACTGAGAATCTTGATCATTTAAGAATAAAACAAAAACATAATGCTACATCCTTTTTCTTTGATTTCATTATGAACATAATTAAGATTTTGATACAGTCTTTGCTACACAATATTATAAATAACACTAATGTTTGTGAGTATATAAGAATCATTTCCGCTTTTAAAATTGATACACCCTTATAATAAATCTCTTTTAATTTTTGCACAAATTAAATATTGATAAGAATGCCTCAGAACATATTATCCTCTGTAAGAATCACAAATAAGCTTACTTCATGGTCTTATGTGATTATTCTATGTCGATGTCCGCTCCCGGCCGGCAGGAAGGACACACGACAAAGTCTGGTAGTGGACAACCTTTTCTTTTTATTTTTCTTCTCCGTACAGCCTGCCCTGGGATCGCTCCCAGCCGAAGCCTCCTCTGGTCCGCTCCCCGCGGCTCCTTCCGGGCTTCGCTCCGAAGCCTCTACCGGTCCGCTCTCCGCGGCTCCTTCTGGGCTTCTACTTCCGGGCTTCTTCTTCCGCCCAGGGGTGGCACCGGTATATATACGGGTACAGTGTCCAATCATGTTAAAGTAAGCAAGGCAAGCTGATTGGCTAACATCATCAGTTGCCAGGCAGACTATATTGTTGAGCGGGTTGTTTACGCGGTAAGCAGGAAACTAACATATTCGATGGGAGGGGTAATCTACCTCAGGCTTTGCTCTTTACCACAGGCCGCACGTCCGCCGCGCAAGGCGAGCTATCACAGACGCGGCTCCCAACATCTCCCCCTATTTTATTTTTTATGAACGTGCGCATCGTAGCCCTTCCTGGACTGGGTGCAGAGGCTTATGCCCTATGTGTAGGTCCACCGTAGGTCCTTGGCTTAGACCCTGGTTGGCCATGCCATGGTCTGCCAAGGCCCTGAGGCCCTCGTCCTTTTTCTAGGGCCAGGCACAAACTGGACGGAACCTGGATGCACACAAGCTTGCACTCATTTCCTCTCCGTAAAGAAATCCCCTCGGAGAGAAATTTAGACCTGGGCAGCATCTAACAGTCCAGCGGCTTACGTGCAGGATGGGGTAGGGCCTGTCTTAGGTTGAGTCATGCTGGGGAGGCATGCTCTTACCCGTCATTGACTCATCTACCCTGCTATATCATAATTTTTTAGAGGAGGAGTGTGGGAAGCTCACCACCCCTAGACTCGGTCGTAGGCTAGGCGAGCGAGCCATGCATATGCCTGAGGATCTTCTTGTCCATTTCGGGCTACCGCTATTTCTATTCATCTTGTTGGTTGGTCTGTGATGGATCTCCGGTAGGGCAGGTCTGATCTTCAGTCGAGGGCTTTGTCGCCCGTGTCAGTCTCTCCGGTATCCACAGTGGTTCTCGTCCCGGTTCCTGTGGGAAAACACAAACCGCGCCTCGGTTCCAGCTGACCACTGGATCCGGGCCCATCCATTGTCCTGTCAGGACATCTTTCCACTTCACCCACCCTTTATGGTTGGGGGAAGGGTTGCAGTGCTCCACAGCTGGGGAGCGATTATCATTATTTAAATTTAAAAAATTGTGTGTGAATAGTGCCATGGATAATCGTGCCTTTGGGGCCAGGCCTTGGCCTACTCCCCCTTTTTGTTTTTGTAAAATTTCTTTGAGGCTTCTATGAGCCCTCTCAATGATTCCTTGACCTTGGGGATTGTATGGGATACCATGTTTTAATTGAACCTCCATCATTTTGCAGAACTCATTGAAGGCTTTGCCTATATAGGCTGGTCCATTATCAGTTTTTAATATTTTTGGTTTGCCCCATGCGGCCCAAGCTGCCAGGCAATGATTGATCACATTAGACACTTTTTCACCTGTTTTTGCTGTTGCGAATATGACGTGAGAACAGGTGTCTGTGGAAACATGAACATATTTAAGAGTCCCAAACTCCTGTATATGTGTGATGTCCATCTGTCAAACATCACCAGGGATCAAACCTCGAGGGTTTACTCCCATCGGTATGGCAGGTTTGTATGTGGCACAGGAGTCACATAGTCGCACGATATCTCGTGCATCTGCTCTAGAAACATGGAAATGGTTTGCTAGTGTCCTGGCATTAACATGAAACTTATCATGGAAGGCACGGGCTCGCTCGATTGGTGTTAGTAAGGTAAAAATCCATAACGGGCGAGTGGCAGTGTCAGCAGCCGCATTCCCCTGTGCCATGGGCCCCGGCAGGGATGTATGTGCTCTTATGTGGGTGGTGAAGACCTTATGGTGTCTGTTCTGAAGCAATGTCTGGATAGACAGGAACAGTCCAGCCACTGTGGAAGTGGATCTAATTAAACTGGCAGTCTCAAGCACTTGTATAGCATTGACCACATACCTAGAATCGGAGACAATGTTAATGGCTTCTGAGAACCGTTCAAGAATCATTTTAACGATCTGCAGTTCTACCACCTGAGGCTGATCTGGTTTAAATTGTATGGTAACCGGGGGCTTGCCTAGGATCACATAGGCGCCTATCCCCGTCTTGGAGCCATCTGTGTATATTGTAGTTGTTGGGACTAATGGCTCAGAGGCAGTAACCTTTGGAAAAATTATAGGGTGCTGAGTGACAAATGACAAGATAGGGTCTTTAGGGTATTGATTGTTTATATCCCCATGGAAAACACATCTCAGAATGGCCCAGGTATCTATGCAGGCAGCCAGGGTCTTGATCTGGCTGGCGGTATAGGGTACTCGGATGGCTTGTGGTCCTGAGCCAAAATGTTGGACAGCTCTATCATGCGCTTCAAGGGCCAATGAAGCGACTGCCTCCGGGTAATGCTCTATGACTTTTGTAGGTGAGACCTTAGGGTGTATCCACAGTAGTGGTCCTTTCTGCCAAATCACCGCTGTAGGCTGTAGACTAGTCTGTAGCAAACAGACATCAAAGGGTCGCCCTGGTTTAATTCTGTGTAAGGTAGCCCCACCTAAGGCTTTTTCCACTCTCTGTAAGGCAGCTCTTGCCTCAGGAGTGAGCCTCCTGTGGGAGGCTATATCTGGGTCTCCCTTCAGAAGGTCGAACAGGGGTTTGAGATCTGAATTTGGTATATGTAAATATGGCCTAATCCAATTAATGTCTCCCAATAGTTTTTGCATGTCATTTAGGGTCCTAACGCCATCTGTCCTAATGGTGACCTTCTGTATAAGTCTGGAGGCGACACTGAGGTTCACACCTGCTGACCCAGGGGTGGCCCTTGTTGAAGGCTGTCATCCTGAGCTGTCCTGTCTCTGGGGCGGGGGCCCGCCTGTGAAGGGGGCCCCCTCTGGCCGTTTTTTGGCCCGCTAGCATCTCGTCCACAAATACGGTTGCCCTGAGCATCAAAGACCGACCTACACTCCTCAGCTTTGTGTGATCCCTTCTTGCATCGCCCACAAACATATGGTTCTTCATTCCTAGGATGGGGCCTAGCATCTGCATTGTTTGGGCAGTGACGTTTAATGTGTCCTGGCTCCCCGCAGGCAAAACACCCTTTAGCCTTACATTCCCCTTCTAACCCGCGAGGTCCCCTCTGCTGTACAGCCGCGGCCAGGAGAGCAGCCACTCCCGAGTTGGAGAGCGGCCCCCCTATCTCTCTGCATATCCTAATCCAGGCGTTGAGGTCCTTGTTCTTATGAGGAGCTATCGCTGCCTTGCACTCCTTTGTACATTGCTCAAAAATCAGCTGTCTTACCAGCGGTTGAGCCACTCCCAGATCAGGAAATATCTTATCGGCAGCATCTTGCATTCGGGCCACAAAGTCAACAAATGGCTCTGTGGTACCCTGAATTATTTTTGAAAGACACAAGGAGGCAGTTCCGGCACCACTTACCTGTTTTCAGGCGCGGAGCCCTATGGCATTGATTTGTTCATAGACAGCGCCGGGGAACTGGGTCTGGTCATCAGCGTGCCGACCTTCTCCCATAAGCATTTCCTTGTTCCACCCCCGGTTTCCCCGATTGGCGTTTCTCTCAGCCTGCTCTGCAGAGAACTCTGCGTACCAGGCTCGCCAATCCAGGTAACTGCCCGAGGGCAGACACGCCTTTGCCAGCTGAATCCAGTCCGTGGGGGTGAGGGGCCCAGAAGACAGATTCTCCAGCATGGCAATGGTGTAAGGCGCAGTCGGCCCAAAGGTTGTAACTGCATTTTTAAGTTCTCTAATCTGCTTTATCTCAAAAGGCTCCCATACATTGCGTCCCTGGCCCATAGCTACTTGTACAGGAAATATCCCGTAGGGGCCACTATCTATCCCAGGTGGATGTACCTCATGAGACAAGCGTCCCCCCTGCCAAAGCCGCCTGTAAAAATACCGACCCGCCGGCGGCGGAGCATAAGACAGCGGCCGTGATTGGGCGGAAAATGGGGGCCCGTGCATCACTTCCTGTTCTGGCGAAAGGGGAGAGAGCTCCCAGGCGGCCGCCTCGTGGTGAGGAATCGCCTCCGGAAACGGCCCCCAAGGTGGGGCGGAAGGCTTCGCCTCCCTCTCGCGCCGGGGAGCGCTCAGGAGCTCTCTACTCCTCCGCAGACCAGGTTGAGCAGAGCGCAATTCGCGGGGCAACGCTGGAAAAGAACCCTGCGACTCCTTATTGAGCGATTTAGGCTCCTGACAGCTGGTCTCTTTGGCCTCCTTGCCATTCAACTTTCCCTCGTCCTCGGAGTCAGACGACTCCGAGGCTAGAGCCCCGTCCTCCTCCTTAGCATCCTTGTTCCCCTTGACGGACCCCTCTCGGGAGCTCCCTGACTGGGCCTGCTCAGATACCCTGCGTACTTTTGTAAGCTCTTGAGAGCTTTCTCCACAACCACCCTCGCTCTTAGTGTTGCTACCTAACATGTTTCCCATCTTTTAATATGTTACTCACCGCGTGAGGCCCAAGGAATCCGCCACTTACGCGTGAGCCTGAGGGGAGTCTAAAAGCCCTGTAGGTGCGCGCCACCCAGAGCCCAGGCTTATCCCCAACTCACCTGTCTCGCAGCTCTGTACTGGAGCGTTGTCCACTTCCACGTCTCGGGGGTGATCAGTCCCCGTACGGGCCACCAAATGTCGATGTCCGCTCCCGGCCGGCAGGAAGGACACACGACAAAGTCTGGTAGTGGACAACCTTTTCTTTTTATTTTTCTTCTCCGTACAGCCTGCCCTGGGATCGCTCCCAGCCGAAGCCTCCTCTGGTCCGCTCCCCGCGGCTCCTTCCGGGCTTCGCTCCGAAGCCTCTACCGGTCCGCTCTCCGCGGCTCCTTCTGGGCTTCTACTTCCGGGCTTCTTCTTCCGCCCAGGGGTGGCACCGGTATATATACGGGTACAGTGTCCAATCATGTTAAAGTAAGCAAGGCAAGCTGATTGGCTAACATCATCAGTTGCCAGGCAGACTATATTGTTGAGCGGGTTGTTTACGCGGTAAGCAGGAAACTAACATATTCGATGGGAGGGGTAATCTACCTCAGGCTTTGCTCTTTACCACAGGCCGCACGTCCGCCGCGCAAGGCGAGCTATCACAGACGCGGCTCCCAACAATTCTAGTGTTAAATATTCATAAAATGCATTATAACCTATGACTATCTTCTTAAATGTGCAGTCTAAGAATATATGGAAGGTGAGCGCAGTAAAATGTTGCTCTGGGTGGAGATAAATTATCAAACTGAAGCATTAGAACAGTAGGCAAAGACTTGTCACACCAAGGGAAAAAAAAACATTCTGTTTTCCTGATGAAGTTTTACAATGTAGATGTTAATAAGCCTTTTTTGTGCATGTTCCTGGTAAATATTATTCTATCCCCTCTACAACTGATAAAGGTTTAGTTGTCTTTTCTCAGAGAGATGAGAAGAGGAGGATGAGGAGGAAGAAAATGGGAAGAGTAGAAGAGGGAAAATGAGGGAAGTGGGGAAGAAGAAAGGAGAAAATTGATAGGATTATTTCCAGAAAATGAAAAATATTTCCAAAAGATGAGGAGTATAAAACAAAAGAGGCCTTTATTCTGGGAACATGGAGAGAGAGGACTGACACACTGGATGCTGAAATCTGGTGATCTCTCTCATGCAGACACGTGGTGTGGGGGAACATAAGTAGCCTAAGCTTAGGGCAGCGCCCTAAGGCCATTAGAGATGCACAGGTATTTCATTGGCACACATTTGGCACCAGGGGCAGATTCCGAAGGGGTGGGTGTTTAGGGTTACAGGTAAATCTCTAGGGGCGAGGGAGACAGGAGCTCCCTAATTCTGGCTGAGGCTTTTTCTGGCTACAGTGTCCGGTCTGGGTCAACAACCCTTTCATATCCTGTCTTATGATTATTAGGAAAAGGGGCAAAGATTTCTCTCTTTAACTACTTCCTGCTGGCAGGGGGCACTGTACTGGAGCCTTGGGGAGTCAACAGGATGATGTTGATGCCCAGGTAGAGGGCCTATGTTGTGCAGGTCCCAGTCCTAAATCTTAAAATGTTTTTATTCCCTTTTATACAGGCTGACAGATACATTTTGTCTTCTCACTTTGTTTATACTTTTTCAGGATACATAAAAGCCTTTCCCAAAACCAGGGAAACTGCTGACATGCTTGCCAAAGTTCTGTTACACCAAATCATTCCAAAGACTAATTTGCTAGACTGCCATCCTGGTTTCACATCACTCAGGCCCTAGATCTAACCATCCTTTTCATACGCATGTCTGCCTTACCAAGGCCTCACGGCCACGACTCACAGGTTGTCATGTTTTGTTATCCACTTTGGTTCCTAATTCCTTACATTCTATTAATGATCAGTTTTTATAGCAGGACTCTTTAACAGTATTGCCTACAGACTCCAATGTCCTATATACCAGAGACAAGCCTTACTGACCTACCTTTTATCTTTTATGCTTTCATGTGGGGGAATAAGCACCTCTCATAACTTTACTCCACCTAATCCCACGTTTAATTTTTCAGAATTCTGCCTTGCCATGGAAATGTTCCTACCTCAACGTCATCCTAATAGAATAACATGTCTAAATCAAAGGTGTCTTTACCTCTACCTCACCTGGGTCCTTAAATATGACAGTGCCGTGTCTCCTCATAACATCTTGTCTCTTTGTTTTTTCAGTTTAACATACGTGCATTCACCAGTGAAGTTGTCCTGGCTGAAACACCTGACACGAGCTTCTACCTAGACATCAACCGTCATCCCATCAACTCCGCCAGACCCCAGTACAGCGCCCTCAGCCAGCAGGAAGTAGTTAAAGAAAAAAATCTTTGCCCCTTTTCATAATAATCATAAGATGGGATATGAAAGGGTTTTGGCCCGGCCGGATACTGTAGCCAGTAAAGCCAAGGAGCTCCTGTCTCCCCACACCCTTAGGAATTGCCTCTGGCACCAAACTAAGACCAATGGGCTACCTGTGCATCCCTAATGCCCCCTTAGGTTCCACCCCAGGCCGAGGCTACTTATATGCCTCACTCCACGTGTTCCACAGAGAGATCGCCATCCCGGGGTGGAGATGCCACGCCCCAGGGGGTTGGGGGTGTCTCTCCCCACATTCCCAAAATAAAGGTTATTTATATTTCATACTTCTTATCTTTTCAGCCGCCACTGGTCCTCCTCCTCCTCCTCCTCCCCCCACAGTTCTATCAAAAATGTTTGGAAAAAGTACTTGGACATAGGTGAGAATTCATTGAAAAGAAAAAGAACCAGGTTTCTGGTTTCTTCAGGAGCAAGAAAAAGAATGAGAGCAGTTATGTGAAACTGTAGTCAGAGCCTCCCTTTCAGTAAGGCCCAATGTTCCTCACAGTTTGTGGTGTTTCACAAACTCTTATGATCAGAGGAAGCCCACTGGGCCAGTCTCTTGGGCATCTGATAAACCTAGTCTCTGCATTCAGCATCAGGGAGCTGGGAAGCACAGGAAGATCTCACCTGCTTACCCAGAATAGCATTTGAAGCTTGCATTGCTACACAATATGTCATTGTTTGAAGATAAAGACATTACTCCTTCCAGAAATTATCTTTCAATTTGTTATTTGGAACTCAGAAGAATTAGGTTCAAACTGCCAGGGCCAGGTGTAAATGTTTCTTTGTATTTACACATGGGCTTCCTGCTGCTTTAATGGGTTGTTATTTACATAACTGACTTGATCTCAGCCCTGTGCCCTGGACTGGAGGCAGTCTAGCCCCACTGTCTATATTTCACTCTTTCCTTTGGATGAGCATGTGCACCATGAGAACCAGTTAATACTTCACTGGATGCTGAATGTTTTCTGAGGGATCAGATTGGTTGTGCTATTAACATACAGCAAAAAGAGCAAAAAAACTGTGAGATGTTAAGAAGTCAGCTTGACTGCTGAGGTCATTTCACTATTTGTGTATGTCAATGTATCTATTATATCTACTAAATTTGTACAATAAAACAAGAAGAAAACAGCAAAGAAGCTCCGAAAATGTATCCACAGGTAGGAATATATTTAAAATTGGAACACTGTGTATCTATGTATGTTTGTGTACCATAAACATATATAACATTATTATACAATATTGATGTCATATGCAATATAGAATATTTTATTGATAGTTTCTACTGCCTTCCTTATCAGATATTCAAAGTAAATATTTTTACCATGATTCAAATCCAGTGAGAAATGTAGATAAACTTATGAAATATTACTAATAGCTCACCACAAAATTTGTGGCCAATACATTTACAAGGGCTGTACCACTCCACTTTATGGAAAATGTCTTCATGCTTTTTATGGCTTTAACTACATCTTTTTAAAAACCTGAAAATCTTGAATAACGCAAATAAATGAACTTTTGCTGACAGAATTTTCAAGACACGAATAGGGAAGATGCAGTTTCCAAATATAACTGTTTCACTTGAAGATCCATTTACACCAACAACAAAGGTGATTTGAGTCAAGTTCTTTTACACTTTGAAGACTGTTGTCTTGTATAATGTTGATGACACAGCAAATAGATACTACTGTGGAGCTATCAAAACATCAACTTATCTGTTACCAATGCAAATTAATTGAAGAAAGTGGTGTCTACTCTTTTAATTTTTATTTTCCTCTAAGATATGAAAACTGTAAACCACTTTAAAAAGATATATTGTGTAATCCGAGCCTGTTACCCTTTCTCCTGACATCTGCCACCACATCATCATCCACGTACACAGAAACAAAAACACCGACATTGACAAAATCCATCTTCCTAAAATATCATTTCTATGAAAGAAAGCCTTCTCGTTAACCTCCTCATCAACACTGTGAAATGTTCCCGCAAGAATTCAGGTAAGTAGTAAAACCAGTTCGAAACACAACTCCATATCAGAACAACTGATCGTTTCTCTGAATAATCGCATGTTATGATTTCTTTCCATTTCACCTGCTAGTTCCTTTGGGGAGCTGCACTTGACACTCAGTGACAAATCACCATCATTAAGGCTCTTAAGTCACATCTCACCTACTGCAGATGAGGCTTAAGTCCTGTGCAAGAATATCGCCTGCTACCAAGCCAAAAAGTCTTCTTTCCAGCTGTCTTCATGGTCTTCTAAAAGCTGCTGTCCTGTGTCACTGGTTCTCTCTCTTATCTATTTTAAGATATAAAATAACTTCTCCATGTCACAAAAGAACTCAGCATATAGTAGGTTACATTCGCCAGAGTTTTCTCACAGGAAAATGCATATTAAAACACAAATTTATTATATACTAATTCATTTTATTTGTAGGAAATAGATTTAAAAAGTTAAAAATAAGGAATTCTATCACTAGGTGCAGTCAAGTTATGCCTTGGCTACATAACAGATAGCTTTGGAAATTATGCAGATTTAATGAACCATCTAACTATTTCAGCTAAAATAGGCATTTATAAAGAAAGTCAACAATGTCCTTGGAAACCACAAGAGGCCTTTCTGAAGGAAGTCCCACTGGCCCTGCTCTCCGCAAGAGCAAGCCAATTGGGTGAGAGAGTCTCTGGCCCCTGCATCCTTCAGGTTTACCACCTGGCCTCCTCCTCTGTTATAACTTTCCCAATCCAATCTCTTTCCTATCGCTATGTAGAAAAGAGGCATTCCCTAAGGAAATAGACAAAAATGAGGTGTTTTATGGATGCAGTCAGCATGTAACAGATGACTTCCGGCAACCACCAGAAATGTAGCAATTTTGCATTTTCTAAGTCCATTTACTACATTTCTGCTGTACTCTGGAGACATAACCGAGCTCCTAAATGTTTCATTGTGTCTAGAAGACACTAAGAGATGAACGTTTTAATAAAGTAATAAGGTTCTGTGGGTGTATCTGTTGCTTCCAGGTAAACATAACTATGATGCTCATTAACATAGTGGTTAGTAGAAATACCTTGAATGTCTCAGTTACAATCAAAAGAAATAAAAGGATGCCAGGGGTTCCATAAAACCCTCCTCACCTCAGCCTCAAGAATAAACCACTGTCAAGCTTTGCCTGGTATACATTTTATCATACCTACCTCAGCTTAGAAAGATAATTACATAAAAGAGATGAATTAAAAAACTGTTATACCAAGATTTCAGATAAATGTAGTAGTAAACAAATTTACAATGTGTAAAATAATGAAATGTTATTTCATGTACATCTATCTCACTGCCCTGCCTGTTACAGTGTCACTATTTTATTAATCTTCCTAAATGCTTAGGATATACTCCTCCCACTTGAAATTATTTAGTATTTTCTTACTCAACAGGAGATAAAATCTCCTTGCCTAGAATTCAAGATTTGATAAATCTTCCCAACAGCTTTCTCTAAATTTAACTCCTATTTTTCTACAGAATAAGTTCTTTGAGGCTAATTTGTCTTCTACGCATTGTTGCAGGATCAAGATGTCAACATTCTCCCTAGGAACTGTGCTCTTACCAGTCTTTGTGCTAGGTTTACTCTCTCTCTCTCTCTCTCTCTCTCTCTCTCTCTCTCTCTCTGAGAAGCCCCACCCTTTTTCCTGACCTGCTGCAGGTGGAGTCACAGTTGGTCCATGAATGACACCAACGTCTCCATGCATACAGCCATATAGCTCTTTTTTTTGTAATGTACCAGTCATAATGTTGACATAGCTGACACAGATTTTATCCTCTTAAAGGACATTCTGAAGAATGGGTAGGAAAAAAACTATGAAGGTTTTATTGGGGTTCAATTTCAAGGATAGACAAACTAAGCCCTAGAAAACAGAAAAATAATTAGAATATTTCACACACCAAGCACACCTGGAACTCACTGTCCAAATTCCCACTTCTCTCTGTCTCATTTTTCTGACTCTGTTGTGTAAATTCTCATGGTACTGTGTGCATGCAGCATCCATGCACTACTTATTATGTATTCTTGTATGTGTTCTGCACTTTTTATTCAAATATGGTGAAAGCCCATGAAAATAATAATCCCATCAGATAGCTTACACAACTTTGAGAGCTAGAGCAGTGGCTGCTCTGAGGTAAGCATGATGTTGACACGAATAATCTCCCAATGTATTTGCAGTAGATACCACTATAAATTTAGCCATAGTGATATTATACATAGTATTGACCATTCCCATTTTACAATTCCAGCAGTTTTTAAGCATTGAGACCAGTTTGTTTGTAGAAGTGCCCTTATTTTGATTTTGTGTGATATTTTCCCAGGGTCAGGTTCACCTAACACACTTTGGGAAGGAATATAACCAAGGAGGAAGTGAAGCAAGGTTCTCAAAACATCATATCAGCAGGTGATCAATTACTGTGCCAGCTGGGGTTGACTTATCTAGGAGGTGTCTTCCAGGATTCTTCACGGTGAATTTATTATTTTACCCTTAGTAATTGATAAGAATCATGTGAGGATACAAATTAAGACCATGTTAGTGTTCTGTGGTTTCATAAACTTTCACCTATTAGTTTTATCATCCATTAATAATTCTTCTTACATTCATCAATTATGACATTGATGAAATTGTAATTTTCCAATTCTATCATTTTTTCCATGTTGATTCATTATTTGATGAAAACAATGACAAAGAGAACTGTCTTCTATTTTTTAATTTTATTAATGCATATTAGTTATACACAATAATGGGTTTCATTTTGACATACTTTTACTTGTACATGTGACATTTTGACACCCCTTTCTCTTCTCTACAATTTCTTCTAATTCCTTTCTTCTCTAATAGTGCTCCTTATGTTATATGCAGAAAAATAAATGGAATTAGAGAACATCGAATTAAATGAAATGACATGCTTTATTTTACATGTGAAATAAAAGCAAATCTATTCGAATTTAAAAAGTACTATAGGAAAAGAGATTTCAGTACCAACTTTATTTAGTTTTATCAATTCACATTTGTAGAATCATAATCAATGAAAACCTTTACTAACATTTGTTTATTATGATGCTTAAATATTCCCATTTGGCTACAGAGTGACTGTGTCAGTTGCTTTTCTCTCATTGCTGAGCCAAAAACCTGACATCCAAAATTAAGGAAATAAAGGTTTGTTTAGGTCCCAATTTGCGGAGGTTTCACTCTGTCTCCAAGGCAGAGTGGCACAAGGCAAAGGGCAACAGTTCATGTCAGTCAAAAGGAAGCAAAAGCAGCAAGAAAAAAAGGGAGGAGCATGAGAGAAGACTCTTTTGTGCTTTATATTGTGTTTAGGCTACCGACACTAGACAGGGAATATTACACTCATAATCCCAGCAGTGGACCATGAATCAATCACAGACTCTACAAGCCTGCCCTCATGATAGGATGAGGTTTTGGGGAGACATCTAGACACAAAGCATAACAGTTGCCTGTTTAAAATTGGTCCTGCATCCTTTGGAAATGTCAACGATTTTTGGAGTATATGTTACTCCTATGTTACAGATTTGACTTGTATTTTCTCTTCATGGGCCCTGGAATCACATTTCTTCAAAGAGCTTGAGGATGGTATCTAGAAACCAAGACTGGTCCTATTTTCTCTTGAAACATCTCTACTCAAGCTATTTAGACACTCTTTGTTGGTAAATCCAGTGACAATTTTTCGGTCTTCCTAATACAAATACCAGCAAAAGACCTAAAAACTCTCTTTCCTGGGCTGGGCTGACAATATAGCAGTTTTCATCCTTGGTCCCCTTGCAGTTTTTCCTCATTCCCATGGCTGTATGTACTAAGTTGTCTTAGAGTTAAATTATTAGAATTCTTCAGTGAATATATACAGATCCTAGAGAATCTCATAGCAGAGAGGTGAGGTGTTGCATTGCAGCAAGACTTGAAAGTACATTTGCCTGAGTTTAGTTTCCAACCCCACCACTCATATTTGACTGTAGTGAAGACTCTTGACTTTCTGTACCTCAGCATCACCACCTTTTAAATAGAAACACTAATAATACCTACCTTACCAGACTTTTCTGAGAGCAAAAACTATGTATGATGTATTAAAACCCCACACATCATCATCAAGTAGTCATATTTTAAAACATCTTTGTATCTCCACAACCTCAGACTCCCCTATATTCAGAAATATTTCCATTAGCTAACTCTGTAATGGTTACTAAATATCTAGTAAGATCTTCAAAACCCACACATGCAGAACCAAACAAACACTGTAGTTTATTCAAAATAGTTTATACTTAAGTTTTCCCCAATTTTCCCCACCATAGAAAATAACAACAGAGATCCACTTAAAAACATGTTATACTACATTACATCCCTACTTAGAACACTCAAAAGATGTACCTTGTTATTTGAAACAAAACCTAAATGATCTCTAGGAGCTGTGTAGTAGTTTTGTTTAGCTACCTTCACAGCCCCATAGCTCTTTGGCTTCTCACTCACTCTGGTACTTAACAAGTCTCTGTTCATCATGCCTGAAGCTTTATTTCTGTCCAGATAAAATGTCTCATTTACTCAGTCATTAGTAGTCAAGGGTTTCCTGAGAAACAGCATGGGAGAAGCTCCTCAACATACTATGTAGTTATTTCTTGACAAATCCATAGTAAATAGAAAATATAATAGATGGAAAAATGCATTTAATACACTTAACACCAAATAAATAGCATAGTACAATTCTTATTGAGTGCTTGCCATTTTTACACTATTTTAGTCGAATGATTAAGCCAACCACCATGGTGTTTGTGTGTGCATGCATGTGCATGCATGTGTGTGTGTGTAAAATTTGTGTGTATGCATGTGTGAAAACAGAGGGAAAGATATACAATCCTTACAACCTAGAGTAAGAGAAAACTCGATGTTGCACCTCTGATTCAAATGCCTGAAGCCTTGAGCCCAAGCAAGAGTCACTGCTTCCATAACAAGTACAAAGACAGAAAAAATTGATGTCCTGGCCCAAAGTCAGGCAGGGGGAAATTCTTCTAACTTGGGGAGAGTCATTCTTTCATTTAATTCAACCTTCCTCTAATTGAATGAGGACCAGTCATATTGAGAACTACCTAACTTAGCCTACCTATTCAAACTTAATCTCAACCAGAAACAATCACACAGAAACATCCAGGATAATGTTCAATGATCTGAGTATCTTGTCGGCCAGTCAAGCTGACACATGAAACTAACCACAGACAAGGTTTTGCTGAAATCGTCTAGCAGATAGGACTTCCTAGTTGTCTACGTAAAGTCACAGCCACCTTCTATTTCTATTTTTCTTACTTTTATTTTTCATTTTCATACATCATCAAATGATGTGTGTATTATGTGTTCTTCATTAAGTGTCTCTCTCGTCCTACCTTCCAAATTTAGTATTAATAGTTTATTTACCACTCTCTTTCCAAGTTCCTGAAACAAAGAAGACAAAATATGAAACATTTCCTGAATGAATGGATGAATACGTTCCTTACCTGCCACATTCTTTCAAAGGCAAACTAGCCTATTCCTTTACTACCAAGAGAAGTAATACATTATGAAATTTAGTTACCTATGTATGAATCTAGAAGCAATCTTCTACAAGGTAGCTACTGCCAACAAGCAGAATTTGCTTTTTTGGTTTAGAATATACATGTTATGTAGATTATCATTATTGCTTTCTTTTAAAAGGTATTTATTTTTCAGGATTCAGAAAGGTGGTAGCAAAAGTTTTTGATGACCTTTAAGAGATTAATAAATTAAGGATTTCTCAGAATTGTGAAAACATTGGATTTATATATTAAAGTTCCATCTTTTTAATAATCTTTCAATAACTCAAATATCAATTTATAAAAATTAATTACCAGTTAAAAATTGCATGACTATATTGCTAATGTAAAATAAATCAGTACATTGGCCACCTAACAGAGTAGAGACAAGGTATCTTACACTGATTTTTTTATTTCTTCTCACAAGTATCTCAATTCTGGCACCTACATTCACTTTAAAGATTAAAAGCTGTGTACTTTTTCCATTTCCATTTTCCTTCTCATAATGATGTCTTTTCCTTCATTTGATCCCATTCTATTTTTGACTTACATTAAGAAATAGAATTTTCTGTATTCAACTCACAATATTCCATATCTTCATCAGTTTTGCTCTAATGATACACAAATCTGGAAATTGACTAAGTATAGCTTGCCAGAAGGTAACTCTATAATAAGGCAGAAATTGACCCTGCTCACTTTTATGAGATGTATTCTAATGAATTTTTAAAGCATATATATTTTTGCTCTTAATATCAGTCTACTTATTTTCAGAAGCATTTTGGGAATCATATAGCCACATGTGAAATTTTGATAACATCCTTTATTACAGACTTAACAAATGTAGTACTCGATTATTTCAAATCTGTTCAATTAATGTTCTGTTTCTTTTAAATGACTAGTGGTCAGCCGGTCTTATAAGCTCTTTGCAGAAATAACAGGAGCTTAAAGCGTATAATACTTGGTGTTTGAGGAGGGGTATGCTTTGAAAGGCTCAATTCTCTAGTAAAGTAGTTCTGAAAAACTGTTTTTCATTTTCTTGATGATAATCCATCAATTTCTACAGTCCTTAAAATAATACAAAGCAGTTAAGCCACAGGGTTTCAGGACTTAGCTACTTTGGAAGTAAGCTTAAGTCTTGTTTGGAAGGTTGTAAAAACATTTTTATACAAAGAAAAATTAATAACCTCAAGCATTTGGATAAGGAGAAAATAATCCACATGCTCTAATGTTTTTGCTTTACTTGGACAACCTTTGAAAAGTGTCAAGAATGGAAAAAAAAATAAATATCCCAGTGATACCTTGAAAGGAAGATTCTAGAAATGAGGTTTTTCCTTTAGTTTAACTTATGCATTCATTTGTTATAAAGGTAGCTTCAAAAGAATCAGAATAAAATCAGATTGTCCCAAAACACGGTCCCAAAAGAAACTTATGGATTTTATAATTATAGAAAGGCTCCGATAAGTTAAGAAATACACAGCGTGATTATTTTATTATCTCTAAGATATTTTAACAAAAATTCATCTTAAGGCACTAATGATCATGAAACTTTGCAAGCAGAGGTAGATATTAGCAGACTAGAGTCCTGGGTAAAATTCAGCTGTGGTCCTACACTAGAACGACCTTTACGTTTTGGGGGCAGAGGTACAGCAAACACTGCGTGAGCCAGCAAAGACTAACATATTTATTACTTAGTACTTTACAGATAAAGTTTATTGAACCTTACTCTGAAGCACAGTCCAAAATTCCAATTTAGGATTTAGTGTTCCTTTATCAATAAAGAAGCAAACTGCTACACAGAGTTAGAATTAAGGGGAAGTGAAAAGTTTTATCTACCCCACATATGAAAAACTGAGGATTAGGTATTAAATACAATGAGTAGCTGGAGCTGGCTTATATTGACCTTCAAGAACTAATTGTTATTTTTTTAAGAATTGTGTGAGTTACTTGGTAAATCATTGAGAGTTTGAATCCAGTCACTTTTTGGATACAGACACTGTGGAAACTTACAAGTGCAACAATTAGAGTTTTGTGAGTTCTGTTCACTTGCCCTCACACTAGTGACTAAACATCTCCTCACATGAGTTGTAGGTGGAAACGATTTCACTAAACTCTTCATATATTCCCAGCAGGGTAGATTTGTCAGTCTTTCTCACACATGTTTTTAACTAAGAATGTGTTTTTCCAAAGCAGCCCATTCAACTTGAATCTGTATAACTACCACTACAGACTTCCATTTCTATAGTACTGAAGACTGAAAATCTTCCTATAACCAAATTCAAAAACACAATAAAGAAAGTGTAACAAATACTCATAAAAATTATGTACCTATGTGAAAATAGCAAGTAAGGAATTAATGCACATTAGTAGAGTATATTACTTATCTACAAAAGTATACCTCTATACATGTAGTTTTGTGTGTGTGTGTATTTAGATCTGCCAAGGAGAAAAAAAAAACTAAAAGGAAACTGAAAACTCAGAGGGTTTTACATACAAGCTGATTCTGTAAAAGTCATATTGAGATTTCTTTTTCTTATAACCAAAGGGCTTATAATTTAAATGGCATAAGAATACAGACATAGTTTTGGATTTTCAAATGAAGCTGCAGGGATAAAAGAAAGATACCTCAGATTGGATTCTAATTGGAAAAAATTTCCTGATAATTCATTAGTACTGGGACTCAGATTTGAACTCTTTACTTGATGTGGATGCTTCCAAAAAAAAAAAAATGGAAACTAAAGTTAAAGGAGCAAAGATAATAATTTTTAATTTGTTTTTTATTTTACAAACAAAACAGGAAAAAGTATAGAAATGATACAGAATTTCAAAAAAAGAAAAAAGCAGAGAATTAACATTAGCTAATATATTGCATACTGTCATCTCAGAACTAGTTGCTCAGGTTACAAAATCTAGACACAAGAGATCAATACATTTTCTTCAAATATGAATTATCACAGATGAAAGCTTTCTGTTATGGCTTATGTCTAAATGTCCCTGAAAAGCCTCATGTGGTCATAGGTAGGACTTTTCAGAGTTGGTTAGATCTAGGGTATGCAATACTGGGATTAAGTGAGTGCTGCTGGGATCAAGGGTGTGTGATTACTAAATCAGCCCACTGGTTGGTTTGGCATAGTTCTGGGTAAGTTATGGGTGCCCCACCCTGAGCGTGAGTGATACCTGCATGGGCTGGTAACCTGAATAAGAGGTGAAAAGAGGGCCATCATCTGTCACTTGCTGCTTGGAGCCTTGTGGCCTTCTGCCTTCTACCTGACATAAACTGTTTCTCTTCTGTGATGTCCCTAAGCTGTGCCACCCTGCCTTGGATCCAGCCAACTATAAACTGAAACCTCTACAAACTGTGAGCCAAATAAACCTTTCCTCCTTTAACTTTGGGTGTTGAGTAATTTTGTCTTAGCCATAAGAAAAGTAACTATGACACTTTCAAAAGAAAATTCTGCAAAATGCAAAGCTGCAGAACACTTAAAGAAACAACAGAATCTGAAGAGTCAGCACACAACAATCACACAAAGTGTTAGAGAATAAACCTCTCAGATAAAGTGTGTTTGAAAAGATTATATGTTCAAAAAGGAAAACTGAAGATGGAAGGCCTCATCCAAAAGACTATCAGGAATTATAAAAAGGTGGAACATTAGAGAAGAATTCAGTTAACTTTCTGGGAAAAAAGATAAAATCACTGAGGAGAGATTTAGTTCACTGCACGCATGAAGAAATTATGTAGGAATCAGCATTCATTGATACTTAGAAGAAAAGGTCAGAGATACTGAAGATAGAATAAAGATTAATACATCTTCAACTAGGGAACCCAAAGAAGAGAATAGGGAAAGATAATATATTGAAGATTAGTGTGGTACTGAGAATTTCCTATAACTGACCAAATGCAAGAGTCCTCAGATTCAGAAAATATTCAGAAAATATTAGAAGAAAATAAAGCACTGGATGTACTGATTATAAAGGCAAATAGGAAGCAGTCAATGATAAAGAAACAGATATTTTTAAACTTGAAAATTATATCTTTAATAAAATTTTAGTAGCCAAAATGGTGCCCAGAATAAGCTGAAATAAAATGTTACAGGATATTGATCATAATTATTTGGTTAAAATTTTGTTCTAGAATGAGAGAAAAAAATAAAGACCTATTCAGCCAAGAATAAAGAGACGGAAAGTGAAAAAAAAAAACCCTAAAGCTACTTGATGGAAAAAGAAGGTAAACTCAGAAGCACGGAAAGAGACGTGAAAATAGTGAGTTGACTGTTGACTCATAAACTGCATGGAACTCATCAATGGATGGGCACAGCCATAGCAAAGCACAAGAATCACCAGATGAAGGTGCCAGGAGGGCTGGTAACTGCTCCCGCCTGTCCTCCTGTCCCCTTCTCCCTGTGCCTTCATATGGCCCTTTATCTGTGCACATGCGTAATTAGTGTCTCTCCCACTTCTTAGGAGGACACTAGTCCTGCTAGATTAGAAGCCCACCTGTGACTTCATTTAACCCTGATTACCTTTAGAAGGGACATGTGTCCAAATGCAGTAACACTAGTAGTTAAGGCTTCAACATGTGAATGTATGGTGAAACCATGCAATAAGTTCGTAACACTGTATGATTGTTAATATGGTTCTCAATGGGAAGGGAAAACAAGGTAAAATCAAAACATTGTAAGAAATACCATGTAGAAGCGTTCGTCCTTGTGTTCTTCAGGAGGGGAAGAGGAAGCACATTACATGAGATGTCAGGTCCAACTGCCATGTTAGATTTTAAAACGTAGAGAACATACAGTTTTTGAATAGATGAAGAGAAAGTAAAAGTAAAGAAGGATTCTTGTTCAATTTAATAGATTAGAGACTAATAAGATGATAGCTTTAAAAATGCTTACATTTACTCTGAATATTCCTGATAAAAATTAAAAGTAGCTTAAGCTTACTGAAGTCCAAGGATAGAAGGAATTTTGAGGGCAAAAATTAAACCAATGCAGGAGCCCAGACAGATAATCAGAGCGTTGATGCTCACTTTTGCCTACAAGGCTTCATGTTTTGCATTTCATGAACCAGGAGAACTTAGGCTTTGTGGGTTTTTTCTTTTGTTTGTTTTGTTTTATGTTTTAGGGGAGGTTTAGAGGAGGGTTTTTTTTTATGACTTAGAGGAGGCTAAGAGAACAAAAGAATATAATACTAATTGTGGAAGAAATGCCAGAAATGTGAAATCACGTTTTGCAGCTCTAATATGATTGATTTCAACAGGACATATCAAGTCTGCTGGTTGAGACACTATCAAAGAATATTTCCATCTTGTCAAAGTATCATCCTGTAGATCATTTGTTTTTAATTTGTTTGTTGGTTTTTGTTTTTTTATGTTGATAGCGATTTATATATTTCTCCACATTGTAGTCTTTTATTTTTATTTAATTTTTGTGTTTATTAGTACATGTCTGCAGCATGTAATGGCTGCATAAATGGTATGGGATAGGTTCACGTACATAATACATCATAATCCTTTTTATATTACCTTTCTCTATCCTGCTTTCCATCAGTTAATTAAAAAAATAAATAAAATGAAAATGGGTCTTAACAAACATAAAATATGGTTATCAGCACTCTAACCAAATGTTCAAAGCAAGTAAAATCAATAGTGAGATGACACAAGCACTCTCCTATATGTGCCAGGTGAGATGCATGTGACTATATCATCAATGCAATATTCTTGCTTAAAATCACAAGCATGGTGTAATCAAGCCTTTAGATTTGTCTCCTTATTTATTAGAAGGACATGGCATAGACAAACAAGTTTACATTACACAAAACAGTAGATGTGTGTCGATTGGAGACTTTCTGTGTCACAACATCACAAGTCAGCATCATTTAAGTGAAAACGGGAATCAATCTAGATTAGATGAAGCCAGAGGGAAAATTTGAATATAGACTATATTGGGTTAATATTAGAGAATAACTGTTAGGTTTTTAGTTGTCGGAATATATGTTTATTTTGGAATAAGTATATTGCAGTACTTAAAAGTAAAGCATTTTAATCTCTGCAACTTGCAAATGGTTCAGCATAGACACACAAATGTGCAGATAAATAAAATACATACTGAAAAATGTCAGCAATTGTTCCATTTGGAATACCTTGAGGTCCAAGCAGTTGGGTTTCAAGTCCTAATTTCACCTCTTCCTAATCCTAGGATCTTCAGAATTGTTTTAAAGTATCCCATTTCCTCATATGTAAATTGATATTTATAATGAAATATGTTCATATCATTGTAAGAATTAAATGACAAAGTTTATATTAAAGTATGTAGAGTGATGATTATTTTAACTAAAAATAAACTAACTTTAAAATTATGTGTTCTGCCAAAAAAATACTGTTAAGAAGCTTAATTGAAGGCAATTTTATCAATGGAGAAATAAATAGCTAATTTACATATGTTCCAATCCATTAACACATTTTCAGTGCTCCAGTTGCCAATACAAAATCAGAACAAATGATAATTTCTGATTTACCAAAACCATGAAAACAAATGAATATCTCTTAAACCTCTGTTTTCTGCCAGGAACAAGGCACTAAGAACGCTAACAGTAAACGAAATCAAACAGAAGTTCTTACCATCAAGGAGTTCATAGTTTGGTGACATTTCACACCTCTGCCTCAGTTGTTCTGGAAATGATCCTTCCTCCTACTCATTCTCCAAACACGGCTGGCTGTCCTCTCATTACTGCTCCTATCTTAGATGCTGCTGGCCAGCAAGATGAAGGATGAAGTTTCTAACCACCACGTGAGGTTACAGCTTAACCCCAAGCGATGCGTGTGTCACACTGTCTTCATAGAATACCACGGGAGAAGGAGAAAGATAACTCTTGCTGATTAGTGCCGCCAGAGAGGGCTGTAGTGAGAAAGCAAGACTCTCTCAGACCTAAAATGATAAGAGTAATCCCCAGAAACAAGATGAGCCCTGGGGGACAGGGTTCAATAGAAAGAAGAGACAGAGCGGGAAGCACTAAGGCAGTTTAAGAAGTAAGGATGTGAATGGATAGTGCCGACCACACAGTGGGATTGGTGACAGATCCATAAAGTGAGGGTGAGGGCTCAGTCAGAGACACCCTTTTCCCACTCTTTTTAACTCTAAAGGTCCGAAGGATTGAGGCTCAGTTTTTGTGTTTTCTTCCTTACAGAAACCTAAGACGACCACTAGTCATGAATAATGTACCTTTCTACCTGAAACTAATAATAAGACTCTGAATTACTAAATTGTTACTTTTAGTGGAATAAGAAATATTTTCTAGCTCTGTTTTCTTGGAAAAAACATCAAGTAAGTGCTTTATGCATGTTCTTTGCTGCTGACATTCTGGTTCATACTCCTTTGTAGGAGACAGGTACCAAACTTCTTTAGATCTGCATGTTCCCTAAGGGAGAATTCTGCTCCCTAAAGACACAGTTCAGATTTTAGCATCTGATCATTGGCTTTAAGAGATTCAGCTTTGCTCACCAGATCAGCTCTAACAGAGGCTGAGCCCAAAGATAGATGATATGAAAAGAGGAATAATAAGTAATTATTGTGTGGTTCTGTGCCCTCAGAAATATCCTATATTTCCTTAATAACCCATCCCAAGGACACTGAGTCACATTGCTTGAACTTTTACCCTGTTGTCTTTTACCATCCTCAAATTAATCTATGATCTTGGATAGAGGACCTCAGCCTTTCCACTGTTTGCTTAAAGAAAAATGTTCTCAGAGATCTATCATTGAAAACAGTTGATTCAAGAAAATGGGAAGAGAGAAAGACCAAAGAGTCCATATATGTTGTGGATTGGGTCTAGGTTCAAGCTTCTATGCTTGGTTGCTGTTTTAAATGTAAATTGTTGAATTAGTCATTGTCTTGCTGGGACAAAATACCCTATACCCACAACTTAAAGGAGGAAAGGTTCAGTTGTCAATGGATTCAGCCCAAAATTAGCAAGTTCCAAGGCACATATGACATAGTGCAAAGGTCTGGGTGGAAGATAGCTGCCCATCCATGGTACCCGGGTAGCAGAGATAGAAGGGAAGAGTCACAAGCAAGAGTACCCTTTTCCAGGTCATGCTTCCAGTGATCCACCTTTAACCAGGTCCCATTCCCAAAAGTGCATGCTGAACTTAAGTGCTACTGAACTTAACAAATCCATTGATGAGTGCATGGATAACTCCATGACCCTTCCAATGGCCCCACCGCTGAATGCATGAACATTTAACATCTAAACCCTAAAAATTGTGTCGGTCAGCTTTTTGTCATTATTATAAGATACTTGAGAAAACCAACCTAAAGAATAAAAATTATTTTGGTCCATGGTTTCAGACGTTTTAAACTGCAGTTGGTTGGTTCTTTTGGTGTGAACCTAAAGTGAGGCTTCATGACAGGAGGAGGTGGTGGGGCAAAGCGGCTCACCTCATGGCTGTGTTCCCTCAACGGGAACACAGAGAAGGAGCCAGAAAGAAAGGGGCTTGGGGAAAATATGTCCTTCAAAGTCACACCTCCATGACCTGCATAATCCAATAAGGAAGGTCCTACCACATTCTCAGCCCATTCAGTTAATGAGCTCATGAATGAATCATTTCATTGAAAGAATTAGTGCCCTCACAATTCCATCACCTTTCAGTGAGCTTCTTAATCAAATAAAGCAGACAATCAAAATTAACTGTCATGTATACAAATTAATCTAGAGGAAATGTAGAAAAACAAGGATGATGCATACACCGTATAGAAAAAATTCAATAAATAAAAATAGCTCTTGCAGTTGAACCTGAACTCCTATGGAGCGCTGGAGCTGTTTAGGAAGTAGAGATCGGTGGTCATCATCCACAGTTCCTTCCTACCTCGGAGCTCACTAGACACTGAACACTGAGCCTCTGAACTCTGGTACAAAGATGTACGGAGGCACTGCAGAGCCACAGGATAGCACCTAAGGACCCTCCGAGTACCCAGAGGAGGACAGATGGGAAGATAAACCACAGCTCTTCCTCCATCCAGATCTCCCAGCCCAGCCTGGGATCATTCATCTTTCCACTCTTCTCTGAAGGCTTCTCTTTTCCAACTACAAATGCACACCATACCTGCAATTTCCTAACTGTTCTTCACATCTAGATATTAACTGAGTTGAACTTTATTCTTTGGAATTCTCCACTTTGAAGCCACCAATTGCACAGGCTTGAGATTTGAAGTTTTCCTAGAATTTTCTTTTTTTTTTTTTTTTTATTTCCCAGGGCTTTCTATTTTCAGTGTTTTTTATTTCCTCTCTAAAATGCCTGTGTCATCTAGCTTTGTTTGGTTTCAGTTCAAGTACACACTTCAGTGTCACTCGTCAAGTTTACCCAAACAAATCCACTTTCATAGATGGTAGGAGTGAGCAAAGCAGTCTCTGCCAAATATGCTCTCAACATGACAGAGTGGGAGGGAGGGGTGACTAGCACACACCGTGGCAAATAGGCACAAAACTTTAGTAAGTCGGTACTTTTGTCTATAGAAATGTTTTCTGAATAGTTTTCTCAACGATTCTCAAATTTGTCTTCTTTGAGCCATGTAATGCTTTTCTTTTGTGGTCTATTTATCCAGGTCCCAACCCCAATTTAATTTTACCCATAATTCTCAAGAATAATTCAGCTCTGCCAATTCCCTACCAGAAAGATGCTAGTCTAAACTGATCTGAATTTAAAGCCTAGGAGAAGCCTTCCCTTTAAGAGCAGTGTGGCTTAAATTCTACAGGATAATGTATTTGCTTTTTTGTTTATTTCTTTTAGAATTATATCTGTGGTTACTTTATCTGGAATGGCTTTTCTGATTTTTACTTCCTCTTTCAAAACTTTCACATGTATTTCTACTTGTCTTTCAACAATTTTTAAAGTAAAACAAATACATATTTATTACATATATATTTTTTTAATCTCAGATATACCTTTCCATTTTGGAAGATATATACCAGTGTTATAATTTTTTTAAAAATATAAACTATGGAAATTAAGCACTGTATCATTTTGTTACTTTGATAACCTCAGTCCCTAAATTCTTGTGAATAAGCCTTAGCCCACAGCACACAAATCAATTTTCCAGGAAAAAATATTCATGGAGATATGACAAATACTGAAAATTAAGACAAAATTAGTTCATCATAGAGAAAAATTTAGTAGAAGGCAACCAAACTTCAAGTAGCTTGAAACCAATAAAAGTCCTAAAAGAAAAAACAAATAGGGTCTAGAAATGGATTTTAAAATTTTCTTGTCATGATGTTGGTCTTTCAAGTAATTGAAAGAAAAGTTGAAGTTATTACAATGTGTTAAGGCCAGTGGATAGCCAAGAAGAATTGATTTCCAAAGTGATGTAAAGTAGGAGCTTACTTGTTGTTGAATACATGAGTTCTTATTTTTCTTCTCTAGGTGGGAATATGGAACTGAGGGTATCAAGCAAAGAATTAGAAGTTTCTTCATGTTTCCATAAATGGGAATGCCTATTTGTGTGGATGTGTTCATTCATCTTGAGAGATCATAAAAGCAGAAAGTAAGTTTAAAAAAGAAGAGTGTGGCAATAACAAGCTTTCCAGATTCAACTAATTCTACTAATGTAATAAAGAAAGACTTTATAAGAAATGTCAGCTATAGCTACTTGATTTTATTCCAAACGTGAAGACTAAAAGAAGCTCCTCTGACAGTATTGTTATTAAATTATTCTATGTATATTACTTTTTGTTTTTAGTGAAAACATATCAAGAGTGGGTTTCAGGGATCAAATTGCCCAACCTCATTTTAAGGCTTTGTAAAATTAGAGTTGTTAAAGCTTATATTAACAACAACTCTTAATTTGGTTAAAAAACACACATAACATGAAACTGCTCATTTAATCATTTTGAAATGTGTATGTCACCTGTGGTACGCATGTACTGTTGTGTGACACATCTTTAGAATTCTTCCTCTTATAAAACCAAAACTCTATGTCCAACGGACAACTCTTTCTCTATCCCTGCCCCCAGTACCTGGCAATGACCATTCCACTTTTTGTTCCTGGCTTAGACTACTGGTGTTCCTTCATAAAAATAGGAACATGTATTATTTTTTGTAACTGTCTTATTTTCCATATGACAGTTCCTCACAGTTTATGCTTGTTGTACCATATTACAGGATTTTCTTTTTAAAGTCTAATTGTCCACTATATGTATATACCACACACTTTTATTCATTCATTCCTTGAGTGACATTTAGGTATCTTCCATCTCTTAATATGAATAATGACACAATAAACAAGTTTGTAAATATCTCTTTGACAGCCTAATTTAAATTCTCAATATATATGCAGAAGTGGGTTTGCAAATGATATCTTATGCTAAAAGTCCTTGATGAGTCTTCATAAGGTCCCAATTTATCAATATCTTCACCAACATTTTTACTTTTGGGGGAAGGTTGTTTTGTTTTGTTTGAATGAGGTAATTCTGGACACATTTCTAACCTTCCTTCCTTCCTTCTTTCCTTCATTCCTTCCATTCTTCATTGTTTCTTCCTCCCTTTCTTTCCCTGTTTTCTTGTTTCTTGATAGTGGCCTTCTTAAGGACTGTAAGGTGATACCCCACTGTGGTATTGGTTTGCAACTCTAAGAAGTGCCACTGCACTTTTTTTTCATTTGCTTGCTGGCCACTTGCATATCTTCTTTGAAGAAAATTCCTCTCAACCTCCTTGCTCATCTGTTAATGGAGTTGTTGGGGGTTATTTGTTTTGGTTGGTATTGGTTTGTTTTTAATGTATTCTGCATGTAACACTCATCAAATAAAGGTTCTCTAAAACATTTTCCTATTCTAAAAGTTGACTTTTCACTCTCTGCATTGACTTCCACACTTCTTAAAATAGATCATTTGTTTAGTTTTATTTTTATTGCTCACTTATACATTTTTGGTGCCATATACAATAAATCACTGGTGAATCCAATCTCTTGAAGTGTTTCCCCAAGACTTTCCATTAAGAATTTCACAATTTTTCATATTAAACCCTGATCTTTAAGCAGTAATTTCAATGTATAAATATTTTTCACAGCTTTCATTAATTTTATTTCTTTCTGGTTTCATTCTCTTTGATGAAACTTTTTTCTTGATTTTCTTTAAAAGATAGTTTTATGTCAAAAATATTTGAAAATCTAGATTCCATGTGATTACTACCTTTGTGAATCATCAAAGAAATCCAGAATGAAGGGTTGAAGACTAGTGGTTTGTCTGAGAGGTGACCCTCAGAGGCACTGTTAAGGCAACAGGAAAGAGATGTATACATGCCTCACAGATGTGAAACAGAGCAGAATAATGAACATTATTTCATCAGTCCACTGGATTGCAGTACCACAAAGATGGAGCTGGGAATCAGTTTGGCAACTATGTATCTCAGGCTATTTCCCCTCTGCTGGAGAAATAACTGGCTGAGGGTTCCTCACAGAAAATATTGATCCTTCAGCATCTCAAGCCTTTTTGGTACCTGGAGAGAACAGACCCCAGCTGCTAAGAGAATTTCTGAAGGAGAGGTGAGTCAAACAGTTTTTGCATAGCAGTCATAATGCCTTGTATGTCTGGGCAGGAATTCTCATATCAGCTTCAAACACCTTGCCATATGTTTATAGTACTGGTTCGCTCAGTACTGCACCAGTCCTGACCTCTAGATATTAACCTAAAGGAAAGAAATAAGAATCTTAAGGCTGGCTACAGAATAAATGAACTTGGGCTGGGGATATAGCTCAGTGGCCCAGTGCCTGCCTGGTAAGGATAAGGTCCTGAGTTTGATTCCCAGTTTAAAAAAAAGTGTGTGTATGTGGGGGGGGGGGGTAAATGGCTATTTTTTTTATTTATATATACATTTTTTATTTATATATACAGAAAATTTTCTGCTTTCCAATACATCTTAAATTTATATTTGAGGAGCTACCTTTCCACCCTCACATATATTCTTAGTCTACATGAGTGAGATTGTGTCTCTACAGTTTAATTCAGATGTTGAAATCAAAATCAAATAGAGCAAACAGCACAAAAATGTCCAACAAAAAATCAGATAGTAAATATTTCAGGGTTTGTGAACCAACAGGCAAAATTAAAGACTTAGGTAAATACATAACAAGAAAATAAAACCTAAATTTACATACATTATGATTCACTAAATTAAAGTATAATAACAGCAGTTTTTGCAATACACATTCATTAATGTGAAATGCTAAATTTTTTAGTTTATTTTGGGATGGGGTAATGTTTCATTTAAGTGGGGTTGAAAGTTAATATTCTCTATGATCAGAATCAGCTGTAAATGTTCATCTGTTAATGCTGATCTGTAATGAGATTTTATCTATTTCATCTTTAAAAATATCTTTTCACACAGATTGGTTGTACCAAGAACTAATGTTAATTCATGAGCATATAATTTTAATTGAGTTTATTCATTATTTAGAAGGCATTTATAAATTCTATTAGATTTTTCTCTTTGATACTTAGCTTTCAGCTTGTCATTACAACAGATTAATCACTTTCAATTAAAGGTTAGGTGGAAATTTCTTGATAGTACAGTGAAACTGATTTCAAAATATGGAGATTCCTTTCTACTGGCTTTGAGATATGAAAATGTTACTATAATTGTGTTTTGAGTTTAAAAATACAGCTACTAGAAATTGTAGAATTGATGATATTCTTTTTTTAACTTTTAACAGAATAGAAATGTATAAAGCACCTCGATACTTCCTGTGAGTCAAGTAACATTAATTATTGTCAAAATAACATACTGTGGCTCAAATGTCACGTGTAAGTGCTATTTTGCTTTGAAACTTTTGATTTAATTCATTATGCATCATCAAGTCTCCAGTAAAAGGAAACTAGTTTCCAAAGCACACCGTTTTCCATAACAACAATTGAAAGTCTTTTGTTGCTTAGAAAGAATTCGAACTCAGAGATAAGTTCAATTACAAGTTTATCTTATTTGAGCCATTAAATTGATGGACTAGAAGAAGTCAGGACATTGATCTAGTTTCTGTTAAAAAACTGACAGTTATTAAATCCAGAAGTATGAGTGACATTCAACACTGACACTACCAGTAAACAACACATGATAAATTCTATTCAGTATAGTCTGCAAAGTATCTGCTATTTAATAATACTTTTAATAATAATAAGCTGATAAATATCTCACATTTTTGTAAGCTTTGTAGATTGGTCTACTGAAGCCTATTTCTGATTCATATATACTTTTACATTCAATTATAACATATCTTAGCATATTCCACTTCAAGTTGCACTACAGTAGTTTTCTTAAGTTCCCTGTAAGATTCCTGACTGCAAATGTTCCACAACAATTACTTCTTCAATATCTTCAGATTTAAGATTGACTTCTTAAACAATTGAGCCACACAATATCTGTCAACTCATCAATAACCAAAGATACCCATTCAAACTTGCTTACATTTTTATTTTTGTTTGTTTATTTGTTTGTTTTTGGCTAGATGTTGTATTAGATGACCTCAACTCTTCAAGCAGATGTCTAGTAAGCATAAACCACTTCATTTTCCTTAAATATACTTCTTTGGTTGTTGCAAACAAACGACTTAGTTAACTCATTGTCGGTTTTTTGGGGGGTAGGTTAACAAATAAGGCATTTCAAAGTCTACTTTGGTAGCAGCTTCACATTCATTACTCATTGTTGGAAATAATTTCTGTTGAGTTACTCTCTTTTAAAATTTTCCTGACCAGTGCTGTCAGGAAATATGGTGCGAATGGAAGTACTGTGGGAGTGTTTACTGTAGTAGAATTATTGTATCTTGCAGACTTTTAGCATAACTATAAAGACACTGAACAATCAGCACAATGGCTTGCCATCAAATTCAATGATAAAATTATTTGTACTCCGCCATGCTTTAAAAGTGTGACACTCTGTATTAGTTTCCTGTGTTTGCAGTTTATCACAAATTACCAAAAATTTGTGATTCAAAGGAACACAAATTTGTTTCTTATAGTTTTGGGTATCAGAGTTCGGAAACAGTTTTATGAGGCTAATCCAAAATAACAGCAGGGTCAGTTCCCTCGGAAGCCTATAAAAGAGAATCTGTTCCTCATTCTTCTAGCTTCTGCAGGCTCTGGAATATCTCGACCGTGACCTGCATCATTTCTCTCTCTTGCACTGCTTTTTATTATGTCACTTTTTTGCTTTTCTAGGTCTGTTCTGTAAGGACCCTTGTGACTACCTTAGACAATCCACATAGTATTCTCAACTCATAACTCCACATAGTGTTCTCGCCTCATAATTCTCAATGTGAGTACATCCGTAAAGTCCTTTCTGTCACAGAAGGTGACATATAAGTTCCAAAAATAAGGATGTAGACATCATGGAGACCACCAGCTTACAAAGCATTTAAAGTCCACTTTTTCTCATTTTGATATAGTGGAATTATGTTAAAGGTAAATGAATAAAACATCATATAACTATCATTTTGTAGTCTTGTCAAGTTATGAATGCATCACTACAATTTGTAGTGAACTTATTATAAAAAGAATAGGATCTTTTGTACAACTACTAACTCTTTTGTAGAGTGAAAACTGATAGCTAATATGTTAAAAAAATAAGTGTGGCCATATCCCAAATTGAAATTGATATTTAATAAAAGTTTAATACCACAAGATATATTGATTTTTAATCAATAATACAGTGTTTAAATTATTCTGATCAGATATGCTGTCTGGGTGACAGGCTAGATTTGATGGGTCAGTCATTATTTCCTGACTCTGATATAAAGCAGCAAACTTTACAAATAGTAAGACAAGATCTATAACAACACTTTCAGAGCACCAACTGGCAAAAAATAGATAGTCTAACATTTAAAAACTTTGCTTTATGCCTCCTCTTATGACATTTGAAGACGAGGAAAATATGGGCCTAGCAGATAATATTTCCATCATGAAATAGTTTACCACTTTATATAGGATATGATCTTCCCATCTGGATTCCTTCTAGCCCACTTGTCCTTGAGTGTGTGACTCAAATGTTTTATAGGTCTAAATTTCCTGTTGAATACTTCTAACAATATTTCGAGATCACAATTTCTCAGCATCCCATCATCCCAATCCATTTCCTTTCTATCAGCTCTATTTCCTCCAAAGCAATGTTACACTTTTTTTAGCATATAACCTGATAAGTTATTGTGAAACTGGCAACACACTAATGACTTGGGAACACTTAACAGCTTTAACACTTGGATCCTACCCTACACCAATAATATGAGAATCACTAGGACCTAGATCCATGTGCCAGTATTCAAGGTACCCTGAAAACTTTTAATGTGAAACCAGTTTAAGAAGTAAAGAATTAGAACAATAATATTTTATTTTCTGTCATTCCGGTCTTTATTCATTCAAGTGAGTTTTAAGTTTTTAAAACAGCAAAAAATCCAATAAATCTGCATTTGCATAAAATAAGAAATTATGAAGTTTTGTTTTAATTTTTATGCTTCCTTTCCACTCATTATTCATGCAACAAGAATTTATTAAGCTTTCGTGTTTCCTATAGACAATAGGTGTGAGGAGGTAGTTGTAATGCAAATAGCTTAGCTAACTCTAAATTTGTTGACCTGTGTGGAATTTATGCTACGTCAGTAGTTATCATCAATTGAACATCTGGCTAGGCAGTGACTATACCAGTCACATCAGTTTGTTCTGCCAACTACATAGTACTCTATGTATGTATAGTTTTGTTGTCTATAAAACGCTTAAAATAATCCAGAGTTTTAAGGGGTAGGCAACTTTTACAACATTCCTCAGCTAACAGTTTGAAAAAACTGGAATGTAACGTAAAATTTCAGAACCAAACACTCTATCATTCCCTAGCATGTGGTAGAACATGGTTCATACTAAATATAATTTTTTTGTGATATAGTATACTCCCTGTATTTCCAGTACTTTTCTAAACTTTTAGGTATAGTGGTATTTTATTTTGCAGTACACTGACTTACATTTACAGTATTCTTCTAAAATTTTATTTTGAGAAAAGATCACTAATCCACTAAATTTCCTATGCTGGGCTCAAACATGAAGTCTTTTGTCCCTCAGCCTCCCAGAATGCTGGAATTATAGGCAAACACCACCACACTAAACTTAAACACAATATTTTAATAATGTAAAGCACTTTAGGTATGTACATTGCTTCAGGTGCAACACTGAGCAGCAGTTTTCACTATTTCTGGGGAGACCATACATCCTACTATGTTCTGGGTATCACTGGTTCATTCCTAGTCTGGACTAATATATTAGCAGGTACACTTTCATACTTAATGCAACCACAATCCTGATTTAAAGAATAAACTACACTATGACTCAGTTTTGCAGGATTTTATTGAAGCATAATGTCTATAAACTCCAAGCACTCATACTTCCTATTGTTATATAAAAACAAAATAAATATTGTTATATATAAACAAAATATACAGTTATATATATATATCATTATATATAAGCAAAAGGGGTGTCAAGAACTTATGGTGTGTCCATGTTCAGACAAAGATACCTGTGACAATGTGTTTCGTTTTCAGAGACTCTCCAAAACTCTCCTCAGAACACTAAATATTTGGGTCTTTGGGACACTTAACCTAACTAAGGAAATACAACTACTACAATGAAACTGCAGCACTCTGCAAAAGATCAAAGAGGAAATCAGAAAATGGAAACATAGTCCCTGTTCCTGGATAGACAGAATTATAGGCAAACTGATATACAGATTTAATGCAACCACGATCCAAAACTGATATGCAGATTTAATGCAATCGCAATTAAAATACCAGTAGCACTCCTCCCAAAACTAGAGAAAACAATACTCAAATTCGCTTGGAATCTGAAGAGATACAGAATAGCAAAAAGCATTTCTAAGCAACAAAGCAAAGCAGTAAGCACTGTAATCCCAGGCTTCAAGTTATATTACAAAGCTACTGGATTTAGAAACAGCGTGGTACTAAGCACAAAAACAGAAATGTGGATCAATGAAACAGAATAAAGGATTCAGAAATAACCCCAGGCACATTCAGCTACCTGATCCTTTTTATTTCATTAGAACATTTTTCAGTACTGATCGTAGAAAGTGGGCACATGTACATAATACTTCTTGATTCTTTTTATTCTTCTTCCCCTCGCCAGCCACTTCTAAATTCCTTTTCTCCATTTTCATTATTATTATTATTATTATTATTTACCACAGACAATGTGTACATCTCTTGTGGGTGCCTTTGACAAAGGGGCCAAAAACACAGACTATTAAAAACAAGACTTTTGAAAATGGTACTGGGAAGACTGGCTAATCACCTGGCAAAGATTGACTCTAGACACATATCTCTCACCTGGGAGTAAATTAAAATCAAAATAGAGTAAATATTTAAGTGCTAAAAACAGAAACAACCCGTTGGAAGATAAAATAGGTAAAGCTCTTAAAAACATAGGTCTAGGCAAAGAATTGCAGAACAGAGCTCCAAATGGACAAGAATCAACATCAAGAATCAACATCCAGAACCGTATCAAGCTGAAATGCGTCGTTCGTGGGGGAGCACCTAAGAAGGTGAAAAGATGGGGAAAATCCTCACCAGCGATTTCTCAGAAACAGGCCGCTATCTGGAATATATGAAGAACTTTTAAAAATAGATCCATCAAAACAAAAGGCCAAATCAAAACACTGAGCAACTGAAATGAAGACACATCTCAGAAGATTTGAAAATAGCCCATAAATGCATGAAAAGATATTCAACATCACTGGCCATTAGAGAAATGCAAGTTAACACTGAGATTCCACCTTATTCCAGAAAGGAATAAGAAATCAAGCAATAAAAAGTGCTAGAGAGATAAAAGAACACTTATACATTGTTGGCGGGACTGGAACTAATACGCTATGGAAATCAGTACGGAGATTCCTCAAGAAAACTAAAACCAAAAATTCCATCCAACCCAGCTCTTCTCCTTGTTTGGTATCTTCCCAAGAAGTTACTATTAAAGTGACAAATGCAGACTGATGTTTATGGCAGCATAATTCATAATAGTTTAATCATGAAAAGGGCCTATATGTCCATAAACAGGTGATGGATAAAGAAAATATGATATTATGCATAATGGAGTACTACTCTGCCATAAAGGACACACTTCAGCCATTTGTAGGAAAATGGGTGTATCTTAGGACCATTGTGCTCCATAAAATAAATCAGATGCAAAAGCTTGCATATTTTATGATTTCTCTAAAAAGCTCAAAATATAAATAAAGAGCCAGATAAATATAGATAAACAGAAATAGTATGATAGACCATTTACAAAAGGGATGCGGACCAAGAGACGGAGAGAGAGGAAGAAAGAGAAGGAGAATGGAATGACAAGAGGATTAAACATGTTATGTGTGTGTGCAAGTTCCCTGTAAGGGATGTAATCTGTATGTACTGCAGACATGGATGGAATAATAAAAGTATAAACACTGATGAAAAAGAGTCAAGTGTTACAATTAATGGGGAAATGTTGCTTTAGTTACTAAGACTGCCATTTTAAAAATTAAATATAATTAATTTTTTTATTTAAAAGGAAACAAAACATTGTAAGGGTACAAGTAATACAGAACTACAAAAAAAAAAAAAAAAAAAGTAAGAAATCACCCGTTAATAGATTACACATTGTCATCGTAGAGATAGTTGCTCAAGTCACAGGATCAAAGCATATAAAGTGGACATACAAACAGTGAGACTGCAAACAGTTGTGTTCAATGATCCAACCAAAAACATTAATATGGTCATCTATTTAACACACCTAAACACACTTGCAGTTGTATCCTTGAGAGTACTTTTTTTTCCTCTCTTTTTTACAACAAAATTTACACATTTTGGGTTTTATTACTCCCATAGTTCTTATTACTTTTTTTTTTTTGGAAGAGTAAGCATAATTATTAACTAGCACTGAATTTTAAACATGGCTAATGTAGGAACCTTTTACCCGCTGCCTAAACTTACCCTGTTTTTAGAATTCCCTTTGTGAAATTAAAGAGACAATTCAATAGACATAAAAAATTTCCCATGCCTTTCTGGACTTTCAACCTTGTTCGTGTCTAACACTTCCATTACTATGTGAGATGGGGTCAGACGTCAGGATGCAGGCTTACTAAAAAAGCTCACAATACTTCTTCTTGACTACTTCAGTCATTACCTATCATTTACAGGATGACTTGACAGGATCATAAAAACACCACAGCAGTGTATCTCTTCTTCATTTATAGGCAGGCAGTGGTGGAAACCAACTTGTATGTATCTGGGTTTCAACAAGTTGCAAGTGTTTACTCTGTGATGAAATAACACATTTTTTCAGGTCTCTAGGACTGTCAGTGATGCAAACATTTTCCACAAGTCATGTTTTCTTCTCCAAAATCTGACCACCTGTGAATCATTATGTATTTATTAAAAAGTAATTTTAAAATTCCCAATTGAAAGATACAGACAGATAATGCCCCTCTTGCCCACTCCTGATTAGCTCTCATCTCTTCTCCACAACAAAAGGACGTGGCATTGAACACGGAGCCTCCATTCAGAAAGCTGACCCTGAGCAGTGCTGAGGGAGGAAAAGAGATTCTTTTGATCTTGTGTTTTAATGTTAAATTTTAATCTGCACCATAAAATTTTAATAGCTGTCCTTAGGTTTCAAAGCGAATAGAAATAAGTATTTTGCCCCTGATGCTTGTTACACATGTAACTTCAGATTCTTTTGTATCTTCAAGACCTTTGAAGACTGCTTATTGAATTAGTAATGACCACCAGTCAAGGCTGTCAGTCCTTTCTGTACAATTGTGATCCTTGACCACACATCAAAAATAGATGCTGAATTCCTTTTTGTTCCCAAGCAAATTATAATGGCATGACTATGATTAATAAAGCCTGTGTTGTAAATAATCATACCTCTTGGTTTCCCAGGCTCCGTGTATTGCACACCAATGAACAAAAAGATGATAATCAATTGACTAGTAATACACTTTCCATTAGTCTGACAATCAAGCTCTAACACTAAAAAAAAACAAAATTATCCTCCCTTATCTGTACAAAACATATTGCAAGACCTCTAATGTATGCCTAACACCATGTATAGTATTGACTCTTATATTTACTGTCTTCCTACCAATAACAAAATTTCATGTCAAGTAGGTACAATAAGAGATTATCAATAATAACTAGTGATAAAATCTCACAATTATAATAATATGCTGTAAAAAATCTCTCAGTCTCTGTCTCTCTCTCTCTCTCTCTCTCTCTCTTTTCTTGGTCTCTATCATCACTTCCTCAAAATGGGTTAGTAGATACAAACACTATCATCCTCCAAAAGTAGATCTAATAACTGAGACAGTTATTATTGGCTACTGGATAAGTAGTAGACACAGCAGCATAGGTAACCAAACAAAGGGATGATTCATGTCCTAAGCAAGACAGAACAGTGCAGCAGGAGATTTCGTCATGTTAGCAAGAAATACCATGCAGTGTCACACTCATGAAGTGCTTATTTATGAAATTTCCTCATTTAGTATTTTTGGACCACAACTGACTTCTATAGGTAACTGGATCCAGGAAAAGTAGACCCCCAAATAAGGGGGAAATACTGTACCACCACGTCCGAGAAGCGTGCCCTACTCCAGCCATCCTACATTCAAGCTAAGCTAATCTTCTTAAAATGAAGAGCTGTTAGTAATCCAATCCACTTCACGGAGAATTTCACATTTCTCTTTTTTTGTTTTTCATGAAAATTGATATTTAAAATTAAAGAACTCATTTTTAAAACATACTCTATTCCTCCTGAGCCTATGTAAACGAAGATGAATCTAAATATATATATACATATATATATATATATATATATATATATATATAATCCAACTTGGAAGCAAACACTAAAAAGACAGAAATATATGGTTCTTTGGCAAACATTGTGTGTGTTTTTCTAAGAAAGTATATATTTTTGTTCATTAATTCATGCAAGAAAAGTATACTGAGTACCCACAGCATGTTACGTGCTATATTAGGAGATGAAAAGACAAAGTATTATTATAAAACAAGGTGTTTTGTCTAGTGTTTCCCTTGCTAGGGAACACACTTGGCAAGAAATCACCACAGAAAAGCATGACATGTAAAAGAACTAAGAAATGTCATGAGAATCTTCAGGAGGACCTCGATATAACGACAGATTCATCAGGGAGATGGCGGAGGAAGGTGACTCCAGGCAGGCCTCAAGTGAGGAAACAACACGTATCACAGAATGTAAGTAAGGCCCACTCAAGGCATTTTGAGCTGGTGAACATTTCTAAGAGCACATGAGCAAGACAGGAAGGGACGCTGGAGATACATGCGTGGTGCTTGTGCACTCTTGCACATCAACATGAATAAGTTCAATTTTACTTCCTGAGAATTAAATCGACTATGTAAACAATTGGGTTATATCTCAAACATAGCCGTATGAAAAGAAAGGGAAGTAAGATATTACTATATATTCTTTTTCCACTCTCAATGCCCCACTTCACCAACACACATATGTACAAGCAAACTCATAACTATCTCACAATAAGGTATCTGCTGCAAATATGATGCAATAACAATTTCAGTAGAGTCAGAGATTTGCATCTTTATTATCACAATGACTAACTCTAATGGTTGATTTATAAATTGCATGATGTATTTTATTTGTTGAGTTAATAATTTAACATAAATAAAATTAAATCTTATCATAAGAGTCTATGCATTTGAAAAGCATAGACAGTTGTGTAACTTGCATAGCAGCCAACATACATACTTCTGACCTCACCAGAATATAATGAGAATGGAATCACACAATTTGTAGTCTCTTGATTCTGGCTTCTTTTATTTAGCTGAATGTGTGTGAGATTTACCTACATGTGATACACAAGCATACTTACATGTATATTTGTTCAGTCATTTTAATTGTATTTTTCTATTGAATCAATGTACCTTTGTAAATTTACCAGTTCACATCTGGATTTTAATTACATAAACATCTATGCTACAACATGAATTTTTGTGTTTTAGATAAATATTTTGGAGTAGGGTTGCCGGGCCATATAGTAAGTGTATTTTTCAACTGTATAAGTAACTGACAAAACTATTTTCCAGTGTGTCTGAATCATTTTTCATTCTCACTAGAAATGTAAGAGGATTTCAATTACTTTACATCTTCACTATCACTGAGTTTTGTCAGATTTTATTAAGCCCTTTTACCAGGTATGTAATACATTATAGTTATAATTTGTAGTTCCCTAATGACTAGTGATCTTGAACATCCTTTCGTGTCTTTTTGAAATCTGTATATATTCATGGTGAAGTGTCTGTGGGGAATACCTGCCCATAGTTATGAGTTATCATGTAAAGTTCCATGTTTATATACAATGTATTGTTTAAATCAGAGTAAGCATATTCACCTCCCCTAGTATTTATCCTTTCCTTGTGATAAAAACATTCAAAATCCTTTCCAGCTTTTTTTCCACTCCCATGTGTACTACAGCACTAGCCAAGAAAAGGAAACAATTTAAGTGCCCATCATCTGTGAATAGATAAACAAAAGGTGGTACATAAACAAAATGAAACACAATGCAGGCAGAGAAGGATAAATTCCTACCATTTGTCTCAACATGGGTGGAACGGGTCATTATATTAAGTGAAATAAGCCAGGCACAAAATGATAAATGATACGCAATTTCACTTACATACAATCATATTTTTGAATGAACTATTTTATTCAAAACCTCTACTGACAAGTTTAAATGAGCAGTTTCCCTATTACTATGTTTCAAAATTCTAGAGATAGTCTTAATATAATTCTTTTGTTAGGTACAGTATGTGTAGTCTAAAGACTGCTCTCAGCCAAAAAAATATTTCATTTGCCTAATGGTGCTTTTTACAAAACAAATTTTCTAAATTTGATGAAGCAAAATTTATCATTTTAATTTTACGATTGTGTTCTGATATAACATCTGAGAAATATTTGCCTACTCCCACTTGAAAAAGTTTCCCCTGTATTTTATTTAAAATTGTACACTTCAGTGCTCTACTTTCATATGTAAGAAACATTGTGAGCAAATTTGCAAACAAGATGCAAGATATGAAATTTTTAGTATAAAGATATCCTATTGTTCCAGTATCATATTTCAAAAAGACTCTTCTTTCTTTATTGATTTTTGCCTGTATTTGTGTCTCAAATCAATTCACCATATAGACAAAATTGCTTTAAAACTGCTTGATACAGTTTTTAAAATAAAACTAAAAAACAGTGGAACTGACTGACACTAGAGTGCTATGAAACCAGCTATGTAAAATATACAGAGAGCATAAAAAGTCCAAATAAATGTTTGCAGAGTGAAGAGAAAGAGGCTTGACAGAACAGGCAAGTCTCTAAAATCATAAAATGCTCTCACAAAAGCATTTTCTTTGCTAAACTATTATTTCCATGTCTCTGTGTTAGAAATACTTGATTGGATTAATGTTGAAGCTGACACATTATCCAGGGAAGCAATGGATGAGGGAGGATACGACCCATGGGCAGATCTGTTTGTTAGGAGCTAGGATGTACTGGAGCATCACTGAATGAAAAGAGAACAGTTTTCACGACTCTATATGGCTTTTGCAAAGTAATGCTTTGTGTTCTTTGCACACATTTGTAGTACAGTCCCTCAAAGGACTGAAGTTTCCAGACACAGACAATTTATCCTTAAGCAACAGTTTTTGATGGTTTAACTGCCCATATTCAAATCCTCAGTCAACTCCTATCTGCATTCCATGTTCTTTTGTGTGGTTAATGATGTAATAAATATAAAAGTCATCTCATTTTTTCACAGGCTGTAATTCTCTTTTAATTTAGATTGTAATTAAAGCCAAATAAGGAAACATGCAGATGAATAACTTTGTAAGGTTTTTCTACTGTAAATGGTTATTTTTTCTTTATTAATCAAGCTGAAAACAGATTCAGAAAATGGGTTTTATGCATTTTGATAGTAAACCACAATTATATGTATGTGTAGGTTTTTTTCTGCTGAAAGGCTCTCAGCCAGCATTTTAATTTTCCATGGTATTGCTATTTTGACCTCTGAGACCTTGCAAAGTAAAGTATTTATGATCCTGGGCTTTTTTATGGTATTGTTTCAATATTTTTGTAACATTTGTATTTCTTGCTGATGTTTTTGGCATTAAAAATCACTCAAGCTGTGCTGAAATATAATGGTATTCACTGAACCATACCATGGAAGGATAATTCAGTTCAGTGAGGTTATTCTAGCTCATCATGTACACAAAAGATTGAAAGAAATTGTAGAAGATTTGCAGTTCTGTACATAAGCAGCACTGAGTCTTTTTTTTTTTTCACCCTCTAATAACTTGACATAGAAAAATCATCACCTGAATATAGAAATGTCTAGTTTTAAATTTCTGGAGCACACCAAAGGAGCAATGCAATATGCCAAAGCGTAAGGAAGCTAAGTACTGGTCATCAGTTGCTCTAGATTACCAATTTCCTTTACTGTGACCCAGAGAAAAATCAAACTTCTAACGGGGGGCGGGGGGGATGTGATTTAGTGATATAGCACTTGCCTGATATGTGCTAGGTCCTGGTTTTAGATTTTACAAAAAAGAAAGATAAAACAATGTTAAAAATCAAACCTCAGTGAACAAGGTTTCATTTTCAATTGTATCAGCATGCAAATCCTCAAAGTGATGCAGTTTTTGAATTCCCTTAGAATTATGTACTATACCATTACAGATATAAACCAGGAATAATTTCATTCCATCTAATTAAGTTGCCCCTCACTATGAATATCCTGATACCTGAAGTGTTTGCGCCGTTTTCTATTTATTTTGTAATTTCTGTCACAGGAATAGATAAATGTAGAATCATTGTTACAACACTCAAAACTCATGGTTACATTTTAACAATGGGTGGGATTTCACCTTTTGTAAATAGTTTCTCCTTTGGTTGACTATTTAAAATTGGTTTTGGTTATACCACATAAAATCTAAAGGATGAAGTGTCAGAGCACTAATATTTACATTCTTTAATTATCTTCTGTTTAATTACACAGGCCAAATTCTGAACTACATATAAGTAACTGAGATCTTAAATTTAGCAGACCAACCTGGCAAAAGTCATATACTTCCACTGAAGTTAAAAGCAAATCTTCCAAGTTTTACTCCTTGTTGGTAAACAAAAGCCAGCACTGCTGCAATAACATAGCAAAATACTTACACACCTGCTTTCTAGAATCAGATACACCGAAAGTAAATGGTGCTCTGATGATTTAGCTGCTGAGTGACTTCAGGCACTTTCTTTAATCTCTCTCAAGTTCAGTTTTGTAACCTGTCAAATGGATGTAGAATCATTTTGATTCCAGTTAAACCCCAGTAGCAGACTATAAAATAACATTGACTGAAACGAAATAATTTCTCTCTCAAATAATTTGAAGATCACACTCTAGTATCATAGTTTCATGGTTCAGGGTTCAGTCTAGCCTGATGCTCCTCCATTCTTTCTTTCTTTTTTTTTTCTTTTTTTTTTTTTGCTCCTCTATTCTTAATATATAACATGCATAACTATATGCAATGTACTAATTATTGTTACTCTTCTGATTTGAAACTATTTTATTTCTATTTTTCTTCTCTTCAAAATAAAAAAATAAAAAGGTACATTCTTGTAATCATATATCTATGTATTCCAGTAAGTGTGAAAACAAACAGGAACTGAGGCAAATGATGACAACCAATCACAGTTCTTCTCTCTTTTATGTACATGTGTCTCCTTGCAATGTGATTTTTCAGTGGCTCCCATAGTTTATTTCTCTACTATTGAGTCCATGCATTTCATGACTTAACGTTAAACAAGAGATGCAGCAAAAGTTTTATATGCAAATTCTGACTCTAGGTGTTAGAGGCTTTGCACCTTCCCACTTGCTCTTTTGATACCTGGTGGATCGTCATGAAAATAAGGCCAAGTTAGTCTTCTATAGGAAGAAAGAGACCTCTTGCTCCAGCTAAGAGTCACCTCACAGTCCCATACACATAAATGCTCAGTCAATACCGGAAAAACTCATGAGGTGATCCTAGCCCAAATTGTCACCTTTGTAATTATGAATGAAAATAAAAATTTTTTAAACCCTCCATGAAATTTGGGGTTATCATATAGTTAAAAGAAAAGGATCAATTTCCTTATAAGACCTAGAATCTGCATATGTCGTTTCTACTCTTTTGCAATTGGTAAGAATTTAGTCATATCGTCATACTAGCTGCAAGAGAACTTGTAGCTAGACTGGTTAGTTACACGTTCAACTATGAAAAGGTTCCAATTAATAAAAGAAAGAGAATCTATGTTTAGGAAAAACTAATGATCACTGCAGTCTTTATTTGTTGGGCTCGTTGTGAACATTAAATGAGAAATAAATCTTGAGCACTTAGCATAATAGCTGGATCCCAGAAATGGCCTAAAATGTTTTCTGTCATTTATGTTCATATATATAAAAATATTACATTTGTTTCAAGGCCACAAAGAAAAGTCATAAGTATCAAATTTTCCATACAGATTTGAAGCTTTTCTCAGATCATCCAGCAAACTCTTGCTTCTCTTAAATTGAAGTCAGGAAGTATATTGAAGGAAGATTCACTGAGAGTATAAAGGATGCAAATGAAACAGTGCCCATTGATATGATGCAGACAAAGTCTAGGTGTCTATTAGTAAAGATAAGATGCAGTTCATGGCATAAAGCCAAGGGACAGGACTGCAGGAAGCCCTTTCCGTTTCTTCATCTGTCAGTGTATCACAGAAAAAAATGTCACTGGAAAACTGTCAAAACTCAGAATGGGAAACATTTTTCTTTCTTTTTCATATGCTTATTTTTGATATTAGGAGCTTTGTTAAAATAGGTGATGTTAGTCAACTATTTTAACCTTGAAGAGAAAAGGTGAGAGTTGTCCATTTCCTGTAGCCATTTACATGTCTATTTTCCAATGTTCAAGGAAAGAAAGAAAAATACTAGAAAAGAATGAGAGGCAGAGTATGAAAACTGACAGAAAGGAAAACTAAAAGGAAATTTAGTTTGATGGATGTATGTAACCCACCTCCCAATAAAAATGTTAACTATGTGCTAACCAGTTAAATAGTCATCTAATGTTAACTAAAGACACAGTCAGCAAACATCAAACAAGCCTCAGTCATGAGCACATGTATTGCTTGTATTCCAGAATTTGATGTTTTCAGTTATGTCCAGACTCCTGGATGGCCTCACATTTGGTAAACAGTTATTACTGTCAAAATCTGTGGGAGCCATCTCTCTCCCCTTCCAGAGCTGCCAATTCAGAATTTGCTGTTACAAGTCAATTCCTGAAATAACCTGAAAAAGTATAACTTTTCAGGACCCAGGATGGAAGAAAGATTAAATAATCAATAAGCAAAGTGACACATGCACAAAAGAAGGAGACAGCAGCAAGGTGCAGGGCAGGTGCGGGCCACTTTGTGAGTGGCAGCACTTACAGAACACGTCCAATTGAACCGCACGGAAAGGCTCAAGGTCAGCAGCAAATAAAAAAACAGCCATAAGAAAGAAGCCTGTCAGGAGCCACACACTGGCAGGGGCTACAAGCTGACAGTGGGGTGCTCAAAGGCGAGCCAGAGAATCCAAAGAACTTTCCAACAAGAGGGACTTCAGAAAGGAAGAAGGACCACAGACCAGGATAATGACACAGACAGAGAGGGAAGACTGGCCCACTGAAGCAATTTTGGAAACAGTTTTTGATTTCAAAATGATTAGGAAGTAAATTCCTAGACCACCCAGAGCAATCTGAGCCTTTTTTTTTTTTTTTTTTTTGGTTGCTTTTTGGTCTTTATTTTGGTTTGATGATAGTTTTGTAGTTGTGCATATAATGAAAATTGAACCCAGGGCCTTGAACGTGCTAATCACACACTTTCACACTAAGTTATGCCTATTCTCACAGTAGTTACTTCAAATCTGAGAAGTTGTCAATATATCCTTATCAAAGGATTAGAAAATACTTACTCAGAGCATAAGAGGAATCAAACCAAAATTTAAAGAGTGATGATATAGCAATAGCCTGGTATTCCAAGGAGTAATTGAAAGAGTACTAGTTTTTCCTGAGGATAGGATATTACAAAACAGCAACAAGAAGATAAACCTGGAATCATTAAGTGCAATAACCCAGGCACAGAGTAACCAAAACACCATAATCTCACTCTTCTATCAAATTGGAAATGTAGAGCTCATAGAAGTAGAGATTGGAAAGATGGTTATAAAACAAATGGGAAAACTAGATGGGAAAGAAATACAGGGAGCATTTGGTAAACATGTATTAAGATGTAATGAGGGAAAATCAAGCATTGATGTTTCATAGTTGCATAAGAGAGTGACCAGTCATAACAATAATGCATTTTTGTAGTTCTTGGGCTTTGAATGCAAGGCCTTTGCACTGAACTCTACCCTGTAGCTTTGCCCTTTTATCTTTACCATGTTTTGAGACCGCGGCTCACTCAGGCACCTTGCCTGCAGCTGAGTTTGTGATCTTTCTGCCCCAGCCTCCCGGAGTGCTGAGGTCACAAGCACGTGCCACCACACCTGGCTGATAACACACGTTATATTACAAAAAAGCTACTCAAAGGAATTTGAAATGGAGCTGCAAACTATGCAGGACCAAGAAGAGAAACAAGAACCCAATTCACCCTTCCTGGGAACAAATTAGTGCATTGACTGGGAGACAAGAACTACGCCCTCCCATAAACAACAGGATGAGTTGATAGCAACTGAGGTACAAAAACAACTTAATTCTTGCATTGTTTGATTGACTTTGCAGGCCTAATGCTGGTAGTTTGGACATTTATTTAGAGAATAACAATATACAATATAGCAACTGTGGGGATTTCCTTCTGTCTTGTTCTTGAAATTCAGTATTGTTTGCACTATTTTGTTTTGTTTCATTTAATTGTTTTGTTTTCCTCAGTGTTCTCTACAGATAGGTTTTATTTTGTCCTGTTTTGTGTGATTTCATTACAACTGATGGCATGAACAGCAATTTTGAAAATAGCAAGAGTCATTATGGCAACCATTGCTGATTTTCTATTATCCTGTTTTGAAGTTCTATATCACTTTCATTGTTTTGGTTTGATGATTTTATTCTTTATTCTAATCCTAACACTAAGCCTAATTTTTTAAAAAAATGAAAGCAGAAAAATTTGAAATACTTTCACTGTAAATAAATGATAAAGCTGGTAGAGATACATACGCTTGAATTTGAACATTACACAATGTGTACATGTATCACAAAATTACATGGTAACCCTTAAATACAAATGTTTCATTACAATCAGAAATGAAATAAAAATATAAAAAGGCCTAGGTTAAATGAGGTTGCATAGGTTTCTCTATTGCAAAGCCAATTCAGAACTAATGTGAATTACAGTGCTCTTCAAAACAGGAGGTGGGCTATGGACTCCTGTCTTCTGTTCCTCCCTCTCTACCCCATTTTTCCTTGGGGAACAAGTTTCTCTGGTATTGGGACTTTCCTTCTGCATGCTCTGGTTGTATCCATCTCTCTCAAACTAATGAACACATATCCCCAACTAGGCCAATGAGGTTCTACTGCCTAAGAGTCTGCCACTTTTAGAAAATGGATATAATTGTTTTTTTTTTTTTTAAATATCAATGCCACGAAGCATCATTCTCTTATTCCTGCTATTGGGATTCCCTCTCTTCCCCAGAGCTTAGTGGTTTAGATTTTGTCCTTATCCTGAGCTACCTCAGATTCTTTCACTAAATTTCACTCTGGTTTAGTCACCAGAGTTCCTTTGTCTATAAATATCCAAGTCATTGCAAGAGAAGCACTTTGCAACACTTCACAAATACGTGTTTTTCCTCTTTTGTCAAAATAACTCACTGCATATGTTATCTGCCCAACATCACTATTCAAGTTAATAATGGATGACTCTCACAAGGCATTATGCTGGTATAACCTCTGCGGGATATTGATAGTCACTAATCAGAAATCACCAAATAAGGAGTAATAACACAGCCCTCTCTGCATGTTCATGTTTGTGGCCCCAGCAGTGTTAAAGCTGACTTGCTCCTAGAATGAAGGTACTGTCTTGGCATGGGACCATCAGGGTAAGATGACTCCTAGTCTGGGCAGAATGTAATATCCTCAGCAAAGAAATATATCATATACTGGGCTTTAAAATAACTACAGAAGTGAACACCAAGCTTACCACAAAGCCAGGCCTTCCTAGAGGACAATGAGCCTGGAAGGATTTGGGGGGATAAACACCATGGCAGAGTCCCACCCCCAGCCTACAGACAGTTAATATGGTTGATGAAAGCAATAGGTTTACATGCTTAGTCAGGTAAGAAAAGAAAAATTATACCAACATAGAGGAACAAAAGGAAATAACTTTTGATTAAAAAAAAAAAAAACAGAGAGGAAACGTGGAAAGAAGAATGAAAAATGTGGTAGAAACACACACCCAACCCATGTTAACTCAGTGTTTGCACACAATTTCTAAAATGACAAGTTTAGAGATAATAATAACATTAGTAATGTTAACAGAAAACACTGATAATATGACTTAGGACCGATTTTGTTTATAGTTCAATCCTTTATCTCCATTTAAAAAAAGAAAAAAAAATAAGGTAGAAAATTAGGTTCCATGTCCATAAGCTTGACACTTTAAAATTTAACTTCCTATTAGCTGAATTCCTCATCCCAAACTAATTGTCTACTTGTATATCCCACAAAAAAGTGAAGGTATAATACAATCCATAGTGATAACGGTGTTGCAAAGGAACATTTATTAGTGTGTAAGTATATTAATACACACACATACATATATACACATCTCAAAGGCTTCATGAACAGGAGTTGTCTCAGGAGAAGGAAGAAACAGACCCTAAAGGGGTGACAAACAGAAGTGAAAAAATTCCATGAAGAACCTTTAGGAACATTATCTTTCTCTAAGTTTACAGGACACTAAAAATGGCTAAATTTTAAATGTTTGTGGGAGGTACCCAGAGTTTTAAAGTGGTTTTTAAAAAAAGCAATTCCTAGAAACATAATGCGAGGGATCTAGAAACAAACAAATAAAACCAAAAATATCTTTTTCATAAGTTTATTGAGTCTATTGGTCTGGATTGATTCCTTTTCCCAAAGGAGTCTCCATTATTCCAGGACAAGGCTATTTTTCCATATGGATATTAAATGTGTGTAAAGCAAATCATCTATGAGTGCACTATGTTTACATAACTAACATTTCACGGGAATCCTTTTACAAGTTTTCCAATTTTATTATGACCTGTAAGTTTGGCAAGGCTACCTGAAGAGTCCCAATGCCTTTGCTTTCCTTCTATTGTAAAGTTTTTTGTTCTAATCTAATTCCCTCATTTCACAACTAGAAAAAGACATTCAATAATATGTTTTTCCCAGGAGCTGGGGATATAGCTTTTCAGCCTGGCAAGGATGAGGTTGTAAGTTCAATCCCTGGTACCAAAAAAAAAACAATGATATCTCTCCCAGTGTCACGCAGTTGGACCTCAGGGATATTAATGCATCTAATTTGGTCAATTTTTAAAATAACAGTGTCACATTTGAAAGACCAAATCACTTGGGTCTTTCCTCTTCATTCTTTCTGCAATTTTGTTTTTGTCCAAAGGCTACATCCCAGTGAAGAAAGCACTGAATTATTCTTTTCAAGTCCTATCTGAGTTCTGTCAGCTACTATCTTTTGGGCAGGAAATTTGAATTTTTCTTTTCCCAGTAAAGGTAATACTTGTGAAAATATTCTTCAGGCCACAAACGTGGTATATTATTTCACCATTAAGCCACACCACTCCTCTTCACAAAATAAATGAATAAATGGTGCTTCCACTTTGAAGTTGTATGATTTTTATAGCAATTCTGAGTGAAGCAAAATTCCACGAAACCTGGATAATGTTGGTCTCAGTCAAAATAAAACAATCAAGATAAAAGCACAAAAGCGAATTCTAATAGGGCATACGTCCATTTGTTTAAAACAATATAGTTTCTCTTGCACAGAGCTGCTGAAGGAGAACACATTTAAAGTTGTGATTATTGTTTTAGCTGGATTTCATAAAAAGGCTGAACAGCTGCACACTTTATTAGATCTGATCTAAATACCTGCTCCTTGTATTTTGTGCTGGGAGATATTTATGTTATCAATTCAAGTTTATACTAACCATCAGGAAGAATATTCCCTGTAGCTGTGCTGACTCAAAATAATGACTTGTTTGGGAGCTCTAATGACAGAACAAGGGGCAATTACAGACACAGCACGAGACCTCAAATAACTGTGTGATGTATTCTGTGCACTTGATTGACCTCATGTTCAAGTTCATTTGTGCCTCACTGTTGTAGATACAGCCTAAGCCTCAGGGTCTACGCCTTGTTAATTTCAATATAAGAAGACAGAATGGATTAGATCAAGTGGTTCAAACAAAAAATAAGGCTATACCAATAGTTGGCAGAAAATGATGACATGTTGGGGTCTACCAGAAGGATCCATCAAATATCTTTTAGGGAAAGATGAGAAGTGAGAATCAGCATTATGGAGCATTGATTGATTTCTGCTCTTGGGATAAATAAACACCAATGTTATCCTTCTTGTGTACTTCATTGTGGTGACTGCAGGGACAAGTTAGAATCTGCTATGAAATGAGCAACGGATAGGAAATCAAAGAAATAATAAGAGCTTACTATAATATAAGGTTACTGTGAGATATTCATAGATTGTATTGCTTTAGGACTGGGTAGCTTCTTTCAAATGTGTGACTTTGAAATATACTCCCGCCTCCTCCTATCCTCTAATTCATTGAATGGGAATGGTGGGGGGCTTCTCAGATGAACTGTCTATCATCCAGTTCTGCATATGCTTTCTCAAAGCAGGAAGGTTTAAAAAGGGGGGAATGTAGGAGAGAAACTGTATCTTTATCAATGTCAATGTTTACAAAAAAAAGTTCTCGTTTCACTGTGTACAAAATTATAGAGGGTGTTGAAGCACTAAAAAGATATTGCAGATCGCCTTAGAAACAACATGGAATAACCAATACTTATGCAATTTCTGAGAAATATAGCTTTGATTCTAAATTGACTGAAAAAAAAAAAAAAAGACATCCCAAAGCAGTCATTTTATGAGTTGTAAACGTTTGCCATCTACTCAGCGCCATGTACTCTCCAAAGTGGCTTTTAGAAAAACCCACCAAAGCCTTGGTTAAAACTTAAAATCAGTGTTTTCTACACACCACAGGAAGCCATATCTTTATTATGAACCATGCAATGTTTGGGAAAGTTGTGTAAGTAATAGGTAATAGTGAACGGAGGAGCCGTGGAATATACAAGTGTTAGTCTGCCAAAGAATACAGGCAAACAGAGATGCAGGAAAACCCAACTGGCATAAGGGACTCTATCCCATATACAACTGGCATAAAAAATTCAGGCTGGGAATGGATCATAACTGGAACTGCAAGACTGAGCTATTGTAGGAAGGAGAAAGGATTCTGATGTTTTCTAAACTGCATTTGCCTCAGATGTTAGGGAAACAGTAGACTATATATGTCAAAAAGCACACAGCACTTCTAAAAAATAGGATGTTTGGAAAACAGGTATTTGTAAACTATCTTCAAGACACTAGCGAAATATAATACGCTGATTTTTAAAGAGTGTGTAGAAAAATTGTCATACATATGTGAGTTTTAAGATTTCTATGAGGAAATGTATTTTTGGCTGATGATGCTTGCTGTAGTAACAATGTTCTCCATCTTTGGAGACAACATTCCTTAGTTTCTTATGGTGAGGATAAGAGTAAAAATGTTTTAAAACTAGATCTTAGGAGAACTTATGTCTCAATGACTTAAACTAAACTAGAAACTTCAAGACACTTCCTGAAAATTGGATAGGTTAGGTAAGGTAAAAAATAGAAACAGATGAAATCAATAAAGAGACCAGAGAGTGTAGGAACTCTCTGTGTAAAGAAAGGAATTTTAATTTGCTGCTAAGAGAATGTTATTTTTGAATTGAGCACATGATTTTCTACTTCTTTTTAGGTTTATGAACTGATGAATTCTCTATCTGTCTGTCTGTCTGTCTGTCTCTGGCTGTCTGTGTCTGGCTGTCCATCTGTCTCTCTCTCTCTCTCTCTCTCTCTCTCTCTCTCTCTCTCTCTCTCTCTGTCTCTCTCTCTCTCTCTCTGTCTGTCTGTCTCTCTCTCTCTCTCTGTCTGTCTGTCTCTCTCTCTCTCTCTCTGTCTTATATATAAACATACAAACACACAGAGGCAACCCTATGTGGAATTTGCATCTGAAAACCCTGTAACTGAACAAGCATATTCAAAATAACATATTTAAAAATAACAGTATTTTCACACTTTACTTTGAAATTTTAGCGTAGTATTCCACTAAACATAAAGGACAAGATATACTTTATCCAGATATCTAAGTTCTGAACAAAAATGGGATTCCCTGAAAAGAAGAACACAGTAGCAGTTCTCAGTTATGTTCTGATTCAGCAGATTATATGCTTATGTGCATTCAGAATTTAATTGCAGTTTTAAGAAGTATCTGCATTAGTTTCATGGGGCTTCGTTAGCCTAATCTCTGCTTCCATCCTTCCCTTCTTTTCTGTTCTCTGCTTCCATTCCCTTCCCTTCTTTATGAAGATGTTTACGGTTGGGTTTAGGTCTCAACTACTTGACTTAAATCTACAATGACCAATTTCCCAATAAGGTCATGTTCACAAATACTGAGAGTAGGATTTGAGCTCTGAGGAGAGGAGGGGACATCACCATTCAACTCACTATAAAATTAAAATTATATTTTTAGTCAATAACAAAAGTAAAATATAATGAAATGCCTGAGGCACCATTTCAAGGAATTAAATTTAAAAACATTTACTTTACTTTCACAGAGCGACAAAAATTGAATTTAACAGGATGCACCAGCCTATTCGTTGTACACTGGATACTCATGGCATCAGCCTACTAAAACATTTGAAAGTATTGAGAAAATATTTCAGCTTGTGATTTCTGTTTCCCCACATAAAAATCTTATTTTCATCTTGCTTCCACTGAAGCTATCCTTATGCCATTTGCAATGTGAATTACAATTTAGATTGCTGCCCTATAAGTCTAAGGGTGACTCAGAGGAGGAAATCACTGTAATATAGACGAGCTTGGTGATATCTGTCAAACTGACAAAAAGAGCATCCTGCCAATGTTATTGATTCTTAGGAGGCATCCAGTTAAACAGTTGAATAAAAAACAGTGGCAGAAAATATATTAAAATAACACTAAAGCAGTATGATGTGGCTACATCAATCTAACTGTATTTAATCACAATTTTTATTTCTGACTACAAATATAAATAATAAGTTTGTTTTTTATACATGAGGAAAGTGTACACATCCTTTATGTTTACCCATTTCTAATTATCGTGCATAAGGATGAATAACGGTCATAATGGTTTCTGCTACAAGTGATAAAAAGTATAATTTTAAAAAAGTATAATTCAAATTAGATTTAGCAAAAGAAAACAAAAATCAAAGCAAAATCTACCAAAAAAGCTTGAGTTTTGTTTCTTTGTTTATGAGTGCTTATTAATTTTACAAAGTTTTGGGTTCAAATGCATGAATTTTTTTGTTTTTGTTTTTTTTTGTCTTTTTCTTTTTTATCGGTACCAGGGATCGAACTGACGACCGCCTGCTTGCAAGGCAGGTGCTTATGCCGCTGAGCTAAATTCCCAGCCCCATGAAATATTTTTTGATTATAACCTGTTGATGTCTTGCACCCTCTGCTCTTCCCCTGCCCCTTCTGCCCTTCCTTTTAGACTGAGTCCTTTAGAAGAGCAGAAATGTATTCTCTCATTTTTCTGGAGGCTACAAATCAGAGATCGAGACACTGGAAGGTTAAGGCCTGGCCTCCTTGTCTCCACGAGGATGCCCTGAGTGCTATGTTCTCTGGAGGGAGGACCAATATGTGCAGACATGTGGGGGGATAGAAAAGCAACCTTGCGAGCTCTTCCTGCAGCATCCTTGATGTTTTCACGAGCACTAAGGCCTCATAACCAAATACTACCGTTAAGGTCTACGTGCTGACATTCTTTTTTTTTTTGTCTTTTTCGTTTTTATCGGTACCAGGGATCGAACTCACAACTGCCTGCTTACAATGCAGGCGCTTATGCCACTGAGCTAAATCCCCAGCCCCCATGCTGACATTCTTGCACTAGCTGCTACATTTCCAAAACAAGAATTTAGGAGGGAACAAAAGTACCCCAAAGCTACCAACTTAACAATTTACTTAATGAGAAAGTCTGGAATTTCAGCTATTGATGGAGCTAGGCTCTTCACTGATTCTCTCTCCTTCTCTCTATTTACAATCTGTTTTCCTGTACACTGACTTCTTTCCCAAAAAGAGGGCTTGGTTATTCTTGCAAGTCTTGGATTACATTATTCCAGGTTCTGTAGAAATAACATCAAAGTAACTATTTCTTCCCAATCACTCTATCAAAGTCACAGCATTACATTGGTTGAGCCAGGTACCTAATCTTGAAAACCAAGCTCTGCAGATAAAATATATATAGCTCTAATTGGCTAGACTATCACATAGCTTGGAAGCATAAGTAATGGCATCTTAAGATCACTGGAAATTTAGAGTATTCACTTAATTTTGTTTCACTATAGATGTGCTTACATTTATTTGTAATTATGTGTTTTTATTATTTTCAAGTATTTTAATAGAATAGACTAAAACTGTTATGGTTATATTGAAGGGTACAAGTATGTTTTCAAACTCGGCATTATTTCTAATGAGTAATATATGAGTTAACCTTTTTATGGTCTCGTAATAAGCACACTTTTTTTTGTTAACCTTCTTCCTACTGGCAAACAATAAATTAATTCACGTTTATGCCACTTTGAAAAGTGGCAGGTATTACTCCTAATTTGGCAAATATTCACAATACTCTAATCACACTCCAAAATTTATGCCACAAAATTCCACTTCCCTACAACTCTTCTGTTCTGCTTGTTCAAGCCCAACATGTGGCAGCCAGTCATCCTTTATTTTCTTTGTTGCTTGTCTTTTTCCAGAATATTATGTAGCTGGAATCGTACAGTACATAAATTCTTCAGACTGATTCCTCTGACTTTAGCAACATGCATGTTGCTAAACAACTCATCTTTTCTACCTATTTTTGTCACAACATTTCCCTGTGTACATGTTCCTGTTTTATCCATTCATTTACTAAAAGACATCATTGTTTTTATGTTTAGCCAATGATGAATAAACTTACCATAATCATTTGTGTGCACATTTTTTGATGGACATAAGTTTTCAACTCTTCCGAGGAAACACTAAGGAATGTGATTATTGCAACGTGTAGGAAGAGCATGTTTGCCTTTGGAACATCCAAAATGCTTTCCGAAGTGATTGCGTTGTTTTGCATTCCCACCAGCAACGAATGAGAGTACCCCACTGCTTCGCATCCTCCTTGCATTTATTTGGTGTTTGTAGTGTTTTGGATTTCAGTCATTCCAGTGAGTATATCTGGATACCTCACTGTTATAATGTACAGTTCCTAACAACATGTGTATCAGCACCCTTGCGTAGGTTTGTTTTCCACGTCCATATCTCAGCCTCATAGTGAAACTGTACCTCTGGACAATGAGTCTTGCAAATGCTTTTGGCTGTTTCTCCCTGAGGTAGAACAAGATGACTAGACAGGGAGTTTAATATTTTCCCTCCCTAGCAAGGAAGGCTCGAGTTGCCTTCTCACACATGGAAAGACAGAGGAAGATATAACCTGGTGTTTCTTTTCCATTAGGTTTTGTTAGCCTCTGAACATGGTCTGCATCCTCAAAAGTTTGGACTCATGAAATAGTTTCTCTAGAAGGTAGGTAACATTAAGAACAGAAAGCCCCAGTAGTTTCAAATTTTCTCTACCTGCAAGAAGCAAAAGATTTTTCTATGATGTTGACCATGAGAAACTGGCTGAGTTCATGAAATAAAATTCACAAAGGTGCAGGAACCTCTTTAAGACTTGATTTAAAGAAGTCTCTTCCCATACAGTAGCAATGCATCTGTGTAAGTAACAGAAAATTCAGACAGACAATGTGATAATGCAGTATACACATAAACAAGAAACTCTTTCAGCTAGACTTGTACCTAAGGCTTCATGAAGAATGAAAGCAGTTCTTGGCATCCTACTTCCAGTAATGCAGATGTGTCTTTGCATTTGACAAAATTTTACCATCTCAGAGATGGGGATTTAGCTCAATGGCATAAGCACCTGCCTTGCAAGCAGGCGGTCATGAGTTCGATCCCCGGTACCGATAAAAAAAAAAAAATTTTACCATCTCTCCCACTAGTAATGTCTCGATACTGCAAGTGCAGGATTTGCTGACATGCTGTAAAATTATCACCCACCTGGGATAAGTATATAGCCTCTTTCCTATAGTGAAAAAAAGAAACTTTAAAATTTTCCAGCTCTTTATATGTCCTCTTCATACTGGCAGAGTGTATTGGATCTTAGTTGCAGTTGAAGAAATCCCAAATTCAGTGACTTTATGCCAAAAAGGGGTTATTGGCTCTTGTGAATGGGAAGATCAGAATTGTGTAGCTCACTTGAGATATAGTTTGATGTTCCTCCACAGTAACAAAGTTAATTGTGATATCGTGACTGGAACATTGTTACCAGAGGTAGAAAATAATAGTCCAAAATAAATGAAGTACCAAATCAAAACTGAAATTCTGATGTAATAATTATGCAAACAGTATCTAGTGAAAAAGAAAAACTACTAAGTAATCAAAAAGTCATTAACTTTACTTTTGAGTTGAACATGTAAGATCAGATGACTTGGTAACCATAAACCAGTTTCTTTCTTCTAGTGATGACAGTAGATTGCACTCTTCTAACCTGGCTCCACTGTCTTTTACATGCTAACTCTGAGTCTAGACAGCTCTCCTGTATTTCTTCACCCACATAAAGTCCACGACTTCTTTTTTAAACTATAAGTCTGCAGACACCAAGGAAAGACCTTCCAGAATGTCCAGAAAAGTCTCATCACATTGCTGGCTCTGAATAGACCATCAGTCCACACTGATCCAATCATTGTTGCCCAAAAAATAAAAATTCTGTTCAGTTCAGGCCCAAATTGTATGATTCACTTACAAACAAAGATTTGAGTCAACCCCCTGCAACCCTTAGGAAGTGACCCAGGACTGCAGAAGAGTTTAGAGAAAACTTTGCTCCAAGTCTCTCTTCTCTCTCTCTCTCTCTCTCTGTCTCTCTCTCTCTCTCTCTCTCTCTCTCTCTCTCTGTCTCTCTCTCTCTTTCTCCCTCTCTCTCTCCCTTTCTCTCATCCATCTCAGTCTCTATCACTTACATATTTTGATTACCATGAATTTCATTTTAACTATCACTATTGTACATGTAAAGAAAACAATACAAAAGTATTTTATATAATTTGTTTGTGTTAGATAAATTACAGAATTGATAAAATCAAAAGGAATCTTCCTACATTGTTGGTAAGTAAACTACCACTACATGGAAATCAATACAGAGATTCCATAAAAACTAAAATTAAAACATTTGACCCAGCGAGGTATCTTTCCAGAAGAGCTAGAAGTCAACATATTACAGTGATACACACATAACCATGTTTCGAGCAGCACGTTATAATAGCTAAATCTTGGAAATGGCCTCCTATATGCCCATCAACAGACAAGTGGATTTTTTAAAATGTGATATTTATGTGCAATAAAGTACTATATTGCATAAAAGAAGATAAACTTGAGGCATCTGAAGGTAAATGGAAGCAGTTTAGACTAAAATATTAAGTGAAACAAATTAGACATAGATACTTAACATTGCTTGGTTTCTTTTATGCGAGAAATCTAAAATATAAAGAAAAGAAAAATAAACCAGAAGTAGAGAGAACTTTTTCAAAAGGGAAGGAGACGAAGAGATGGTGGGAGAGAGGAGAAAAAGAGAATAAAATAATTATGAGGTATTGTATACAAGTACCAAATCTTCATAATAAATGTAATCATTATCTATAGTAATGTGTATAAGCAGTCAAAAGCTAAAGATATAGTCCAAAAATCAGTAATTTGATAGGTGAACAAGGAATAATGATCCAAAAAATATATCTAACATTTTATATCATTTATGTCATTTTCCTGGTTATAAGTTGCAGAAATAATAGCATTCAACAGAATGAAACTGAAGAAACTGCATCTGAAAGTCCTGAGTAGGGGTCATTAATGTTAAATAAATATTCAACATTCACTTTCTACTCATGTTGAAATGCTGACAGGTTGAATCCCAAAGCTCCAGAGACCTGACTCTCACAGAAGTATAGTTTTGAATTAACAAAATATCTGGAGCTCTGTGAAAGCATTTTGGTTCTCAGGCCCTGGGGCATATGAAGAAAAGATGCAGATATAAAGAGATATTTTCAAGTATTCTTTCTCTTCATTCTATCCCAAAGAAAATTAAGAGTAAAATATGCATTTCATCCTGCTATACCCTGAATATGTGTGTCATCCAAAATTCATACACTGAAATCATCCCCCCAAGGTCATAAGATGAGGATGGGGGACTTTGTAAATTGGTGAGGCCATGCAGGCAGGTACAGCCCACATGAATAAGATTAGTGTCCTCATAAAAGAAACTCAAAAGAGAGCACCTCATCTTTCTTCCCTGTATGCAGAATGAGAAGACAGCTATATAAGGGAAAGCAAATTCTCAATAGACAGCAAAACTGTTGTAAAGATCCTGTACTGCCCAGGCACTGAAAACACAAAAAACAAATATCTTTTGTTTACAAATTATCTAGTCTGTGATATTGTTATAGCAGAACAAACAGACTAATATACATCCTTCATAAACAAATGACCTGGGCATACTTTATAAATGTTTACTGAATCCTAACAAATGTTAAACGTAGGCTAGAATGTGATTTAATATTAGAGTTAAGAATACAATGTGTTTTCCTCTAAAATCTCAGAATGCTTCTCCAGATATGTCTTCCAAAAAGACATTAGATTGTCAAAAAGAAAGAAAAAGAAAACGTGGCTTTAGATCTGGGAAGAAGTTTTCTACAAAAATAGGATTCTCAGTGCTATATGGTAATGTGGAAAGAATTTGACTTTTGGAGTTAGCAGAGTTGAGCCTGAAGTCTAGCAACCATCCATAGTCTACTATAGACATTGTCCATCATGTTGAACTTCTCTGGAATTGTGATTAAACATAAATGGAATAATCAATCCAACTTCGCAAGTTTGCTTAGAGTAAATACTCTAATTTAAACTTTGTGGAGAATTTTTAATTTTCCTCAAATTGTGAGTATGTATATGCATCAATTTGTGTAAGTAGCAATATCATTACCATCACAAATTGAAGATCTTTTAATTTGTGATATTTTTAAACAAATTGTGTATATATGTGCTAATTCACTACACAGCCCTCCATTTTCAGGATATTTTTTGGAATCATCATTGCACTGTAACTCTTCTTTTTAAAAAAAAGCTACAGATATTTGAGTTTCTTAAGTATGAGCTACGAATTTGGAGCAGAGAATTGCAAGAAAATATCTCCGCTTTACCTCAGTACACAAGAGATTATTTCCACTAAGTCTAAAATATCTTATCCTGCAAGGAGGAGAGGGAAAAGAAACTTTTCCATTTAATTGCTCATCTGATCTGTATCAGTTTCTTTAGTTTTGTTGTTGATTCCAAGCATAGTTAGAAGAGTTGGAATGTGAGAGATAACAGAAAAGCAGCTTCTGTGTGGCTTACCGATGCAAAGCAAAGCATCGTTATTGATATTCTTTTAAAAGAGTTCACCAAGGTGCAGCTCACAGTTGTTGAATGGAATGGAAAACAGAAATCCCTTTGAAAATAAGAGATAGAATTCAAGGTCAGTCTTCCACAAGCCAGTACGCTCTCCACCCTCCCCTTTTTGGAATCAGCAAATCATTTATCTGGGTTTGTTCCCTGCATGCTGATGCTATCACACCTTATCACTCTCTAAAAGAACTCTTCCCTAGCACATTTTAAAACACCAATTTATCTTTTCTTATTCCTTACACTAATTTGAACCCTAAAAGTCCCACTGGGAAAAAAAGTGGTAAGTTGCAATGTTTTTGATAAAAGTTTAAACTTTCTCGTATCTGTCATTTAAAGTTAAAGAAGGTACATTTTCTCTTAGATGTACTAATTGTGGCTACTATAATCACTAATTTCAAAAAACATTCAGAAAAAGAGAAAACATGATGTATTTTTTCCTGTTCAAGTAGCAATGTATTCTTCATCCTTTCTCCATTACTTCCATGCTGGATCAGTTAAGAAGCAACAAGATTCTGACCAGTTGTTGAGACCTTCGTGTTACCACAGCACAAGAAATAATCACGTTAGCTCCACCCATTACTTTTATTCAGTGAGTTAAGGATAAAGACAGAGAATTTGTATTTTTAACAGTATTAAAGATCATGGTGCTTGTGTGATGGCCACAATCTGAGATTCACTGGCATACACCCCCCCAAAAAAAAGAGATTAATTGATCATTAGCCTTAAGCTCTTACGATTACTTCATTGGAGTTCACAGGACTTTGAAAAGTACCAAAACTATAAATACACAAAATAGGAAAAAATGAGCAAAATTTCTATTGTACTTATGAAAAAAATCATTTCAGTGGGAATGATATTTTGAGATCATCAAAACACGACTATGTTGTAAATTGCAAGACTGCTTCCTGCCAGTAGGCATTTAAGGTACAAAGTATGTTCAATTATGGAAAGATAAATTATATTTGTCACATATGCATCTACATTTTCAGGCCTAAAATATTATAACTATTCTTTTCATTTTTAAGATACAGGTATTTGTTGATGTTTTTGTACTGACAGCTAAAACATGCTAAATTTAATTAGTGTGTCAATTTTTAATTGCTTTGTCATTATTTGATCTAGGTATAAATTTTAAACTTTTTACAACCAAATGTTCATATTGCTAGACAATTTTGAATGTTTCTGTGACAGTAGAGACCTTTTTTCAAAGAGCAGATCATTAGCAAAATGAAACTTTAAGCCATAGATGAAATCTTAATCAAACAGTAAAAACAGAAAAAACAACTCATATAGTAGAATAAAAAGAGAACTTATTTTATTAATGTACACGAAAAAACTATAGAGGCAGTAAATGGCTCTCCTGTGAAGCAAATAATCCTAAATATCAAAGAAAAGAGAAAGATTCCCAAGGCTTCTTAAATTAAGAATAAAACAAAAAAAGTAATGAATAGATCTTCCACAGTTAGAATTTAATATTTTGCATCTTTAAATCCCTTCAAGCTTGACTTCACACAGAAACTAGTATTGCTGAAAGTGTCCTAAAAATGCAGAGAGGATGAAAAGTGTAGTTCTAGAGATGAATTGCATGATTTATACAAACAAAACAAAGTAGAAAGGACAAAGTACCTACTACTCAACTTTACTTGACAGTGAAAGATGCTTGGACTTTACTATCAAGAAATCTAATCCACTAATTTGGAAACAATCTTGAAAGAACTCAGTCCTGGGTAAACCATGGCAGTTTGGTCAACTGGCAAACCTGTAGTTTTATATGGTAAAATAGTCGCTCTGTGATTTTCCTTTTTAATACCCAGCTGCCTTCACAGTAGCTAAAACAATAAAAAAAGATGTACCAAAAAGCCTTCAATTCAGGATTTTCTTCTCCTTTCTCAAGTTCAATTTTGCTACTACCATCCAGATAGTCTTCACACATTATCAGAACCAAACCCAAAACAACAAACAGCCATCAAATCCCTAAAAGCATACAAAGAATTATATTGAATTTTCTGTCCCCACTGTGTTCTCCAGAGCTTGACACTACAAGAGGCATTGGATAAAATTTTTACTAAATGAAAGAGATTAGATGGCTTTAAAATATTGTTTTCACGTGTATCCAAGAAGTCATGTTGTTCTGTGAATATAATTAGTGCAGGTTCTGCTCAGTCTAATAACCAACACTTACACTGTTAACATCCTTTTTTTTTTAAGCAGAAGGTGAAACAGTTCATTTTCATATTTTTTATTTTTCACAAGAATAAAGCCAAACAAAATAAAATAGAATAAAGTCAATCAAAACAAAACAGTGAAAATGAGACAGAAATTCCAAACAAGATAATAGGAAATCAACAATGGCTGCCATAATGCCTTTTGTAGCTGCCCCTGCCTAGACCTAATAAAATCAAACAAAACAGAACAGAATAAAACCAATCAAAACAAACTATGAAAATTATATAGGACTTTAACAAGATAATAGGGAATTGATAACAGCTACCACTTTCCCTTCTTAAATGCTTCCTCCCCTTTCACTTTCACAATATATATTGTACATTTTGGATCCCATTAACTTCTTCAGTTTTTTATACTTAGAGACAATATGATGCTCTCCTGAGTACAAACTATTTCACCCAAGAGCATGATCTCAAGTTGCATCCATTTACATACAAGAGCCTTATGATTATCTTTCTTTATAGCTGAGTAGCTTTCCACTGTATAAAAATGCTGTATCTTTCTTATCCATTCTGCATTTGATGGGCAAGTTACCCCTGCATTTTGCTGGTTCCCTCTCATGTGGAGCATTAATTTCTCTCTTTTGACTTTCAATCTATGAATTTTACTTAGAGTTAATGTATTTCTTGTATACTGCATATTGATAGATTTTGTTTCTTGATTCACTCTGCCTGTGTCTCTCTTTATTGGTGAATTGAGGCCATCTACATTAATGGTTGTGACCAACAGGCAGTGGTTCATCTCTGCCATGCTTTTTTCCTGCCTACTTTTCTCTGTTCAGTTGTCTGCCTGGCTTAGTGATCCTACTCTTTGGCTGTTCCCGGAACTGTGGTCATTTTTATCCCTCTCTAGAATATCCTTCAGTATTCTTTGTAGGTTTGATTCAGTGGTCATGAATTCCTTCAGTTGTTCTTTATCATGGAAGTATCTTATTTGTCCATTAATTTTGAAAGAGTTTTACAGGGTACATCAATCTGGGTTGAAAGTTGTTTTCTTTCAGGACTTGAAATATTTCATTCCAAGCTCTTCTTGATTTGATGGTTTGTGGCAAGAAGTCTGTCATGATTCTGATGGGTTTTCCTTTATAGGTGATCTGTTTGTTTTTACTAACAGCCTTTAATTTTCTGTCCTTGCACTGAATTTCTGAGATCTTGATTATTATATGTCTGGGTGTAGATTTATTTTTAAAGTTATGGCTAGTGAGAGTTCTGAGTTATCTGTAGGTCAGGTCTGCTATTACTTCTATAAATAGTCTTTTTATATGATTTGTATTGACTTCTGCTTTCTCATTGAAACATATCACTATGAAATTATTTTTCTTTGCATTGTCTTGAAACTGTTGAATTGTTATTTCCTGGTTTCTGGTCATTTTTAAGAGTTTTTTCCTTTTCTGATGGCTGATTGCTATCCTGCCTTCAAGGTTTGAAAGTCTATCTTCAATTTCCTGCAAGCAGTTTTTCCAGCTTTCAGTGGTTTTTAAATTCCTAGATATCTCTTTAAGTCTGTTTCATACATTCTAATTATTCTCTGTATTGTCCACTCAAGATTTGCCTCATTCTCCTATGTACCTCTTTTCTTTTTTCTACATCTTCTCTGGGTATGTTCAGCAACCCTTTCATTATGTTTTTCATTTCTTCTTTTACCTGAGATATTATTTCTGATCTGATTTCTTTTATAGCCTCATGAAATAGTTTCTTTATTCAGGTGCCATCATCCCAGAAATTTCAGTTTTGACACTGTCACTTTCTTCCTTGTCTATGTCTCCTGAACTTGTTCTGTTTGGGCTGGAGGTCAGAGAATGCCTTTATCTCCTTCATCTTGATATTTTCCTGGTTCCTCCAGAAAATCAGGTTGTGGGGTACTTCTCATGTTGGCTACCCATCCATGGTGTAGGGGATGGGCCAGACACCTGGGTTTTTCCTACCTCAAGTTCCCAAGGAGGTAGTGTGGTGCGTTGCAGGCTTCTCCAGATACATGGCTTCTCCAAGATGTGGCTGACTGGTGTTCCCAGCCTGAGCTGGCTATAGGTCTGCCACATCTCCCAGCCCACACTGTTTATCTACAGGAGACTCCATTGTTACCATTCTCAAGTTGTTTTAGTTACATACTACACTTGTAAGTCAGGCTTCTCTTCTAAGTGTTATCCACAACAGTAACTTTCAAAGTTTTCTGTCAAAAGAATTACTAAAGTACTAGAAAAGAGTTCTGTTATCCACATGAAAGTTTGTTTTAGAGAAACAAAAAAATTAGATATTTTCATAACTAAAGATTAGGACATTCATCCCAGTCCTGTTGATGTCAATCAAAAATGTCAGTAAACTCAGATTAGATAAGTCATATTTATCCTGAGTCCAAATGACATCTGGAAAGCATGACAGCCATTCTGATGATATAAAAGTTTCTCTCAATGAGAAAGAAAGTTAGAAAATCAAGTAAGATCTTCAAACATTAAATCAAATACAGTCTTAGGAAGACATTTAGGTCTTTGTTTGAAACAGCGGTGTGTGTGCGTGTTTCCTAACATGGTTCTGGTAACTCTGTTTTTTCTTGTTTTCTGCCATGCCTAACTGCCCTCCACCTGAGTTGCTCCATAATAACAAATAGCAAGATAAACAGCCACGGAAAAAACAGCCCAAATCAGAAAAATTCAAGATGGCAAGGGTGAAAAGTGATGGTAAACTATAAAAACATCACTCCACCCATGTTGTACCCTCTTTTCTACACAAAGGAACACCTCTTGTCCCACTTTCAAGAGAAGATGAAGGAGCACAAGCTCTCCCTTTTCCATTTTTTGACCAAAGACTAATTTTCTGCTCTGTTTTGTCAAATCTAATTTATTCCATTGGCTTGAATACCAGACAGGGAACGCTCTAGGATGGTGGGCAAGATTTGCATGCAGACATAGCTGGCAACATGCTTCAACTTATGAAGATAACATAACAGAACTTTGAAGAAAACACAGATCTGATTTCTATGAAGACAGAACAAGAGGCTTGGTTGCTGGCAGTTCACAGTGGTTTAGCTGATTTGAACATTCCACATGCAAATGACTCTTGTCCCCAACTCATAATCTTTACAAACCACACAAATTACCCTACACATTTCAGTTACCCACTAATGATGATAAAGGCCTTTGGAAAGCATCCCTTGAGCCACAGCCTTTCAACAAAGCCTTTCAATGTTCCATCCCTTCTGCATCCAACACTCATATATTCCCTTCATTTCCATCTGGCACATCAAGTCAAGGCCTTTTCTTTCCCTCTCACTCACATTCCATCACTTTGAAACCTTTCCTTCAACATCCTGGCTCCTGTTGCTTTGCCAAATAGACTGACAAAGGACAGGAGCTTGTGACTCTTGCAGTCTTCTCACTTAGGCAGTACAGGATGATGCAAGCCAGTCATAGTCTTCCAAAGTGTCACATAGGCCCTGAGAATAGTTCTGTCATTTCTTCCATTTCACACCTCATTTCTCCATACTGGCAGCTGGCTTTGACTGCATGTTTCATTCTGATGTCAACCTCAGGCACACGATACTCAGGTCAAAGCTTTAACAAAAGTGATTCAGTTGCGATGAGGGAAAGCACATTGGCAATAAGGTCCTAGGTGTGTTTATTTGATCCAGTCTAATACCATGCAATCATTCACTATTAAATTCAAATAATTAATTTAATGAGGACACTTTCTAATGATGACATTAAATAATTAATTTAATGATGACATTTTCTACCATTACAAGCTTTATATATTCTTTTCCCTCTAGAGGGGTAAGGAGTTTTGCTTTGCATTTTGCTTTAATATTTTCCAATAAGAAGAAAATGAGAGGAAAAAAAGAATAATGTAAACAAAGCTTTTTGTAAATAAAGAGGAGAAGAGGGATAGTAGGGAGAACAGGACAATAGGTAAAAAAAAGAATCAAGTCATATTATGTGCAGGTACAAATTCCCTATAATCAATATGATCATTATGTGTACCTAAAATATACCAATACATTTAATTAATAAAAAATACTTTCCAAAAAGCTTGTAATTTCCCTGGAAGACAGAAACATAACTCATCTGAATTAGTCATGTATTATTATTAAAGTTTCACATGAAAAATGTATCATTGGATTCTTCTGGCCAGCCCAAGGGTAATAAAGAGTTTGTTAAAATAAATAAAGTATATATGTCCTCTAAAAAAGACATGGTAATTAATAGTACATACTAAGGTCGTCAGTGATACCTTAGTGTTGAAACTACAACATGATCACAGAATAAGAAACAATCTTGGCTAGAAAACATTATATAGACAATGTAGACTTGTGTGAGTTACTCATTTTTATGGATTTGGCAATGAAAACTTTTATCAATGAAACTTGGCTTAGGAAAATAGAGGAGGGCAGGTCCTGGGAGTAAGTGACTACCATGGAAAGGAGATGAAGGATTGGGGGTTTGTATGCCCACTACTCAACATTTTGCCCACTTTCTACTCCTTAGTTTCAAATTTATACTTTCCTGGGTGGAAACAGAAAGCCACTGTAAAGCTACTTTAGAAAGAAGTAGTGACTTTGTTAACTTAAAATTATATTAAACTATGGTGTTCAATAACCTGGGCAAAAAAATATGGTAATCTCCTTGGATGTGATTTTTTTGCTAAGGAGAGAATGTGGCCTCATAGAAAAAAAACTAACCTTTTGGAAAGGGAGAATATCATATTCTTGCAAAAAGTTTAGGATGAGGAAATGTTAGAAAATAATGTAGGTCTTGTGACAGACAGGAAAAATAAAAGTTGGAGAGCTCAAGAATCAAAACCGCAGAGCCCAAGTATTTGTTATAGGTGGTTATTAGAGCTGGGATGTAGTTCAGTGCTATCATGCTGATCTGGAATGCCAGATTTGGCCTATAGCACTAGGGACAAAACTTCTGTTATTTTACTACTTTGGAGAACAGTAGGTACATATGTGCGCCTATGTGTGTATATTTGCTTTTTCTTTTTAAAATATACACTTTTTGGAGTGAAATGAAAAACTTTCTAGGTCTGTGTACTGACATAATTGATCAGATTTCAAAAAGTGTTACTATAATTCAAGAAATGCCTGTCTTATCATCTTATTAGACTAGAGACTGTTATACAATTTTAAAAGAATGATTTATTCTAAAGTCTCCGAAAAATGAACCATAGAAGAACAGTGTGGATTAGAGGGAAGAGAAATTAAAATGTTGAGAGGTGACAGTATGAGTTTTGGAAAGGGATTTTTTTAACAAAACCAAATAAAAAAGCAGTATATCATATCACTATCAAGTTCACAGACTGCTTTTCATATTATTTTCATTTCCTGACATTAGATTTGTAGCATAACTTGTTTTAAATAATGTTTGGACTTTGAAAGTAAGATAATATTCCCCATTCTTCTGGATGCATGAAATCGAAGTGTAGGCTCAAAGATTTTATATCTAACCTTGGTTTTTCTTCTGTCCACTCCTTTTTTCAAGTTGTTAATGATTTGTTCAAGGAACTGTACACTGGGCTAGGTTTGGAGGATCATTTTCCCCCTTTTGTCTCCCCTTACCAAGAAACTTTGATTAAGTTTCAGTAGCTGGTTTTTACCAAAGCCAGTATTCAGATAAAAGGTCACTGTTGATTCCCCTAGCTGATTGCAAGCTGGGCTTCCATGGATCCAATATTTACCTGGTTGAGCTGCTCTAGTACATCGTATGTTCATTTCATCATTCCTCCAGGTCACCTGGGATGAAAAAAAATGAAGAAAGGTAAATGTCATGAGGAACACCATTAGGCTAAACAATTCAATGTAGCATGACTGCTCATTCAAACTAATATACAACATGAGAGAATAAAACTGCTTTATAAAATAATTACATCACCAAAAAAGTTACAAATTGTAATTTTTTGCAAATTTTTTATTTTAAAGAGGATAAAACAGAATAAAACCAATCAAAACAAACCAATGTAAGAGATATAGGACTTCAAAACATTACAAATTCAATAATAGTTACTGTAATGCCTTTTGATGTCTTCAAAATAACTACAGATAACCTCGGACATAGTAAAAATGAAACAGAACAGAATAGATTAGAAACAATAAAAACAAGACAATGAATGCAATAATGGATTTTTGAAACAAGCCAATAGTAAATCCCAAATGGCTACCATAGTGTATCTCTCCATCTTTGTAATAGCTTTTCCTGACATTGAATTTAACATAATCAAGCAATACAAAAGAAAATAAAACCCAACTCAACAAAACAATGGAAATGATACTGGAATTCAAAAAAGGTCCATAGGGAATCAACAATAGCTACAACCCTCAGAAGGAGATCTAAATATCTTCTGAACCTATGATCAGACCACTGGCCCTAGACATGCAATGTTAGTGTAACACCAAAGCACCACAGGAATCCAACTGCATTTCACCTTGATAGCTATCATCACAGCCTGTGTTTCTGTGGGTAAGCCTGTCGCTTGGCAGAATGGTGGAGGGTTGAGGGGGAGATTGGTACTTCTTGTTTGCCAGCCCGCTCACCAGAAGAGGTTTGGGACCAGCTGTGCCCAGTCCGGAGGCAGCCCACGCATAGGGCTAGTTCCCAGACAAGGCTGGTTTGCTGGAATGGCCATTTTTCTGTCTCCCTCTAGTCAGTGAATGGCACTGACTCATGGGGAGAGATTTGGATCTAGCTGTTCTTAGCCTGGCAGCAGCCTGCACACAATGCGGGTTCCCAAATTCAAAACATTGTATTTTTTAAACATTCATTTTGCTGATTTTTTAAAAAAACTTTTATTGAGTCCCTTTTATCCTCTTTTCATTGGGGAATGCAAAGCAAGAAACCATGGTCTTTGATATGGAGTGTTACAGATAAATGATACATGCATAAAGCTATTGAAGAACAATCAAATTCATGTTTCTAAGACAGCAAAAATCAGGAGTTCACACAGCCCCATTTCACAATGAATCCCTGTTGTCAAAGTCATAATAGACAGTGATTTGGCATAGTCAGTCATCATAGAAAATTATTTGACTTGCCAGATTGAGTAAGAACACTGTATGCAAAGGCACAGTCCTTGTAGATTAGAAGTGTGGTGTTCATGCTTTAATATCTTGTGCACATAGCAGAAACTGTGATGAAGGAGTAATAAAGAAAATTTAGAAGGGAAGAAAACCGAAATCAAGATTTACACCAAATATTAAACTAAAACTTAAGGTAAACTTTTTCAAACATTTCTACCCAAAGTAAAAGTAGAAATACCAGTTTTTCATTTGTTTATGTTTCTCTAATATTTCTGCATATAATTTACAGTTGCTTGTTGGGCCTTTGTCTACCATCTTCATTAAATTCTGAGCTCCTCACAAGCCCCCCAAAATGTATCGCATATTCTTTTTGCTTTATTTTAATTATTTAAACAGCAGATAAAAATCTCATTCTAATTTCTAAGGAACCAAAAGAGTTCAATTGTCCATTCTCCATCTCATTCCACAGTGAAAGGCAGCTGGAGTTTATACAAGCTTCAGAGTTCAGACCCAGTCAGAGCAGTTTATTTTGCTTTTCTGCCTCTGACTGTGAAAGACCTCGTGCCAGGTTATCATTTCCAGAACACTTCTATGCCAGCACAACCTGAAGATAGAGACTTTTTCCTTCCCTCGCTGAATTGTTAGTTGGTCTCCAGCACATTTTGAATGTAACCTTTTTAATCCCTGCATTTGCAATTAGAGATTAAAATTCCATTCCAAGAGCCATCCAGCAGATGGTATGGCATGAAAATACCAGAGGTATTTTAAAATTTTATTTATACAGAACCACCAGACGAATTTGCCAGGCTGTTTCTCCCTGAGCTTATACATTCTCTTGTAAAAATTGATTGTTTAAGATGTAAATTTCATTTGCTGGGAATGAACATTTTATAAGATTTTAAAGCATCAATTAATCCATCTCTTTTGTTCATCACAGTTGCTTTAAATAGGGGAGTAAAATCTATATTTAAGGAAACTGCTTCATAAAAAGATTAAGTCACCTGTGCAAGGGTCCCAAAGGTAAGCTCCGAAAGGCCACTTGATAATGGAATGAACAGGCCACTGAAGCAATGCACCTCTTACAGGGAAACCTCCTCACATCTCCAGAAATTTACAAGGAGGCAGTTTGACTCTTAATTAAGATTTTTTCCTGGAGTCTCCTCCAGGAGCTTTGTAAAAATCTTGGCAGGTTTTAAATTTGTATTGACATTTGGCAGATGTAGGAAAGTGCACAAATCATAAATGTGTAGGTTGAAGAAGTCTTAACAAAGAACCATGTAACCCCTTCACAAGTTGAGAAGCAGGATAGTTGCTAGTACCCAGAAACCCTCTTGTCTCCTTTGCAAGTTGTTTGTTCCCCCAAAGTAACTACTTTCCCAGTCTTATCACAAAAGATTAAAATTGCTTCATTCTCCACAGCATGTTTGAGATTTGCTGCTTCATGTAGGCTCGCTGTGTTCACTGTCATTGTGATTACATAAGTATGTTTTATAAATGTGCCATAATTTATGCACTTTCCTGTGAATGAATTTTTGGGACACGTCTAGTTTGTTCCCTATAAATGGTTCTTTTATGGTCATTTTTATATTTATCAGACTTTTATATTTTCATGAATGTATTCTGTTGGTTAGCATTTTTACCACTACTAGGACACTGCAAAATGCTAGCATCTTTTAATTCTACTTATTTTTGCTCATTCTTTTATGTAAATGTTACTTATTTTAACTCCAAATATATTTCTCATTCTGCATGTAAATGCATATTCAGATTTACCCACACATTTATTTCTCATTGGTCTTTATTACTTGATGAACTTTCAAAGTTTTATTAGAAAACATTTTCCTTCAGTTAGAACTCCAGAAAGGTTTAATTTTACTACAAGTAAAATTAACGGATTTCTTTTTTATTTCTGAAAATTTTATGTTCTCCACTTTGGATTTTAAGGTCAGTATTATTTCATTTGACCACTTTAATGATCGATTTTGTCTTCTGATTTCTGTCTTTTGTGCAGACTATCTTTTCATCACTTTTGTTGCCACCTCACCCTTTTCTACAGGACATTTCATCCTTAACTCCTACTTTAGTTGGGTTCTATGCCCTCTGTACTTGGCTCAATCTTGTTGACATTTCCATAGATTTTTGTTTGCGGCAGGCACAGCCAGAATCAGAAATCTACCATCTTAGAGTTCTGCAAAGCCTCAAATCATGAAAATGCTGGATAGGCTGAGAGAATCAGGTATCATTCATCACTTCTCATTTTTCCAATTAAAATACATCAGAAGATTTCTAATTTCAAATTTGTGGGCATCAACTTATTCAGGTGAAAATGATGTGAAGGCATGAATGACAGGATGTGGAGCAAAGGAACCTACTTCTAAATCACACAGGTTCTTGGACCATGCATGGCTAGGTCAATAAACTTTCTGAGAACTGGATTTCATCTGTAAAGAGGAATGTTAATAAATGAGGTTAAATTGCATTTCTATTTCAATAGTTTATAAGTTGAAATTAAAGATGAAAATGGGAGGTAAAATCACTTGTCATATTAAATAAAAATACAAAATTTTACAAATATTTATATGTAAAATGGCCTGAACTTGAATATCTAGGATTAACATATATTAATTTGTGTCTCACATAAGAATCTTTCATAAGTTCTCAGAAGCTATTTTTACTGAGCTTGCATCTCATCAAACACACCTAACTATAGTATGATAGATGTCACAGGAAATAGAAAATATGAATAAACATGAACAATTTAAGTAAGTAAATTAGTAATTCCAATAGCAAAAATCTACACACAAAGGCCAGGCTCAGATGATTTCATTGATAAATTGTATATTGCACTTAAAGAAGAATAAAAAAGACATGAAACCAAATCCCTAGTATAAAACAGATTTTAAATTATGACCAATTTGGATTTATCCAAACAAAATAAGGTTGATTTAGTATTAATAAAATCAATTAATATAGTACATCATATGAACATGACATATAAAAGTTATATAATCCTTTCAATAATGTAAAAAAACTTCATAAAACTAACACCTTGGCATGATAAAATATTCAACACTTTAGGCATAGAAGGAAACCAGTGGAGGATACTTATGAAAAAAAAATGTACCTAACATTATACTTAATTATGAAAGATTGCATACTTTCCTCTAAAAATCAGCAGCAAGACAAGGACGTTCATTCTCTTTACTCCTATTAAACTCTTTAATGGAAGTTGTATTTAGAGCATTCAGACAAGAAAATGAAACTAAATGTATCTAGACTAGGAAAGAAAAGCTCTGTAGCCACACACAGCATGATCTTACACATAGAACATTCTAAGGAATAGACTGAAATACTATTCAGGAAATTTCTAGAAATTAATATAAAAATAAAGATGCTGCATTTGTACATCTAGCAATGAGCAATAAAATCAAATTATGAAAATTCCACTTAAGGAACAACTTTTTTTGAAAGCTTTATAATAATGATTGAAACAAAAAGCTACATATATTGGAAGCATATGAACTCATGAGTTTAAAGTTAGGCATATACTCAATAATTCCACACTATATGTTGTAAACATATTTATCAGCTCTAAAATTTCCTCCACTCTACTTCACTATTATTGTGATAAGAGTAATTAACATAAGATCTACATACCTAACAAGCTTTTGGATACACAATACATTATTAGTTTTAACTACGTGTGTATACTAGAGTAAATAGCATTTCCTAGATCTTACTCATCTTGGATAACTGAAACTTTGCATTTTTATCTAATATCTTCCTAGTTTTTCCTCCTTCTCAGCCTGAAAATCATGATTCTAACTCTTCCTTCTATTCTAGATTCCTCAGACCAGTGTAATAACAATATTTATCTTTCTGTATATGGCTTATTTCATTTAACATAATCTCTTCCTGGTTCTCTCATTTTGAAAATGGCACTTTTTTAAAGGGTGAGTAATAGTCTCACACACATGCATATGCACATACACTGAATAGAAAAGTAAGTAGATAAATAAATATGTGCAAAACATAAATAAGTATATAGCTGACTCAGATTAGGTCCCAAATTTCGAAGTTTTTAAAATCTTCTTTTTTGATGTTGTTGTTGTTGTTGTTTTTTTGGGGGGGTTGGTCTTTTTGAGATAGGCTCTTTAACAGTTCAGGTAGACCTTGAGCTTGCTTTGTAGCCTGGGCTGGTCTCAAACTCGCAAGGATGCTCCTGCCCCGGCCTCCTGAGTGCTTGGATTACAGGCGTGAGCCACCACACCCAGCTAAAATCTTAGTATATTTATAATTAGGATATATCTCATAAACAAGATATAATGTTGAGGACTTAACAGAAAATAATTTGTATGGGATGGGTCTAACCCCAATTTATGCCAGAAGAAATCTCATACTACAAGGTTTAAAATGGTCAGATAGGTTTTGTGAAAATAAATGTGTTCGAATAAGTCTTTGAAGAGTAGGCAGTAAACTTATTGAGAAGGAAATATTTTTCAGTCGCTTTTTACCAAATTTCTTTAAATGATTAAATTTTCATTTTCTTTTAGTTCTACTTATAGGCATTCCTTTTAACTATATTGATAGATATATCTATATTGAGATACTCTCTATATATTAATATCATTCAAATAATACAAGGTTCATGTATCTTCCTTTCAGAAATCACTTATAGCACCAATGCAAATACCTGCGCATGATTTGAGATAAAAAAGATTCTTTAAAGGATGAGGATATTACAAATGATTCTTCTATAATCTACTCATATATAAGCAATAACCATATTTATTGTAAATCTAAATTAATAAAGTGATTTTACATTTTATAAAATTTACATTATTTTCCTCTGTATATACAACAGCAAATCTCATAAAACACTCTATGCTTTAATTCCTTCAAAAACATGAAAATGAATTGTTCGTTTTTAAGTGCTATGACTGGTTTCAAAGTCTAAACTCTGCTGGTGCTGTTTGTGAGACCTGACACACACAGTCACTAATCTCATTGCATCCCAATATCCTCACTTTAAAATTTGAATATAAATATCCTGATGTGTCTCATGGCCTTCATATAAACTCTAGAAATATCTAGAAATGTCTAGATAAACACTCAGGTTACTGAACAAGAATCAGGGAAGATCTGAGATAAAGGGATTTAATGGAGTTCAAGAAAATTGGGGGGAGGGGAATACTATAGATCTTTCTACTCTACTTGGAACACTAAGCAGAACAGAACAGTTAACAATAGACATGGGAAGTTCTATTATAGAAAAGACAAGATCCTTTTATGCAATATTTTATTTGTTTCTATATGCCCAACCGTAATGGTAGTTAGATTTGCCAGCAGACATTACCACATGTAAGTATATATGAGAAAAATAAGTATATATGGGAAAAATATTTTTAGCATTTTATATATTTCAAAATACTTCTCACATCTTTAACCTTGCAATGAATTCTAAAATGTTTTAATGTGAAAGAAAAAAATCTGTCTGGATGAGTTGACAAAACTGACCAAAAGACAGAGTAAGGAGTACATGAAATACAACTTCCAACTCTTAGCCCAGCGATTTTTCTACCACAATCTCATTGCCCTCTGGGAGCCCTGGTACAATTTGTCACTTTCAGATGGGCTGTGAAGGAACATTTAGGCAGAAGATTGGAATTTAGCAACAAGAAAGATCAGGAGAGTGAAAGATTTACTGCCTTCTTTAAAAGGATGAAATAGCTATTGTTAGCAAATCCCCAAGCCTGAATTCTAAATGCAACTCTAGTCAATAAGTTCTGGCACTATTTACCTATTAACATAACCTCTTCAACTGTTCGAGGTGCTGAGGTGTTCATATTCATTGCAGTCAGGTATTGTGTCCATGTCTAAATAAACCTTGCAATATCATTTACTGTGCTCATGGAAGACATGACTGACTGATTTTGCTACATATCTACATGTAGCATACATATGATCAAAACCTACAGTTTAAATTTTTAAAAGTTTTGTTATACTCTTATCTCATTGTTCTCACCACTCTAAAGCAGTTCCGAAAATCCACTTTTATGAGTGTCTTCAATTATGCTGTCATGCTGCCTCGGTGTCCTGAATTGATTCAAAATGTTTGCCTTTCATGGACCTTTTCACATTAGGGAAGAGGACAAGGGATTTAGCTCAGCAGCACAGAGCCTGCCTGGCAAGCATGAGGTCTTGAGTTCAATTCTTGGTGCAAAAAAAATTACACATTGGAGAAGAGCCAGAAGTTGCATGGTACTTGATGTGATGAACAAGGAGGATAAGGATACACCATAAGGTTTTCATTTGACATAAGATTATAAACATTTTGAAGGAATTCAAGACAGCGAGGCAGCCATGAAAAAACACCCTCGACTTGTGCGTGTACGATATGAATATATACATGCATAATTAATTGTATCATAAAGAAGTACTAGATTAACTTCTACCTCAGAGAGGTTTCATAGCAAGTATCTTGTACTTTTAATGGTAGAAAGTTACCGAATGATTAGAGCCTGGAATTTATGAACTATCTGACCTTTTCATCCACAAGATCCTTTTATCTTCTTGGTTTTGAAATATCAGATTTGATTAAAAATTATTTTTTCAACAGGAGTTATTTTCTGCTGGATGTAGGCATGAGAAGCAAGTAGCTTAAGAAGGCATTTGGGGAGCTAAGGATACAGCTCAGGGGTACAGTGCTTGTCTAGCAAGCACAGTATCCTACACACAATTCCCAGTACCCCTCCAACCCCTCTAATAAAGAAGGCATTTGGGTTAGGCAAGAGGAATGTAACTTTCTACCTTAGGGTAGTTTGAAATGGGATTGTTCCTATCCTCTCAGAGATGAACACACACGAGATTTTTCTGAGTTCCGCTGGCCTTTGCCTGTCTTGTACCCAATGGTCAACTGGAAAGCCAACACAAGGAAGCAAAAATTTTTCAGTGGTACTGAACCTAACATCTTCCCCTAAAACTTCAGTGTCACAGAGAGAATATCACATTGTCTCTTCTCAAAGATGACTTTGTAGCTAAAGAATAAAAGGCAGGGACCCAGGGATGGGTTTTAAAGCAAGGAGGTGTCATTTTCTGATAAAAATTTCATAGGTTAAAAATGTAGGCTAAACACATGTACGTACCTCCACCACTCCGTGCATGCACCTCCTTTTACGAAGCTCTTAATTTCCATATAGTCTATTCTAGACTCCCTCAAGCTTTAAATATCAATTCCCATGAAGGATTTAAAACCAAATGTAAAACCAGATTTATTGTCATGAGGACAAGGCTCTGTGCATAAAATATCAGCCCTGTTGGCCAAGTGGCCGCTCTCTTTGTTTGCACACTCTTGCAATTACTTCCTGGTCACTAGGCCCATTGTAAGTAGATATGTTATTGTCATTAAGAAATATAGTGTAATGACATTTAGTGATTTCATGATTACAGCAATAAAAATGTCTGTGCATGGGGTGGGAGATGATTGTCAAAAAGGAAAACTAATTAGCAATGAATTGGAGTTTAACTTTAAGAGAAAAGTAGAGGGAAAACTGACATTTCCATACACGATTTATTTTATTCAACAAAAATATACAGTTAGATATTGTTCTGCGTGCTAGAGGATAGAGCTTTGGATAAGACAGGTCCTAAAATGTATACAATTCATTTTTAAGTGGAATAAAATGTATACAATTCATTTTTAAGTGGAATAAAATGTATAAACCAGGATGGAGGTACACACCTGTAATCCAGCACTTGGGAGGCTGAGGCAGAAAGACTGTTATGAGTTTGAGGCCAGCCTGAGCTATACAACAAGACTCAGCCCCCAAAACAAGCAAACGAGTATAAATAAATAAATAAATACAGATGGACAGACATACCAAAAACTTGAATGCTACAAAGAAAATAAGACTAAATGATGAGATACAACATGATCATGGACTTCACAGTATAGTCCTTTCTGAGGTGCTACGCTTAAACTCAGACCTACAGAACATAAAGTACTGAGTTCTTCAAGTAAAATACGCACAGCTGTTCCAAAGGCTCTGCACCAGGAATGAACTGCATGCTTCAGGAAAGTCAACAGAGAGGGGGAAAAAAGACAGTGGGCTAGAAAGCAGTGACCTAGAGAAGAGGGCTGGGAGGAAGTCAGAGACTACCCCCCGGAAGAGCCAATATGCTCACACAATTGTATTAAATGTGTACTGAAAACCTACTTGGGTCAGGCACTGCTCTAAACTTTTGGAAATATACCAGTAGGAAAAGAGAGGAGGTAGAAACAGTCTAACTTCCATGACTTCAGGGAGATCACCTTCTAGTTTGTTTCATTATAAACCTTAAAAACTTTAAAAACGTTAAAAATATAAATGTGATACAGAGATGGGGTAAGAAAATACCTGCAGTATTTCTAGCCTCTATTAGAGCTGTGTGGGAAGTGAAGAATGGCTGCAAACACTTTGAACGTGTGCTGCCTTGGTGACTTGACCAAGATGATGCAGTGACATTGATTTCGGAGAGTACTGCAGCTACAATGTAAAAATCCATATGGCATCTGCCAGGTCTCCTAGACAAGTAACTCTCCCAGGGATCCCTGAGAGCACCATACTGGGCATGTCATTTGCAGTCAATGCCTGGGGTAAGCAGTCTCTAAACTGTCTCCCAAGACCCCCAGTTCTGCCATTCAACCCCTTGTGGATTCTCCTTTCCTTAACGCAGGCTGGACCTAGTGGCTTGCTTGTATCAAGGACGATGCACCATCGCTGTATAGGGACATCACTCCCAAGGTGTGGTTACAAACAACAATGCCTTCTGGCTTGCTTGACCTCTCTTATTCCCTATACCCCAGATCTCTGGCTTCAGAGAAGGCAAATTGCAATGCTGTGGGTAAAACTAAGAACAGTCTTATGTAGCAAAGATGTAATGTCTATAAGCAGCAACTAGCAAGACTTAAATCCTGCCAAGAGTCATAACGGAGACTAGAAATCAAACCCTCCCAAGCCAAGACCAGAAATGACTGCAACTGAAGCAAAACCCTTCCTGTACCCTAGGCAAGACCCTGAGCTAGAACACTGGCTAAGTGACCTGGATTCTTGATCCATGACCCACACAGTGGAAGATAAGTTTTATTTTAATTGACTAATTTGGAGGTAGTTTATTATGTAATAAAACTCACATTGGGTCAGGCACTGCTCTAAACTTTGGAAGACAAATCCCATTCATCACCAAAGTGCCAGACAAGTAAGTGAAGTCTTCAATATACGGAACTGGAATGCTCCTCAAAAGTCCATATGTTAAAGGACTGGTCCCCAGCTCAGCACTACAAGGAAGTGGTCTAACCTTTATGAGGTGGGCCCTAGTAGATGCTTTTATGTCACTGGGAATGTGCTATAGTTGGGGATTGTGAGTCCCCATTACTGGCTATGAGATAAGCACCTCTGCTTCACTACGTACACCCCATAACAATGATCTACTTCACCAGAGGCTCTAAAGCAACAGAGCCAATCAATCATGGACCGACACAGCCATAATAAGGTTGGTCTCTTTATAAGTCATCCCAGTTATCTGTTACATTAACAAAAAGGTGACTAATACAAAGGCCATCTGTCAACAAAATACCTCTAACAATGGAAGATGTGACTAGCCAAACCCTACTCAATTCATTCATAAAATTGTCATGTAAAATAAATTGGGAACTATGTTAAGCTATTATGTTTGGGAGTAGCGTAGTTTGATAAGCAGCAATAGAAAACTGGAAATTTGTCAGGAATACATCTTGGATAAGATAACATGAGGAAGCACCCAAAAGAAGCAATGGAGTGGCTCATGTCAATGTCGGGCAGAAGAACAGTGAATAGAGCAATTAGTTAAAGCATATTAGCCGTGTTCAAATGAGCCTGTGACTGAAATGAGAGTTAGAAAAAAGGATATAATGGTAGGAGATGAGCTCAACTGATAACAGATTATGAAGATCCCTGCAAAGACGAGTACTGACTGTGTATTCATCAGCTTTTCCATTCCTGAGGTACACTACCAGACATGCACAAGTTAAAGGAAGCCAGATTAAATTTGGCTCATGATTTCAGGGAACTCAGTCCATGGCCAGTTGGTTCTAAGGCAGAAACATCATGGTAGAAAAGAGTGTGGTGCAGAGCTGCTTAATTCATAGCAACTTGAAAGCAAAGTGGAGGAAAGGTGCCAAAGAAGGAACCATCTATATCACTCAAAGTCACACCTACATGTGCCCTCAAGACCTCACGGATGCATGCTTCTTGAATTCCCCAGGCCGATCTCAGGCAAATAAAGTTGGCAATTAATCCTTACCTTCACAAACTGCATGTGACTTGCAAAGTTTTCAGCAGTGATTCAGTTTGAATTAGTATATTTGGTCACAAAGTTCTGTTCCTCAGTGCTGCCCCTTCACCTATAACAGCTATACACAAATGATGAGAGCCACCTACCTGGAAGAAACACCCTCCAACCACCAGTCATTTTGAACTTCCCCCAGGACAATGTCCTGTGGAGTATATGCAGCCCATCCCATCACCTCTCCCCAGTTCTCTCCGTTGCCTGGCCATATTTGCAGTTCAGCACTGGAGCTTTCATTTTCAGGGTGTTTACATTAACTTGAAGTTGTTAACCTAGTTGTGTTGCAGAATTTTTCAGACAGTGCCAGAGGCTATAAATAAATAACAGTTATTTCAGGTCTGCCTAGCAAACAAGTGCTGCATTCTGCTGAGACCCTGGAGACTGTGACTGCCACAGTGCTGAATACCTCAAATGGCTGAGCAGGTATTCTCAAGGAATGCTAAGCAGACACACTCCGTGTGACAGGTATGTCTGCTATCAGCATACGTCTTCTGGTTGCCACAGAGACTGATAACTAGACTTCTGTCATACCCACTTGGAGCACACAGCAGTGAATGGAGCCCAATTACTCAGTATTACTGAACAGATGCTCATCTCCTCAAACTTCAGCATCTAACAAATGACCAAACACAGCCCTTCAATGTTTTATTTTTTTAATTAAACTTATGCTATCATCTAGAACAGTGGGTCTTAAAGGTTTAAAATAAGATCTATTTTTAACATCTCCTTTATTACAAAATCTAGTTACAAGAACTTAGATGGATCTGTTTCTCTAAATGTGGAATGGAAGGGAAACTACTATAAAATTAATTAGAATTTATGAGCATTTAAATAAGGTAATACACTTTGGTACTTACAAAAATCCAATCTGTGGTAAGTCACTAAATAATAGTTCATTATCATTTTAAAATATTACCAATACTATTTTCTTCACTACACAATAATAATTCTTTAAGCTGGATTTTCTTAGGGAAAAATATCGTGACATTATAATAAATTCATTAGCTTTATAAAATAATATGTAATTGATTATCTATTAAAGAACTGCACATAATTGAAACACAGGATATATTTGAGAAAGACAAATTGTTTATTGATTTTATGATTGATTTTGATTGATTTTTGTGGCTGCAACAGAGTTAAAAGATTTTGGTCCAGGGCCAGAGCACATTTATATCCATTTTTGTTGTTGTTGTTATTTACATCTCTAATATTATACAGTGAAAATTCTTTGATCAGAATTACCATATATTGCTCAGGAAGAGTTTCACTTACCAACGTTTCTAAAATTTACAATAGTAAATTTTAAGAAAAAAACGTAGAAAATATGAATTTGAAACCTTAGGAACTAAATTTAAAATAAACGAGTCCTTTTTACTCTGTTTTGATTAAACTCAATACTCAACTCATCAAAATTACTTTTTCCCCTCATAATTTAGCTGGTTAGAATTTTATTGCAATGCTATTTCACTGCAGGACCTCAATATACAAACTACCAGTTCGTCATTTTTGCATGTACTTTCTGGTTTCGTGCAACTTCCTCTTTTGACAAAATGTCCCCCTAAGATGTAGAGTATAATTCATGAAAATTGATGTCAACCTTCTCTCTCGGGTGGATTTCTAGTCTCCTTATAGTTTTAATGAAAAATAATATTGGTCTCATTTGATCAAACTGTTACTTCACAAATTAATTTCAAACAAACAATACTATTCACTAAGTTCTCATGTAAGGAGGAAAATAGAAAAACTAAAGAGTGAAAATGTTATTCAACTCATATTCACAAATTTAGTAATAAAATTATAATCAGAATATAAATTTTAACAAGGTATAGTCTTAATGAGTTACTAGGTAACAGTTCCCTCCATCTAGTTTAATGTCATTATTTTTATTTAACAATAATTGTCTGCTAGTGGACAGATTAAAAATATCTTCCAATAAACCATTGCAGATGGTTACAAAGGATTAAAATATAATATTTTGGGGAAAGGTATTTAATTAATATAGATTTAGTACAGAAACCAGTTAAATATCAATACATCTATTTATTTTTAAGAATATTATCTTTCTTTTTACATTTGCCTTTGTTAAGATTACTTTCAGGCAAGTGTAAAATTAAATGATACCATGACATCTAATTACTAAGAATAACTCTGTTTTATGAAAAAGACAACGTATCACTGCTACTCTTTATTACTGAATCTGGATCAAAGTGTTACATTTTTTTTCCATGTCACTGCCCACCTACTTTACATTCCAGCCTTTGTTCTCTGGGTTGTCTTGGAAATCACTTATCCCTGGCTGCTACTTGCAGACTAAGGTGGGTCTTTGAATGCTTCACGTAGGTCCTTATTCTGGAGATCCTCACTAGTATGAGTTAATTATCTCTCCTCTCACCTCCCATTACCATTCACTCAATTAAATATAAATTTTAATGAAAAAAGCAGTTTTTCTCCTACACAAATGTTTGTTTTTAGCCTAATGCACTTTTCAAATAACTGGTTACCATAGTGGCAGGCACTTTGAACAAAGTGTCTCGGAGTGAATAAAGATCATTAAAAATGACTAATTAGCCATCAGATAGGAAGCTGCTATCTTCATTCTCAGAAGAGAAACAAAATTCTCCTTGCAGATTTCATGTACGTGACTATAAAATGGGACAGAGACTATGACAAAAAATAAAAGTTTCTTGACTCTTCTCTACAATGAGATGCGGTTTCAAATTGACAAGCATATTAAAAGCTACAAAAATTGCTGGAACCCCCTAGTTACCTGAGTATCAATCACTGGTATCTTTCTAGAATATTCATCTAGTATCTGCCTTTTCGTGGGTCAGCTGTTTTTGCTGTGTATGAAAAGATTATACTGATTGGTACATTGGCCATAATTAAATTCTGCTACTTCCCACATCGGTTCAAACCTCACGGTTGTATTTCCAGAGAAATGTTTCTAAGCACAAGGTCACAGAGACACTACCAATTTCAGTTTAACCTACCTCTTCAACTGAGTACTTAAACTGACAACTTTAATTGTCCACCAGTGGACACATTAGTGCATTAAAATGTCTGGCTATATTGTTCTGAATCAAAGGATAATCTGACTTAAATAATCAGGTCTGACTTTAGAGGCTAATTGCATCTCATCCTTTAACCTTTAAAATGAGCTGCTCTTATAATTTAGCAGATTTCTCTGCAAATTTTTGTAAAACCCAGGTTTCCATAGGGATAAAAATAAAAAGAACAAATTATTCTGTGTGACTGAAAAGTGACAAAGTATGACCTCAAGTCTTTAATTTCAGAGGGGTTATGAAATCTACGTTCATATTGTGGACTTGTTGGATTTACAATTTGTTCACTGTCCATTGCTCTCATTTGCATTAAAAAAGGAGGAAAATGTCAATTTGTGTCATTTAAAATACTGAACTTCAATTACAGAAAGTAATATTTAATGAATCGTGTTTTTTCTTCATCTTTCTCTTTTCTCTTCCTATTTCTCTCTCTCCTTCCAAAATTTGTATTTGATTTTAGAACATTCTTACTTTTGATCCTAACTCTATCCTAAAAGATGAAATAACTCACAGCACATACCATCTGTTCACAATATTGTTTAGTTTTTTAAGTATAAAGGTTATTTTTTGTAATCAACAAGTTACTATCAGAATCTAGCATATAGATATATATCATAGAAGGAATATATATATTTGTTGAAGTGTAATTTGCTACATTTATGGAACCTTGAAGAGAAAAGAAATAAATTATGTATGATTAATATAACCCACAGACGCTTTCTTCAAAGAGATTAAAACCATATATCCTACCCAGTTTAAGGAAGCAATAAAAGTATACACTTGGACAAAGAGATAAAATCATATTTAAATATCAGATTTGAGTACTTGTTCAAGTTTCTTTACCCCTGGTCTATTCTGTTTTCCAAATTAAACATAATTTGCAACTTATGTGTATGTCTTGTGATTTTTAGACTAACTGAATTGTAGAATCTGTCATTAATTTTGATCATTTTCACCAAAAAAAAAATTTCAAGTGAATAACAACTAGAATATAACTGAAAGTGCAAATGTGCTTATTTTAACATCCACTGGTTTAATCAATGAAATGAATGTACAACTTGAATTTATATAATTATGCCTATTGAATGAATAAGGAAAACCCCATTTTTTTCAATCAAAAATATTGCATCAAAAGTGTAATAAAATCCAAGGGGGGAGAGAAATGGAAAGTGGCTGGTTAACAGATAAATTTTTTATCATGAAAAATTAACAAGCTCTAGATATCTGCTATACAACATTATGCATAGAGTTAATAAAACTATACTTAAAATCTTAAGAGGCTAGAACTCGTCAGATGTTGTTTACCAAAATAACAAGTTTGGAAAGTTCTCTAGGCCATGGACAATAAAGAAATCATTCGGACTGAAGAAAGCATTTGAATGAACAACTATTTAACTATTAACAACTGTAACAATGATCAGCTGACCTATCCCCCTGAAAAAGCTGTTCTGTTTCACTTCCTATAACGAGAAGACTACACTTATGCACTGATGGTTTCATACAGGCTTAATGGGACTGCCAGAGGTTCCTCTTCAGGAATTCAGCATTATGTCCTCCAAATTTGCCCTTTTAAAACAGCACTTCAAAGATTCATAAGCAAAATTTTACAGCTCACACTTGGAGAAACCTGGGATAAGATGCCTCCTCCACCCCAAATGCTGAGCATGAGTCTCACAAATCCATTTGTAATAATACATCTCATGGCTTTTTCAAACTAAGGTCATGAGGAACACTGACATGGGTAATCTTGAAAGCCTAACTTAGTGAATATTTAAGGAGTCAATTCTAGGAATAAAATCCAGACTCTGGCTCTATTTAATACCAATGCCTTATTGCCATAGTTACCAGCACTATGGTCAAAGTGCCTCACATGGCATGTAAATCTCATTGAAAAATCACTAAAATATCAATAGGAAATGTTTTAAATTTATGAAGAGCAACTACCTTAACAGGAAGAAATGAAGAGGAATGAAATTATCCTTGAGTCTTATACATCTCAGAGCCTTTATTTTTTTAACTCTTCATAAATGTGAATTCTGAATGGTGATACTGTAGTATTTGCCACTAACTTTAATTAGAATAACAAAATTCCAGGAGTTACTGCAATTAAAAAAGCATATTAATGAAACCTGATGGTACAAAGACATGGATAAAACATAGCCAAGTGATAGGACATTTCACAATCACAGTTCTCTTCTTCTTTCTTTTATTAGAAAGAAACTTCAACTAAGTGGATGTTAAAATAGCGTATTTGTACTTAGTTACTTTCTAATTGTTATTCACTTGAAATTTTTTTTGGTGGAAATGATCAGAATTAATGACAGATTCTACAATTCAGTTAGTCTAAAAATCACAAGAAAAACACCCAAGATGCATTTATTATTTCTTTTTCTGCTTGCAGATCTTGCAAATGCATTCATGACATCTTGATATTCTTGGAATGTTCTTCTCTTCCATATAATATCCAATGATAATAATTCTAAAATATCAAAGTCATCCACCCAGACAATAATTTCTTGGGTAACTAACCCAGTATACCATAAGATGTCTTAGAACATTTTTAAAAATCTCCTTTTCTTAATCTGACCTGCCTCAGCAAAAGCCCACAAGTCTTTCATAGCACGGGTGATTGAGAAACCATTGGAATATGAAGCAAAGATTTAAATAATGCAAACCTTGTAATTCCAGAAAGTTGTCAAATCATTCATTGATAACTTTATACCTGTATTTTTCTTTCTTTCTGTATAGGAACTTTAGCAACATTCACAAGATCAAGCTACCAATTTTAAAAAAAAAATTGCCTTCAGTAAAACTAATATACAGATATAGATGGTTGCATTGAACTATTTAATTTATATCTTTTGTTTTTTAAAACGTTAGTCACTTCTCTTTTTGTCAAAAATATAGTACTCTCACTAAAAAGAAATTCCAAGTCATAGATGCTGTCTAGAGTCCAAAATGCAGGTTACATCTTTGCAATCCAAGCAAAAAACATGATTTGAATAACTTCATGATTTTGTTTGTGTAATTGAGGGATTCTAATGTTAGCCCATATGCTAGGCAACAGACACAAATCTTAAATAGCAAAGGTCCAAAATGCTGCATTCTGTACTTTGGAATCATCTTAGCAGTTTTAGATGCATCTAGGAAAGTCACTATTGAGCAAAATAGTCTCATAAATCCCTCTGCCTGCCATGAACGGGAATAGATCTTGGGCAAGTAGAGTATAATCTGTCAAGGAACATTTGTGAGGCAAAAAATATGCATCAGGACCCAAAAATGCATGGAGTCTTCATGACATTTAAGGATGAAGAAGCCACTGGGAACAATGAGCAAATGAGAAAGGACATAGATCTCCAGCCTACATCCTTAAATAAGTGTGTCTTATGTCATCAACCCAATAGCATTTTCTCAGGGCCTACCATTCTCCTTTCCAACCGCCTGGCACAGTAACAGGCACAGCTACACATGGGAACACTGCGTGCCACACTGAAGAGAAATCAGTCCCAGGACTAAAAGAAGCAAACTGCAGCCCACCTGACATACCCACAACTGATTCCAGTGGGAAGCTCTGAGTCAGACAGTACTATGTCCTGAGTAAGAATCAGACTTCTCAGAGCAAAACTCTCTCAGTTCAAATCCCAAATCGCTAGCTAGAGAAGCTGCAGAAGTTTCTTAAGCCAAGCTTCTGTTTCTGTGTCTGCAAAATGGAGATAATAATATTTACTTTTCAATTTTTGAGAACTGAACAGAAGAAGGCAGAGAGTAAAAAATATTTATGTATCAGCTCACCAAGTGTTATACTCTCATATTACAATTATTGGTCACAATGAAGAATAGAGAAGAAATAATAACAGAAATAGCTGTCATACACTGAACTCATACAAAAAGCTGTTTAACCTTCATAGCAGCCCCTGTAATGGACACTATTACTCTCCTTTTATAGATGAGAAAACAATAGCATAGACACGTTAAGCAATTCCATAAGGTTGCACAGCTAATAGATGACAGTCATCTGAAACATGTCAAAAAAAATTGTCATTGTAAGTAGACCTTCTATTTATTCTAACCACAGAATAAGTGTCCTCTCTCCTGACAAATGAAAAATAATAGTGCATTCTCAGCTTCACTTAAGAGGAATCATGCTACTTCTAAACCTGTCTAAAACCTCTTTAGGTCCATTTATGTTTTCTGCCTCAGCTCTCCACCAGTAACTCTGCAGTGCCTTCCTTTGTGTTTTTTTTCTCTGTACTTATTTTTCACTTGAGTCACACACATTATCTCCTTGACTTGATATTTTCAAATTTGGACAAAAAGTCGATTTCCCCCTTAGTTTCTCACAGATTTAATACAGTAGTCCTGATTCCCAATACTTCATTAGATTTTTTTTCCTTTGAAGTAACATTATGTCCTTTTTTATTTGTGATTGCCAAAACTATACTGGTATTTTAGAATGAACTAGAGAAAGACAGAGTAAAATAATTTGAATTTCTTTTATTTTTTAGCGTTTTAAAATTTTCCATAGCCTTTAACATAATAGTGCACATATTTGATTCCTTAAGGGAAGAAGATACAATATTTCCCAAAAATATTTGATCATAGAATACTAGAAAATGTATTTTAAAGTAGTTTGCCTTAGGACACAGTTTAGGAAACATATTTTTAAAACTATAGAGATAAAAGAAGTATTATTTAGGTCAGGTGACAGAAAAACTTAATCAGAATATCTCACAGAAATTAATGAAATCTGAAGTTGAAAATGGGAAATAAAAGCCAGCAAAAGGATTCAATTTTGATATTATAAAATGGGTGTTCATTTCTATGAAGCGTACTGAGTTACTATTTAGTCACGTAAAGACATTTGAGTTTGGCTAAGGGACAGTATTTATATTCAAAATATGTTTTTTGCTTAGCATGGCAGACATCCTGGCATATCACTATTGATTTTCATAGAGAAAACATAATAAAGGCAAAATATTTGACCTTTTGATATCATTAATTTTCCATTTTATACAAATAATTTTTCTAAATTAAATTGATACCCCTAAAATTGGTTGTCTGTTCCATTCTATTCAGAAAGGCTAACGTCTAAACTAATTTTTTCAAAAGTCCGAATGAAAACTAGCTATTGTTTTCTGAAAAAATACCAAATAGACATGCATGATGGAAAACCCTCAAAGTTGTCATCTTCAGCATAGCTTTATAAAAAGTAGTTATAAAAAGTAATATGCCCGAAAATCTTGTTATTTAAAGATATGAAACCTCTACAATACTTCTAAATTGTTTTTCCAGGGAATGATGTGGAAACAAAAGTTTGGTGCAAGAAAGCACAGAGGATAGCTGTTTTTACTGGCTTTCTATATTGTTTGAAATTTGAACACTTGTGTAAGTTCCTCTCCAAAAAAAGTAGTTCTTTCAAATTGATCATACCTTTGCCATTTAGCACTCATTTAATAAGATACACAGAAATGGATATTTAACCAGAAGATGATATGACTAGGAATCATACCATAGTGTATGGGTCTTAGTTAAAGAATGATGACTAATGAAATATCTGCTGTCTATTTAGTAAACAAGGTAATGAGGTTAAAATAAATCCATGAAAGCATCTATGTATGTAATCAAGAAATTTTTAAATATCAATCAATTTTAAAATGGTTTTCTCAAAGATAGTAAATGAAGTAATGAAACAAATCCACAAGGTTATACAAGAAATCAGATCAGAAATAATCTCAGATAAAAAAGAAATAGTAACCTTAATAAAGGAATTGCTCAGCACAGCTAGAGAAGACATAGATAAAAAATATAGAGGAGCATGGAAAAATGATACAAATCTTGAATGAACAATATAGGAAGGAATTACAATGCATGAAACAGATTCAAAGGGATATCCAGGAAATTAAAAATTCCATTGTAAGCTGGAAAACCACCTAATAGAAACTGAAGCTAGACTTTCAGACCCTGAAGACACAATCATAGCTAGTGATCACTAAAGGAAAGAGCTCTTAAAATAACAAAAACCCATGAAATAACAATTCAAGAAATCCAAAATCATGCAAATAAAAACAATATAAGAAGGACAGGTGTTAACAAAAAAGCAAGAGTCAACACAGATGACACACACAAAACTATATTTACAGAAATGATAGAAAATTTCCTAAGAATGGGAACAGAATCTGATATACAGATAAGTGACGCATATATATCTCCAAAGAGCAAGAAACAAAATAAACCTATATCCACATATATAATAATAATCAACATCTCAGAAATTCAGCACACAAACAGAATATTAAAAGGTGTTAAAGAAAATAAATATCACCTATGAAGGAAAGAAAGTCCTTTAGACTCATGATTGACTTCTCAACACAAACCTTCAAGTCAAGAAGAGCTTAGAGTGAAGTATTTCAAGCACTGAGAATGATTTCTTCCCTTCAATGTGGGAAAAAATAATTTATTTTCTTTTTTCTGAACATACTCTCGGTGCTATTTAATAGACAGTTTTACTTCATAAATGATCCAAAAATTGTTGGATCAGAGACCTATAGTTTCTTCAATTCTTCTGTGCAGTAGCCATTTCCTACTCTATGGATACATAATGAAAGAAAAAAGGAAGGAGGGGGAGACATTAAAACAAATAACTGGAGAAATTCTTATCCAGAGCTTTTACAAACCAAGGTATTTTAAAACCATCTTGAACTTTCGCAACATTGCTTTTCCATTCTTAGAATGTTTTTATTTAATTATACAAGAATAATCTCAGAAGCTAGTGGTGGTTTCAATTTGTCTGGTAGAGAAAGCTAGAGAATTACCCTTCATAATACTTAATTAAACATTTCTATCAATTACACTGAATAAATATGCAGTCAGAACTACTGCTGCTTCATTTGGCGTTTACAAAGATGGCATATATTAAAGCCCCAGTTTGGTTTTGCAACACATTAGATTCGGTTAGCAAACATAGCAATTGTTTTTCCTAAGAAAATTGTTCCTTTTAATTAAAGCATTTTCTCTTCTCTTAGCACTTTACAATGTGTGATACAAAATAATCATGAAATAGTTACTGCATATTTTCCCTTAGCTTTCTCAGGCAAGATTCAAAAATAATTTAATTCTGAATAATTTCTTAAGGGAGTGGGAGGGGGAAAGTAATACCACTAGCAATTTCCATAATCAGAAAATTTATTTTATCAATGAACCATACTACTGTTGAGAGACTGTGATGTAAAATTTTATATTATTTTCCTCTGTAACAGACAAAATATCCAGTTACACATGAGATATATGTGGAAAAACACATTCATTTGGGAAAAGTTAGTGCTTAAACTAACTTTAATGAAGATCAGGTAGAAATAAAGAATACGTGTCTTCAACCTAGGGTAATTGATCAGAATTGTTTGTACTTTCTCTAAAATACTGAAATTAAATTCGAAGTTTAAACGAAGTCGGAATTCAATGTTTGCTTAAACTCTGATCATAGTATGAATTAACTTACACTTAAATTCCAATTTCGAAGTGTTTCTACTTAACCCTCTTTCTCTTCTCTCCCCTCTCGCTGTCTCTATATATCCATGAAGTCACCTACCGTGGATCCACTTTGCAAAACTGAGCATTAGGTGAAAGTGTTCATCTAGTATGCCTGAACCATCAAAAAAGCATGATTTTGCTAGAGCTTCTTTTCAAGTCAATATTCATCAAGATTTTAGATGCTTTGGAATGAATTCCTCTTATAGAATCATTAGCGTGGGAAATTACGTGCAGAACTGTCAGAGTCTATAGACACCTGTGTAACTGAATGCTGTAACCAACACTTTTTTAATTCAGTACAAGCATTTTATGGCCCTATTAAATGTCAAATAAAGGTCTACTTTTTAATCAAGTAAAATTAACTGATTTTTTAATCAAGTAAGTAAAATTAATTATAGTTGAAAATAATGCCCCCAAAAGTGAGGGTGTGCATGGGTGTGCATGTGTGTGTGTGTGTGTATGTGTGAAAGTTATAAAGGTAGGTCACAAAACGAGACAGAACTTTCTTCATGAAAACCCAAAATAGGCTTTGGAAAGACTAAGAAGCTCCCCTCCACTCACGCTTCCTTTAGGTGCAGCAATCGTGGCATCTTCCTCAAGGTTCTATTGCTTTCCCTGCATTGCTTCTGGCACTTTTCTATCAACTCTCTATCCCGGGGAAAGAAAGTCTCTTTTTGTTCTGAACTAGGTTATTTCTTCATTTTGAGAAAACAAAGTAAGCTTAATTCACAATTCCGCTGAGGTGAAAACTAAGTCACAGAGCTCCCTACTTCCCAGGCCCAGGAAATGGCTGGGTGATGTTCTATGGGCTTTTGGAGAACCCAAGTCCTGCAGAAGCCTGGGTACAACGGAAGTGATCAGCATCCTCTCAGTCATAAAACATAGCCCCACTTCACTGATTTTGTGAATGAATATGCACCACAAAAAAAAGGAATAATGAAATCCATGCGTAAAACCATTGAAACATGGCAAAAATAGTAAGAATACAGTCAGAAGAAAATAAGTAGTCTTAAAGTTAAAACACCTGGATTCAATTTGTTGGAGATTTTGGAAATCTCTAGCTGCTATAAGCATATGCTCCCACGTTGTAAGATGGAGATATTATCTACTTGGGAAGAGTTGGAGAAATAATGAAATAATGCAAAAAATCTCGTGCCACAATGCCAAAGAAAGTCCTTGATAACTGTGCATATGAAATCAGAGGAGAAAGAGGAAGGAGGTTATATGGAACTCAGGAAAGAATTCAAAAGAGAATGCGTCATTCCATAACTTGGTCAGTGCTTTCTCATTTGTTTTCATTCCTGAAATGTCTTCCATCTGAACTGTGTGCTATCAGAATACAGACAGTTTGAAAAGCATTTCAAAATAAAAAGTAAAAACCAAGTATTAAATTTGAGTTATGAGGGGCTGGGGGTTTGGTCGGAAGTTCGATCCCCAGCACAAAAAAATAAATTAAATAAATAAATAAATTTGAGTTATGAAATTATCCTGCTAACAGTAAGAAGACCCATTGGTTTCTGAGAGTCTGAGGCACATAGCAAAATAGATTCCGAAACCTATTCTGTGTAAGACAAGAAACATATAACCAATAGTTAAAAAAAAAAAAAAAACACTTGCACTTAGGGGTTGCTGGGAACAGTATGTGCACCCTGAAATGCTTTTTGGATAAAATGAGGGATGTGGCTATGCTGGGTGCAAGAGAAGGTAAGGTAAGTTGATGCTGGTTTACATTTGCTAGTAAGAAATTCAATAAAGAAGAGCTATCTCTTCCTCTTTCTCTACTTATTGGTTGTGTAATCAATTTAGATTCATGGATATCTCTTTATTTGATGAGTTATAATGCAATATTATCATTATTCACAGTGTTGTTCAGTTTCCTGGATTTAGTCACTGGCTCAGAGCTCCTTCAAGTTTGTTTTTCTATACATTCACGACATCTGTATAATTGTTTAAGCACTTCCCTTGTGTTTGGATTGATTTTCAAAATTTTCCTAGCTCAATTTGTACCTTTTTATGACTCAATCCTAGAACCACTTATTTCTCCCCATCCTCTCAGAAAAGGAAACCCTGATTTCTTTTATTAGAGAATATTAAAAATTAAGTGCTCAGGGGCTGGGGATTTAGCTCAGTGGCATAAGCACCTGCCTTACAAGCAGGCGGTCATGAGTTCGATCCCCGGTATTGATAAAAAGGAAAAAGACAAAAAAATTAAGTGTTCTAGGTCTTTAGAAACCAACTAGATACTCATTGCTGTTTGCACAACACTGTTTGAGCAGATAGTGCTAAAAACTGTATTTATGTACACAAATACTCACAAAGACACATGTTTATATTACATGAACTTTATATGGTATTTTGGAGGATTTCAACTGATGAACTGGTATACATCTATAAATACTCAGCATCAGATGTTGTAGTAATAAAGACCACTGATTAAACATACGAAAGCAATGATGAAACTGTCTATGGGTGGATACTTTCACTCATGCCCTCCTTAAGAACTTTAGTTATAAGTAATATTTACATAAAATGACATTGAGTAAATTTGAAAAAGACTTGTAAGCCGAACATATTAGAGACTGCTTTGTAAATAGTCTTTTGAGTCTTTCATGTCACAAGATAACGTTTCAGAAAGTAACATTTTTGACATAAAGGAGCTCTGAAGATTTCTGGTAGGGAAGGGATGACTTGAGGCACCATCATTACAGACTGTTACTTTGATTTTCCCTTCTGCTAACACTGTACCCAGGACCCTGGACACCACCGGCTCCACCCCAATTTTCAGCTTGACTTGTTATGATACAGTTTTGACAATTCATGATTTCTAAAGAGAGTCTGAAATAATTTAGGACTGTGATCTAGAATATACTTACTGAAAGGCTATACCTCAACACAGAAATATAACTGCAGGCATTACGTACAATTCAATAACAGACTAGGATTACTGACGTAAGGCATGGTTTAGGGGATATTTGGATTTACAAATAAATATAGTTAATTAAGTTCAAAGAACTTCATAAGTTTGCTATCTAAACAAGAATTTAACAACAGAAAAGGGTGAGAATTTTCCCGCAGGTTATTATGTAATATAGAATTTATACTACAGGACATCTCATGACCTAACTTCTTCCTACTAAGCCACGCCTTCTGAAAGGCCTACCAGCTTCTGTAGTTCAACAGACTGGCAATCAAGCCATTAACACTTTTGGGGACATTTATCAAAAGTGTAACACTACAAAAAGCCAGCAGTGTCTCTAAATTTTTCAGAAGCTATATCCTGTGTTATAATATAAATCTGTAATATATCATATTTTTAAAAACTAGACTAAGAGACTTTGTAGAGCAAAGATAATTTCTTTCACTATTACATCTTTGGCAACAAATGCATAGTTTGAAAAATGAGTGGCCATAGTTAAAATTTACTTTTTACTAGTCCAGCATATAAATCCTCTTGCAGAGTTGGTGAAATTTCCAGTGCACAAACCTTGGTAGAAATCAGGGATATGAGACAACATTTGAAATTAGAAATTCTCATCCTCAGAAACCTGCGATTCAGAAGTAAATGAACGTAAGATCAGGGGTTGACCAACTAAGCACACTTGCCAGGAAAAAGGACCTCGGGAAAAGAAACAAAGCATGTGAGAGAAAGATTATTCCCAGTGGAATCTGTGCTATCCGGAGTTTATGGAGACTATGACCAGGAGTCACAGTCATGAGAAGACCATAAACAAGTGCTGGTACCTCTCTAGGTGTGGTCTGTGACATCTTCATGTTTTATATGTCCAGGCATTTGATTCTGTAACCAGGGCAATATTCTATAAACTCATTTCCTATTTATTCTATTCAGTAGTGATCCCTGTTGTTTACAAACGAAGAAACATTTCAATAAAAAGGCAGGAACTCAAACTATAACAGTCAGATGGATGAACTCATACAAATAATCAAACCAATAATTAAGTGAATAAAGGAACCAAAAATCAAATTAAAATTAGGCTCAATTTCTGTTATTCTTTCTTTACTCTCCCTTCTGTCATATTTGTTCTCCCTCAAAACTTTTGTTAAAAGCAAATGACTTTAAAGAAGTAAAAATCAGTTTTCTGGAAAGTATGAGTTTTCTTGCATAACTTATAAAAGATTTCTAAGATGCTGATTTGATTATGTTCACCTAAACTGCAAGCTAGTTGAAGGGGGGCCCTGAGTTCTCTCCTTTAAGTAGATTCAGTTTTAAAACTAACAGGTTCAAAAAAACAAGTAGGAATCTATCATTCATAGAAACCAGGTGAGCTTCTTACAATATTAAAGCTTGCATTTCAATAAATAAATGTATTCATGAGCCTACATAGGAAACTTATCTTTTTATGAATGACAACTTAGGTACCTTAAATTAAACATGTCTTTAAAAATTAATTTATCTCTTCATTTCTAATCATGCTTTATAAATTTTGCTTAATTCTCGGGTTTCAGATGAAAACATAAGACCATAGATAGACTAATAGAACATTTTATTCCTTTAAATCTTCTTATGATTAATAAAAAATGCAGAAGATCAAAACTGTATCACTACTAGAAAAATCTTTAAAGAGCTTCTATACAATGCCAGATATTTTGAGGCTTTCTGCAAACAGCAGAAGGAAGAAAAGCAGTCAAATTTCCAGTATGCAAAGAAAAATTCCAAAATGGGGAGTTAATAGAGTCCCAACCAGAACTATCCTCAGGTCTAATACTCAGAGATCCAAGTAAACACACACACACACACACACACACACACATCCTGAATCAATCCATTGAATGAGAGTTTAAATGTGGCAACAAATTCTCTTAACACTGCTCTCACTGAGACAGGAAAATTTGCATAATCACCTCATTAATCAGACAGGCTTGTGACTGCTTTGACCAATAAACTACTTTAGAAGAAACTGCCTTTTTCAAGATTCTAAACCAGGTAAAAGACTATGCAAACTCTAAACCAGGTAAAAGACTATGCAAACGCTTTCAATTGAACCGTCACTACAAAAACCCTGAGCCTTGACATAAAGTTTTACTGCTTGAAAAAATGCTATGTAGGGAAAGTCATTTGTCAGCACCTGAGTCAATACTTTGAGTGGAGCCTTGCTTCCAGCAACCCCTGCCAAGATCCCATTGTAGATGAAAGCTTACGATTCTAATGAGCCTTTCTGCTAACAGATTGTCACAGACTTACCTCCATCAATGTTGACTTCATGCTGAATGTCTGACCCAGAAAACTAAGATTCGTCAAGATTGACTTTTTTTAAGATCTCTAATAGCTTTAGGGGTGGTTTTGCATGTAGCAGTAGGTGAGTGGAAAAGAATTTGAGAATTTAAGAGAACTGGTAAAAATCAAAGGTACATGTGACAAGGACATTGGGAGCAAGAAAGAAGTGAAAGGACAGTGGCCCTGGCCTACTAATGGGAGGCAGTTTACTAGAGACTGGAAGGAGACAGATCCTCATTTATGTCCTGGCAGAAATCCTGGCAGCACTGTCCTCTGTGGAAACAGGGAAAATAGGAAATACACCTAATGAACTCAGTAATCTAGCTAAAAAGATTTCCTGGGCAGTGTAAAAGTTACCATCTAATGCTACAGGCAGCTGAGTTAGATAGAAATGTTATAGGCAGGCAGACAAGGCTGGGCTCTTGAAGGAGTCAGTACAGAAGACCAGGTATCTTGCAGCCTTGGAGGAGACAGACACGTCCTGCTGTGAGCCAGCTCTCTGGACAAAAAACAAATACATGCACACCCTAAGGATGGATATCAGGGGTTGGTAATCTAAATGGGTATCATCCTGATATATTGATCACCTTGAGGAAGCCAGCAGTCACTAATCCAACCTCTTACAAGCAAAGGTCTTAGTCTTGCTTGCTATGCTAAATGACTCACTTCTCTGTTGGATCCCATTTTAATCAATTTTACCTGAGCAGTTACTCTGTAGTCTTATTGGCTGATCATGGTTCTATCCCACCTCTGCTACCTTGCCAATTACCATTTTTCCCCACTTTGGACCTGTCTTACCTCGAGGTTTTGCTCTATTAAAAATCCCTAGAAAAGGTGGGGTCCTCAGCAACGTACTCTGCACAGCTTCTGTCTCTCTTTCTCGGACAGAAGCTTTCTTTCTTTCAATAAATATATCCTGCTCTTAACTTCTACTATTCCTAAAATTCGTTTATTGATTTTAGAGAGCACAGACTTGTCACAGACATCTAGTAGGGTGGGAAATTCTTTCTTCTATATCATAACCTCCTCGACTTACCTATAGTAATATGAAGAGAGTTCTGAACAAAAAAAAGAGAGAAAATGTTCATTGTTTCAACAGTATTTGTAAGGAGCCCAGGACAATCTTTGCAAGCCCCACAACATTATCAGAGATAGCCGTAAGGAAAAGATCAGACAGCCCGTTGCAAATGATACACAGCCTCGAGGAATCCAAGCTTTGGCTGCAGAATCCTTTCTGAAGGTGGCATAAAGATTTAAGTCAAGCTTCAAACATACTTTCATTTATACGTAACACCTTCTAAGAACATTAAGAAATTGCCTCAGACCCTCTTAGCTAGACAATAATTCTTCTAAGACAGATAAGGGTGCTTCCCAGAGACACCTCACAGGGAGCTCGAGGTACAGATTTTTCTTGACATGTGTATATGGCATTTGACTAATGGAGTTGATTTCTACATTGATACTTAAGAATCTTGAAACTTTTAAAGTGAGGTATATCAAGTAATTAGAAATAGAAAGACAATAAAAAAGAAAAGATATTTAGACAGCTTCAAACTTCTATGGGCATAGAATAGGCCAAGATCTTACTCAGCTGCAAACCTCCTAGCTTTTCAAGAAAATTAAGGGTTATTCGGATGGCAGAATTGAAAAATTATATAATTATTTGGAATAAGCAAGATTGAGGTCTATTCATGATACTAACAAGTAGTAAACAGCTGAATTTCAGAACTGCTAATAATAAATGCCACATGCCCCTTATTAACCTCTACTTTTAAATACATTTTTTATTTTTAATTGACACATATAATTGTATATATTTTGGAGTAAAATGTGACATTTCAGTACAAGTACACAATATGTGAGGATGATGTCAGGATAATAGGAATATCTGTCAGCTCAGACATAGATTATTTCTTCGTACTAGGAACACCCAAAATCCTCTCACTGTTGATTAAACATTCAGTTAATTGTTGCTAACCAGTTATCCTACTGTGCTAGAAAATGTTACAAGTTGTTCCTTCTGTTAAATTGCACACTTATATGCTTTTACTATTGTCTTAGTTACTATTCTTTCATTACAGAGACAAAATACCTGATACCAAAGTTAAAAGGGGAAAGGTTCATTTGGCTTACAGTTTGTAGAGGTTTAAATTCATAATTAGCTGGCTCTAAAGCAGGATGGCCTGGTAGAGGAGCTTCTCAAAGGAGAACAGGTCATGGTGCCCACAAGGTAGCAAAAAGCAACAAGGGGCACATTTCTGTCCCTTTTATCTTATCTAGACTACCTGTAGCACTCATACCTTTAATCCTAGTGTATTTAAATGTAACATTGCAACATGAATCAATTCCAGCATCAGATACTCTAAGTCAAGCCACTTCTGAAAAACCTATGACCGGGTGGGGCTCTAGAGGGACATCTAAACACAAGTCATAATAACTGTCTTCTCTCTTTCCCTCCTGCACTCTTTCTAGTTCCTATTTAATCCTTTTTTAAAAAATGAGATTCTAGTGTGCCAAAACAAAGTATCCTTCATGTATGTTGGAAAGGCAAGGCATTCATTGTTTCTGTAATCATAATTCTTCATAATGAATAGACTTGAGCCCAAAATATAAACTGAAAGAGCTTCACTTGTCTTGGATATGAGTTCTCATGAGCTCCTAAAACTCTAACCTGAGCCTGATGCTATCATAGGATGACATAGAAAGGAGTAATAGAAAAGTGAGTACACTCTGCATGCAAGATAAATGTAAACATGAGTTGTCCAAAGGAATATTATGCTAATTTTAAACACTCATGCAAAAGGTAGAGGCCAATGTATTCTCGCTTTGAACTGAGTTAGGCTAGTGACTGCTTCAATTAATAAGAAATAGCACAAAGGATGTTAGGTGATTTCTGAGAGTAGCTCTTAAAAGGCCATTTGATTCCTGCCTTGTCTAATGGGTGTGTGATCACCAGTCACCATGCAAGAGAGTCATCTGTAATCACTTGGGCTTCACAGGTGCAGCTGAGCCCAGCCAAATATTCCCAAGAAAGTACCTGATATGCACATGTCCCCATCATGAATAAAGGAGCAACCCTCCATGAGCTGAATACCATGATATGACCACCATTAGTACCACAGCCAAGTCCTACCTGAATCTTAACTCAAACAAAATCATAAAATACAGTATTTGTAGTTTTAAACATACAAGTTTTAGTATCCTTTCCTAAGCAGCCATAGAAAGCTAGGAATGCTTACTAAAGGGTTTAAAATTCTACCAGATTCTTCAAGTGAAGCATATTGGTAAACTCAGTACAGGGATTAGCACTGATATTGCACCTATTACAATGATAAAATAGAAGATACTGCTAGGTTACATCTAAAGAAAGAAGTGGGTACTAGCTGAATTCAGCAAGCCATAAAATAAAATCTTCTTTCCCTTTAAAGGTTTGTGTCCCTGTATTTCCAGCCAGCTACATTATCCTCTATACTTTTCACTAAGTTTCAAACTGGGAAAGGTAAATTACAGAGAATCTGTATTTCTCCTATGTTTAGGTACTAGAAAACTCTAACAGACCAAACCTTGAATCTAAATTCTATACAAATAAATATACAGTAAATGCCTCATTATAAGTAAACAAAATACTCTCTGAGTATATCTAAAGAAATTGGAAACAAGAGAAATAACATATCATATGGCACCACTGTCTAAGCTTACTTTGAACAAATACTCCTCTTGAGAACTAGACATCTGGACTTAAATTTTGAGTCCAGACCCTGATTCTCAGCATGACACAGTGAACTCACGACCAACTCAGCTAAGGTTAACAAACTAACTTGAACAGAAATGTTTGTAATTAATTTCCATATAGAAAAAACAATGAACCATAAAACCAAAATGCAGAAAACTATAACATAACATTTCTAGGAAAAATACAGGATATTTCTGGGATCCTGGGCTAAACAGTACACAAAAAAATTAATGATACCAAAGATAAGAGACAAATCTGATTTCAATAAAATTTAAAATTTCTGTCTATTGAAAGTCAGCAAGTGAGCAAATGCATAAACAAACCAAAAATATCTGCAGCAATGCACAAACATAACAAAGACTGTATATTCAGATTAATGAACTCCCACAAAGTAACAATAAAAATACTCCTAAGTTTTTAGCTTAAAAAAATGGATGTAAGACTTAGATACTTAAATATAATCAATGAAATTATAATCAACATCACTAGTCACTAATAATAACCAAACTAAAACCACAGTGAAGAACCAAACTAAAACCACATTTCAGTTTATTCTTATTCTTTTTATTTTAAAGATAATAAGATCCAACAAAACAAAGCCAATCAAAATCAAAGCAGCAAATTGGTACAGAACTTCAAAACAGAATACTAGGAAAACAACAATAGCTACCATAGTGTATCTTATTTTCTTCACAATAGTTGTCCATTCCATCAGGTATAGGAAAATGAAACCAAAAACGAAACAGAATAAAGTCAATCAAAACAATATTTAATAAATCAAAACAAATAATAAGCACAAAGCAAAACAATGAGAACAATATTGGATTTCAAAAGCATCTATTGGGAGGATGACAGTATGCAAAATAGCAAATATGGGGGATTTCTTTCTATCTAGCATTCTTATTTTTTGCTGTAATGTAAATAACAGTCACTCTGGTGGCCTGTTGACAGTTTTTGATAGACACTGGCACACCCTATAATCTAGCACTTCCTCTCCGAAGTGTTTGCTGAAGAGAAATAAACATGTATCTGCACGAAGAATGCTGACGGTAGCCTTACTCGTAATAGCAAAACAATGAAAACAACCCAAACCTAAGCAAGATCATGCATAAACAAACTGAAGTTTAGTTACACAGTGAAAAAAAAGAAAAAGTACTCAGCAACAGAACTCATTAAATACATGTATGTGCATACATATTCGTTTTTCTATAAATTCTACTTGTGGAAATTCCACTTCTGGAAATTGCAAAATTCCACTTCATAAATAAATTAACTCTATGACAGTAATTACAGGATGTTTATACTAGTAAATAACCGAATCAACTGAAGCTCCTCAAATGGGAAAACAGATTAACTAGTTTATACACAAAATGGAAAAATAAGAAAAGTTGTATTAAGATTGTAGAATTTATTTTAATGAAAATCATTCACAATGTATTAATTGACCAAACCATCTTACAATGTAACATGCATCATACAGTGTTCTACCTGAGTATACAGTCACATACTTTTATGACAATGTTTGCCTGCATATACGAGTATACTTGTATGGCAATTACGTCTTAGTCCAGGCTAATGCATATAGTATTTCAGCATGTAGTAGGTGGACCAGGGTCTTAAAAAGCAAAGACTTCTTTCTCACAGTTCTAGATCCAAGATCCAGGTCCTGGTAGATTTGATGTCTAGGTGAGGACTGCATCCTGATTTGCAGATAATATATTTCTCTAATATCCCCATATGGAGGGAGAGGGAGAATGAGATGCACACTGTCTCTTCTCTTTTATATAAGAAAAATAATCTGCTATCATGACCTAATTACCTTCCCAAAGGTCCATCTCTAAATAATAGCATGTTGCAAATTAAGACTCCAGCATATAAGTGTTGTGGGCATACAATCATTCAGACTGTAGCAGCATGTCTCAAGCATGTGTGTTAGATATTTGTGCACTCATGGGGCGCCATATGGTAGTGATATAGAGGTATCACGATGGAAGAATGTTCAGGAACTTCTTCCCTGAGAAACATTGGGGAATCTTCATGTTTTCAGCAAATGTTGATTGCTCATGCCATAAATACAATAAACCAAGAAAAATTCAATGCTCAAATCAAATAAAAATATGCTCAGCTATATATACATTAAACTCAGTGAAACAAATCATAAATATTTACAAGTTATTTTTCTTAAAATCAAGCTGCAAAGATCATTTTTGTAACAGGCTGATGTGAAGCCAGTACATGTAGCTAATGTGAAAGCTCAGAACGAGGGGGAAATCTGTGAATTTGCTTTTTAAACTACAAAGCTCCCAGATTCAATAACTGGGATCACGTCTTATTAAAAGTTTCTGCACATCGAAAGATATCTCCAGCATAGTGAAAAGAAAACCCACAAACTGGGAAAAAATCTCAGTGAACTGTCCATCAGCAAAGGACTTCTGTCTAAAACATATAAAGAATTTTTTAAAAGCAGACCCCCAAAATTCAAAGATCCAATCCAAAAATGGGCACCTGAGATGAATGCACAGTTCTCAGATGAAGAAATATAAATAAATAAATACATGAAAAAATGTTCATCATCATTACTCATTAGAGAAATGCAAATTAAAACCTCACTGAGATTCCATCTCACTCCTGAAAAAATGGCCAGGATGAAGAAAACTACTAACCACAAATGCTGGAGAGGCTGTGGGGGAAAAGGAACTCTCCTGCATTGTTGTGGGACTGTAGACTGGCGCAACCATTGTGGAGGTCAATCTGGAGATTTCTCAAAAAGCTGGGATTGGAAGTCCCATTTGTTCCAGCTATTCCACTTATAGGCATATTCCCAGAAGAACTGAAAACATCATACCACAGTGATATATGTGCACCCATGTTTATAGTAGCACAATTTGTAATAGCCAGATCTTGGAAACAACCTAAGTGTCCATCAACTGAGGAATGGAAAAAAAGGTGTGGTATTTTTATACAATGGAGTACTACTCAGCTTTAAAGATTGATCACATTGAGATATTTATAAATAAATGGACACAGCTTGAGACCATACTCATAAGCGAAATAAATCAAACTCACATGTATAAATACCGAATAGTTTCCCTAGTGTAAGAAATGGTAAGAATATATAAAAATATGTGGTAATCATGACTCCCCATTATATTGCTCTGAAGCCTTATAATGTTTTCATTCATTAGATGGAATGGTTTTATTCCAAGTTGTTTGATTTTATTGCCTGGGATGGTATGAACAGCTATTTTGAAGAAAATAAGACATTATACTAGCTAGTGATGATTTAATATCATCTGTTTTTGAAGTTCCACCAAGCTTTTGTTCTTCTGTCTCCATCACATTGTTCTTTATCACATTGTATCTTACTGGATTTTATTATATTTTAGTATAAACAAAATTTTTATAGACAAGGAGATAATATAGAAACCATTGTTCATTTTCTGTTAGTTGGTTCTTAATACCCTGTAATACTTTCATTCTCTTGAATGGTTTTACACTGTCATGTTATGTTTGATACTATAGTATATAAGGTATACTGAAATATTTCAAGGAAAGAGACACTATGGCATATGCTGTTATGTCAGATTGTCTCATGGTGAAACACTATGTTGCTTAAATTGTTCTGTTCTGACCTGTGTTGTTATGTCCTCTTTTATCTTAATCTTATTTTTAAATAAAAAAAATGATTCTACCTTTCCATCTATTTTGCATTTCTGTTTCTTATGATAATGTATTTCTTTTTTCTCTTAGTTTCAGAGGCACAATACCTGTGCTTTGGGTGTCTGTTTTTATATATAAAACTAAAAACATGTAGGAAATATAAAGAATGCATTATGTTAATTTTTAAATATTTTAAATATTTTTATTATTATCGCAATTTGCCTTCAAACAGTTTTAAAATTCGTGACTGTGAGGAGTTGTTTAGGAAACTGAATAATGTTAAGAACACATATATGTGTGTAAAAAACAGATTTACAATATCCAAATTCCATAATATGAAACCCTTATTTTCCAAAATTACATTATACTTATATATAACTATTCTATCCTACATGCATTTTAGTAATTCACACGAAGTATATTCAGGGCTATGACATAAATTTCAATATTTTATTTTTTATGTGCTGAATCAGTCCAGGTAACTGACATTTTGAACATTATTTTGTAAATTAATTTATCATTTGCTTTTAAAGAGCGTTTTTTGTTTCTTCTTATACACACATCATTTTTCCCTTATGTAATCCTCTTTATAAGGAGTTATGTCCATGTGAATTAGGTCTGATGAATTATGGACTCGATCAAATGTAGAATTTGTGATTGGTTCATTGTCTAGCTCTTGGATTGGTGGGTGGATTTGTACATCCTCCTAGTGGTAGAATCAGCATAATATACAAATGTAGGTTGAAAGTTGTCTGTGTCTTTTACTGTTTGCCCACATAAGGCATCATACCACATTTCTTTGGAAACAAATGAGTGTACACTGAAAACTCAAAAATTTAAGAAATAAACTTTTCATTCCCTAAGTATGTATAACCAGTATTTTATCTCAGCAGTGAGTAAAAATAAAAATTACATTTAAAAAAAAAGCTATATAGCTAAACAATAACTCTCTAATGCCATTCCTTGAACTCTTCTAGTTCTAGCATATAAAACGTACTGTTTCCACTGACTTAACTCTTTTAAGACACTTTTAAACCACTGTCCCTAAATTAGAGTTAACAAACTGATCTATGAAGGTCCAAAAAATTAACATTTTAGAATTACAGGCTATTGGTGTCTATCACAATTGAATAATATGCTGTCATAGTGTGAAAGTAACCACAATAATACATAAACACATGGCTATGTTTGTGTTCAAATAAAACCTCATGTACAGAATCAGAGGTGGCATACATATGGTGCACATACCAAGCTTGGGGATCACTATTTTATGTAACATAAGTAATTATACAATGATACAATATGTAATGAAAAGCGAAATGAACATAACAAGGTATGGACAAGTCAAGACAGGATTAATAATTTAAAGAGATACTGTCTGAATAATTAATTGTGAAACATTGTACCAAAATATGAGCAATGTTTTCTTTCTTATTTTGAAGCAAACAGTATTAAAATATTTAAGAATAACCTTCTAGTGAGAAGAATATTTGAATTACTATTTAAAATATTGATACATATCTTTGCAAAGATATTTTTCTTAGAAAATTTGCAAGTGGAAATCAACTGAATGTTAAACTGATGGTTTGTGTGACCATTTAACTTCACCAGATAGAGAAAATTGGGGAAGTGAAAGAAAAATTAAGCTATTTAAGTATATATTTTTGAAAGATTGGTTTATTGATCAATAGCTTTTATTCATTGATCTGAAATCTATTTACTCAAAAACTTTCTGGAAAAAAGTGTCAAAAATTTAAAAAAATACCCATGATCATTTAAGAATACCTTAACATTTTAAAATACCAAAATAATAATGTTCTTATGTATTGTGTCTCTCGTGTCATTTCACTGGTCATCCTCTTCTGAAGTAATGCTTTCAGTACAATCTTAATATATTAATTTACCTTTTACACATACATTTGAAATTATTGATACTTTCAACTGACTCTTCTACAGACTAAAATGTTTTGTTTTATTTTGTTTTTCTATTAATATACTTCTATTAGGGCCTTATTAGTTTTACAAAATACTGGGTTTCTAAGTTGTACTCTCGTACATAAGATATTTTGATACATCCATCTTCTCTGTTCACTCCTTTACTGCAGTGTTTTTACATAAATTGTTTTATACTCAGGTTCTTGGGTAAGTCAAAGAAACTTTGCTAAATAGTAAATACAGTTTTTATATTTTCATGTTGAACTTTGTAAATAAGCCCAGTTTATACCTACAGTCAACTCTTAGCATCAGTAAGAAATTAATTCCAGGATTCCCTTCAAGTCTCAAAATCCATGGATGCTCACACTCCTGGTGTAATGCATGCACATAACCCATACACATTTACTTTTTACTATTTTCCCATTTATACTATTTCTAGATATTTATAATACATAATACAAGGTCAATGGCATGTAAGTGTTGTTACCCTTACAGAGACATGATGAGGAAAAAGCATGTACATACTTAGTACACACATATTTCTTCTGAATATTTTTATCCACCGTGGATTGAATTTGTGAGTGCCAAGGATGTGTTTACAGAGTCAACTGCACTGAATTTTTGCTTTCGTTGTGAGTACTTTTCTTCACAAATATTTTCTTCACAAAATAAAAATGTTCAACTGTATTCTCTATTTTTTTAGATCTTCTCACTCTGCTTCACAAAATGTTTATGCTGAAAACTCACAGGACTGCTCAAGCCCAATCTCTTCTGGTACAAAATATCAATTTGTTTGGCTGAGAATAGAAGTTCATCAAAATAATTTTCCCGTAATCTGAGAAATTCCAAAATTTAGTTATAGAATTCAAGTTTAGATCACCTACATTATCTAAGGAATAGTATTTAGAGTGTTCTCATCTTCCCTTCTCTGATAGGGATGCACTACAATGCTTGTTTTATAAGTTTTATTTTGACAATTTGAATTTGCCAAAAGCATTGAGTTGATTCTTTTTGATCCACAAGTATTCATTATTTCCTACGTTTTAAAAAGCAGGAAATACAACAGTTTCAGAGAACTTGTTTTCAAAAGTAGCTCAATACCATGGCTAGGGATTTGGTTTATTTAAAGTCTCCAGGGCCTCACACATTTCTGATATCTGATTGTCAGCAGCAAAGTTGAAAAGCAAATCTGCCAGATAAAATTACTTTTGTGTTCTTACTAAAAAGTTTCCTCATAAACAAAGTCAGTTACTTTAAACCGTGTTCATATTTAAAAGTAGAGAAATTTTAACCACTCTGCTATAGTTAAGGTTTGTGTGGAGAACAACTAGAATCAGAACATGTAGTTTATAATATTATTTTTATGATGGTCACTGGGAGTTAACACAAGAAAATGCAGGAAATCTATCGGCAACATCAAACACATAGAATATTTAGTCAAGGGCCTAAATCCCACAACAACGACCCACATGAGTCCAGATGAAAACCCAGAGCTCATGACAGTGCCTCCCACGAGTCCATCTGGAGCTCCAGAGCCCACAAGAAGGACTCACACCAGTCTCTTTTACGATTCCGTGCTGGGAAGGCCCAAAGGTCAGTGGTAGAAGCCAGAAAGTCTATGCCAGCCGGTAAAGGAGCTGTGCTGATGGCATGAGGGTTCTACACTGGAGCCAAGAAGTCACACTCACAACAAAGACCGGGGCTGTCCTGAAAGGCACCACAGCCATCCTCAGCAACATGGAGGCCCCAAGCTCCTCCAATGACAAGCACAGTCGGCTACGTGCCAGGAAGCCAGCGAGACGAGTTCATCCTAGAGACCAAGCAACACACGTCTTTCCCTCCAGAGCCGGGAAGCAATGCTCAATGTGAGGACCAAAGCTTCTCCAGGAGAACCAACGGCTCAAACAGCTCAAAGGAGAACCCACAATGCCTCAATGCAATAACGCATTAATGCATTAATGCCCGCCTTCTCTTTCTCCACCTCTCCATTTATGCCAGCAACTTTCCTCAGGTGGAGCATCTAAACTCAGCACCATGCTGATGTACCCATCTGGCATTAAGTTGACCATCAGTACTTAATCCATAACTCTTATTTCTATTAGCACACATAGAATATATACAATAACAAAGGTATGTGTTCATCACGATTAATACCAAGGTTCAAGTTTACCCCGCTTAATAACTATGATGTTCTCCTCCAATGCTATGCTGAACTATTTGCAGTAATATAGTAAACCAAGTAATACTAAAGTATGTAGAAACATAACAAGAACAAATAATTGTAATTTTAATCTTGAAAGTTTAAAATGAATTTTACAAATGCATCCACCTCAGCATCAAACTTCTCACATTTGGCTGAATAAACATCCAAAGCCTTCAAGAATTGGATAGAAAAAAGAAGACTGATCCATTGCTGGAATTAACCAGCTATCTCATGGAAGAATCCAAACATATTATTATAAGCCTGGCATCATTTAATTAGAGCTATTCTGTAAAGCAACTAACATTTATAACTTCTGCTTCAGTTTTCATACATGCACAGGAAAATACAGAATAAAAAATGAATCAAAGCCATTGTAACAGCCATTTTATCTAAATGATAAATGATATTTTGCAGAATGTTGTGTAAATATACCATCTGCAGCTACAAATTAAATCATAATCTTCAGGCACATTCTTCTTAATATAACTATTAACTGATGATGTAAATGCTGATGCCTCCTCAGCATATGTGTCTTTTGTTTTCTGTGTAATAATTGATGTCATCGTGGTTCTGGTGACATATAGGAATTGTCAACAAATATTTTGTGTAAGTTACATGTTCTTCATCATTGTAGACAAACGAATTTTGCACTAAATTTTCCTGAGCATGCACTTCTAGGATTTTTAGCTCATGGTATCAAAATACACTTATTAAAAATTAAATATTACCAAACAATAAAATACATATTTGTAAATTCTCTATACAATGTAACAGCATAACAATAGTGTTCAGAACATTCCCAGTATGATAAGCCTCTCTTCCCTATATGTACTTCACAGATACTTAACCATTAACTGACCATGTCCCCCACTGGGTCCAAAAACTGATGGTCTGGCAACCTCATGCATCTCACAAATCATGAAGTAGCCACGGCACACCTTGTGGTCAAATCAAGTAGTGGCAACAGTGAATGTTCTTCCTGTCATAGAAAGAAATGTATCAATAGTGCCTCCCTTTCCAAGAGAGTAATTTGTCACCAGATAAGTGGTAAAGATTAGAAGACTAAAATAATTCACAACTATTTTGTCATACTTTGCTGTTTTCCTCAGAATTAATCTTACAGCAAAATAAAACCTCTGATCATTCGGTATGCTAAATACTAAAAGATCAAACTGGAGACCTGCAAAATCTGTAAAGTTTTCCTTCAGCTGGTAGTGGAAATTAAAGCTATAAAAGCATTTATAATAGCATCAAACCATAAAATACTTGGAATAAAATTAACAGGATGTGTGCCAGAACTAGACACTGAAACTGACAAGGTACTGATGATAAATATTAAAGAACATCAAAATAAGGACAAAAAATCTATACTGTTCCATTAGAAAATGCATTATTGGTAAGATGCCAATAATTCCCAAGTTGATCAACAGATTTATTGCAATTTCAGGAGAATTTGAGCAGATTCTTTATAGAAAGAGTGTCTAGTTAATATGTTAATATGGAAAGGAAAAAAGAATTTGAGGATCATGGGCAATTGTGAAAATGAAAAACAAACTTGAAGAACTTATAAGACTAGATTCAAATGATACGTAACAACAGTAATCAAGCTCGTGTGGCACTGGAGACCTATTTAAATCAAGAAACAGAATAAAGAAAACATACATACATGCAAGGCAGATAGATAGATAGATAGATATTTAAATAGAAAGTTACCTGAAGAAGATGTATAGAAGGAAAATAGCTCAATATCCTAAATCATTTGATAAACATAAATTAAATCTTCTGTATGATACCACTATATACCTTTAGAAATGCCTAAACCTAAAATAAGAGATAAAAGAAACACAGTGTCAGTTACTGGTGAGGATATAGAAGACCTGGAATTCTCATTCATCACTGCTGGGAATGCAAAGCGGTAGGACCGCTTGGGAACACAGTTATACCTGGTACATGGTCAAGAAATTCCAGTCTTAGGTGTTTATTAAAAGAAATGAAAATAGGTATTCATATGAATTAAATGCAATTGCTTAAAGCTAGACTGTTTTGCTAGAAAATGGGACACATTAAGTCATTAATTGGAAGGAAATGCAATGAAAAGAGTTTAGTCTTGATAACATTAAGTGAAAAAAATCAGAAAAAAAGCACATAATTTATAAACTCATTCACATTATATTCTCAAAAAGAGAGAGCTACTGTACCAGAAATAAAGAACATTGACTGGAAGGGACCAGAGGGAAAAGCTGAGTGCAAAAGGAGCACTAGAAAACATTTTATAGTCATGAAAATGTTGTATTTTAATTGCAGTAATAGTTTGGCAACTGCATATATTCCACAAAAGTCACAGAACTGAAGAATACATCAGAAGGGTAAATTTTATATTAAATGAATATTACCTCTCTAACTTTTAAAAGAATGATAAGAAGAAGAAACCTTGATTTAACTGTCACCTCCTTTTGGAAAAATTTCTTATTCCATCACTTTTTCTCCCAATATGTCACTCCAGCTACAAAAGGAGTTGGTCCTCCTTTTGCCTCTCAGACTCCACATGTCTTTAACTTTGTCCTTAGCTTACTAGGTTAAACTATCTATATTCCTGTCTCTTCCCCCAGGGGACTGGGCTTTTGGAGTGTCCTCTCTCCCAGCTACATTTCCCTTTTTAAAATCACATTTAACATACAAGCATAACCAATAAGCTTTGGAGACAGGAAGAAATAAGAAGTGAAAGAAGAAAGAAATAGATTTTAAATAATTTTTCTCTCTCAATCATTCCCTTTGAGGGAAAACAATTTTTTTCTTCCAACATTGTGGAGGTGCCTCTATCAGTCAGTGCTTACTAGAGAAACGGATTTAGTGCAAGATATATGAACAACTACATAAGGATTTGCAAGACAGGCTTACAGTGTCTCCCACAGAGTTAGGTGTGTGAGATTGCAAAAGAACTCAGCACACTGGAGATCTGAAGGATCCAGTAGAAGGCTTGGAGCTCTCTGTAGTCTGTACCAGGAGCTGAAAGGCCTGTGTTGGAGGCTGAAGGATCTAACTAGAAGGCAGGAGATGCCATCCACGGTGAGGAAAAGAGTGGGGCTCCTCCAAAGAAAGAGAGGCGAGCCTTCATCCTTCAATTCCCCTTTTACTCCGTTCAGGTAACAAGCCTGCTGGTTGATGCACTCACAACCCAGAGTGAGTCTTCTGGTCAGGAAATCCCTTCAGCCACACGCAGAACTACACTGATCCAATTTAGTGGGGCGTTTCTTACTCAAGTCGATGCAATGCTGTATGGTTTATGTTTGCAATGAACATGTGATTTTAATTTTTTGTCTAATATTTTTCATTTTACTTCAGTGTATTATTATGTGTTTGCAGTATATAATGTCCCCATTCCTTGTGATAAGTTGATACATTTTATACAATTCATTTTAATTCCTTTTCTTATCTCCTTTCTCTTTTTTCTGTTTCCCCTCCACCCATCTCTTGATGGCCTTTGTTTTGTACATGCTTACAGTACATAATGTTCACATTATTCAAGTATATAAGCCAGTCAATCTGGAGACAATTGCCATTGAAAGATAGCTTATTATTAACAACTCTGCAGAGGAGGGTGCGTTCAGTGCCACAGAGGAACACAAGGGCCAAGGAGAGTCAGCCAGGAGGCAGAAAGAATGAGAGAAGACTGGCACTTTATTGTGGCTTTGAGGGAAAGGAATAGGCAAGGTGAGATGTGCAGCTCAGCAGCTTTAGGAGGAACAGTTCTGGCAGGCTCTGAGCTACAGAGGCCACCTCTGGTTGTCCAGAATCTGACCCTGGTAATATTTAAGATGGGAAATCCTGTCCCTGATGATAAGAGTCTGATAAAAGGAGCTGGGTGTCCTATGGATTCAGGATTAGCTGATTGCATATCAAAGGGATATTCTCAAGTGTTTGATAGCTTCAGGAAATGTTTAACCATGACAAAGGCAGTCTCTCCCCAGGTCAATGGGGCCCTATGTGCCAGAGCTAAGTATACAGAAAATAAGAAAATACAATTAGTACAACTTGTATAGCATATATGGCAGTACATTAATACATTAATAACTCTGAAATAGAACCAGTGTGTCTTGTTGGTTAGCAAGGTGTTGGCAATATTTTTCAGAATCCAAAATTAGTCTAACATCTCTCTAAATATCAAGTGAAAAATAGCTTACATAATGTGCTAAGGCATATTCCACTATATTCTTCAATAAGCGCTATATAAATATTGAGAGAGATATTTAATTTGTGTATGGAATGATGGATTACATAGTCAACTTCTTTAACTTTTATTTCCTACTGTGAATCAACAGAAGCTATGCTTTAGTGCCTTCCAAGATAAGTAAAAGAAAATGTCGCAGACAAAAACTCCTTTGTTCTTTTATTTAATATTATGACCATGTTATTTCATTTAATAAGTGATACAAGGACTATGGAAACACAATAGTGTATCTGTGCATGTAACGCTATAGGAGAAATCACTTACAATATAATGGAAAGTATTATGTTTTCTTACACATTTTGTTCAAAGAATTAGGAAAATGATACACCATATTATACTCCAAAACTATATTTACATTAAAATAAACTGTTTTACATGAGAAGAAAACATGTACTACTGGCTGTAAAATGACTACCAGATTTTCATTTCTGATATCTCTCCTCATCTAGTTTATTCAGGGTTAAAATTAACAATAATGATAATTAAATAACAGACTATCAATTGCTTTCATCACAATGCTTTTTCAGCTGCTGCATAATTGCATAAAATAATACATTCTTTTAGGAAATTGTATTTTGTGTCTCAAATGGCCTCTTTCAATTTTCCTCTAATTTAAAAAAATCTGAATAGAGCCATTGACTAACTTTAAAAATGCTTTTTAAAATAAACTATGGTAAGAATAGTAATTCTAAGCAGCTAATATGGGATGGATATTTACTTCTTCAAGCTCTGCATGAAGTATGCATTCGTGGCATCACCATTTGTATAGAGAAGTTGAAGAACAGGAAGATAAAGAAACTCAGTTTTTAAGTAGTAAACCTGGAATTTAAAAAGAAGGTTCTCTGATTTGTGAATCTATGCCTTTAGCCACTCTGTTCTACTGTGACTCATCTGTAAGCTGCTTGGCTGAAGCATTTTTCCTCCAGAAATCTTGTTATAGGTGGTATTCACAGTCCTGTAGGTAATCAACCATAAGGGACACCATATCCATATAAAAGTATCAACATTGCTCCACAAAATCTGATCATAATTTGTGTAGTTGTTTCTAGGACACAGTGCATTCCAAGGTTTTTCTAGCTGCCCTAGCAGAAATAGATTTTTCTATTTATGTAGTTGGACAATAGACTGCTTTTCCCTTTCCCTATGCCCTATAAAACCTGATTAAGTTGATTGTATGATACTTTGTAATGTAATAGGAGAGTGACATAACTGTTTTCACCATTAAGAATAGTTAATTATAGAAAGATTGAAACAATTATGATAAGTATAGTAGCAGATGAGGACCACTTCGATGCTTGTTTAGGAAAGAGTACATTTCCATGACCAGTTATACACCTACAGTTTCACACCCCTTGTAAGATATTTTAAAGTTTCTACCTCTAACCCTCTCAGTATCCTTGTATGGTGTACATAAATATTCTTATCTTATAGTTTAGAGTCCATTGAAACTAAAACTGATTCACAAGGCCAGGGAAGTGGAAAGTGAAACAGTTCTTGAGCTTGTGGTGAATCCAGTCTAGAGTCCACTGTATTGTAGTGACTTGAAAGGGTCAGTAATTTGAAGGTCAAGGTTGTTCTGCAGACATGTTTCATTTGATGCCACAAGTGTTTTAACTAAGTTTTTATTTAAGGTCCTGTGCTTGACAATTTGGGTTCGTTTTCCTACACAATATTCCTTACACTGAGTTTCCAACACAATAACATTAATTTCTAGGCTTTTGACAGAATGTACAAAGTTAGGTGGAATCATAACAATAGCAGTGGTTATAATCTCGAGATTTAATATGGTAGGAACTCATTAAATTCTATGCTTGTGTTATTGCTTTTAGTCCTAACAACTACTCTACATGTGAGATATAGTTATTTTCATTTTACAGATAAAGACATTGACTAACTGCCCCAACATACCTAACACAGATCCCTAGTGGTAGAGCTGGGATTTAATTTCGAGTATTTATTACTCAAATTGTGTGCCCCCAACACCTATGCTGTATTGTTTCTACTGGGAAAATATATTGTAAATGTTTCCTTTTAAAACATTTCCCCAATGATAGTTTAAAACGTCAGTCTATTCTCCAAGAATTAACAAAGAAAGCTGATTAACCTGCTCTTCCTCAGCAGACATTTTTCCTTCCTTAAAGAAAGAAGCAGTAAGATTTCCATTCAGCCCAAATGCAAATTCCTTCTACTGAGAAAATCTTTAGGATGGGAGGTTGGCTTAATCATCCAGAGGATTTGAGACTCAATAGTCTGTCCTTTGATTTCACCCTGGAATCAATGGCCTTCGTGTCCTCCTGTCACTGAGAAGACTACAGCTTCTCCTCTCCAGACAGCAGAAGAGTGGGCACAAGAAAAGGAAGCTGGCTGATGTATTAAGGAGAACCGCAGCCTCGGCAGAGGATTGATGGCAGCTTCACGAGAATGTGCTCTCCCATCCACTCACAAGTGTAATTTAAAGAGGATTTTTCAAGGCATGGATAGACACCATTACTCACATCAATTCTCACTGCCTTCTCCTTCTATAACTCTTTACCAATTCTGGTCCACAGGTCCTCTGTGCTGCTTAATCAACAGCATGCATTCGAGAAGTATTCTCCAGCATCCCCGATGAATTTCTTATAACACAAATTGAATGAAGTGGTGAAAATGATAAATATGTCTGCAGTGTAACCAATTTGTTTCAAGCCGTATGATCTGCCTGAGGGTAAAAGGAACTTCCTAAGCAAACTATACCTACTCGAAATTTGAAGGATCTATTTTGACCAGGAGCTTTACTTCAGGTTTCTCTCTCATGAATTTCTTCTTCATGAAACTTTCATTTATATCATCTTAAAATATTGAGAAAAAGTCTTTGCTTTGAAAAAAGGTATAAATAAGTTCAAGGACATATATTTATTTATGACAAAGATTTTATAAACTGAAATTTACTGGTGATGTGTATTTGCTTTGTTAACTATTTCCCCATATGATAACGGTGATAAGAATAATAATACACTCTCAAACATGTCCATTCCTTAATCTCTAGAACCTGAAACATATTATGCTATGTGTCATAGACATTAAGGTTTCAAGCAGAAGTAAGGCAGGTGGTCTTCAGACAGAGATTACCGTGGATTACTTGGGGTGGACTCAATGTGATAACAAGTGAAAGAGACGCAAAACTAAACAGCAAGGATATTCTCCCAAGTTAGACCCTTTTAAGAATTCCAATATTCAGAATCATTAAAAAATGCGTATTTTTAAGATCACCAGGTTCAAAATAATCAGAGTAACAAAAGAAGACAACACACATAATCGTAACAGGAAGTAAGGTGATGCTGTAAAAAATCTAAAAACCAAGGAGCAGCTATGGAACAGGAAAATGAGAAAAAGAAGAAATCTTAGGAGAATGGGGAAAATGCCTAGATTTCCTCGAGTAGAATGTTAGCATAAGAATGGATAAGAATGAGCCCAACATTAAGGATTCAGAAAGAAGTGAAGAGATTGGTGGAAAAAACATACAGTGTCTCAGACAACTCCTAAATAGTCATAAAGACTGTTGCTAAAGAAGCTGTGAGTAGTGCATGTTGTCTAATGTCTGCATACAGGTGATAAATCTGACATCTATTTTATGCATGTAGCCTCCTGGGTGCTTTTTAATAATCATTGAAACATCAGTATGTAGTTGAGTGAAAACTTAGAAAATAGGAGGTAAAAAAGAAAATCAAAATAATTTTTTAGTCTTTTTAGTCAGAAAATAAGCCAACAGGCCCACTCCAAAACTGGTCATCACACACGTCTCAGATAAAGATATACAAATGGCAAATAAATACATGAATAAATGCACACCATCACTGGTCAATTGAGAAATGCAAATTAAAACAGCATTGAGATTTCATCTCACTCCAGAAAGAATAGCTGTCTTTATCATTTTACTTTTACTCAAATGACGTGAAGTTAGAATAATCTCAGAGAAGCATGTTATACCATCAAGAAATCAACCAATAACAAATGTTGGCGAGGCGGTAGGGAAACAGGAACACTGCTCCACTGTCGGTGGACTGTAGACTGGTACAGCCACTGTGGAAATCAGTATGCAGATTTCTCAAAAAACTAAGATTGGAATTAAATTCAATCCAGCTATTCCTCTCCTGGGTATTTTCCCAGAAAAATTGAAAAGGTCATGTCTCAGCGATATATGTGTACATACGTTTATAGTAGCACATTGTATAATACCTAAATCTTAGAAACAACCCAAATGCCCATTAACCACAGAATGGATGAAAATGATGTGGTGTTTTTATACAATGGAATATTACTCCGCTATAAAAATGGATGATCTTGAAACTTTTATAGGTAAATGGAGGCAACTTGAGACAATCCTCATAAGTGAAATATATCAGACTCACATTTGTAAATATAGTTTCTCTAGTTTAAAAATAACTATTAATAATAAAAACCTGAAAAAGTAATAAGATACAAGATGTATAATAGATACTATAATAATGAAAAGGAAAGTGCTTGAAGGAAAGAACAACTTGTAGGTATATACATATACCTGTGTGTATGTTTAAGTGTGAAAGATAGATAACCATACTACTAATTTTTGTTAGTTCATCCAAAAATAGTTTATGTTGTCATTGTTTGATTGTCTGTTCATTTTTTATGCTTTGATTTTGTAACTTCAACAGTTACTTCTAAGATAACAGTAAGTAATTTTATCAACTAGTGATTTCTTACTGTTATTTTTTTTAACTGTACTCTTTCTACCCTTTTTTTCTGTTTTGTTCTTTTTCTCTAAGTAGAAAAAAATAAGCCAATAAGTTTAATTGTAGAATTTAAACTGCTCTTAAGGAGAAAGTCATCCAGGATACAGATCCAGATGGGTTTACGGGTCCAGGTTGGGATAGACAGTTAGGAAAGCAGACTGCTCTATACATTCATATGAAATGATGAATGTATGAAATGATGAATGGTGAAATGATGCTGGGGTACTCAGAGAAATGGATTTTCCCAGGGAAGGATGGAGGGCTGGATGGCCGAGAGGTCTATGAGTTTACCTTTCCCTTCCTCTTCCTCCACAAATGCTGAGGGTCCTCCGCAGTGTCTACTGCTCTGTGGAGCAGACTTGCCTCTCTAGATCAGAGCTCACGACCATGTGCCCAGTCTGTCTGCGTCTGAACAGCTAGTGCCTTGCAAAGGAGCCCAAGCTGAACTGCTCAGGCTGTTTTATCTGTTTCATTGTTCCTTTTTGCAGTAAGACCCTTCCTTCTTTGCCTATTATCCTCCATATTAATTCATTTGTATGAAAAGGAAAAAGAAATGAGACTACAATGAAGAAATCCAAGTTCTAACTCCCAGCCTAGATGTCCATTGCTCTCTCTGTGTTTCTCCTCCAAGTGGACTCAGTGAACTATATTTTCAAAACAGACCGCTGAAAAGGGGCCTCTCAAAAAAATAAGGTCTTTCTCTTTAAATTAACAAGACAGAGAAGATAAAGGTCTTCCACCTAGATTCACAGGCTAATTTGGGGCTAGTAAGGTCTCTAGGGAGAAATTTCAAGTACAGTGATTCAGCATCCTCAGAACAGATTATTATGGAGTGCAGTACATGTTTAAAGGCAGAGAATCACAATAACTAATCATTCCCTTTCACATGCTGGAAATCTCAGGCCTAAGCCTGTTTTAGGGTCCATATGAACAGCCAAGCTCCTAAAACCGGTAGTCAGATGCTAAAATCTGAGCTGAATCTTCAGGAAGCAGAATCCAACCTGGCATAGCACACACTTTCTTAGATGTCCAGAGTTCTATATGTAGCCTCTGCAGAGGAGTAATGACTGGACTCTCAACCTAAGGCAGTGTAAAATGTGCTTCTTTGAGATTATTCTAACTTCATGTCATTTTAGTAAAAGTAAAATGATAAAGACAATTAAAAAAAATCAATTCATTACCAGGTCTTCGAGAGGTGAGGAGTAGAGAAAATCACATGGGGCAGGGGGGGTTTTAGGACAATAAAATTATTATATATGATATTGAGAGGGTAGGTACATGATATTATGTGTTTGTTAAAACTCACAGAACTGTGTGACACAAAGATTCAATTTTAAAGCATGTATGTCAGCCTGTATCAATGTATCAATATGAGACTATAAATTACAAGTGTACCTCACTAAGATGAACTAAGCTCAAGTATGTGACAGAGAGCCAGGAGGTAGCAGAGGTAGGTCAGGGGATGCTAAAGGGGAAAACGTGAGATGTCTCTCTGCTATCGATTCAATTCTTTGGAAATCTGAAGCTGTTCTAAAAATCAGACTATTGGTTTAAGAAATTATAGAGTGTGTTATCTGAGCATAGCATAATCAATTTTAAAACTAATAAAATAAGAAAGCTCCATATTTATAAATTAAAGTATCCACTCCTAAAAATCTGAATTAAAGGTGATCTCACAAAGGGAACTGGAAAACATCTTACACTAAATGATAATGAAAATCCAACATCTTAAAATTAGTAAATTCAAGTACAGTTGTGCTTAAAGAAATTTTTAGCTTTAAACGTTGACATTAAGTTCCATCTTAAGATCACAGAAAATGAAAGACAAAGAAAACTCAAAGCCGAAAGAAGAAAATAAGAAGAATAAAAATAAGTGAAGCTTTATGAAATTATCAATTTAGAAAAATAAGCAAGTCAAAATCTGGGTGTGATGGCATATGCCTGTAATCCCAGCACTGGGGAGGCTGAGGCAGGAAAACCACTGAGTTCGAGGTCAACCTGGGCTACAAAGTGAGTTCAAGGCCAGCCTGAATTGCGAAGTGAAACATTGTCTCAAAAAAGACCCTCCAAAAAACTAAATGAACTGAGTGAGTTTTATGCAAATATCAACAAAGCTGATGAACCGTGTGCAGTGAAGAAATAGGCACCATATGAATCTTTAATGTCAAGACAGCAGAGTGTGTGACCATTCCAGTTCTCAACTACTAAAGAAAAGCAGAATAAGAAATCATCAAATTTCTATTTTTAAATTGCCAACAACTTTGACAACTTAAAAGGAAAATTTCCCAGAACATATAACTCACAACATCTGAGCCATATAAATAAAAGGAGAGCATAGTACATAATAAAATCTACTATTAATAGATATACTAAAACCAATTTTTACTGAATTATTTGTTTAATTGTGAATGGTAACACAATCTACTGGCAGAAGTACAGCAGAATATCATCATAATTACAAATCAAAAGTATAAGAAAAAGTTAAGAGCTTCTATCCACCAGAGTATGTTTACACAAAAGGCAACACACATAATAAGAAAAAGATACATACAACATGTATAACAAAAGATTCTGCATGCCGAATAAGTCGAAATTTTAAAAAATAGGTAAAAATTCAATAGAAAAATAAGCAAGACTCTAGTGGACATATGCAGGAGTTTTCCAAGCAGACAACATAAATAAGAAAGCATTTCTGGATTTCACTAGTTCTCAAAAAGATGTGAATTTAAATGAGGCAATGGGTGGAGATATTTAAAAAAAGATGTGTTATGTATATGTACCAATTCCACACAGTGAAACCTCAAAATAAATATAAAAATTTTAAAACTTTAAAAAATAAATGAGAGTGACAATATGACCATTACAAGAATGAGAAACAATAGGTATTCCCGTAAGCTACTTTTAAGAAGCAAACTACATCACTCTGATCAATTTTATTCCAAATACACCAGGAACAGCATTATACATCATAACTGCAACCTGCAAGCAATCACAGTGTTCACCAACAATACAATGGATGCATCATTTGTATTGTGTTTCATAAATGCAATCCTACTCTGCAATAAAACAGAGAACAGTTGTACACAATGCGGATATTGAACAGTGACTCATAAACATTATTACAGAATCTTGACATGAAAGAATACATATCACATGACAGTCCATTTAAAGTTGAAACATAGATGAAGCTATGTTATAATGCTTAGGAATGTAGACTTAGATATAAAATTATAGAGAAAAATAGAAAAACAATTCCTATCACAGTCATCATCATGATACACTTTGTTAAGAGAAGCTGAGAGGCGACAGGAGGAGAGAGGACAAACATGTTCATTTTCTGCTCTTTGACCTGAGGACTGGTCACTCACACATTCATCCTTGTCTCATTTATTTCATTGTATGTGGGTCACATTTTACAATAAAAATAAGGGAAAATTAAAAATGTAAAGGTTATAATAGAAAATCCTGCAGTGTTCAAGTTTCCTCAAAATCGCTGTTTACATCTTAGCTGTCTTTCTCTAGGACAACATAGTTATAAGCTCAAGCCATGATTTTTACTCCAGGCATGTAGAACATTACTATTAGGCATTTAATGTATCGCAAATTACTTTCCATAAATGTGTGTGTGTCCCTTGTCTGTCTTCAAAATCTTTAATTCAAAGAGCATGCTAGACTTGCAAATGGCAATATAAAACCTGCCAGCATTCCAAAACATGCCACTGCATCCTACTTTCTCTGTGACATTAGACCTGGTCATTGGAGTTACACCACCCTAACTAAATTTAAGAGGGAGGAAAAGAATATGTTCTATCAGCAATAGCACTTTCACATATAGTATGCATGAACAAGTGAGTAATTATAAACTGACTGAGTCAGACTAATTTTACTGCAACTAATTCTTAACATTTCAGCAAATAAGTATTACATGATCATTATTATCTCCGCTTATAGTTTTTCAGGTGCCTGAAGAACCAAGCCAAAAACTTAGCCCTCTGATAAGACCTTTAGATGTGTTTCCTTGGTACAAGGGAATGCAGTATCAGTATTCCACGTGTAAATAAGTTCAATTAACAACGAGTTATAATTGCACAGGGAGATGAAAATTAGTTTAAACAAGTCAATTAAATCATAAACATTTCAGAAATAAGAGGATGTGTTTGTAATCCAATTAGTGTGTTAATATACTAATAAATTTACTGATTTGAATGGTATCTCAATTATATAGCAGGGCACCAGAAGAAAAAAACAATATATCTTAATTGTCATAAAGGGAGCTTTGGCTGCAGTATGACTACATAAGTTTGGAGAAAATTATCCATGTTAATGAGATCAAAATGCTTCTATCTAGAATAATAAATAAGGTTACTTGATAGTTCGGCTAATAAAAATGCATCCAAGGGACAGAGGAAATGGTTGAACACAGTGTTGCCTGCCAGACACTAATTACGCTAAATTCCTGATGGGAGAGAACGGGACATTTTATACCATGACCAAAAAACCCACTTCCATAGTTTAAACAGTCAGATAATCATGGGAATAAAACATTCCACAGATAATTCTTTATTGCTACCTCAATTACCACAAATTAAGCTGATATTAATATACTTTACTGCTGCTCAGCCTTAAGTGAAATCAGTTGCACTCCCCTGATGACTCACGGGAATGAGCCTCTTTCCCATTTCTGCGTAATTACCTGTAATTTATGGGGCACAGAGAGACCTGTGCAGTCTAGTCAAGGTCACATTAGGAAGGCTGAATTGCATTGTTTTCAATCACCATCTATGATTCGGGCTGAGGTTGACACTTCCCCAACTGCCACAAGAGAAAGGGACCCCCACCCCCACCTTTGGCACAGGGGTCACAGTGCCAAATTATCAGGCCAAGGGTGCAGATTGATGGAGAGATATACACAAAGTGTGCATTGTAATGAGTCCATGACAATTCTATTAAAATACTGAAATAGATAAATAATGATTTTTAGTGCTAATTGCAATGATTTAAATCAAATAGAATGCCTGCAAAGTGTGATGTCAACCCACTCTGATGAATCCCAATGTGTTTCTGCAGCTTTGTTTGGCCCCTCAGTCTTTCCTGCACAGCGCTGGAGACTTTGGTGCTATTCCATGGAAAGCTCCATGACCTAGCCAAACCTGTGTGGAAGAGAAACTGCCCAAAGCCATTAATACTCTAGGAGCATTTCTGAATTCTTACCTCACTCTAATAATATTCATTATGAAGATTTTTTTCTTTACTACTACTTTTTTCTTGTTTTATTTTTTTATTTAACCAAGCTGGGGCTTTTTTCTAGTTTTATTTTTTATTTTTTCAAGCTGGAGCTTTTTTCTTGTTTTATTTTTTATTTAATCAAGCTGGAGAACATTTGGAAAGTAACATATAAGCTAAGTCACTAACCTACTGACAAGTGAGCACTATCTTGTAAACCAAAATCAGAAACCTAAGATAGAAAATGGTGTCATTCTGTGCTGATTTGCTGTTATGCCCTCTTTTATCTCAATCTCCATTTTATTATTTACTTTTTTTATCCTTTTAATTAAGGGAAAAATAAATTAAAAATAGCAAGATATATTATAGTAACCCACTTTGACTTTCCATTATCTTGATTTAAAGCCCTGTATTGCTCTCACCATCTTGTTTTGACTGATGTTCCTCTATTCTGTTTTGCTTGATAGTACCAGGTTCGAAAGTTTAGGCAACAGCTGTGAAGATAGTGGATTCATTATGACGCCCATTCTCGTTCACTATTATCTACGTTTGAAGACCTATAATGTCTCCAATGTTTTGGTTTTGTCGGTTTTGTTCTTTACTGTCTTGTTCAATTTTATTATAACTAATGATATAGGCAATTCTATTAGAGATAGCGGGAGGCACTATGGTAACCATTGTTGATCACCTAGTATTATGCTTTTACATTATCTATTATGTCCACCCTTTTGATTTGACTGACTGTTCTGTTATGTCACATTTGGTTCTACTCTCTTCCAAAAAAGTAGTAAGAACTGTGGGAGCAACAAAACCCAAAATGTGTAATTGTCATTGTACAAAAGAGAGGAAAAGAAAGTGCTCTAAATGATATAACTGCATGTATACATAAGTATATGATAGATAATAATATTACTGAGTTTTGTTGGATCATTGAACAGAACTGTTTGCAGTCTCATTGTTGGAATGTCCACTTTATAAGCTTTAATTTTGTAACTTGAACAATTATTTCTAAGATGACAAAATGTAATCCATTAACTAGTGATTTCCTACTGTTTATTTTTTTCTGTAAATCTGTATAACTTGTACCCTTTCTCTTTTTTTCTTTTTCTCCTTAAATAAAATTAAAAAAAAAAAAGAAAATGGTGTCATCTTGTTAACTTTAACAGCATATAATAAGAATTTGTTTAGTGCTATCTACCAGAACCAAAGTTCAATAATCTCCTATGACTCAAAACTCCAAATGACAGACAAAAATTTGTATATATGGTAGTGAGAACTGAAAATACAAAGCAACACAGTGAGCAAAATGGAAGTGATAGGGGACAGCAAAGTTAATTTTTTGTGCCCAAAAAAGGTCTGTCTACTTAGAAGTATTTGCATGTGAGCACGAGAGGAAACATCCCACAGGGTGATGAGAGAAGGGCTATTCCAGGCAGAAGGAAGTGTATGTGACACTTGTGCACACAATGAAGGTGCTTCTAGCATGAAATAGGAAGAGCAAGTGTGTCAAAAGTTTGGAAAGGCTGTAGGACAGGATATCTGGGAGACCACAAAAGGCTAGATATAAAAAGGCTATAAGACAAGCTAAGAAAATTCCTTTGTTCTGAGGAATACTGCTATGTCATATCACTGAAATCCAGTGGAAGATGATACAATCTAACACATTTTAAAGAAGTATTTTTGCTGCTGAATTGCACAAGAATGTGAGTGTGTCAGCATAGCAGAGACAATAGTTTTAAGCTACAGCAATAATCCAGAGGAGTATAAGTGTTTAACTAGGAACATGGTAAGTAGTGGAAGTGGTTAGAAATTTCAGAATTGTCTGCATGTATATACATAAATATATGCACATACAAACTATCTAAGGTAGACAAAAAGGAACTTTCTCATACATTGGAGGTAGGAAAGGACAAAAAGATCAGTTGTGCAAAAGTTCAAGATTTTGTTGTACATAATTAGAATAATGAGGTTTTTCTTTAATTAGGTAAAGAAAACAGAAACAAGTTTGGTTAGAGAGAAAAGTTGGTGTTGAAATTGTAGATGTGTTAAGCTTAAGATGTCAATCTGTCATTCAAGTGAAATTTTTAAGAACACAGCCAGATACATGGGTTCATACTGGCCCAAGCTGGATATACACATTTAGAAGTTCATGAGCCTAAAGAAATCACTTTAGTGTGAATAAAGAGGTAAAGAGATCCAGCCGTGAAGAAGAGGATGATGTAAGTAGCAAAAGAAAGGAAGAAGTATCTAGTTACCTAAGAAAAACATAGTACCTCAGGATCCAGTGGTAAACTCAGGTCCAGAAAGAGGAGGACTGAGATGTGACCATTCCATTCAGGGAATCGTTGGTGATTTTTCACAAGTGATTGTAGTAGAGTCATGAGGGTAAAATCTGCTTTGAGAATATTCAGAAGAAAGCAAGCAAGTAGATAGTTCTTTAAAGTAGTCTTTCTTGGAAAAGAAGAAAATAAAAATAGCTAAAAGGAAGCATGAGGCTAGAACAAATTTTATTCATATGTAAGAAGTTACAGCATTCTTACCTTATGGTATGAATAAATCAAAAAAGAAGAAAGATGGATAAATTGCTGAGACATGAGTTTTGGCTTTGGCCTTATAGAAAAGCAGAGCGATTTCATTCCTAATAATTCAGGAGGAAGTCTGTTATGAGAATAATTTCAAGTAGACTGACAAATGTCAAACTGGTGTCATGGCATTTTAAGCACTTTAACTTTCCTAGTGAAACAGAAAGCAAAATTATCATTTGATAGTGAAGATGAGATGGTATACATTACAAGTTTGATAATAATAAAGTGATGATTTGAGAAAGTAGAGCGATCTACTAGACTCAACAACCTGGAGTAATCCACTTGAATAAAGGAGTCAGGGACTCCTAGGAAGAGTGCTAACATAGTATGGTTCTCTCCTCTACCCATGTTCAAGTACCAGATTCAAAAGCAGAGGAATGAAAGACCAACCCGTGCTGACAGCCAAATACAATGAAAGAAAGAGAAAAAGGGGTCAATGTATTTAAAGATTTATTCAGGGAGGAAACTAAAATGATGGACTTGTTAACAGTATCTATGACCACGAATATAAAAACGTAGTTTATTCAATTTCCAGTGGAGAGACTGTCTTAGTTATTTTCTTGGTACTAGGAGAAAAAAAAATATTCAACACCCACAAGTTAAAGGAGAAAGGTTTACTTTAGTTTAGAGTTTGGAGATGTTTCAGTCCATAGTTGGTTGGCTCAATGGTAGGGCAGCTGGCAGAGGATCATGGGAGAAGAGGCTTGAGCACAGCATAGCAATGGAAAGAAACCTTCCTCCTTCCTTCCCTTTTTATTCCACTAGACTGCAAGCCTATTGTTTGATGCTACACACATCCAAGGTGATTCCTCCTTCTTCATCCACATCCATCATCCACACCCAGAATCACGCTAAGTCAATTGGTTGACTAATCCAGTATCATGCTCCCATGATCCAGTTACCTTCCAAAAGCCCCGGCTATGAGTGCATGAAGCTTGGGGGTGGGGACATCTGGATATTATTCAATACAGAGAGTACTCACTGAGGAGTAGGCAGAGAGTTTCTCTAAGTTTGAAGTCTGAGGCTAGTTACATGGAAGAAGTGAGAAATTCTATCCAGAGAGGAAGGATCTTAAAAAGGTACCTTTGAACAAAGAAAGTTGATGATAGATCAGTCACTATCTCAGCATCACTGGTCAGTTTGGCAGGTACAGAACAGCACCTAATTATGAACAATATGGATTAAGGTAAACTAGTGTAGAACTAATGTCAGGTTAAACATGACCTACCTTTAAAAGCAGGTAAAAACTTGGGACAGACTTAGAGTCAAGTAGAGGTCAAACGCTGAACTGACAGTATCATATCTCAGCAGAGGCATTGTGTACTTAGATCAGAGAACCCAAGCTAAGTAAGACACAAGAAGAGTATGATGGTGGAAATTTGGCATTGTTGTAAAGGTTATGGAGTGGGAAAATTGCTGGTATGGATAGTAAAGAAGGTGGGCTTGAAAGAAAAAAATGGGACAATTAAAAAGTTATATGCTTATAATAAAAATTATGGGGGGTGTAATGTAGAGAATCCTGAGCTCTGGAATTGAACTAAGTAAGGCCATATACAGTTAATTAAAGTAGAGGGCAATATACCTGGAAGACAATGACTTGAGGAAGTTGTAAGCTACTGTGAAGGAAGTATTAACGCTGAAAGAGAAATCAGTCAACATGATCATGGGAAAGTGTTAGAAAAAAGTGATGCTGAAATCTTCAAGAAACTGGAATGTATTTATAGAGTACTGCACCAAATGAGAGGCAGCAGATGGTGTAATCTAACCCTTTAAGTTTCAAGATTGAAGACTTTTTGGAAGAAGAGAGAGACAGCATAATTAATTAGTAATGATAAAGAGGGCATCCCTCTGTTAGACAGACTAGAATGAGTTAGAGATGAGAGATAAAGTCAGAAGAGATACAGAGACAGATGGGACGGGGTCCATGTCACGAAAGGTGAGCTAGGAAATGAAGGGTGTAATAACCAACTCCAACTTATTCTGCAGACCAGAGGCCATGGTAAGTGCAGGACAAGAGCAAACGGCTCTCCCCAGAAGCACACTGAGTGCCAGCACTCCACAGTGATGCCTCTCAGCTATTCTCTCTCAGCTTTTACACTGGCAGTGCAAAATGACTTTATGCTTCTTTAAGAGTTTTTCCATAGTCCTCAATGACTATTCTCTACTTTAAAGAAAAATCTTTGTAGAAGACATCTCTTCCGTCTGTGCAAGCAGACACCATATATCCTCAACAGAAACTGGATTACAATCCACTTTGCCCACAGTCCTCAAACATGCATTACCAACTAATAAATCTGTACTTTTTACTGGAACAGGATGAAGAGATCAGCTACTCGCTGAAGCTGCAACTTTGAGTTTTTGCCTCTTCCTTAATCAGTATTCAGATCATGTTTCACCAAACTTTGGATCTGATTTTTGTGTTTTAAAGCTTGCCCCCAATTTATCACTTTTCTGTATTGTTTCATTCTTTCAACAAAAAGTTATCAAGCACCTATTATGTTATGTGCTATAGGAGGTGCAAAGATGAACAAGATGCTATTTCTGCTCAGGAGGAGCTCAGAGGCTGGGGTGAAAGACAAACATGCAAACAAGTAACACAACACTTTGTGGGGGGTGTACAAAGCAAAGAGTTGTTTCTGGGCTCCAAATTCCACTTTCGAATTGATAATGAGAGTTTTTATTGCCTCTTTTAGCCTGTTGGTCACTTTCTTTGTCACATTGTTCCTTTTACTTCTATTCAAAGATTTTTCTTAATTAAACTAGAAATTCAGAGCTCCAACTCCCCAAACAACTTTTCCAGGACTTCTACAGCAATTACCACCATCTCATTACAAAGCCTTGAGAATTAGAGAGGAAAAAAAAAAGAATGCAAATTGAAAATAGAGGATTTTAGCCAAGAATCCTACTTTGTATGGAATTTCTTTCATTCACACATTCATTCAGTCTTTCATTCACTAATGTAACACAAATAATGATGAAGTAAAACCTATAAAGAAGTCATTAAATGAAGCTACCTGGTATTTCATAAGAACAAATCAGGAGATAATTTATATGTCTTACTCTCTCAAGAAATTAGTATCACCAACCAGTTGTGAGATGAAGTTTTCCCCCTCTAATCATTCATTCCAGAAAGAAGGGAATACATGAGTCTGGAAGTTAAACAAAGACAAAACAAAGAACAATAACAAAATTTTTTCCTAGACCAGTCTGGACATGAAAAATCTTTGCAAGAGGAATCATTGCCAACACTGGCCTAAGATTCTATTCAAAAAGAGATCATCCTGTTGAGTGCTGAGATTTCACACATACGTACACACAATCAATGCTTTAATAATATTTGTTTACACAGATTATATAGGATTCTAGGTTTAAGGGTGCAAAGTAGTAGGGATTTCCAGAGGATAATTCAATTTTTTCTCTGTAGTTGTACAGAGCAAAGTAACAACTGACTTCTCTGTTAAATCCACTAAGTCTTCCTGCTTTTGCCTTCTTTAATCTATAGCACCATGGGAAACTATCCACGTGTCTAATTCTTAAAACACTCCTCTTGATATAGGGGAATGAAATAAACTCTCAACTTACTAGATGTTCCAGTATGAGATTGAGTTCTCTAAAATTGAAGAATGAATCTTAGGAGCAATGGAGGTTAAGAGTAGAATATATTTATTGAGATAAAAAGAGATTCTGAGAGCCAGAAGGGGTCCTAGGTGGGTTGCTGAAGACTCTGTCTTTTCTGCTAGAGACTTTTATAAAGTAAAATCATGAGGTGAGATGGGTCCAAGGTGGGAAAGAATGGGAACTTGCAACGTGGGCATAAGGTGGGACAGAACTATAGTCAATCAATGAGATGAATTGCTCAGGTAAAACTGAGTAAGTCAGGAATAAATGGGGAAGCCAGGGACATAGCAAGCAAGCACGCTTAACAGCAGCGACTTTCCCTTAGAGGGATGGGATGGTGACTCCTGTTTTCCTCGGAGTGATAGAGATAGAGAACTATTTAGACCATCAGTCCTTAGGATATGGTGTTTTTGCTTGATCCTTTGTCTTGAGATCTGGCCCACAGCAGGAGGTGCGTGTCTCCTCTAAGGTCACAAGACTTTTTGTCTCTGTGCTTACTCCTTCGGGGCCTAACCCTGTCTGACTGCCTATAATATTTCTAACTAACTCAGCTACCTGTAACACTTTCTTACAGTTTCCTTGTACTTCCCACGTTTTCTAGTTCACTGTGTATATTTACTTCTTCAAAATGGGCATGCCAATTAAAACTTCAATGATGTACCAATATACACATCCTAGAATGAGTTCAATTAAAATGATAAACACAGAGCAGTGTTGGTGAGGATGTGGAGCAGCTGAAATCCTCAGATAATATGAGGGTGGATTAAAACTAGTATAGCCATTTTAGAAAAGTTTTGATAATTCTTAGAATATATAACTTCATATTCTCTGCGATCTAGCAGTTCTGCACTTGGTTATTTACACAAAATGATAGGATAAACACTGGTCCATAAAATAACATATAAGAACTTATAAAGGCTTTACTCGTAATACCAAAAATTGAAAAGTCCTTCAACTTGTAAGTGAAATAAACAATTCTGGCAGATCACTCTGATAAAATATGAATTAGGAATTACAAAAGCCCCACAAGATATTAGTATACCTGATAGTTGTAACAGTATGGATGGATCTCAAAAACATATTGAGCAAAGAAAGCAATAAACAAAACAACATTTTTACATGTATATGAAATTCAGAACAGGCAAAACTAATTTATAGCGACAGAAAACAGATTGAATATTTCTTGGCAACAGGAACAGGAGCATCAAAGGGTATGAGGAAACATGTTCTGGGGAAATGTACTTAATTGGTAGTATTCCAGCAAATGCTTAACAACAAATTCTGAAACATTATGTGTATATAAACATTTATAAGTTTATTGTAAGTTACAGTAATACAAAGAATGTAGAATCACAATATATCAATAGTAGAATACACAATTTTCAAGTTCCGTTTATTGATGCAACAAAATACCATAAACCAGTGTTTAAGAAACAACAGAAGTTTAACTATCGTAGTTCTGGAGCCTCAGAAATCCAAGATCAATCTGCAGGGGGATTTGGTATCTGGTGAAGACCTATTTCTCCTAAGTGGTACCTGCTTTCTGTATCCTCACATGATGTAAGGAACAATAAAGCTGCTTGGGAGTCTCTTGTAAACACACTAATTTCATTCATAAGAACTCAGACCTCTGGGCCAGTGGCACAGTGCCCACCTGGCAAGCGGGAGGACCTGGTTTCAATTTCTGGTACACAGAGAGAGACAGGCAGACAGAGACAGAGAGTTCAAATCTCAAAATCTTATCATGGCTCAAAGGCCCCCATAGCACTTTCATATCGTAATCTTGGAGTTAAGCTTCAACAAATATATTTTGGAGATGCAAACATTCAAACCAGAGCAGCAGTATACTTTATTGCACATTCCATATGGGTATCTAACTCTTAGCCAGTGCTTCATTAATTTTTCCCAAACTCTTACATGCCTAGACTCCTGTGATTCAAATTCAACTAAGTTTTGACAAATGTCGTATCCCAATTCTGCAATTCTTCTCCGAGTAATTTATTTTGTTGCACCTAATGTGTAATTTGGCCAAGTTCCATAGTCTCAATACCGTCAATACCATAGCAAATTTCAAATTACCAACAGGACATCGCTGAGTGTGTCCCATTTTTTGGTGTTTCTCCCGTCCAAATGAAATATGTCTTCCATTCAAATGTGAATAATCCCAAGAGCATAATGGTAAATAACAATGAAGTCTTAAGTTCTGAATATGTTTTATTGTTAATATAATTTTACTCAGTTGTAAGATCAATTTTTAACTAATACCTGTGTTTAACAGTCAATAACCAACATTCCTAAAGTTAAATTCTAAGACTTTGTAAGCAAGATGTAACATATCACTAGATATTTCCTGTATCTTAATTAGTATGCTGGTTACAATGAATACCATATACATGTATCAAAATCATTAAAATACTTAAATGGGATGAATTTTTTGTATCTAAATTAAAACTTCAATAAGTCGATGTAAAATGCAATAACTGGGGTCCCTCAGCATTCTTCCCGATCATCTTTTTCACTCCATTTGTTCATCCTAGGCCAGCTTACATCCTCCCATTTCTTCAGTTACCGCATGCTTGCAGCTCCTGATTATGTATCTCTAAGCTCCCTCCCCTCCCTTACTACTACTTTATTATAGCCACTCTTCACTGAGAAGTTACCAACACATTACATCTGTAACCACATCAAATGTTACCCAATCGAGTCTCCCTCCTGCTCTCCATATCACAAATTACTACCTCTCCCTATCAAGGTTCACAGGTCAAAAATTAATATGAAACTTAAATGGCCCCACTTTCCCCAAACCCAGTTCCGTAATAAGTCTGCACCTATCAACTCTACCCTGAAATATTTGTCTCTGAGTTCTTATTATCACAGTAGTTCTCTTGCCATGGCTATCTCTCACCTGTAATACTCCAAAAGTTTCCAAATAATCTCCCTCTATTTCTTCTTAGTCTTGGCCTTAGAAGTCACTCTGTGATCTATGGAAAGATAATTTTGACCTTGTGATGTGCTTTTCAAGTATTTGTAGGACTGAGTCCTCAATGCCACTTTTATCTATACCCTTAATACTACTCCCATGGAATTTTATACTTCAATATCACTGAAATGTCTTTCCTCCTCTAAGCAAAATATTTGCTTTTCCCCCTTTTTTATTAGCTATTTCTTGCTTTGTCATTCAGACGTAGTATATTCTTCATATTACTGAAGAAGTCTTCAATAATGTTAGGTTACATGCAGCTGCCTTACCTGTATAATCTCATAATAATACTTTCTATTTAGTTTTCTCCTCCAGAGTTAATGTTGCATTAGGTTAGGGACCATTTTTTATATGCTTACTACTGAAATACTATGTCTTAGCAACCTATGAAATAGCAGTTCATCACTGAATATTTCTCATCATCTTAACACAACAGATTGGGAATTTTTGTGAACAACTTCTGACTCTTCTTTCTGCTGTTTATACATCAGATTATTTACTTATCTATCTATTTATGTTGGTACCAGAAATCAAACCCAGGACCTCATCCTTACCAGCAGGCACTGTGCCACTGGGCTATAGATCCCACATCAGGTTTTAAAACCTTGTGTCCTTAAATGCTAATGCAAAGTTTCTCATGATTTATGGTTCTTCACTAAATTTATTCAAAAATCTAGGTTAAAGAAGCAAAACCTAGAGCAAGGCCTGGGGCACATGCCTATAATTCCATCACCCAAGAGCCTGAGGCAAGGGGATTGCTGTGAGTTCGAGGCCAGCCTGAACTCATAGCAAGACCCTGTCCCAAATAAACAAACAAATAAATAAATAAAAATGACCCTTGCACAGTAATGTGTATGTACATACTGAAACATCATATGGCACCTCACAAACGTGTAATTTTTGATATCTTTTCCTTTACTAGATTCATTTACATTTTAGCTTTCTCATAGGTATAGTTTTACATGTAATTAAGTACAAAAATAAATGTTTCAAAAACCCACATAGACTTGAAATAACACAGTAAAAAACATTTACTAAATATCTGACATGGTTTTCTATTATTCCTAAAACCAAAATTCTTGTCTTCAAGTGATCATTGAAGACTTTATCAACAAAACATGCACAACATTTTGAACACTTTCTAAAATACAGACTGCTGTAGTCAGGGGTTGTGAGGAGAACAATTAAAATCATGACATGGAGCTTATAATATTATTTTATGATGGTCACCCAGAGTTAACACAGGAAAATGCAGGAAATTTGTCCACAACATTAAAAACAGAATATTTAGCCAACGGCCTGAATCCCACAGCAAAGTCTTACATGAGTCCAGATGACCCAGAGCTCATTACAATGGCTCCCATGAGTCCAACTGGAGGTCTAGCGCCCACAAAAAGGACTCACGCCAATCTATTTATGGATCTGTGCTGGGAAGGCCTAAAGGTCAATCATGGAAGCTAGAAAGTCTATACCAGCAGGGTGAAGGAGCTGTACTGGTAGGTTAAGGGTTCTGAGTTGGAACTAAGAAGTCACACTCAAAACAAGGTTGAGGGTTCTACTCTGGAGCTGAGAAGCTACCCTCAAAATAAAGACCAGGGCTGTCCTGAAAACACCACAGCCAGCCTGGGCAACATGAAGGCCCCAAGCTTCTCCGTCAGCAAGCACACTCGAGTACATACCAGGAAGCCAGTGTGAAGAGTTCATCTTGGAGAGCAAGTGGCACATGTCTTCCTCTCCAGAGCCAGAAAGCAGTGCTCGATGTGAGGACCAGAGATTCTCCAGGGGAACCAACGGCTCAAATAGGTAGGAGAACCCACAGTGCCTCAATGCCTCACTTCTTCTCCACATCTCTATTTATGCAACTTTCCTCAGGGGGAACATCTATGCTCAGCACCATGATGATTTAATTTAGCTGGCATTAAGTTGACCATCAGTTTTAAACCATAACACAGACTTTGAGTGGTTTTTAGCTGTTTTCAAATACACCTCCTCCCTTGCCCCTTCCTGTCTTCCCGCCTCTCTTTGTGCTCACTCGGTTATTCCTGTCTCTAGTATCTCCCCTTTGTGCAGCTAATGTCTTCTGTGACCTTCAAAGAACCAGTTTCCCTTGTTACAAGAATTTTTCCCATTCTCTCTCTGTTTCAGGAAGAAGACTAGGTGCTGAGAAGACAAAATTAAGGACTGCACCCCTCCATGTAAGAGCTCACATGCTGAGGGCTGGAGATGGCTGGTACTTAAATATGTAGTTTTGATATATTCTGATGGCATGCAGGCAAGGAGCTGAGAGAGCAACAGAAGGGAAGATCCTCCAGCTAAGCATGAGAGGCAGAGGAAAGAGTCAACTTATAAGAAAATTATTGTATTTTCTTAATCTGAGTTTCTATAATAATATAGCATGTCACATTCAGCACTTTTCTTGGTTAACGTTTGATCATCACACACATTTACTCACTTAACTGTTATTGCAGCTCTATAAAATAAAATGATACAGATCCTATCATGGTAAGCCTTTTATAACTAGGAAATGAACTCAGAGACAATGAGTCGATATCTATGGTTTCCACCACTATGTGACAACACCTCTGTCATCCGTGGGTAATATAAAACACACTGGGGACAAGGGGAGCCGAGTCCATGTAAGTTGTTTGCAAGCACAGTTTTGCTTCTATATATTCAAGCCCAAGAACAATCTGTATATCAACCTGAGATGCAGAAGCGAAATGTAGAGCTACTAATCTTTTATTTCAATATGTTTGCACATCAAATCTTTTTTTTCTATTAGACACTTGTTTTGTTTGAATTTGATTTGGGCATGAGTTTGTAAGATCTCTCTGCAAAAAGACAGAAGAAACACCACAATATCTGCTTCTGAAGAAAATAAGCCCAAAAAGAATAATTTGCAATCATTTTTATTAGGAAAAATATCCCTTGTCTTTCTCCGGTTTTGTGCAGACAGTGATGCGGTCAGAGCAGCTGACAGATTCCTTCATTCTCTGTACACCTCAATCCAGGTAAGGCTTCTGTCCAACTGCCCTTGTGATGTTTTTCTCGCAGTTTGCATGAAAGAAAAGCTTGAAATAAAATTTACTCTTTGCTCTCAGCAAGAACTAATACTTATCAAATGCCCTGGTCAAACACAATAAAATCATACTGTGTAAGGAAATTGCTTTTGTAATTGATTTACTAGTTTTCATAGAGGAAAAAGCATTTCAGTAGCATTTTCATTAAATTACTTGTCTACAACAACCAAAAAATATCTAGTTTTCAGTTTTTAAAGATCCAGTATCTCTGCTGTTTAAAAAAAACAGTAATAGAATAAGGAAAAATACTAACCCTAATGGTGTACCGTATGGTAAATAAAAGATCTCAACATGCACTTTGCTGTACAGACATATGGAATCACACATTACTTATGGGGATGACAGTGCTTTTGCTTTTGCTGTCTGAAGTTGAAAGGCAGAGAAATAAATAAAGGGAGAGGAATACTGTGGTTTTGTTTATAAAAAGTCATGATTTAACCCACAGCCTCCAAGCAGGGTCCAGCAAGCAAAAGCAAACTCAGCGGCTCAGAGCTCCCTCTCCAGAATCTCACACACTACTCCAGGGCTTACCATAAGGACAGAGCTGCCTAAAAGAAAACTTCTGTCACTTAAAATGCTCTTGATTCAAAAGAGTAAATTAATAAACAGCATCTAATTTTCATTTTGGTAGAATTTTTGATCAATGAAAATAAACCACTGCACCACTGGTTTAAAAATACATACTAGGCCAGTTCCACACTAAACTGTAAAGTCCTTAAGGCCAAGGATTCAGTGTGATTGTAGCTGTGTCTAGAGAGCCAAACCTACAGCCAATATATGCAGTTTGGAGACCTCAATTAATTGAAGAGAAAGTATCTTTGAATGGGTATCAAAATGATATCTTTCACCATTAATTTTCAAGATAGAAATATCTCCCAGGATCCCATTTGATTTCCTATTTCAATACTCCATCAAAGAAAGAGAAAGTTTTGGGAACCAGGTAAAAAAATGTCATTATAGGAAAGCCACAGGAAATGACAAAATGTCGCACAGGGGCAGTCAGGTAAAAGTCTTGAGCACCAAATAACATATGATAATCTTTGCTTTGCATAAACACATACACACACATGCACAATACACAGGTATATATTCATATGCACACATATTTATACATACTGTTAATTAAGCTGACATATTGAGCAGCATCATAGGAAACTAGGCAAAGTAAAATATGTCCCTTTTAACAAATTGTAGTATTCAAAGAAATTCACTTGGTGTACTGACAGCAATCTTGTATCTAATATTTATTGAAACTTTCTACTTAACTAAGCACTGTGCTTGATGCTATGGGCTCAACAATGTATATACAATATATATCTGAGATGTTTTTGAAGATCATGAATAAATTCAAAAATATAACGTATAGACCCTTTTCCCAGTTAGAGATGGGAAACACATTTAAACATTTGCATATTGTATATATAATTTCAGGGAAGTTATAGGTTCTCCAAAGTCAATTCACAAACACTGATTGTACGCATGTAGCAGTTCTATAACTTCTATTGCCCTTTGCCCAAACACTGACCTAACATGCTGCTACATTCCATCTCTCTGCATTTCAATTACATTAAGGTTGTGTTCTGGACAGGAGACTGTTGATTTGAACATCACATCATTTGAATTCACAAGGAGTGGGCACTTTCCCCAATGTTAGAGAACTTTCTGAAGTAGCTCATATTGCTAGTGAATTCATTTCAGCACAGTTTTTTGAAACTTCCCTTAACCAGATTAACCAATTTACAGCAATTTCTATGTAAAAGGTTTTACTCTGTTAAAACACTTGGCACTTTAAATATAGAGAACAAGCCAGATAGATTAAAGAAGCTGTAGGAAAATATCCACATAGGAAAAAAATTCTAGGTTGACATTTAAAATGCTTGTTTGGATAAAGGACACGTTTAAAAAATTAATTATTCTGTTTTCACTTGCTTTATGTATTATAATTTATGGGTTACTACAATTCATAATTGAATAATATGTAGATGTCACCTAGGGGTGCTAAACAAATTCTTCTACTTGGAATTGCCTGTCCAAATAAGAATGACAACAACTTTAGCATTTTCTCTCTGATTAGAGACTCTATAGATTTACAGTCACCTCCATGTAATATAAATCAATAAAGAATAATTTTCCAGGCAGTAAATCAATCGTCAGTTCACAGACCCCAATACCCTTACACAGAATTTATTGAAAAAATGAATGGCAGTCTTGTTAGGCGATGTACAGCGTGCTTTATAGGGACATAATGGTATAAACTTCAGACTATTACATTCACTCTAGTAAAGAATCCAGCAGGAGTAACTCTTGCTTCCATTGAACACAAACTCAAATGATTTTTCCAACAATGAAATGAAAAATTTTAAAGAGGATAGAAAGATAACACACGTATGGGCTGGAAAGATGTATCAGTTTTAAAGATGCCAAAACTCCTTTGCAAGAACATTCTGCACCTTAGGTCTAGTGGACCTGACAAGTTCTAAGTTTCTACTATTATCTGACTTTCTACCAGCACTTAGGGTATCTACTGGCCACACAAGTCTATTGAGAATGACTAGTAGCTAGTTCATACTAGGTGCTTTAAGTGTCACTAGACACTGGATTTCAAAGACTTAGTGTATCACACAGAGAACACATTATAATAACTCATCTTATCAACAGTTTTACATTATTTTTGAAACAATAATTTATCACATAGGGTGAAATAAAGCATATTGTTAAAATCAACTTCATTGTTTCTTTTTATCTTTTTAATGTGGCTATGAAACATTTTAACTATATAATATCTGTGTTGTGAACATTGTTCTACAAAGACATTTTAAAAGAAAAGTTGTCTGATTTCAAAAAAGGCTCGGAGGAAGGACCTAACCCAAGAAGCACACCAAATATATTCTCATGGTTAAGCTTTTAGGAATTGAGGAAAAAAATACTAGTTTCAAAGAACATCCTAATTCTAACTGGTGAAGTAGCCCGGGTTAGTAGTTGAAAATTGTATCACAGTCAGCCACAGTGCCCCAGTAAATCTTCCTCTAACTACATAGTTAAACTGAGACTCTATTTTTCAGAAAGGAACAATATGTGGATTACCTAAAGAAGTGAGAGATGAAGAAGCTGGATGCTCATGGGGTAGGGAAGCTCCCAGGCCGTGCGGTAAGTGTTATTACTTAAAGTGTCTGGGAAATGAAAGCAGAGAACCTGAAAACAGAGGAAGACAAAACTGGTAATGGCTACAAAACCAGATATTAGGTGATGAGAGAAGCTTAATTAAATGTCCTACAAATATACGTTGGATCATTTATATCAAAACTTATCTTTGGTTCAACAGTTCCAATCTGATTAATTATTTAATGCCCAAAAACTTGTGAAGAACCTGACCCCAGAAAAATGTACAATAAGTGTCTGTTGAATGAATATAGAAACTAATTAGAAAAAGGCCTAGCACATGTTTAGGTTTTAGCTGTAGTACAGTATAGCTAGCTGCTCATGGCATACAGAGACAGAAACTCCAGACAATGAGGAAGCAAATATTGAGATGAAGTGGATGTTTAGATAGAAGAGCAAGAAAAAAAGCAAAATCTGTAATAATGTTAGAGATCCCTGAGTTAGGGAGTTGTAATGAATAATTACAAAATATAAATTGTGTTAGAATCTAGGCAACTTTCTACAATTCTTTGGCTAGGTGAGATATATCACAGCCTTCTGAATTTCAAAATCTGAATTTCAATGAAAGGTTTAGAAATTATGTAATTTCACTTATTTCATTTATCTTACAGAGTAATTTCACTACTCTGTAAGATAAATGAAATAAGCAGATGTGAAAACCCAAAAATCTTCAAGAGTTCAGTGACAGTTTTAACATCAAAGGGACATAAACAGCTTGTGGCCTGGCAAGCTGCAGCCACTGCAGGATAAGACCCACCAGTATCTCCTGAGATCTACACCATGTTGGAACTTAGGGCATTGGGAAACCAAGCAACCAGTCCACCTCCTGGTAAATGGCTGTGGCTCGGTCAAGCAAGGGCTGCACCTGGGTGAGAACCACCAGTGTCTCCAGAGATCCATGCCATGTTGGAACTTAGGGCACTGGGAAACCAAGCAACCAGTTTGCCTCCCTGGTAAGCGGCTGTGGCCTGGCAAGCTGCTGCTGCTCCAGAGTGAGAACCACCAGCATATCCTGAGATCTGTGCCATGATGGAACTTAGAGTGCTGGGAAATGCAGCAACAAGCTCGTTTCCCTGGTAAGTGGCTGTGAGCCTGCCGACATGCAGGCTGAGAATCAAACACCCCATCTCCCCTTCCCCTATTATAAAATGAGAGCCAGAGATCTGAGCATCTCTTGGAAGGCTGACCATATGCAGTACAGCGAATAAGGGGGATTTCCATCTCTTTGAAGGCAAATATCTTCATCACTGTTTTGCTTTATCCTGATTAATGGTATTGCTCTATTCAATATGCTGTTTTGATAAGTTCTACAAGTTCTGTATTTTGTTTGATTTTGCTATAACTAATTGAAAGAACTAAAAGAGTTTTTGGTGTGATGAAAGAGAAAACATAAATTCCAAGGACATGGAGAGAAGTCCATGACCACTGGCAGCCTGGCTTTCACTACCGGAATGTGGGGTACGGGATATACATATAACCTCTGACCAAGGGTGATGCTTAGGGCAGGCACTGATGATGCATGAGTAGCCAAATGGGAGCCTTCTCACGCCACCACTCTCTGGCAGTTGTAACTGCCAGAATGAAAATCCTTTCATTCCCATCTTTTTATTGTTAGAAAAAACGTGAAGTCTCTCTCCTACTACTTCCTACTGAAAGGGGGCACCATATTGGTGTTTAGAAAGGTTGAAGGGATGATGGTTGATGCCCATGTAGAAGCTGGTGCCAGGTGTTTTAGCCAGGATAGTCCATCATTGGTGAAAGCCTGCATGTTAAACTGGAAAAACAAAGAGACAAGGTGCTATGAGGAAGAAGGCCACTATTATATTTAAGAACCCAAGTGAGGTAGAAATAAAGGTGCCTTTGATTTAAATATGTCTTCCCTTTAGGATCACAGTGAGGTAGAATTCTGAAAAATAAGTGTGGGGTTAGAAGGAGTGAAGTTATGAGAGGTAATTATTGCCTCATCTTAAAGGGTAAAAATTAAAATTGTAGGTATGTAGGGCTTGTCTCTGGTCCAGGAGTTGAGCTAGAAAGAATAAGAGGCATGAAAAATACAAGGCCTGATTGAATCATATTTGGGAAATTGCAGAGTACAGGTGGGAGGGCCATGGCTGTGTCAGTATAAGGGAGCTAAGAGCCCAGGCCCACAGGGATCTCATGTTTAACTAAACAGCTGAGAGTGGAGAGAACTAAGATAGTTGTCACTTAGAATAATATGATTTTACACATGATGTGGGAGTCTTTAGGAAAGACTGTCAAGAGTTCTGCTGTAAAAAAAATAATTAATAGAATATAAGAGATTAGGAACTAAATTGGATAACAAAATATGACTTAGCCTGAGAGTTGTGGCTGTGAGGTCTTGGTGAAAATGAGAAGGGTGGGAGACAGAAGAGGAGATGACCACTCGGGATGGTTAGGTTCAGAGTTGGGAGGGCACCACTTAGCTTGAGTGATGTGAAACCAGGATGGCAGTCTAGCAATTCTGACTGCTGTTGGGGTTGCCAAGAAGACTAGGTAGTGGCCACTCCACCTTGGGATGATTTCCTGTAACAGGACTTTAGTAAGTGTATCAGCAGTCTCCCTGGTTGTGGGAAAGGCTTTTATCCATCCTGAAAAAGCATAAACAAAGGTGAGAAGATATTTGAGACTTTTGTGGCAGGGCAGGTGTATAAAATATACCTACCAGTTCTGACCAGGGTTGTGTCCATTAAATGGAATAGGAAAGGAAGGGGATGCTATGTGTCCCTGAGGAGAGGTTTCACTATCAACAGGTATAAGATGTTGAGACTTCAGAGTGTCTGGGTCAGTCTGCATAAACACAAAGGAATAAAAAAAAAGTATTTTAAGATCTATGACCATAAAGTGAGTGGTGGAGGGAGAGATATGAAAAAGCATGGTACAAGGGTTTGGCACCAGCAGGTGGATTTGAGTAATGGCATTATTGATTATCCCAAGGTCTTGCACTAGATGATGTGACCCATCAGGCTTGTGTACCAGGAGAATGAGAGTATTATAGGGTGAATGGGTAGGTGCTCCATCCGGGAGATCCAGGTTAGACCAACACAAGGTCACCAGTCAAATGGCACTTAATTATAGATTTAAGTCCCTGTAAACATTTGGGAGGTCTGGGATATTGGGGAACACAAGGAAAGATTGAAGGATCCCTGAGAAGAATTAAAATAGGCATGGCATGGGTAGCTCAAGTGGGACTGGAGTTATCTCAAACTATGAGATTGACCAGAAAAGAAAGGAGTCTGGAACCTGCATGGAATAGGCCCTATCTGCAAAGGCTGCATAGGTTGGCCATCAACACCCCCTATAGAGACTGAGGACTTAATATAGCAGCCTGAAAACTCAGGAAGAACATTATATATGGCTTCTATGTCCACAAGTATAGAGAATGTCTTACCTGAGACTGCCAGTGGGATTTAGGTCCCTGAGAAGGACACCTTAATGGAGGGCTGTGGGCCCCGAGCCCTGTCAGTCTTCAGCAGCAAGTCCGAGTAGATTATTCAGCGAGGAATCTGGTGGTGATGAGATCTCTTATGAGGTCAAAGAGTTAGAGGATGACTTACTCAATCTCGGGCAGCTAGGACAATTGCTCTTCCAACGGCCCTTGAGATTGCAATAAGGGCAAGACCCCAGAGGAACACCAGGGTTGGGACACTATCTTGCCCAATGTCCTTTTTGTTGCACTTGAAGCATGGCCTGGGAGGGGCTTGGGCAGCTCCATCTTGTCTCTGTTTACCTATCTCAGAGCTCCAAGTGTCACAGCTAAAAGATCAATTATTATCTTTCCTTTTGATGTTTATCTCTGTTGGTGAAAACAAGAAAAACCCTATTAAGGAGGTCTCCCCATGGGGTATGAGGGCCAAGTTTAGCCTTTTGTCTTGGGATCTGGCCCACAATGGAAGGTATCTGTCTCCTCCACAGTCAAAAGACATCTGGTTTTTATCTTGGGTAAGTGTACAGCTTTAAGTCTGAAGGAGACAAAGGCAAAGAATCAATTACGCAGGAGTCAAATAATACAATCAACAGGATATTTATGATTATAACTTTAGTAATGGTTTCCCATAGGAAGATAAGGATAAGGTCCAGGAAATTTTAGAAAGTGACTGTCATTCATTTGTCATTACACATTTACATTTACATTTACATTTATATTTTATCATCGTATAAGTATCTCCTGTGCTGTTAGAATGTCTAATGCCATCTAATTTTGGGAAGATGGCCTGTTTTATCAGTTTTACCTTTTTATTTAGGAGAGAGATAAGCTGCAGTGTCATTTAACACCAGCTGAGTATAGTTAATTATGGCCCCCATATGCATCGTATAATTTTCTGGAAAAGATCTGATGGATCCCCACAAAAGGAACCCAAAAAGAATTTATAATTATCTCTTCATTTTAGTTGTTGAACATCCAGAACATTGATAACAGTACAGTGCAGTAGAGGCAGTATGCTTAACATAGAGTGTTAAGTGAAACTATTATTTTTTATTAATCATGGGTATTTTAATATTTGAGCACTAAAGAAATTTTTTGACATTGTTTGGACTGCTCACTATTTAAGCATCTCTAAGTATAACATATATATTATATAAATTTTTGTTCAAAAATTATCATTTGATTGGTGACCTTGTGTTGGTCTGACCTGAATCTCCTGGATGGAGCACAAGAAAAAGGCAGACATCTGGATCTGAAAGAAAACACTTGCCATAATAAATAATCCCAATTTTATATTTGAAGGCAGGAATATACCATCAGATCAGCAACAATGAATTGTCTTAGTCATATGAACTTTAGTTGAGGTGTCTCCCATAAGGCTATGGAGATTATTGGGGCCTCCAATCAGTGAACAAGAGCTGGTTAAAGTTATCAGGTGGCCACTTTCTTGTTTATTAATTGAAGTCCTGTCCAATGTCTCCTCACCTCAAGGGATTTTGTTTAACCAATTTTAGCATCATTTTGACCATCTGGCAATCTAGGTGGAAGCATGTTTTTTAAATCTATAACCCAAATAAACCTTGATTAAATGATCTGAAAACGCAATAGAGGAGGAAAAGTTGTGGAGCTCAAATAAAAAGAAACAGCTTTTTATAGAGCAGGCAAATGGACCAACAGACAACAGCTATAAAGAATGACAATCAGGGGCTGGGGATTTAGCTCAGCGGCATAAGCGCCTGCCTTGCAAGCAGGCAGTCGTGAGTTCGATCCCTGGTACCGATAACAAGGAAAAAACACACACACACACAAAAAGAATGGCAATCATCTTACAAAATCAGAGTGCACTCAAACATATTTGACCAATTTGAACTATAACAAATAGACTAGTGTGAGCCTTTTTGTAGATCAATTAGTATAGATCTCTTGAAATAAGAATACCACAAAAGGAACCTAATTTATGGCTAATCTGAGATTGATCAGAAAGGAAAGAAGGAATATGAATATTAGCTAATCCTTTGGGGCCAGTCTGTTCCCGAAGTGGGAGTAGAGATCGAGGCCAAGAAGGCTGTGTAGTAGATGGCCACCAAGAGGCCAACTGTCCAGCAGGTGTGTGTGGACACTTACCTGATGGTTGGTAAGGCTGCTCATCACCATGCAACAAAAAAACACGTTGGCAGGTGACTCACAGGAGGATGATTGTTGCTGATCACATGAGGAGCCACAATGGGGTGGCCATTGACCCTGAGACCAATCACAAGATGGCAGTATTTGTTATTGGCAGAGGGCTGCAAGATGTTAGCTGTCCTCCACATAAGCTGCAGCAAGATGGCTGCTGACAATCATGTGGCCTGCCAGAAGGCTGGAATGCACAAGATAGGTAGAGAAAATGGCAACACAGGGGAAGGGGACAAAGAACACTCTGATAGAACAGATGGCTCAGGTGTGTGTGGGGGGGTTGAGAAGTTGGGAACTGGGGAGAGAAACTAAGGAAAGGATTAGAAGCTGTCGTGGGTGAGACAGTGGGGAGAGGGCAGTACAGGGGGCACAGAAACCTCTGGCTGAGAAGGCTGCAGGGTTGGGTATGAGAAATGCAGGGAATAATCCTCAAAGACAGGAGACACATCATCTAAAGGGGTCCAGTAGGGAAGGATGGAGGGCTCCTGGTGTAGCAGAATGAGCCACAAATATTTGGGCCATCATATGTACAAGAGAAGGACATGTCCTCAAAGTGAAAAAGGCCTAAAGATGAAGGGCTTCTGCCAACTTGTCACCATTGTGAAAAAAGCATAAATAAAAGATCAGCTTTTTGGTTTTTATAGCCTTCTAGAGGCCAAGAGCACCAAGGTTATGAACTAGGTAGCCCAGAGTATGTTTTTTGGGGACAGGAAGTGGTCTCCATGATGGAATTATAAGTGAGCTGAGAGAACAACTTTGCCTCAGGACATAAGAGCTTTAGCTCTCCCCCAAGGAATGTGGAAGCTGTCCTGGGTCACACTTAACAAAAGAGATCATCACCCATTTTGAAAGTGTGAGTCGGAAAGTCTCAACACCCATTCTCCTCAGCTGGGTCACCAAAGAGTGTGGGGCGGGTCCCAGGGGACAAAAATAACAGTTTTGCCTCAAGCTGTACAGTCTAAAAAGCATGAAAATTGATATTCCTGTTCAGGATGGCAGGGCAGATTCTCTGTCACAAGCTTGCAAAGGAATGGAAACAGAAAACCCTGGATGGCAGCTCACTTGTTATGAGTGAGAAAGGTTGCATGCAGATTAGCAGTGGCAAGTAAACAGTCCCACAGGGAAAAAATGGTAGTTCTTAGGCTGGGGGGCTCAAACTGGGAGGAATTCCAAGGAGCCACTCACTCTGCCATCCAAGTCACACAGCACCATTATGAAAGAGTTTTCAGCACGATGAAAGAGAAAATATAAAGTAAAAATAGCCTTTATTCCAAGGACATGGAGAGAAGTCCATGACTACCAGCAGCCTGGATTTCTCTGGAACATGGGGTATGGGATATACATATAACCTCTGACCCGGAGTGGCACTTAGGGTGGGCATTGAAGATGCACGAGCAGCCAATTGGGACCCTTTTCACACCACCACTCTCTGGTGGCTGTAACTTATTTTAGGGGAAAATCCTTTCAAGAACAACTGTTGTGAAGATAACGAGATATACTGTGGTACCTATTACTGTTATCCTGGTAACCTGCCGTGAAGTTCTGTACCAATTTCACTACACTGTCTCAGTTGGCTTTGTTCCATCTTGTTCTGCTGTATTTTACTACCTTCATAATAAAAAAATTTTTTTAAACATCAAAGGGAAAATGCGTGTAAATGCGGTGGAACTCACAAGGGGATTTTACCTACTAATGATGTGGGATAGAACTTAAAGTCATCCCTAGGAGGTGCAACTGACAACCACCAGAAATGCTGTTATTACCCTACAATATACAGAATAAATCCCTTAAGCTCATCTTCTTTGTTTATAAAACCAGAATCATAGATTTTAATGATAGGACAAAAATCCTTTATATAAATATTCCTGCCACTGTGGATCCAGTAGAGAGATGACACATTTTGTCTAGCCAGCAAAATGTAAATTATTTTTTATTGTGATTTATATAACTTTAGGCGAAGAGGCATTGTCTAATTTTTCATGACCAACTTGTTCAACTAGGTTTATCTGTCCAGGAGTGTCTTTGATTTTATAACAAAAATGTAAATATATAGGAAATATAAATGGAGTGACATAAGAGGTCTTCCTACATTGACATTTCCCAATAAGTGTAGAAACAGGGAGATTCTCATCTAAAAAGAAAGTTTATGTGATTCTCAGTAATAAATCCTTTTTCTGGGAATTTTACATTTTAGTCTTGTACCTGTTATTCATGGGCCTTAGCTTTTATTCCTAATGTGACACTAAGTAAACTCAGCTCTGCATCTGGTCAACCCTTTCTGTTTACACAAACACTCCACTGTGACTCTCCAATACATGAGATCATTTCTGTGACAGCCTTTAAAAGCATAATTGTAAATTACAATCAGTATAAATCATTGAACCATTCATTTCACTGTTGTCAAATATTGCCCAAGGAAGTTTTTCATTGCAGAGATAATTATATTTCAAGTTAATAAGCAATCAGCCTTGTTTTATTTTTGAACTTTGTAAGATATGATGGGGAAACTCCAATTAGTTACTACCAATGTCTATAGGGAAAAGGGTGAAAATGCAATCTCGTGTGAATTTCACAATAGCTTTCCCTTATCTATTTTTTTTAGACCCAAGAAACAAAATCAGATTAAGAGGCAATTTTCCTTCATACAAATACAAAATTTTTAAACCCACTTCAGTCTTCAGATTTAGCAACAGGATTTCTAAGCTTTCCCTCACAGCTCCTAGGCCACATCTGAAGTTCCCAGAGGCCTGCAGAAAAGCTTGAAGCTCAAGGTACATTAAAAATGTTAACATAAAACTATTGACCAATGGTCAAATGTCAGCAGTCAAGAGAATATGACAGGGGCTCTGGATCAACCTTGGTATTCCTGGTATTTAGAGTGTGTGAGAAATACCAATCGCCTTGAACAATGACTTCTCATGCTGAGGCTATAATTGCCAAGTGCCCAGATGTCAATACAGTCAACTCTGAAATAGCTACAGGAATTCTATGGGGTCTGGAATGCTGAGATACTTACTTATCTTGCTAAAGGCAAAATAAACTACTATCACCAAGCCCTTGATAATTAGGCCCTGTGGAAGCTAATTCTCTTTCAAGAGATGGCAATGCAAAGTTCCTTATGCAATATCTCTTGATGATGGGAATAAGAAAATTGTACATAAAGTGCAGGATGCATACACTTCTATTTTTTAACCCCATTTTAACCAAATGCTAACTTTACTCAAATACTCACTTGATTAATGAACTGATGTATTTAAAATTTAAAGAAAAATCTATAAATCATTTGGGTTATCCTAATATATCAAGTACAAAGTTAGAAGATATTCTGATTTACCAAAAGATAAAGTAGATTTAAATTTTCCATAATTAATATTTTTAAAACCTACGCAAAAATTATACATGCATTGTAAACAAATATGGTGAAGTAAATAAATAACAAGGTTTATTATCAATTAATTCTAACTATCAGACAATGGGTGATAATGCTTTAGTTTTGGGTATACTCATCAGATATTCAAGACACAATTTTGGAAAATAAGAAGGTAATTTTATATTTTATGTCTATAGTTCTATTTAAGGCAGAACTTTCTGCCAAGTTTTATCCAACTGAACATTCTATGAGATAAGCCTGAAAAATTTCTCCAATACTGATATACAGTGAATCTAAATTTCATGGCCCCTATTACAATGTAATTCTATCTGAATATTTAGATTGTTTAGTAAAATTAATCCATATGATTTAAAACTACATTATGTAATATATAATAGCTAAAACCACATAACTCAAACTAAAAATTCTTCATGTTCATGAAGTTCATTTAAATAAAAATGAATTTGATACAAACCTAGATTTGATAGTTGAAACATTTAGTTTTTGTAAGAACACGAGATCTTCATTTCTCAATCTAAATGATTTTAAAATATTTAATAAATGTATGATCCTTGTCTCCAGGCCTGGCCCACAGCAGGAGGTGTCTGTCTCCCCAACAGTTGCAAGGTATCTGGGCTTCTGCACTGGCTCCTCTGAGGACCTAGCCCTGCCTCACTGCCTACAATATTTCTAGTGATAGTGATATAGGGGAATGAAACTCCTGATCTACTATGTCCCGTACGAGTTTGTGTTCTCTAAAATTGAAGAATAAATTTTAGGAACAATGGAGGTTAAGAGCAGAATATATTTATTGAGAGAAAGTAAGTTTCTGTCTGAAGAGAGACAGAAGGGCTCCCGAGCGAGTTGCCAAGGACTGTCTTTTCCAGGGACATTTATAGAGCAAAATCATGGGGTGAGACAGGTTTAAGGTGGGGCAAACTGGGAACTCACAATGCAGATAGGCATAAGGTGAGACATAACTATAGCTAGCCAATAAGATTAATAGTTCAGGTAAAATTGATTACACTGGGGACAAATAGGGAAGCAAGTCACATAGAAAGTGGACATTCTTAGCATTGTGACTCTTCCCTAAGAGGATGGAATGGTGATTACTGGCTTCCTCAGGGTGATGGGGAACTATTTAGAATATCAGTTCTTAGGATGTGGATGCATTTGTTTGATCCTTGTCTCCAGGGCTGGCCCATAGCAGGACGTGTCTGTCTCCTCTACAGATGTAAGGTTTCTGGGCTTCTGCACTGGCTCCTTTGAGGACCTGGCCCTGTCTCACTGCCTATAATATTTCTAACTAACTCAGCTGCCTACAACAATAGTAATATTTTTCAAGGAAACAAAGATACAATTTGATAGAATTTTCGGCGCAGAAGGGAACCATCAGATAGAATTTTCAGCACGGCTAAAAAGATAAGGAGTATGAAATAAAAGTGGTCTTTATTTTAAGAATGTGGAGAGAGACTCCATGACCCTCCCGGGTCTGGCATTCTCTCGGCTGGACACGTGGTGTGGGAGCATACATATAGTTTAGGGTTGGGATGGTACCTAAGGGGCATTACTAATGCCCTGGCAGCCCATTGGTATTTGGCGCCACAGGTAAATTGCCTAGGGGTGGGGAAAGTGACCTCAAGATAGAGCCCCTTGGTTCTGCCTCCCAGGCTCCCACCAGCTACAGTGTCCCATCTGGGGCAAAGTCCTTTCACATTTAACTAAAACAATTCGTCACTTCCAGTGTGCCAAGAAGCTATTAAATTGGCAATAAACTTAAAGAATTAAAGCATAGGCTAGAAGTACAGTTTAGTGGTACCACACATGCTCAGCATGCCTGGGGTCCTGATTTCAATCCCCGGCAACCAAATTCTCTAAGGAACAGTGACAAGCACTTAAAAACCCTACACATGTTCAGCACAGATATAATTTTTTCTGAATATTTCCTGTTGGATCCATGGATGTGAAACCAACAGATACAGAAAGTTAATTGGATCTTACAGTACAAAATTGTCAGCATCTTACAGTACAAAATTGTCATAATTCAAAGGCAATCCTACAATGACATTAAAATATGTAATAAATGTCTGCATTAGATAAGAGATAGTAGAATAATCAATAGAGTAGGTCCTAGTAACAATAGAGAGCGCAAAGACTGGAAAAAGCACAAGAAGGGTCCAGACAGAAGCTTCATCTGCAAGGGACATGACCTCTGAATATAAAAAATTGTTATAATTCATGTTTTGCTCATTTTCTGCATTCTTATTTTCTTCAAGTCTTTAGTGCTAGTTTCAAGTCTTTAGTAGCATAAAGTGAACCTTAAAAAATGAAAAAAGGGAGAATAGAGAAACAAGAAAAGAACAAGAAAAAACGATTAAGATGTGGTATGTGTATGTGCCAGCTCCTCACAATGAATCGCAAACATACTAATAAAAAATAAACTTAAAAAAGACAAAGATTGGTAAATCTACATGTGGCAAATAATATGAGAGAAAAAGAAAGCTAAACAAAGGCTGCCCACTAGTTAGAAAAGTCCAGAGTAACAATGCTGAGCTGCAAGTAGACAGTAACCAATAGAAAACAAAGAAAAAATAGAATGAAACAGCATTTATACCAGCAGCAGACTAGAAATAACAGCTGCCAGACAGACCTAAAGCTTTCATGGATACAGCAGTACAAAATAGCCAGGACTTTGGCAAAATGTAAAAGATTGTACTTAGCCTCCATTGTTACATAATAAACTACCACCAATTTAGTGTCTTAAAACAATACTCATATCTTAAATGCAGTTCAGGAAATCTCAGTTAGAGTCTCAAAGCACCTGCATCTCACAATAAAACCAAGGTCCTCACTGTACATTTTAGCACTGTATGTTCTTCCTGAGTGTCAGCAGGAGACTGGTCTGCAATCACAGGCCACCAGCATTCCTTCTCAGGTGGCTTGGCTGCTTTTTTTAGGCTTAATTTTTAAGCATTTCCTCAAAGAATAAAATGTTTGATAACTATACAAAAAGATAACACCATTAGTCACTAAGGAAATGCAAATCAAAACCACACAGAGATACTATATCACATTCACAAGAGACAATGAATCTTCATGTTCTTCCTGTGAGGATGCGGAAATATGGAATCATCACACATTTGCTGGTTGTTGGAATGTAAAACAGAATAGCTCCCATAGAAAAACAATTTGAAGATTATTAAAAAGTTAAACTGAGTTCAACCATAACCCAGAAACGCCACTTTTAGGATATACTCAAAAGAAGTAAAAACACTTGTCCATGAGGAAGAGGCAGGGTGTGGGGACTTGAACATTCATATTCACAGCAGCAGAATTAAAAACTGGAAATAATCTAAATATCCATCAATTGGTGAGCAGATAAATAAAACATAGCATAACCTTGCAATGAAATAGTATCTGGCATAATAATGAGTAAAGCATTTGTGTGTGCTATGACGGAAGGCAGTACTCTAAGTGAAATGAACCAGGCACAAAATAGCTCATACTTTATAATTCTGGGTATATGAAAAGTCCAGCACAGATAATAGTGCAGAGAAAATGTATTACTTATTTTTTAAGACATCAAAGTCATGAGGATAATATAGTGCAAAAGGTCAATATTCTCTACAAACGGTTTTGGGAAAAAAATGGTTTTGAAAAATTTATGTTAAAAAAAATAAGCTGTCTCATCATTTATACATATAAAATTAACCCAAAATGGAAAATATGCCTAAATGCAACACTAAAAGCTATAGAACTTTTAAGAGAAAAAGAAGATAAAAAATCTTTTAGACTTAGGGTAGGCAAACCTTTTTTTTATAGGACATATTAAGTATAACACACAAAAGAAGGTAGTAATAAAGTACATTTCATTATATTTAAATTTCACCTTCAAAGATTTATTAAAAACAAAACAAACCACAGAGTCAGAGAAAGTAGTCACAAAGCATGTCAGATGAAAGATAGTCTATATTTTACAATGTAATAATAAAATATTTTTAATCCAGCAACATAATTGAGCAGATGATCACAAAAACATTGAATTATCTGAAAAATACATGAAAAGTTGACCAATATTGGTAGTCGTCAGGGAAACATGAATGTAAATCTCAATGGGATGTATTACAAAAACATTAAACTGGCTAAATTTAGGCATGACCATACCAAATATGGAGCAATTGAAATTTTCACATTTTATTATGAAAACATTAGAGATACTGTATCTTTGAAAAATATCTTGCCAGTATCTTTCAGATAATCCAATCTCTTTACTTCTAAATGTTTACGTAAGATAAATGAAAGCACATGTCCATAAAAATTGCATTTTTATTTATAACAGTCCAAAACTGAAAACAACCCAAATGTCACCAACTGATAAATGAATCAACTGTGGCATATCCATGCTACAAACTGTTACTTCTCAATAAAAATCAGTGAACTATTCTTAAATGCTACAGCATAGATAAGTTTCAAAACAACTCTCTAAATGAAAGAAGGCAAACAGGAAAGAGCATTCACTGTATGATTTCATCTACATAAGATACAAAAAGTGCAAACTGATACTGCCAACCAAGAGATTGGTGATTGATATTGACAGGTAGGTGGGAAGGATCTCAAAGGGAAATTCTGAGAGTGATAGATATTTTCACATTTTGATTATAGTGATGGTTTATCAATATATATGTATAACAAAACATATAAATATTATATTTTTAAAATATGTAATTAACTTCATGGGCATTTTCTGAAACTTTATAAAAATTAAGCCAAAAGCAAGGACAAAAATGTCCCTCAGAGAAATTGAATTTTCCCCCCCAAAAATTGTAATCAACATCTGTGACTAAGTCAGAGTTAGATTAAAATGCAATAATATTAAATTTTAATAGAGGAAACTACAGTAAGATTATAGCTCATTTATATTTACTCTTAATTTATCAAAAAAATCTACATCGTAAAATTAACCATTCATAAATTCAACTGTATTAATAAAAGATGCACTGAAAAACATCTGCAGAGTCTCACACATATTATTTTATTTTTGCATTCTGATTATTAATGTATTTCAGAAATTTCATAGGAGTGTAAAATGCTATTCTAATTTTTTTAACTTTTAAGATTTACTAAGTATTTTGTGTGTTGGGAATATGCAGCCAAAGAAATTCAATGTTTATAATTCTTTAAATAGCATAATTCAATCAATATATTTTAAAAGCAACCTTAAATATAAACTGAGCACAAATCTCATTTTGTTTAGCTGCATTCCTGTATTTTATGCAGACAAAAGAACAATTAATCAATGCTTAAAAAATAATTCCAAAAGTAAGTTATGTTTATAAATTTCCAAATATTTATTATAGACTTTTCATGTGAAATGTCATGTGATAATCAATAAAGGCTGTATTCAAATGCAAAAAATCTCAGAGAGAAAAAAATGGCAGCTTGCTAGGGGGCTGGATGAAGAGTCTCTGTGGAGAAATCAAGTCAGATGCTAGAATATGACAACAGGGAGAGGACCAGATGAATGGATAATGATTCTTATTAACCAAGGCGGTAACCGAAGGGAAAAATAAATGTAGGAAGAGGAAGGAAAAGTGCAAGTGGAGAGCTAAAGCCCAACACGATCACTGAGACCTGTTCCGTGCTGTACTAGGCACACCAAGAGGATCCAAGGTTGCACAGAGACCATGGCTACCGATAACAGGAGTCAGCAAATTCCGGGCCCTTAATGGGAGGACATGGCACAGTGAGCAGTGGACCCAAGGGGAAGAGCTATATTGGCTGTCGGTGACCATTGGAAATTGGGACCCAGGGCCCCACGAAGCAGCCAGAGCCACCTGGCCACTCAAGAGGAGATTGCAAGAAGTCCATACACCTGGGCTCTGAAGCCAGACACTGCACAGTTTTCTTACCCATCTGTGCTGTGCTGGAAGCACACTGAAGACACACAGCACAGCGTGCAGTGGACCCAAGAGGAAGATCTGCATTGATTCCCAGTGAGTGCTAGGGACTGAGTCCCATGGCTGCTGTTGCTGGCTGGAGGACATCTTGGAATTGGGCAGAGCCCAGCACCATGATGGCATCAGTGACACACAAAGGACTGATGGAGGACATCTTGGGCAGAGCCTGGCACCACGGTGACATTAGATAGTCACCCCTGGTGCAGAAAGGTCTGATGGGGGACAGCTTGGAGTTGGGCAGAGCCTGGCACCGCAGTGACATCAGTCAGCTGCCCCTGGTGCAGAGAGAACTGGCAGGGTCTGCTGGGGCTGAGCTATGCCTCTAGTTGGGGCCCAATAAGCAGGTACAAAATTGTCGCGACTCTGTGACATCCACAAGGTACAGCCTCATTTGTGGATTGACTGGCTCAGAGGCTCAATGCTAGCCTGCACCATCCCTGCATCCCTGCATGTACCTCAGATAGCAGCAAATTGGGGAGGGCAGCAAAACCCCAGTCAGCATGCTTAGGAAGATCATAAGCAATAGGGAGAGGGCCAGAGACTCCCAGAACACACCAGTCTGAAAGAAACCAAAAACATGACAAGAGATAGAAAAAAAAAAAAAAAAACTTCAGCTGCCTAACCTGGGAAAATAAGCCCAGGAGAAGTAAATACAGAAGAGAACCCATGCAGTAAGCATCCAATGCTAGACACAGCATCAGTGGACATAAAGAAATACCTTCATGATCTCATAGATGAATTTAAAACTACTTCTGATCCAAGTGAGGCAAGATATAAAAAGATTAATTAAAGAAATAATAAGCCCCTCCCAAGGGAACACAGATGGAAGAATGGAGGAAATCAGAAAAGAAAGAGAAACCTCTGATGAAGAATTTAAACAAGCTAGAATACATGAAACAGATCCAAAGAGATTACCAGGAAACTAAAAATTGAAAACTGGCAAAATGCCTTGACAGAAACTAAAATTAGCATTTTGAAACTTGAAGAGAGATTTATGATATATGATCACAAAAGAAAAGACCTCTTAAAATAAGTAGGAACCAGAAAGAAACAATTCGAAGGCTAGAAGACAACAAAAGGATACATAACTTAAGAATAAAGCACATGAGTGAGGAAGCAGGAGTAACCAAAAATGAACTACAAAGAATATTCACAGATATATTAAAGGAAAGCTTCACACGCATAGGAAAAAGAAATGATATCCAGATTAATGAGGCATACAGAATTCCAGCCACCTACAACCAAAACACATCTACACCCAGACATATAATAATCAAGATTCCAGAAATCCACCAAAAGAACAGAATACTAAAAGCAACCAGAAAAAAGAAGCAGATTATCTACAATGGAAAAATTATTAAAATAACAACGGAATTATCAACACAAACTCTCAAATTGAGAAGAAACTGGGGGGAAATAGTCCTAAAAGAAAATAATTTTCAACCAAGACTGATATACCCAGAAAAACTCTCTCTCAAAATTAATGGAGAAATAAGATGTTTCCAAGACAAGGAGGAACTGTGGGAGTTCATGGCCACCAACCCAACTCTACGAAGAATGTGGAAGGACATTCCAGAAAGAAAGAGAGGAAGGGATACCAGGATTCCAGCAACAGTGGCAAAGAGGCCTCAAGGAATGGGGCAGACAGTGGAATGAGGGAGTAAGGTGGACAAATTATAGCAGTAAAGTGGAGTAGCAGACATGAGGCAGAGATGGTAAGCTATAGTCTTTAATATAGATAGCCTTGATACACTAAAATAAAAAAAACATGCAGAGTAGATTAGGAGGCAGGCTCGATAGAGATGCTCTGAATGGGAAATACACTCAACCTGAAGAAGGGTTAATAAACTGAAAGTCAAAGGTGAGAAAGCAAAGCTATATGTGACAGGAAACCAGAGAGGAATAGGGACTCAGCAGCCGCAGATAGATTGGAAAGCTATGACACTTTTGAGCAGTGTAGAACTACACAGATGAAGGAAGGAAAACCCTATGGCTTTAGTGAGTAAAAGAGTACAGCTCAAGATCAAGCTCAGAGGTAGAAAGTTTCAGTAACACTCCGATAGACAATGGGCTGGCCCTCTAATCTAAAAACTAAAGTGGCTGGTGAGACCCAAAACATACAAAGCATCTTGAGAAGGGGAAAGGTGAAAAATAGCCTAAAAAAAGGAAGGCAGAGGACATTGTTAATAGTGTATCAGGATTTAAAAGTCACAGTAGTCTTATTGCTCTGTTTAGTTTGATTTTATTTTGTTCCAGTCTGTCCACTCATATCAGATTTAAGGGCACAGACATCTAACCCCAAAATAGCAAGTTACACCATAGTAACTATCCTTAATTTTCTATTAACTTAAACTGAAACCCTGTATTACTTACACTGTCTTACTCTGACTGATCTTATTTGAACTAGAGTTTGTTAGACTGTGGTTTATCCTTGGCTGATTTATTCAAATTTGGTATGCTTGATAGTATCAAGTCTAAGAGTAGAGGCAACTACTCTGAAGATGACAATATGTAAAAGATATCCAGACCAGTTTTGATTATTAACCACTCTCAACTCCTACAATGTTTTCAAAGTTGTGTTTTTATAAAAATAGCTAAGTAATACTATGCTTAAGTATATTAAGCCTGATGATGTGGACAAGACTATTGAAAATAACAAGACAAAGCATAGTAACTATGGTAGATCACCTAATATTGTGGTCTTATGTGTCTTTTTCATTGCATGTTTTTCTAGGAATTCGTTTTGCTGTCTTGTTATGATCTGTTTTTCCCTATAATACAGAGAGGATAGATATACATGTAGAAATTCACACATGGGAAGAATTTTTTAAACTGTTTATGGGACCAGATTATATAATGCAAGATATAATGAACAGATATTCTGAAGAAGAAGAGACACTAAGAAACCCAGTGCTAATTCTATAACATTATGATATAAAATCTAGCAATACTATTATTCACTGTTCAGAGTGATATTAGTCTAGTCTCTTAAGTTCGAATTCAGCATACGTAAAGATAAGGACAGCTACTACGAAGAGAATGAGAGATATTATGGTAGTCATTATTGACTTCCCCAATTTTCAGATCTTTTTTTTTTTTTTTTGTCTTTTTCATTTTTATGGGTACCAGGGATTGAACTCAAGACCGCCTGCTTGCAAGACAGGCGCTTATGCCGCTGAGCTAAATCCTCAGCCCCCAGTCAGATCTTAAAGACCTAAAAAGTCTTCATCATCCTGTAGTGATTTGATTAGTTCTATAATGCAGTATGTATTCATTGTGTGTGAAGATGGGGAAGAAAACTAGAGAAAATAAGATAGACAGTGAAGATCTCCAGTGGACTTGCTTTGAAATCTGTATTTCTTTAAATTGTTTCTTTATGAACTGTCTTGTTCTGTTCTGATATGTTTAATCTTACCCTCTTTAAGATAAAAAACAAGTGTGTAGGACTGATAACCATATTACTAAGTTTTTGTTGGATCATTGAGAAGAACTATTGGCAGTGTCACTATTTGAATGTCACTTTGTATGCTTTAATTTTGTAACCTGAACAACTTTTTTAAGATGATAATATGTAACTTATCAACTAGTGATTTCTTACTGTTTATTTTTCTGTAATTCTGTATTATTTCTACCCTTTTTTTCCTCTATTTTTTTGTTTCATTCTCTTTAAATAATAAAAAAAACTTAATCTCTGCCCTTAAGGAGTTCATATCTGATTTAAGGAAATAAGATCAACACACATTAAAATGGACCAACTATAAAAGAACAGATGAAAATTATTAATGTAATTAAGTGCCCAATGCTCATGAGTTCAGAGGAACCTTAGGAGTTAAATGATGGTTTCCAGATGCTGATGAAATATGGGTGTGTCACACCCTATCAGAGTTGACAAGTTACTGGCCCGACTCCCCTCACAATAATATAAGCTCTTTGACAGACATATTATCTTCTGTTCGAACACAGCATATCCTGCATCAATAATGAATTATATCAGAATGAAGCTTAAAAGATTTTGGCATGTAGCATTAAAACACACAATTAAGATAACACTCGCTATTGAATTCTGTCAAAGCTAATAATGTCAAGCAAAGGCACAAGGGTTGCAAAGCAAGACTTATGCAGCCAAAATGGGCAGGTCAGCATACCTGGAGGGGAAGATGCATGCAGAACAGTCCAATGAGAAGGAACTCTGAGTGATTATCATAATTTCATTTGAGATATAAGGTAATCACACCAATTAGGGGACTGAAAATAATATGCATGTCAACTAAAGAAGAGCTAAGCCAAGGAACAGCTAGTGGGAAAGGTGTCACTTACAACCTAGCATCCACTAAAACTGAGGAACTGTGTTCAGTTCAGCAGCATGTATGCTAAAACTGGAACTATACAAGGAACATCAGCATCATTCTTCCACAAAAGCCAAGCAGAAACTCATGGTGTTTCCTATAGTATCTTTAAGAGAATAATTGCCAGCATATATTGATTTAAGTGAAGAGGGAGTGTAAAGAAGTGTGAAAAGTTAAGAATGATCAAACCTAAAAGTTTGACTAGTGGGTGCCTTTTCAACCTAGCATAAGCAAATCATTTTGGTTGGCAAATGATGAATTATGCCTTAATTTTAAACTTAGACTTTTGCACATCAAACAGGAAATTTCAATTAGCATGAGATTTTAAGATAGACCACAGGAGAGATCATAATTATATGTATTTCTCACAGAAAATACAAATGAGAACTTGTGGTTGAGTCCAAAAGATTAGTTCTGAGCTGTAGAGAAAATCCAAATATTAATGGAGATGTAAACAGAAGAACCAATGGGAGAAGGAAGAAATTTAGGATCTTGCTTTTCTAACACACTAGAAAGGTAAGAGAAGAAATCCACAAGTGTCTGAGAGTTCAACAATCATACACAAGAAGCTGCTTAGCTGTTAGAACTCAATTCAGGAATGAAAGCCATGAAAATATACTAGTATTCATAGCCCAAGACTAAAATGAGTGGCAGACATATAACCAGATGTTGGCTGTTTAAGAAAATTTTCCTGGCACCTCTCAAAGTCTCCTCGGTCCAAAATGATAGTCACAGCCACACAAGGTTATCTAAACTGAAATTAAAGTTGATTAAATACAATGAAATTAAAAATTCAAGGCTTCATTTATACTAACTACAGTTCAAGTGCTCCACAGTCAAATAGAGCCAAAGGCTATGTCACAGCATGCAGATGAAGAACAGTTTCTTGGTATCAGAAAGTTCTAATAGACACTGCTCTAGACCAGTCTTTTGAAAGAGCATGAACTAACTATTAATTTTCCTTAAATTTATCCTATGATCTTTTCCTAAATGAGCACACACACACACACACACACACACACACACACACACACTTTTACTGTGAAGCACAGAAATCAAAAACAGAATCCAACATTCACAGAACAACAACACATCCTTAGAAATTCTGTGTAACCAGTAATTGTCTTCTTTTCTAGTTACTTTCCTTCACACTTTAATACATGCTTGTGAAGAACAGTTTTCAGGACTACTTATGAGGAACATCAAATTGCTCCCTTCTGGCTTTTTCTCTAGGACTGTCTTCTCAACAGCCAGAAATCAGTCATCTCCCTCTGGTATACTTCCAGAGAATGCATTTCCTGTTATCTTTCTGACGGGTATCCAAAAGCTCTCCCACAAGCCAATCAAATGGTGACTGAAAAGTCACCCACGCACCAGATATATCCTACATTTATTGCCTGTGTGTTGTAGTCAGGGGTTGCGCAGAAAACAATTAGAATCAGGACATGGAGTTTGTAATACTGTTTTATGATGGTCACCCAGAGTTAACACAAGAAACTGCAGGAAATCTTTCCGCAACACCAATGACATAGAATGTTTAGTTAAAGGCCTAAACCCCAGAGCAACGTCCAGCATAAGTCCAGGTGAAAACCCTGAGCTCATGTCATTGCCTCCCATGAGTCCAACTGGAGGTCCAGAGTCCACAAGAAGGACTCATGCCAGTCTGTTTACAGATGCATGCCGGGAAGGCCCAAAGGTTAGTGGTGGAAGCTAGAAAGTCTATGCCAGCAGGGTGAATGAGCTGTGCTGATAGATTGAGTGTTCTACACTGGAACTGAGAAGTCACACTCACAACAAAGACCAGGGTTGTCCTTAAAAGCACCACAGTCATCTTCAGTGGCACGGAGGCACCCGAGCTCCTCCCAGTGACCAGCACAACCAAGTACATGCCAGGAAGCCAGCGTGATGAGTTCATCCTGGAGACCAAGCAACATATGTCTTCCTCTCCAGAGCCAGGAAGCAATGCTGGATGTGAGGACCAGAACTTCTCCAGGAGACACAATGGCTGCTCAAACAGCAACTCATAGGAGAACCACAATGCCTCAACACCTCAATGCATTAACTCTTCAATGCCTCTCTTCTCCTTCTCCACATCTCTATTTATGCTGGAAACTTTCTTCAGGTGAAACATCTACACTCAGCAGCATGGCAGTTCAATTCCACTGGCATTAAGTTGACCACCAGTTTTTAATCCATAACATTGTGTAAGTGGATATTTCCTCTGGCACAGATATCCACACTATGCTGGTAATAAATTTCTATGTCCAGTCTTATACTGTTTTTCTGCTGAGGATTTAAAGGAAAGTTCTTCACAAAGGCATCTATTTCAATTTCCTTTTCTATCCATTACAAGTATCATTGCCAGCATCTATTTGCATGTGCTTAAGAATATTATATTCAAGCCAGGTGTCATGGTTTATGTTTGTGTCCCCCAGGCCTCATGAGTTTGCATTGTTCATTTGTGATGGTTCATTGTATAGTGCTTGGATTGATGGTGTCAGTGCTCCACCCATTTAGGGGTGGAGCCAGGATGTGATGTAATGGCAGGAAGAAGGTGTGTTTTTCTCTTTGCTGGTTTGAGTTTGCTGCTGGCGGCCGCCATGAACTGCAGCCCAGCCATGCCTGCCTGTCTTGGAGACAATTGAGTGTGGACTGAAACCTCCAAAAACTGTAAGAAATAAACCTTCCCTTTCCCAACTTTGGGCTTCAGGTATTTTGTCTCAGCAATGAGTAAAAAGTAACTAAGACACCAGGCATCATCACTCAAGAGGTAGAGGCAGAAGGATCACCTCAAGTTCAAGGTCAGCCTGGACTACATAGTGTTTTCAAGCCCATCCTAGATTACATAGCAAGTACTTGTCCCAAAAAACTTTTAAAAAAAGAATGTCATATCCATAAATGCATCCAAACTGTAGTCTAGCAACTCATAAGATAGAACTTAACAATAAAAGGACACACACAGAAGTGGCAAGGGAAAGAAGATGATAAACATTAAACATGGCAGAACAAGAACCATAATGATTACACTTCCTCAATTTCCTGCAAGACTGGTCTGGGATTTTCAGGCATGCAACACCCAAAGAAATTTGGCATAGCAGTTATTAGCAACTTGAAAGGACAAAGATGGCCAATTCAACAAACATGAACTATACTTCTTTCTATGGGCTGTTTTCAAATTTCTCCTTTTTATGTCATGGCTCCCAGCCAGCTAAAAAAGATCTGGAGGCACATGCTCCACAATTCACTGAAATTATCTCATTGATCAAGAGTATTACCATGGATCCTTATATGATGGATTACCAGATTCTCTTTTCAAAATTCTTAAGTCCTTATCCAATGCTCACTTTTTTGTTTAAAAACATGAAATTCAGCACCATCTCAGATTTCTTTGTTCTAGTCCGAGTTGACTGTCTTCATTCCATTCCTCACTTTCTGCCACTTCCATTCAGGTCAACTCCAATATCATGTCCACTTGAGGTCTGTGTGGTTATCTTCCTCATCACCATCTGTCACCAGCTTACTATGACATCGTGTTGTTTAATTCCAGTCATAGTATTTACCATTAGGTGACTGTGTATGATAATTGTATTAGCTAATTTTTCCTTTGCTAGGACAAAATACTCTGCACCCTCAATTTAAAAAAGAAGTTTGTTTTGGTTCATAGTTTCAGAGCGTCAGTCCATTGCTAGCTGGTTCCAAGGTAGACATGGCACAGTGGAAGAGCCTAGCAAAGCAAAGTTGTTCAACTCATGGCAGCTAGAAAGCAGAAAGCAGAAAGAAGACAAAGGAACAGGCGACATCTTCAGGGAGGAACCTCTTCCAGTTACCTCTAAAAGCACATTCAGCCATGAACTCATCAGTGAGTCCCTGAGCACACCAGCACCCTCACAATTCAGTCACCTTCCAGAAGCGCTACTTGTGAACACTTGAGACTGGGTGTGGGGGGAACTTATATATAAAACATAATAATTATTGACTGAAGTCTTCAAAATATCAAACTCAGAGAAAACAAGGTAGGGGGATTATTCTAAATTAAGAGGTGAAATAAACATAAAAGCAAAACAATTTTTAGAAAACCTGAATGCATCATCAGATGGAAGTCTAAAAAATTATAAAAAAAAGTTAACTTTGGAAAAAACTACAGATATTTGAAGATGTTTGAAAAATCCAATAATGTCTTGAATAATGGTCGCTTTCCTAGGAATGATAATGATATGGTAATAATTTAGGAAAACATCTATATTCACAAGAAATCTAGGCTGAATTAAGTAGTGAAAATATTTAAGCTTTCAAATGGAATGACAAGACAGTGCATGGGGAACTTGTTTTGTAGTTTAACTGTACTGGTGATTAAAACCAAGGTCTAACACATGCTACACAAGTGCTCTACCACCGAGCTACATGCTCAGCCATTTTAAATTGTATTTTATTGTGAAATATGGCTGGCTAAATTGGTGAGAAAAGTCTTGAGTTTGTTTTTCTTCTTCCTAGCTGGCGTGAGTGTTGGAATTACAAAGATGGACCACAATATCTGGGAGTACATAGGGGTATTTACAGATAAGAAACAGAACCATTGTGCTCACTGCGGCAGCACACATACTAAAAAAAATAATAATTATATGGATGTTATTGTACTTGTCTTTTGATTCATTGGTATGTTGTAGGTACATTTTTCAAAGTTGGGAAAAAATATTTGAATAAATGACTAACTATAAGAAAGGAATTGAACACTAGGGGCTGGAGATTTAGCTCAGGGGCATAAGCGCCTTCCTTGCAAGCGCGCAGTCACAAATTCAATCCCTGGTACCAATAAAAAAAAAAAAAAAGAAAGGTATTGAACTCTTATGGGTTCTAACATAACTAATATATGGTAATTAAGATCTGTTTTCCCCTAATTCTTCATCATAAAAATATTTAGTTATACTCACATAATAACTTAAACCACATATTAATTTATTACAGATTAACTTTAGATATTTGTTGATTGATATTCAGCTGTAGGGTCTTATATCACTTAATTTAATGACATCTCCTCATAAAATAAAAGCTTATATGCCCAAAGATGATGTGTCAGATGCATTTCCCACTCACACATTACAGTGCCAAACGTAGAAAAATAATAAATTATATGAGCCAATAAACCTAAATAGCTTAACTGCCCATGGATCCTAAATATCTACTTTAGATAAAGATCTTAACAATAATATCAGCAGAACTGGGCACAAAAGGAGACGAATTAACATTTTCAAATACAGTAAATCTGGTTGAGTTCTCAAAGTTTTATCTTTTAGCTTCAGCTGACAACCAACTTCAACCAAATACTGCTGTTGAAGAGAAAAGCATTGAGCAAAGCTAAAAACTATGTATTCTAGCGTATTTCTTGTTTCTTATGATCTTTCAAGACTAGCGACTAGAATGTAAGTACAAGGAAGCAAGAGTTTGGCTATTCATTCTGTTGTATTACCAGCCCCTGAAGCAATACCTACAACTTATTGCTCAATAAATATTTATTTAGTTAATTAATTAATTAGTTGAATTCTTATTGTACAATGGTTCTCCTACATTAGCACACATCAGAATTACCTGAAAGGCCTCCTGGAAACACTGCTAGATTGCTGGACCCCATCCCCAGAATTTTGGATACCAGAATTCTAGAAATGGCTTAAGGACATGTATTTCTAGCAAACTATCACTGAATGCTAATTTTCTTGCTCTGTGGGCAACATTTTGGGCACCATTCATACAAAAAAATTGGCTTTTTAAATAAACTTTTCCCCTTGCTTTAAATAATATTATTTCAGAATATTATACATTCCTTTTAAATAAGGTATTTATTATACCACTTTAACAAGCAATCTTCTCATGGTACTATAAGAACATTTAAAATTGAAATTAGGTTGTTCAAATTTCAGTACTTTCTCATTAGTCAGGCTAAACATTTACCATAGACATTGTCTCAGGTACTGGTATTTCTTCACAGAGAAAAGTGAAATTCCACATTAGCTGTCCAGCATATCATTGTTCTGTCTCATATGGATATATTTGAAAAAAATCTGGGAATATAGTCACTATCTCTGTACAGTACAATTGCCTCATGAAGCATGTCTGCCTTCATATAATCAAGCGCCTTGTGCATTGCAGAGATTTATGTTAGAGAAAGTCTATTTATGAGTGCAAATACATAACCCCAATTTATCTCCTAGTGACAACTTCAGAATCTGAAATGTCCAAGTTCTTTCCTTGTGAGATGCTTGAAATTGCTGTTTTTCAACTCAAGAACACCTGTTTAGTACTTTTCTTCTCATCCTTCTTGGTAAATGGAGCAGCACTAGGAAAGAAGGATCTGAAGGCTTTAATGAATGAGAAACACAAAGTATTGACAGATTTCAACACATTATACCACCCTTACCCTCTCCCCCTAATGAGGGAAGATCAAAACAGAAGAAAACAGTTGTGATACTGGGCTCTAGAGTTTGTTTTTTTAAAGTACAGCAAATGAGCTTGGATTGAGTCCCATTCTACAGGCTAGAGTCACAAGCAATTTGTGCATTACTGTGAAATAACATACACAGACATGACTGCAGTAAGTGAATGACTGAAGGCTTGATTCTCACATCAGGCAGCCTTCCAAATAACTTTCCAGCTCAACTGTACAACACTAACAATCAAAACTCTACTACATTTGCCTTTATCACTGGGCAAAATCTAACTAAAAGCCAAAAAATAAACTGCAACACAGCCTGAGTGACTTAACAAATTTTATACTAATTCAGTAGTAATTGAGTACCTACTTCACACAGAGTATAGACTTGGAGACCTGAAAAGGAAAATATTAATTATGACTATGTAATGAAGGATCCACAGTGATTTCAGGGTAACGTAACTTCTATTCACTGATAAATACTTTTCAAGACACCTGTTTTGTGTTACTTGTGACCTGGGTGAAAATACTTATTTGATAGTAAGTAAAACTGTGACAGGCTCTGTATGGCAGTCTAATTTAAGGGACAAAGGGGCAAATCAAATAAATGGAAATGCAATTACAAGTTGAGAAAATTACAAGAAAAAAATGAGCCAAAGATATTTTCATTAAACGAATAGCTGTTTTGCAACTGTATGACTCTTACCCAGTAGCTTGAAGGACAGATGGAATTTTGAGACCCACATAAGGTAGAATTGATAGAAGAAAGTAGAACAGTAGTCTATGGAGAATAAATAACATAAGGAAATATACAGGATAGGAAAGCTCAGAACAGTCTTTGGATGGAAGCCAGACCTTAAAAGACTCTGAATTCCATACAAGAGCATAGGTCTTATTTCTGAGTAGAGCACTAAAAAATTGTCATTAAAAAAATTTAATCTTTTGAGAGTAGAAATAACATGTCAACACAGCTATTTATGATTCTTAGCTAGATGTTGTAATATGAATAGTAACAACTACACTATTTGACCCAATAGCTAGATCTTGATCAATCACCAATAGCTAGATCTTGAAAGAGACAGTCATTTCCCTCAACCTTGGCCTCATTTCCAGGGCTTCCACGACAACTGTTGTAGGTAACTTCAATCAATAGAGTTCTTATAACACTACAGCTAAGACAGACTCGTGAAGAACATTTTATGTATTGCCAAGACATTTGATTATTGTCAAGATTATCTAGAGAGTGAGTAGAAAAAGGAGTTGGACGATTAAATACTTTTAATAGATACTTTTCTTCTACAGCAAAAAGTACACATTTTAGACCTTTTCTATGATAACATGAAACTAAAAATACTACATGTGCCTATCTGTCCCTTTGAGGTAAATGTACTTTTAATAACGAAAAAAGTAGCTGATTTTAGGTAGAGGAAAATCTTTAGAAAGGAAATATAAAATATCACTATTAGGAAATTTTCAACTTTTAATTTTTTATAAAAGTTACTTAAGAATATAATGTGTTTAAGGCAGCAATATACTTAAACTTCAGGATGAAAACTTAATTCTTTATACAAACCCAAATGAAGGCAATAGAAAACTATTATCAGTATGGCATTACTGAAGAAATGTAATGCATAGTAGTTAACAAAATAAAAACTTGAAGATGACTTGGGTTGAAAATTCATGAAATTCAGTAAGTGAAATTAAGCAGTAAACAATCAGAGAAGAAATGCATAAGGGATGGATGCTAAAAGTAACGTTGTGAAATCATCCTGAGTTGAAGTCCTGACACTGTCTTAGTCATTTTGCTCTAGTCATATATGGTTACCTGGACAGCTTATACAACAAATGTTTGTTTCTTATAGTTTTCAAGTCTGAGGTGTCCAAGGTCACTGTACCAGCAGATTTTTCATTTTCCCAACTAGTATGAATTGTATTTCTTTAGTGATGCCATACTGATAATAGTTTTCTATTGCCTTCATTTGGATTTATATAAAGAATAAAATGTTCTATATTGAAGTATCTGGTAAAGTCCATCTTTCTGGTAATGCACACAATTTTTTCACTATAGAATCAGAAAACAGAGATTATGCAGCTAATGTTTTCCTTATTCTAGTATCACCAGAGGGGCAAGGCCTCAACTCATAACACTTTCTCACTGAAGGCAAGGCTCTCAGCATATGAACTGGGGACAGAGGAAGACAAAAAACCAGTCTATGGCACTACTCAATATATACAATTAATTATAGTAAAGAAAATTTTCAGCATTATAAGGAAACTTGCCACTATCAATGTATTAGTCAACTTTTGCAATTCATTATTAAATTATTAAAATCAGGCAATATACAAAAAACATCAGTTTGAGTAGTGGTAGAATACTATCCTATAGCCAAACATACATATAATCTTGGGCTATGAAAGATAACATTAATAATATCTCCTCATTTGTCTGCTCTTGGACTTTTTTTTCTTCTGTCTAGTGTGTATTATACTCCAACAGATGACTATATGCTACCTTTCCTAAGCTTAGTGCACTCTTAACCAGGGTTTTGGAATATCACAATGAAATTACTTAGATTTTGTGACTTAAGCAACTAAAAAGATAATAATATGTAATTTATCAACTAGTGGTTCCTTACTGTTTTTTTTAAATTCTGTATTATTTCTACCATTTTCTCTGTTTTTTATTTTTTTCTCTAAATAAAAAAATAATGAATTATTAAGAAGGCTAGAATAGATTGGTCTAGTGAGTGAAAAAATGATGCTTCTTTTCTGTTTTTCATGTCATACTTGCTGATCTATTCCTTGAACTGCTTGACTAACAGGAATAGCAGCACCGATTGGATGGTTTGGAGCCCTAACAATCAAGAGCAACTTTGATTTAGTTACCTGGATAGCCCAAAGGGTGTGTAAGGGCTGACAGAGCACTTACACATACTACTGAATGAGCTTACACCTAATAATTCCAAGCCGAACATTCACCACATTCTAAAGCTTCTGTTTTACTTGTTAGCTAGAAAGTCTGGGTAGCATTCAACTAAAGACTCTCCATATACTAGCATTTTTTAAAAAATGTATTAGTATATGTTTGCAATACAAAGTGATTACATTTATCTTGAAGAACTGGCACATATAAATATTGCATCTTGATAATTTTTATTTCTATTTTTCCTCTCCTTTTTCAACAGATCCCCTTCATATCTCCACAGTCTACCTTCATGTTTCCAGCCTTCTCTATTTTATCTTAAATTATTAGTGAAACCATATGATACTTATTTAGCTTTCTGCGTTTAATTTATTTCACTCTGAATTTTACTTTCAAGATTCATCCATTTTCCTACAAGTGTAATGAAAGAGAAATAGATGATATAAGTCTCAAATGGAACTTCTAGACATGAAAATTGTTTGGAATAAAAATTTCACTGTAGTACTTACCAACAGATTATACTTGGCAAAACAAAAATCAGCTGAGAATGAAAAGTCATAGTAAATTATAGGAAAATATCAAGCAGGAGAATGGGAAGCTCAGGAAAAAAAACTTTTGAAGAAATGCTGGTTAAAATTTTCAATCCACCAACAACAAAAGCTGGAGAGGCTGTGGGGAAAAAGGAACTCTCCTACACTGTTGGTGGGAGTGTAGACTGGTACAACCTTTGTGGAGGTCAGTCTGGAGATTTCTCAAAAAGCTGGGATTGGAAGTCCCATTTGTCCCAGTTATTCCACTTCTAGGCATATTCCCAGAAGAACTGAAAGCATCATACCACAGTGATATATGTGCACCTATGTTTATAGCAGCACAATTTGTAATCGCCAGATGTTAGAAACAACCCAAGTGTCCATCAACTGAGGAATGGATAAAAAAGTTGTGGCATTTCTATACAATGGAGTATTACTCAGCTATAAAGAAGGATCACATTGAGATATTTATCAATAAATCAGCGCAGCTTGAGACCATACTCATAAGTGAAATAAATCAATCTCGCATGTGTGAATACCTAATAGTTTCCCTAATGTAAGTAATGATTCAAATATATAAAAGTATGTGGGAATCATGATTCCCCATAACGTGGCCTTAGAGCCTTATAAAGTTTTCACTTATTAATTGGAATGGCTTTATTCTGGGCTGCTTGATATTATTGCCTATGATGAAATGAACAGCTATTTTGAAGAAAATAAGTCATCATAATAGCTAGTGCTGGTTTACTATCATCTTGTTTTGAAGCCCCACCAAACTATGGCTCTTCTGTCTCCACTGGTTTTATCATGATGTATCTTGCTGGATTTTATTATATGTGATGGTATAAACAAAAATTGTTATAGGCAAAAAGATAATATAGAAACCATTGTTCGTTTTCTGTTAGCTGGTTCTAAATACCCTACAATGCTTTCATCCATTTGAATGGTTTTACACTGACTTGATATATTTGAAGCTATAGTATATGAAGTTATATTCAAATATTTCAAGGAAAAAGACAGACACTATGGTGACTACTATTAAGTCGGGTTATTTGGTGGTGAAGCACTAGGTTACTGAAACAGTCATGCTTTGACCTGTATTGTTATGCTGTTATGTCCTCTTTTATCTCAATCTCTCCCTTATTCATTTAAAAAATTATTTAGTTATCTTTTATGATTTTTAATTAAGGGGAAAAATAAAAAAAATTAGCAGGATATATTATAGTAACTTTTTTGATTTCCTATTAACTTGATTTGAAGTCCTGTAATACTCCCACTATCTTGTTTTGACTGATTAGACGCTGTTCCGTTCTGTATGATAGTATCAAGTTTGAGGGTATAGGCAACTACTTTGAAGGCAATAAGATTCACTATGATGCCCATTCTAGTTTGACTATTGTCTTCTTTAGAAGTCCTGTAATGTTTACAAGGTTTAGGTTTTATTGGTCTTGTTCTCTACTGTTTTGTTCAACTTTATAATACCTAATGAGATAGACAATTCTTTTTAAGGAAGCAAGAGGCATTATGGTAACCACTGTTGATAACCTTGTACTCTGTTTTTACATCATATGCTATGTCTATCCTTGGTTTTGCCATATTTGACTTTATTCTGTTCCAAAAAAAAAAGTAATAAGAACTAAGAAGTAATAAAACCCAAAATGTGTAAATTGTGTTGTAAAAAAGAGAGGGGAAAAAAATGCTCTAAAGGATATGACTGCAAGTGTGTTTAGGGGTGTTAAATAGATGACCATATTAATGTTTTTGGTTGGATCATTGAACACAACTGTTTACAGTCTCACTGTTTGAATGTCCACTTTGTGTGCTTTGATACTGTGACTTGAGCAACTATCTCTAAGAATATAATGTGTAATCTATTAACTGGTAATTTCTTACTGGGTTGTTTTTTTTTTTTTTTTTTTTTTTTTTTTTTTTTTTTTTTGTAGTTCTGTATTACTTGTACCCTTACACCGCTTTGTTTTGTTCTGCTTTTTCTCTTTTTCCTTTTAAATAAAATTTTTTTTAAAATTTCAATCCAAAAATCCAAAAAGATTGAATAAACGTCAATCAGAATAGATACAAATAACACTATCTCAATGCACATAATAATCTACTTACGAAAAAAGAGTGACACGGAGAAAATCGGAAAAAGCAGCCAGATACAAAATAAAGACACAGATTTGCCAAATAGAAAAGAAAAGGCAACACTTATCAGACTTTTGATGAGAAACTATGCAATCTGAAAGACATCTTTAAAAAAAAAATGATAATAGCCATTTGGCAAATCCCTAATTTGCCCTAAATAACAGATCTAAGTAATGATGTTCTAGGCTGCTAACATCAACAAACAGCTTATTTTTGCCAGAAATTTAAAACTATTAGACCAAGCTTCTGATGCAAAAGTCAGTTCATTACATATGCACAGGAAAAAGTCACATGTTAAATTGGAACAAGAGATCACAAACAGTAAAATCCAAAATGAGGGAAACACTACAAAAAAAAAAAAAAAAACCCACTTCTTTAACAAAATAAATTTCAAGACAAAAAGGAGATTTGTGGGATATATAAATCTACATCAATATATTTATTTTATATATTAATTTCACTTTGCTAGAGTAACTCCTTAAAATTTTTTACTAAGTGGATATTTGATGATATTAGAGTATCAGAAATTTATACTGAAATATTTATAGTACCATCAAATTTGGGAAAGAGGTGAAAAATATTATAGGTATAAATGAAGCCAGAATGGATACAAGTTGTGTTCTATTATAGGTAGGGAGAAGGGTACATAAGTTTCAATGCTGTTTTTATTTGTTTTATTTATTCATTTATACAATTAAAAAATTTAAGAAAATGTAACTAAAATTTTAATGCTTTTCAACATTCTACACTTATAGAGTAATATTCATATTATTTGCACATATAGATTTTTTTCATTTGTGTCATAAATCTAAAAGGTAGAGGAAGATATAAAAATGCATGTAGTGAGATACTAAATTATCTTTTAAATGTAGAGGACTATTTTCCTACACATGTAAATGGGAAAGACAGAACACACACAGCCAAACATTATTCCTAAGAGATAAAATTATAACAATAGTTAATGTCATTAAAACTTTCTGTATTTCTCAAGTTTTCTACAAGATTTATTACTATAACCAATAAAACTAAAAACTGTTCAAAATAGAGACTAAAACAAATACATGTAAAATTAAACTTACGGCATAGACTGTTGCTTGCTCTTTACCTTGAAGTACGTAAAGAAAGGTATAACAAGTCAGAGTGTCCATTCAAATGCTAGGATGTCTTTCCCTTGCACAGTTAATCTTTTCCTTCATTATTTTCTGAAACTACATTTTATATACATTTTTAGTGCCTATCTATCTCATTATATATATCATGTTTTAAGTGTCTCTCTCTCTTCCCTTGTTTAAATATGGGTCCTTAGAGACCAAAGACAACATCTTACTTATCTCTGTATCTCAGCACTGACATATAGCAGATGTTCAACAACTATGTGCCAGATGAATGAAGCACTACTGTGCTTTTAAAAATATAATAGCATGAAATTACCAGAAGTTTCAGCAAACGAGAAGTGGGGAATGGCTCTTCTTACACTACAAAATCCTTTAACGAGATCTAACCAAAATTTTTTTTGCATTTATGTAAGTGTTCACTAAGCTTCATTTCTGTATGAATTCATTCCAAATATTTAGAGAGAAATCAGAATTCACATTATCTGCTTTCAAGGCAACTGAAATCACATCAGGGAAAAGAGAGAATGGTAGTAAGAACATTGGAGAATTGAGGCTAAAATGAACTGAATTTATCAAAAGTTCTTCATGAAAGACTAAAAGATTTGTATCCCACAGGGCATACAGAACATTTTTATGGATATATCATTTGCATTTTCTTGAAAAAATAGTTGGAAAAACACAAATGAGTAAAGAACAACACGAGGGAAAGATACAGATATATTGTATTTAACTCCATGAATAAATATGAGAAAGGCAAAAAACATAGAAACTGAGTAGACAGTTATGAATGATCTCAGAAAGTACTTGTTAAAATATTCTGGGCAACAGGAACTATTTCTACCACTGCCTAACAACCATTCACCCATTTGTCTCAAATTACTTTACCTTCTCTCACATGTAAATCTTGTGCCATCTTTTCTCCTTCCTCACTTTCCCCATCTCCCTCTCATCTCTGATTCAACCCATCCAAATACATGATCTTGTAAATCACTTTTTCAGGCAATTTAACACCATCTGCCATCCTCCTAGGTCATCGGGGTGGGTGTGTTCCACCATCATCCCTGCTTTTACCACACATCTGTGCCAGCCACCTCCCTTACATCATATCTCATATCATATCAGTCCTTGCCCTCAAAAAGCCTTTGTTCATCATTTAGGGAAGATGGAAAGAAAAGAGGAAAGAAATAATGGAGGATATAAGAACAGAAAACTCACAAACTGCATTGTGCTGTCTCTATGCATTCAGGAAATTGACCTCCTAAGTCTTTTGCAATGCAAATCACTTATGGCTTCATCTGACAAATTTTCTTAGCAGATGCCCCTGTCATTAATGACATTGTTCTTCTTGGCTATCAAATTACTAATGACTTTTAGTTAATGTATTAGAGGTTAATCACTGATCAAACATTAATCGCTCATACAAGAAGGAAAGGTGTTCTTGGTAAGTATCTAATTTAGGGTGCTGAAAAGATATTCATTCTATTTGTAAAAAATAGCAGCACGGGAAAGGATGAGTTAGAAATAATGTGAAAAGAAACATCCTATCACAACTAGAAATTTTTTTCATAATTTCCACTCATGACAGGTTTCAACGGATGTGGAAACAATTTTCTGTAGGACAATCACGCCATTGGTACTGAGTTTCTCTTTCAAACTATTCTCATGGCATCTTGCCTTTTCTTTTCATAAAGGAAGCCAAAACATTTTCATTTTCTCCAAACTATTTACCAATATCAGATACCAATACAAAACTGTTTCCCACATGCTAACACTTAGCTACTTCCCTATTGTTAACTGAATAAATCAAACCCACCAAAGTTTCCATCAGCGTGGCCAGGAAGGATTTTTTTAAAAAATAAGTACATGCTTGTCAATCATTTAGACTCTTTTGTACTTCTAGAGCTAATATGTCCCATATTAGTTCTCTCTGATTTTATTAAAACCCTTTCTCTTTCATTAAAATAAAAAGCTTCTGAAAAACGACTGTTTCACATTTTCTGCAACCCACAATTTATAGCTGCTACTTGCAACCTTCAAAAGCTTTTAAAAATAGTGTTGGCTCTATTATTCCATATTATGGTAATTGTAGTAAAGATTTAAGAGTCACTTTAAGACTTTTTAGCTCTACAGTATATTTCTGCACCAATTTCTTGCTCAGGCATTTGCGAAAGAATTCTATTTGAAAGCTCTACCCTCTGCCCCCTGATATACAGCTTCCCTCTTAACTACAGTAGCAGACCTCACAGCACAATTAGAGAAGTTAGGTCTCCAATTAGAGCTCGGCAAAACATGGGGCAAAACACATCTTTCCAGAAGCCCATTCCATTTGTACATACCTGGCAATAATCAAAATTTTTCTCATGTGCTAAGTACCTTTGACTCTTTTGTTATGCTTCACATTCCCTTGTTAACTCCCTACCCCTCCTTTGCTCCCACAGGAAATCAGCAGAGATAATCACAAGATTAAATAACTCCAATGACACTGCTTAACTGTTCAAGGCCATTAATATAACAAATGCCCAAGGGGCTGCATGGATTTATGTAGCATTGAAATTAAACTGACCTCGCCCTATCTTCAACATAGATCTCTTCTTTGTAGTTAACCTGTGCCTTTCTCTTGTCACCCAGTCTAGGATAGTTACAATTCAAAACAACGAAAAAAAAAAAAAAATACACCTAACAGAATTTCCACAACCGTGAGCATGCACAAAATCCCAATCTAACAGTTGCCCAGGCGCTGTCCTTTGTATTCAATACACCAAGTAGGGTAAGCATTTTAAACACAATTCCCTCTATACACCATATTGCTCAGGCATTCTTCTTGGGCACACACCATATGGAAAAATCACACATTCTCTGCTCCTTCCCTTCCCTCCTTTAGGAATTCAGTAGCATCTGGACAGCAAAATCCAAAACAGTCACTGACTCTGCAAAGGACAAAGCCAAGTCCCAGACTTTACTTTCTCTGACTACAGACCTCCTGCTGCACGGCCGCAATCTTTCATTGTGTCAACAGTTATCATCCAGGGAGCTTTTCTCCTGCACTTCCTCATTGAGTGCATTTTCCCCAACTCTTAGATGTCTTCCAAAGCAAAGGAGTGTTCTGTGCCATCCAGGCCCGCGGTAAATAACTGTAAGTGCTTCCACTTTGTTTTGGTTTGCTCTCAGTTTCTATGTAAATTTCAGAACGGTAAACACACAGAGATTCCTGCCCACTGGTAAAACATACAGAGATTCCTACTCACTGGTATTTTATGATTTTAATTTGCTCAAAAGCTCTGAGTTTCATTATATTTTCCCACTTGGTGCATGGGATTTTTACAGTTAACAGATGTTCACTTAATAGAGTCTCCTAGTGAGCAAATCAGTTTTTTCCCTCTGGTATTCATGTAACTTTCTAGTCCTGCAGTAGCTGTTTCTGGTGCCTGCCAAGTCATCTGGCAGTAGAAGCTCAAATCGAAAAGTGCAGTAGCTCTTTGTGAATCTGTATTCTACTTCCTTTAGTCCCACTCATTCCAACTTAACTCCTTCCTCATTAACGCCAGGCAGTTTTCACTCACAGATTAAAAGACATTCTGCACCTAAAAAATATATGGTAGGCCTCTGGCCATTGCAAATGCCAAAATTTTTAGTGCACTCAGAATGTTAAAGGAAGAATTTTCCAAACAACTGTCCCAGACCAATCTCCAACTAATGAGTTATTTGGAGTATTTTACTCAAATATATCTCAGGACATTAAACCAAGCTATTACTGCAGCAAGGTTCCTGTCCCAGAATTCCTCACTTATCTGATTATAAGTCTGTGGGTGTCTGCAGACCTGTATATCACGGGTTCCCTTCAGGTTACAAAAACTACCTGCATTAATCACTTTCTCATCACTGGGAACAAAACCCAACACATTCAATTTAAGAAAGAGAGGTTTATTTGGATCACAATTTCAGAAGATTTAGTGTATATTTGGCTGACTCTAGGGTAGAAATATTAGGTCATGAAGGACATGGTGGAGAAATGTTTGCTCAACCCATGGCAGCCAGGAAATAAAAGAGCTTATCACAAAAAATGTTCCCCTCCCAGATCACATCCTCAGTACCCACCATGCCCGCACTTTCACAACAGCACATCAGCTATAAACTCATCAATGGATTAATCCACTGATGAATATAGAATTCCCATAATCCAATCACCTAAAAGCCTTCCCTCTGAACCTGTGAGGCTTTAAAAGGGACACTTGAGATGTAAACAATAATACCACTGTATCAAATCAGTTTTCCTGTCATTGAGTTACAATAACTGACACTCACAACTTAAAGGAAAGGTTTAATTTGGCTCACAAGTTTGAAGAGTTTAGTTCATATGCCAGGAACATCATGACAGAAGGCCAAAGATGTGAGCTCATGGCAACCTGGAAGCACAAAAGGGGAACAGTGCCAGAGAGGTAGAGGCAAGAAAACATGTATAGTACTTAAAGCTATATCTTTATAACCCACTCAGATGTACCCAGTCATGTTCTTTATTAATCATCTAGGCATTTCTTAATGCAGTAAAACTGACATAATAGAACTAATGGTCAAAATCCATACTTGTGAATTTCATGCTCAAACACTTCTTCAATCTTCATATCTGAATTTAAAAAATACCAAGTTTGTAATTCTACCTAGCATAATACAAGTATCCCATGCACAGTCCAGAATCAATAATCTTTTCCCCAAAATGTCAATAATTATATCATTTTTTCAAATTTCAAATCCAAGTCTCTTCTGAGACTCAACTCTTGTCTGTGAACCCCTGTAAAAATAAAAAGCGAATTAGATAAACCCACAGTACAATGGTAAATATTCTCATTCTAAAAGGAAGGTGTCATTATTACTTTCTCTTGCTGAGGAAGAAATGCCCGACACCCAAAGTTAAAGGGAAAAAGGGCTATTTAGCTTTCAGTTTATAGAGGTTTCAGTCTACAGTTATCTGGCTCCAAGGCAGGGTGGCATCATAGAGGACAGCTCAGTAGACAGAAGATAGCAAAGTATCAAGGAACTAGATAAGCCTTTTTCTATCCTCTATATTGTAACCAGGCTACAAGGATTAGGGCAGTGCAAACCAATCAGTGGACTGATTTCATAATTACCCATCCTAAATTCTAGCACCTTTAATCCTAGAGTTGCATGAATCAGGTACTCTAGATTCTACCAACTCTGTAAAAGCCCCACTTATGACAGGCTCTGGGGAGACATCTAAACACAAGTCATAATACTGTTTCTATGCTGCTGCCATTCTGGAATATGGTGCTCTGTGGCTTTCTCCTCAAAATCTCTCATTGTGCAGATTTGAGGCTACAAAGGATGGAGACTGGCTGTTTCTTGTGATTTTCTCAGCAATCACAAGATATTCTCCTGTTCTCAGCAATTGAGATCTCCTGAGCTCTGTCTTCGTACTCTAAAGCTTTATTGGAACTTCCTTTCTGGCCAAATCATTTAAATCATGTAACTGGGATCTCTGCTCTTGGTTCTCAACATGATCTGGCTAAAAGCTCCCATCAAGAACTATATTGCTTCTTAAAAATTCAACTGCCTTGAAATTTCTTCTGCCAGTTTAATTAGTTCACCTCCCTAAATCTCAGTCTGGGGCAAAATCTCTAGACATGAGAAAAATGGAGACAAACTTTCCACCAAGTCATAGCACTTATAATCAGAGTCCAGCAGACCATGCAGTCCTTCTTCCAGCAGAAACCTTCTAAGCCTAAGCTTTATCTGTTTTTTGGTCTCCTGAGCTCCGACCAGAATCTCCCACACAGAAAAGTCTAAGGCATTCCAGCTGTACAATTTCAGGTGATATCTCTGAACCTTTCCCAACTCTTCTCACAAGCCATTCCCAAAGGTTCTTAAACCACATGATCAGGTATAGTCACAGCAATGATCCCTCTCCTATCTTGGTTACTTTTCTCTTATGCTGAGACTAAAAACCCAATGCCCACAATTAAGGAAGAAAAGGATTATTTAGCTCACAGTTTGTGGATATTTCAATTCCTAGTAAGTTGTTCCCAAGGTATGTTGACCTGGCTGAGGGCAACAATTCCAAGTGGCAGAGGGAAGCAAGCCTCTTTTCCTCCTTTATATTGTAAACAGTCTGTCCACCCTAGGGTGGGTGTTGCACGTCTTCACTTCCTGCTCTTGTATTGGCTAAGGACACTTACAAATGAAGACCTGGCCCCCAGCTGAATCAGCATTGTGTCATTACAACATCATAGGGCACAAATAACTACCCTAGGGCATGTCCTCTACACCCTAGGAAGTTGAACTGCTGGATCAGTTACACTTCTAACCTCTCAGGTTGACATAATGTATCAACTGTTACAGCCACCATGACCTCAAACACACAAAGGCAAGGCCAAGGTCACATCTTGATGACCACTCGTGCATACCTAAGAGCATACTTAACTAATCTGCTAGGTATTTCTTGAGCCAATGAAGTTGACATGTCATGATGAAGGGTCATGATCACCTAAAATTTGAGAAGCCAAACTCCCATCTGTACTTCCACTTGATATAGGACACAAAGAAATACGTATCTTTTGAGACCATATGGAACCCCAATTTTGTCCTAAGTAGCAAAATATAGGGTACATTTCTTTATGAAGCAATGAAAGGTCCAGGCTTGCCAGAGTTCCTATGATTATCTCTTGGTAGAATTAGGATTTATGACAAGTTTAATTTTAGAAAAGGAGTTTGGAATAATTGGCAATGTCTTTTTCTTCTTGAAGACTCCTAAACATCATGAGCTAAATATCATATTTGCTTTTTCTTCTTGAAGACTCCTAAACATCATGAGCTAAATATCATATTTGCTTCCTAACTTAAGATGCCTTTTCAATGTAAGCTTTTCCAGTTCCATTATCTGAAATTTTAATACCCTAACTGGTTGTCCAGGATGGTTGTGGCATTTATGACCTCTCCTCTAAGCATTCCTCAGGACTCAGCTAAATTTTCTTCCTTAATGAACTTCCTGATGTCCACCATTTATCTTCAACTGAATTAATATTTCTTCTTGTAGCTAAGAAATATTTTCCAAGTGTCTTATTAAATAGGTAGGTAAGATGAGTGCATTAGCCCTAAAGATACTCGTCTAATCTCTTACCAATATACTCTAAGTTTAATACCCTGGAGCCTGAAAATTAAACAAAAAGAAACCAGTTCCTCATCAGATGCATTTTCTATTGTTTCAGTTACAGTGTATTTTATTATAATTCTTTTACTTTCTTCTTCTTTTTCACTATCACTATATCACTAATAATTTTGAGACTTACTGAATATATTTTACATACTAGGCGTATTAAATATGCTATGTCAGAATTTAAATAATATAGAGCACAGTTAGGCTTATGAGCAAAAGCCTTTTAATTAGACTGAGTTGAAAACAAAACATTGTTTTGCCTGTCATAAGCTGGATCACCTCAGAGTAAGTGAATTAACATCTCAGAGTCTCAGTTTCCCTAAGATGAAAATGAAAAGCAAAATAGGACCTATCATACAGGGTTGTTAGGAGGACTAAATTAGAACAGTTATTAAAAAGAGATGGTAGGGTACCTAACACAGAACAAGTATTTGATCAATATCAGAAATGATGACAATAGATGTTCAGAAAAACATTCTCCAGGAAAGAATACAACTCTACCCAGAACAGTACAGTCTCTAGCAGTTCCTCCTGCAATAACAAGTGTTTCTGCAGTAGATTAACCATGAACTTGGCAATAACAAGCCAGTAACCCTGATCAGCAACAAACCTTGAGATACTTACTAACACTGTGGAGGCATTGAAATGTGGCTTAGTTCTTAATTTGGAACAAGTTAGTAGCCCAAGAATTACAAAGAATTCCATTTATCTGCATCCAACTGATCAATATTCACTCAGCATGCTTCAGCTCCTAGCACATCAGAGGAATAAAACAGTCAGCAGCAAATTTTGTTGTGATGGTGGCAGTATTTTTTTTCTAAATTATTCACCTTCTTGAAAAGCAATTTGATAAATGTTTATTTCTTCGTAATACAATCCAACAACCACTGATTTGTGACCCTTACTGTGGGCTGAATTTAAATTATGAGGAGGTAAATGCTGTATAAAAACACCAAGACAGAGCCACAGGCAAGCTCAGGGGTTGTTTCTTTCCTCCTCACAGAGAATGTAGTAGCCTCCCACAGCATGAGGGCACTAATTGAATTTAAGAGATGTAATAAGTGAGAAGCACACACAAGCACAACCTTCAGTGTGAACACCAACACTGCAGGGTTGCCATGTGATCTGGTGGTACAGAGCAAGGGGAGAGCCCGACAGCCAGGCCAGAAAGACCAAGACTTAGAGTTCTGCTGATGAGTGGTCCGTGTAAGGGGGCAGGTGAGGGGCTGGGATGAGGTGAAATGTCTCTGATCAGGAGGCCACAAACATGCCAGAATACATACAGGGTCATTTTCTTCTGGCGGCCTCTTCTGAAGGACAGCTTCACCTCCACCAGTCTTTAAATGGTTCCCAGTTGGAGTCAAGGGAAATGGTACTTTTGGGGTAGATGAGTAGGAGAGTGAGGTACCCAAAAGTGCCTTCTTCTCAATCATCTCAATCTCTGTTATGGTAACTCACTGAGACTTTTTCACTGTATCTTTTTCACTGTATCTTCAAACAGTTAAGAGGATTCAAATTAAGAAGAACTGAACCTTTGTGCCAGGAGCAGCAGGACAGAGCATTATTTTGCCTCACACGAGAGAAGTACAAGGGTTCATGCATGCCACTTGGCATCTGTCTTTGCTATGCAATCGTGCCGATGGAAACTCTTCCTCAGTAAAGGCCCCCTCATGCCTACACACTGGTCCTGCATGCAGCATGAAGCAAATTGCTCAAATTTAGCTTGGTTGAGAGCATCAAGTTTAAAACAATCCCACACATTTCCAACACAAAGAGTTCTTGAAAAGGTTTCATGACAAATATTGAAATGTAATTGGTTCTAAGCATTCAGACTTCTTTTGACAATCGTTTTTTGTACAGCACTTTGAAAATACTTCAAATTTTATTCCTGAGCTAACTAAGTTCCTGAGCTTTTGTACAAATGGGTACTGCTTCAGTGATAGCCTATCGACATTTGGTAGCTCAGATTTTAGATTAGGGATGTGTTGTGTTTCATTTATGTTTAACTGTGTTCCTCTGAAGGTCAGGAGTCTGCTCCTCTTTGCGGTAACAATGTTATAGAGCCTTTCAGAAATGGGACTTAAAAGGAGCTTCTTGGGTTCATTGGAACGTACCCTTGAAGAGATCTGGAGTTGCAATGTCTCTCTGGCTTCCCATTTTGAGATGTGACTTCTTTCTTACACATGTGCTCCCACCATGCTGTGACACACCCAAGGCAACCCTCACCAGAGTTGAGCCATGGTAGCAACCATGACCTTTACCTTCTGTCATGGTTTAGGTCAAGAATGTGCTCTAAATATTTCCATATTCAGAAATGAGCTTCTGAAAAGTGCCTGGACCATGAGTTATGGGTTGCCGTGGAATATGCCGCTGTTTTCCACCCAGTCCTTGCACCGTGCAGTTTCTGCCATGGAGGCTTCCAGTCATGAACTAGAACTTCTGAAACTGTGACCCATAATAAACTTTTCCTCCTTTAAATTGGCATTTGTAAGGTAATGTGTCTTATCAACAAGGAAAATGATCAATGCAACTTGCAAAACCAAGAACTAAAAAAAAATTTTTTTTAAAACTTTTCCTTAAAATGATACTTGAGTTGGGCATTTTGTTATAAAAAAGGACTAATACAGGATTGAAATATAAATATCACAGAAGTAAGGAGAAATAAGTAAGAGAAACCAGCCACTTCCAGGAAGAATAGATGGTGGTAATGTGACAGTTTGAGAGCCAGAGTTTTTATTTAGTTACATAAAAATCACTTCACCAGGAAATGGAATCTTAAAATTGCCAGTTCTTTCAGTTTTGCCAGAGAATTGCCAAGTGCTTTTCATTTTTTTTAAGAGAAGCTGAAAATCTGGATCTCATGTAGAATCAGCTGGCAACAAATTCAATAAAAATGAAACAAACACAATGTGAGCTAATACAGGCAGCTGCAGTTGGGATTCCTAACCAGTATCATTGTCTTCCAAGTTCATAATGATTTGCACTAGGCTGCATTAGGCTGCAACAAAAAAATTAAAACAAATACATAGTGCCTCAACACAACAAAAGATTTTTTCTTGCTTGTGTAACAGTCAAAAGCTGTTCCAAATCCTCTGGCTTGGGTGGAGAGGAAGGATGAGAGGCAGTGCCCCACACAGTCACTCAGAGAGCAGGATAAGGGGCTCTGCTGTCTTCATCATGTATCAAACATCCAAGATCACTGGTCGAATTTCAGCTCTTTCCTTCCGTTCGTTCTATGGAGCCAATGACATGGAGAGGGAAGGTGTTAATAAAAGATAAAACCAACTTTCCACTAGCATAACATTTCTATTGTTATATTGAGAATTTAGAAAGAAGTTGGTCTCTTGTATCAGAGCTTCTTTTCTGTTTTTGAAAGTGACAAGACATAGGCTTTATGATATTCCAAATATACATGCACCATTCTCCACTTTTAGATGAAAAACAGGGAGTGACCAGTGGTTGCTAATTCCATTCATGATTTCATAAACATCACAGGTCATTAGAGCCGGGAGCACACTTAAAGCTGTATGTCCATCTTACAAGGTAAAGACAACCATCTATGATCACACAACTCATTGGATAAAGATGTACAACCTGAAAAATCTCAAATCATTGTTTTCTTCATTTACTTTAGATATTGTCCAACCCACCATGTAAAATATTTTTTCCAAGTAAAGCTTAAAAATATTATCAAATACCAATGGCAAAAAGAAAGAACAGGAGAAATGTGGTGGACATCTGTCACTTTTAGCCTGCTTGATACCTTTTCATTCTTTTGATAGCAACATCACCCCGATTTTACTAGAGCAACAACCTGTTCTGTGAACTGAATGTTGTTTGACTCAAGCCCTCCCCAGCACCAAGCCAAGACAGATGCCTCTAATCCAGCCAATCAAAGCATTCCTAGTTGGCCACCTGTCTGACTCAGGGATGATCACACATTTCAAGATGGCAACTGACTCAAATATTGAGACTTTTGTTAGATTATTTGGCAAAACAAAAAAGATTTCTTTGGGACTTGAAGATGAAAAAGAAAGGATAAGAGCTATTGGTCCTATAGAGTAGAAAAGGTCTGCTTTCTCAAAAATCAGATATAGAAGATGGCAGAGTCCCCTGAACATCCTAGTCTCTGGTCACATCATTTGCACTTCTGGATTAAGCTGCAGGGAGTGTCAAATGCTTTTTGTTGTTGTTTAAGTTAATATGAGTTGGATAATATAAAGTCTTACTAACAGAAAATTTATTATGAAAAATCAGCTAGCACATCCCCAAATGTTAGAAAATCAAAACCAATAATCTATTTTCCTACTGGTGAAAAAAGCTACAGAACTTTTAGGAAGGAGAAACAAATTAGTCATAGTAGTAAGTGCTCCAATCTGTTAATACATAAAAATTTCACAAGTCTCTGAGACTTACATTGCTATCATTCTCATTTTACAGACACAGGAATTAATTTACTGCCCACAATCATAAAATAAGCAAGAGGTAGAGACAGAAGTCAAATCTACCTACTATGGAATTCACGAGTGTAGTCTTCAAACTTGCTGCTGTAATTTCTTGGAAGATATTTCCTCACAGACAATATCTGTATGAAAAAGTGGTAATAGAGTTCCTATAGTATATTGCATAAATATTCTTAATTTACCTACACATTTTAATGACAATACTCTTCCACATTCAGGATTTTATCTAGTCTGAAGATAAGAAAAATAAAGCCAAAGTCATTGCTAGCCTTTATGCCACCTCTGGGCAAATGCAGACCTGTTTCAGAACTAATGATTGATGCCAGTGACAGCAATCCTTTTAGAGCTTTCAATGATTCACACAGACTACTGCAGCACACATGCCGTAAGTTTGCCACCTACTTCTCTGTGCAGTACCTCAGCTGTACAACCAGACTCAACACCCCCACTAAGCCCCTTGTTGGTTAGATGATTGCTTATGATCAGATACCTAGGATGAGACGAAACCAGAACCAGAAATAAAGTCTCCAGATGTGCTAGATCCCTCTCCTCATTGCACTTTACTCTCAGTGCTGCAAATACTTGCATTATATTTTCACCCTACCCAAGTGCAAGGAGTAAAGGCAGCAAATGGTGAAGATCCAGTGTTTTGCATCTGGCCTTATTCCCGCTTTTGCTTTTGCCGTGGTTTTGAGTATGTTGATCACATTTCTAAGCATTTTCTTGCTCTTGTGTAAAGTGGAAAACTCCTTCACTGGATTGTTGGCATTGTGATGACTGCCTCAGAGCAAGTAACAAATGCCTGACTGATCTCCCTCTTCTAACTCTGCCTACCCTCAGATTCCTGGCTCAACTACTCTTTCAGAATAGGGCACACACTTTTAAAGTAGCCAGCAGGAGGTCTCCACGACTCCATATGCTGATTAATGAACACCTACAAAACTCAGGGGAGTTGGGATGAGATCTTTGTTACACCAAAGTCATTCCCCTGTTCCCTCGTTTATATTTTAGAAGCTCCAGACCAGACACTACACATCTAGTTTGTTCCCACAGGACACAGGTGACCTAAACCTGTAAAATGAGACTCAATGACAAGTTTACCAGCGATACAATGACAATGATTAGTGAGAGAAGGAAAAGGCACTTATCTGACATTAAAGGGCAGATAGGAGAGGACGTGGAATAACAAACACTACCTTTGAAACATGCAGATAAAGTAATAGAGATATTCAAGAACCTGGTTAGATGCCTGTTTATTTATATGTAATTAAAGAAAAAAATACCTTCTCAGAGCTCAGGGTGCCAAATAATGCTTACTGCTTTCTCTAACCAAAAATGTGAAAACAGAATGCAATCCTTTTTTCAGGGGAAAACAATCTTCACTATTTTCCCTTGTAGCACGTACTGTGTGATTTCCATACAAAGAACACAAAGTTGTCCCTGGTCCTTCTGAGGCTTATGCGTAGATGGCCAAAAAAAAAGGCAACAAGAAAGGAAGAGAAATAAGGGAATATTTTTGAATATTCTGAATAATTTTCAGACTTGATAAACTCAAGGCTATGAAAGCTATAGGGCAGAAAATTCATTCAAATCTGTACTCCTTTCCATTCGACCCATTTCCAAGCCCCATCTTCTTCCCTTGCTCCCTCTTTCTGACTGACTCTTCCCACTACCACTCACCTCCTCCCCATCTCTAGTCTCAACTTTTCCTCTGCAGGCTCCAGCCTGGCTCTCACTATTCTGATTTTGGATTAATAACTCTTAAATGCAAATTTAATCAAGTAACTTTCCCTGCTTAAGCCACTTCAATGATGCCCTCAAAGAGATGAGGATAAAATCACAAGTACATTAAGTCATATAAGAGTCCTTTACACTCTGCCTGCATCTTCAAGATCTCCTACCTCTAGCCGTTGCCATTTATTCTCTTCCCTTTGCCCAGAATGGCTCCATTTCCACGCATTTCATTACAGCTGATGATTCCTGTTTAGATTTAGCTTGAGATGTTATCTTTTCCAGGAAGCCTTCTTCAAGCCTTTGTAAGGCAGACAAAGAGATAGACATCGCACATTCAATAGGTTATTCCACCTGGGCAATACCCTGGCCTCTGGTATTTACCTGAATCACTATATCTTATTGGGCTCTCCATTTGCTACTCTGTTTCTCCACCAGGGGACTGAAACACCCCCCACTGTACACTTCCAGGGCTAGGCAGAGACCTTAGAATACAGTAGACACTCAGAAGGTGCACATGAAATGAACGAGTAAGCTGGGAATGGTAAAAGTAATGTAAACAAGGAGATGAAATTCTAAATCAGTTTTACAGGAATTAAAGTAGGCAAGTGGGATGGAGGGACACATTTCAATAATTTTGATAATCAAAAGAATTTACTAATATACAAACACCCTTTGAGGTTGACACTAGACGAGACTATTACTGAGCATGTTCCGATTTAAAGGTAATCTCTATATAAAATAAACTTTTGGGGGGATAAAAGGAAGGAAAATCTCTTCTAAGTTAAATCCTTCCATTTTAGTTTGTTCACTCTGCCAATCAGCAAAACGTTTAAAACTTTAGCTGGGGAAAAAAAGACCCTAGATAATTTGTTGCCAAAATATTGAGTGCTATATTGAATTAAAATAAAGTGCATGCCTCTCCTAGGAGAAATTCTCCCCTATAAATGAGACCCAGATGTCTTAACCTGACCCTTTATATCTCCCCATCTTGTTCTCCTTTCATGTCTGTTTCTTATTATTATTCTTTTCTATACTACCTTTTCCAATCTGATGAATGCTTAATATTCCCAGATTTACTGCAGTTTCATTTTTATCTCTCTGCCTTTCACATTTTGTAACTTTTTCCAGAGCATCCTTTTCCCTTCCTGAGCTGGTAAATTCACTCATTATGCCGAGTTCAAATTCTTATATCTCTAGTGAAGCCATTCCCATCCTTTCAAAAGGTGTTCTAATTCTCCCACCTCCATTCCCTCACAGCTACATCTCTTCTAGTAATTTCTGAAAAGTATTAGCTTTACTGCTTGTCAGGAGGTCATATGAGGACCAAAGGTTTTTGTTTCCAATAAGTTAGGAAATATCTGTTTCAAGATGTAGCATTTCTGAGGTCTTACATGTGCGCTGTAAAATTTAAAAGGGGCTTGTGGCTTGATATATTTTCCAAACTTCTATAGTTAGAAATTTTTTAAAGACAAGGCCTTGCTATGTATTTCAGGCTGACTAAAACCCAGTCTCACAATGCAACCCAGGCTGGACTCAAACTTGTGGCATCCTCCTGTCTCATTCTCCCTAGTGCAGGGATACAAATGTGTGCCACCATGTGGGTGTGAAAATTCTTTTAATCAGGAACTCTAACCAGGGATAATTTGTGGGGCTAATGTTCTGCAGAACATTTTGCAAAATGTGTCTTATTTTGTGGTTATTTATAAAACAATGACCCCCAAAGACTGTTTGCACCTTCAAAAAACTCATTTCTCATTTGCTCCTGCAACTTCAATAGTTGATACATAGTAGGTTGTCAATTATGCCTATAAACTGATTTGATTTTTAAAAGAAGGATACTAGGAAAAGATAAGAGACTACCAGCCCCAGTACCTCTCATGACAGAGAAATATATACCTCACCCATCCACCTACCTGCATAGTCGAAGCAATGTGACTGAGTTGCAAGTCACAGAAATATTAATCCTTAGAAAAGTGAGATGTGTGGATTATGTAGGCTCATACTAAAGTGTATGGGTGATGCATTCGGTGGAAATGATGCAAATTTAGGACAAAGGAGAAAAGAATGAGCCACTGTATGTTCCTGAGGCACAAATGTTCTCTTTGTGTCCCTCTCTTAGCACTGCAACACTGTTCTTCTTCCTATTTTTCTCACTGAAATTCCTTACTCAGAATTGCAGAAACTATGCCAAAATAAGCACCGTTATCAGAAAGTGTGTTCCCTTGGTGCCTGTTTAATAACATCATGTAACATCTCTATATGGAGCAGGAACATCACTCAGTGTTAGAGTGCTCGACTAGCAGGTACAAGACCATGGGTTTACATGGGTTATGAACCCATACTTAGGACTTACCAGGCAGAAGGATGATAGATCCACTCTCTGACAACAATTCTGATGGTTCCTGTATTCTGTGACCTAGATGCATTAACCAAAATTGGAGCTGGAATTGTTTAAATGGATCAATCAAAGAAAAAAGCTACCACTCAGTAAATTAAACATAGTTCTTACCTAAAGGCAGTGCAGTCATTTATTCTGGAGACTTAGGAAAATAACACTATCTTGTTGGCTTTGTTGTTGTTGTTGTTGTTGTTGTTGTTGTTGTTGTTGTTGTTATTGTTATTGATGTTGATGTTGTGCAGAGAGCAGTGTCTTGTTTTCTATTTTGGCTTCAAGCATCTCACCCCCACTGTGAAGGAAGAGCTTTTCAAAACACAAAGCAAAGTGACAAAGGGAATATAGACTTAGCTTACTAGAGTGGAAAGATGCTGAGCTTGTCCTTAAAATGCAAATATACAAACCCTTTCAAACCCCTAGGAGCTAGGTAACAAGAGAAACATCCGTCTGAGAGGTAACTCTGTCATGTCCTTATTTCATGTTTTTTCACTAGTGAAGGAAACATCATTTGACCCCAACCGTACTCATAAAACCTAGGTAAAAGTAAGGTTCATTGTACACTAAATTTGTATAATCTACATCAATCTAATATTACTTAATATCTATGTTTTCCACCACACCAGGAACAATTATGGGAGAACCATTTATATTCTGCTTTCTTATATTGTTTTCTTAAATCTTTCTAGTCACCATTGGAGCAGAGTTTAATTTTTTCAGAGATAGAAAGAAAAATGAAGAACTAAAATTGTAATTAGAAAAATTGCTTCAATCAGAATTGCACTTCAAGATGCTTGAATGGATGGGCTAAATAAGTTCAGGCATCCATTAGTTTCCAAATTGAATTAAAATATATTGAGTGCTAATTCAAAAATCTAAAGGCAGCCAGCTGAAGTAGAATGGGAATCATCTGGCTCTAAAAGGGTAGTGCACACACAACATAAAGCGAGAAAAGATTATGGCATTTTTGCTGACCTGAAAGAAACAAAAAAAGAGAAATCTTAAAAACCCACTAGTAATTTATTATGGCCCATTATACTAATATTGCTGTTTACTGGAAGCCTGCATAATAGAGGTGCTGTTTGACTCCACACATCACAGTAGCACAGTTCTAACCTTCTCTCTGCTCCTTCCACAGGAAGTCCTTTTCTTCTGCCATTTGCTGTGTGCAGCAGAGATGACCTGTGGTAATTGCTGAAGGCATTTTCACCCATATTTTTTAGCAAATGTAATTTCCTGTTGATGCTGCCATGTCCTTTTCCCACCCTGCTGTGACAGCGAACTCCAATAATCATGCGACTAACGTTCAGATAGAGATCAACTAATGCAGCCAGCTATATCACAACTTTTGACTTTCAACTTTGTACTTACTTGGGTGCACATATTACCATCTGAGGAAATGAAAAACATTTTTTTCTCTAATGAAAATAGCTTTTGGCCTAGGGTGAGGTAGGCAGAATTGTCCTGAGTTTTAAAAAAAAAATTTTCATATAATTTGGCTCTAACTAAAGTCCTTAAAAAGCAAAAGAGGGAATGCTTTTCTCTAACATATTTTCTAAATACTAATTAACACAATTTGGAAGAATTGATCCCTGTTGTTAAGACTGTCATAAAAATATTCTGAATCTTTGATTTCTGAAGGAAGAGGAGGAGGTAAAGAAAAGAGGGGGAGATAAAAGGTTGAAGGGCAAATTATATCAGACATTGGTGGCATGAAACAGTTATTTGTCGTGCTTATGAATTCTGAGAGTCAGAAGTTGAGACAGGGCACAGCAGAAATGGCTGGTCTCTGTTGCCCATGGCTGGGACCTCTTCATGCAGACCTGAAAGCCGTAGTCCAGAAGCTTCTGAGAGCACAGTCATGTGCTCGGCCATCAGTGCTGGGTTTGGCCAAAGATATTGTCAGTTAAAATATATAGTCTGGTCTTCCTCATATCCTGACAATTTGGAACTAATGTCAGATCCCCCAAAAGACCACATGGAGCGTGGTATTTGTAATTATCACTTTTTCAGGATTAACACCTCAGTGGACACCGGCCCAGAAAGAGAGGGTATAGTGTGAGTCAAGGTCACCTCCACACAGTGTCCTCTTGAGGTGGAAGAAGGAAAGCTGCCTAAGAAGAAAAAGTAAGCGAGGCAAGTTGTTTAATTTTTAACTACTGACCCTAAAAACACTCTTTTTTGCCCAAAGAGTTTAGACTTAGTTTAAACGTAAAATTTAAGTATTTTCTTCTGTTTCTCATCTGAAACAAGAATCCAAGAACAAGGTTCACTCAATTCTAAAAATCATTTAAAAAGCCAGCTTATTTTTATGTCTGATTTGTTAAACAAGTAAGTTTGCAATATGTTAAAGAAAAAGCTTTTCCTTTTACTCTGAGTTATTTGAGGTGATAAGTTGTAATTTTTTCCATTCATTTAATCATTTTTATACATATCTACCATAAGCAAGGCATTCGAAGAAAAAATGAAAATACAGAAATGAATGACATTGTTCCTGCCTTCTGGTAGCTCAGCATCTGTCCAACAGAAAGAAACTGATTTCACAAGGGATCGTTCTCGGGTCCATTCAAAAAGTAGGAGCCTTACCTATTGTTTAAACACAATCTTGAAGTTGTATAAAAACTAGGAAAATGTGCCCGATTCACTGACATTTCATTACTATCCTTTTAGCTCAGTTTGTTAACACAGACCAAAGGTAAAGTCAGAAGAGAATATTTATTTCCTTAATGTCCTAAACACTGTACCTTCTCCCTCAAAACTATAAGATATATCATTGCTTTCATTTAGCCATTATCTTGAAAATGCACGACAAAAGATAGGATTTATTCACAAGTGGCACTCATGATTGCTACAGTAAACCACCTGAATGTTTTCGCGTTTCCCACTGTGGTTCTGTTCCACCAGGTTATACAACTGAGGAGATGGGAGAGATGTCAACTGTAAACCTTTTGGAGCTCTGGATACACCATATTTCACCAAATCAAGATATTGCCAATTATAAGATAACCTATTATTTGCTTTACTTTTAACAAAGACAACTAGTACCAAATAATTTCTAACATTTAGCTAAGACATTTTCAAATGTAGTTCACATCCCAAATTTAGACCTTTAAAATTATGAAAATAATTCCCCCTTACAATCAGGAAGATCACAGTACCAAGTGAGAAACCCTAAGAGATCACTATGGAGAAATGATAAAGGCAAATTCTGTTGACAGCTGTGGAACAGAAATTCTTGAATGAGTGAGAGTGGCCTTCCCACAGATTTAAGATACAAACTCATTGCCACAGCATACAAAGCCCTGCATAATTTGATTTGAAGCTACCACTCTGGATTATTCTGAGCCACTATATCCACCATTCACTCCACTCCAGTCTCCCTGGCCTTCCTGGCTACACTGTAAATATGTTAAACACATTCCAAAAAGCATGTTTAAAAATGCTCGAAGTCACTAACCATGAAAATGTGCAAACTAAAATCACAGTGAGCTATCATATCACACCAAGGTAAATGGTTACTGTTAAAAAAAATGAAACAATTGCTGGTAATGATATAGAAGGAAGGGAATCCTTGTACACATAGGTAGAAATGAAAATCAGTACAACCAATAGCGAAAACAGCATGGATTTTCCACAAAATATTACAACTGCAACTACCATGTGATCTAGCTGGGTATGTATCCAGAGGAAATCAGCATATCAAAGAGAGGCCTGCCTCCTGTATTTACCGCAGCATTACTCACAGTGACCAACGTGTAGAACAAAGCTCAGTGTCTATCCGCAAATGAATGGATAAAGAAATTATTATGTGTTTGTGCAGTGGAATATTATTTGGCTTAAAAAGAAAATCTCGTCAATTGTGACACATGAATGAACTTGGAGGACATTATAGTAAGCAAAACTAACCAGGCACAGAATAACAAATACTACATGATCTCTCTTACATGGGAAATTCAAAAATATTGAGCTCATAAAAGTGGAGAGTAGAATGGTTACTATTGGAATGGGGCGGGAATTGAGAAGATGTTGGTCAAATGATACAAAAATTGATAAGGGAATCATTTGAAGAGCTCTATTGTACAACATGATAAGAGCTAATGGTAGTACCATGCTATAGTTAATACTGATATGTGGTTATTTCTCTGTATCCATGGGGAAGTGGCTCAGGACCTCTCTCAATCTAAATCTGCAGATTTTCAAATCTTTTATATAAAATGACAATATTTACATATAATTGACACACATATTCTCATATATTTAAAGCATTTCTTGATTACTTTCCATATCTAGTGGAACATAAATGCTATGTAAAAGGTTGTTAATACTGTATTGTTTAGGGATGATGATAGTGGCAGGAAAAATGTTTGTTTATGTTTAGCACAAGTGCGATTTTTTAAAAAATCTCTTCAGTCCACAGTTGGTTGAATGTAAGGATTCAAAACCTTTAGACCCAGAGGACCAAATATACTGTAATTTGAAAATTCCTAAAAGAATAGGTCTTATGTGATCTCTTCACAACAAAACTATGACTGTGGGAGGTGTGTGACACAGAGCACTGTTGTGATAGAGGATGGGATTGTTTGTTTCCACGAAAGAGGACTCCCAGAACTACTTCAGAAAGAGATAAAACTGGAGGAATAATGGAGAAGCTTTTCTGAAGCAAGGGAAAGGAATTAATGGTAGTGTGATTTTACTATATTTTTTTTAAATTTAAATTCAGGCTAATTTGGATCAACCCTTGAAGTAAACTTTTCCATTATTTTTATTTCTATTAAATAGGTTTTATTCATGGTTAAAAAAAAAGATGACTGGGGAGATGATGTACTCGCTAATTAGCTCCATTTAGTCCTTCTACAATGTATACATATATTTCAAAATGACAGATTATATATGATGAATGATGCAATTTGTATCTGTCAATTTTAAAATAATTTAAATGATTTTTTAATCCCTAGACCTAAAGTTTAGCTAGTTTATTTCTTTGTAGCAGTAGAAAAAAAGTAAATAATAAAAGTCCTCAACACTGGACAGGGGGCAATGGGAGCTTGAACAGTCTGACCATGAGGCAGCAAACAGCTTGTGCAGATTTCAGGGATACAGACCCAGTCACTACCTGCCTTACCTGTTTCTTCCTAAAAGAGAAAGCAGAGTAGTGCTTTGTAGTGTGTCTCTCCAAATCCCTGAATTACAATTATTCAGACACAAAAATAAGTTTAAGAACTAACAACTACAGTAATCAGTATCCTTCTTGTGTCATAGATGAGAACATGTCCCTGGGGCCACACAACTAATAGGTAGCAAAGCCCAGACTCAACACAGCTACATGAACTTTACCCTGAGCTAACATTTCAAGGGAAGACACACACAGAGGAAGACCAAGGGCAGGGAACACAGAAACTAACATCAGCTCCTCGTGACATCACACAGTACATGTTACATCTCAAAGAACCACTGGGAGATGGGAAGAGAGATGCAGACAGCTGACCAGATTATAATTATTCCAATAAGTTATAAAACTACCATTCAAACTGGACATTGGGTTTTTTTCTTAAAATCTCCAAATATGCCTTAGAGAAGGAACAAAAATTAATTTAACTATTACCTCCCAAATTTCTATTTTTAATTGCTGGAGAATGACATGAAATTAAAAATTTGAGGCTATATACATAAAGCAATCAAAAGGATCACACACCCAAAACAAAGATTAGCACATGTCTGCAGGGATCAAAAGATAGATCATTATGGGCTTCTTTCATTCCCATATTATATATGTATGTTTAAGTTTTTGATGGTGAGAAATATTACCTTTATTTTTACAACAGAGTAGTTTTTGTATTATTGTAAGGCATGAAAAGTTCAGCCAAAATATTTAGAATATAAAAGTCATTGTTAATGAACTAAAGATTTTAAAAGTTTAAAAATAGCAGAGAAACATTTCAGCCCATGAAAAATAACTGGTATTTTAAGTACAATACTTTTCATCCTTAATTTTCAAACAAACTAGGTAAGGTGGTAGTGTGAAGGTTATAAGAGGTAAGTAGCCACTTCCTTATTAGTTGGAGAAATAGGATTCAAAAGGAAGAAAAAAGTTCATTGACAGGTGTAACTATAGACATATTTTTTGACAGAAAAAATGAATTCAGAATCATAGGCATTTGTCTTATCTGTCGCACATCCTTCTTCACCGAGGCACAGTAAATTTGCAAGCCAGTTACTAAAGAAAAGTGGCCAAGTGAGATAGAGAGGGAACCGGAGCCAGCTATTCCCTCCAGGAGCTCAGTCAATTAAATGTAGCCTGGAAGGGATCTAATCTAATATCAAAGATGCTGTCATGGGATCAGTTCCCCAGAGTTTAGGGTTAATGATGTAAAGCATGGCAGTCTGGCCAAGAGCAGAGAAAAAGAAACTTCACCAAGATCAGGTGTAGCTAGAAAAGGCCAAAGTAAAATAAATTAAGCATTTTCCAGGACAATGGAGGACCTTGGAAACTTGTCTGCAGACATATCACTGTATCTACTCCTTGTGACACTCTTCAACAGACTAAGTTCTCTAATATTTAGCAAGTTTTACCATAAATAAAATTTTTGTACTTAAATCATAATAAGCACTGAAGACATTCCCTGATGTAATTTAGGAGTCCTGAACTTTTAATTTGTAGATCCTAAAGTAAGTCCCTCTCCCAATCAAAGTCCAACAGGATGCATCGTAATCTTGTAGTTCTTGACAAAAGTGTTCTCTGAGATAAAAGTCATCAGTAAAATTTTACCTAGAAATTTGGGTGTCAGTTCATTACCCACTGGATTATTTCCCATTTGAGTGAAAAATCAGTGACCAAAATAATGGACACAAGGTGAATTACTCAATGTCATGGTCAACAAAACTGCCCTTCTAAGAGGTTATGAATGTGTGAAAACAAGGTCCTACTGTCCACAAGTGAAATAAGAAATGAAGTAGAAAAAAAAGAGACTATCACCCACTAAAATTAACAGGCAGACAGATTACAACCTTGTGTGATATTTAAAAGTTACTAAAATCCACTTGCGACTTTTCTTTTCTTTGATTTCCTGAAGTTCATTCCCAACAATATGACAGAAAAGGTATCCTGAAAATTTATTCCTCCCGAAAGGCTATTCTTTTCCTATCCTCCTCTTTCCTCATCACAGTCCAGGAGTTACCCTGGTAATGAATGCTGCTTCTGTGTGTATGAACGGACATATAATACTGTTTACAAGTTTGACAGGTGCTATGATTTTCCTCTATTTAATTCTTTTGTTTGTCTCTTTTATTAAACTTAGATTTTTTATAATCAGTAAACATTAAGTCAGATACTAGAAGGGCAATGTGGGAGATAAAGAAAAGATCTTTGTTAACCTTTGGGGGAACAATTCTATTTGATGGACGTGGAAGACTAAACAACTCAATGATAGAGTTGCTATCGGCTCTTTGGTGAAAGAATAAAAATTACACTGCATTCCTTAAAGCTGTCATGGATACCATCCCATTACTTAGAGTTTAATGAGTCAGAAAATACTATTGGAAAGGGATTAAAATTCTTTTCCCTTTTGGAAAAATGTTAACTTTTCTGGATATCATTCGGAGAGTCCAGTGAGCCATTTCACTCAATGATACATTAGCGACCTGTAAAAATTAATAGACTTATCAAAGGATGCTACTTCTTACCTGATGCTGAGGTCAAGACAAGGACTCTTCCTGCAATTAAAAAAAATAAAGTTAGAGACACATAAATGGGCACATAAGCAAGTGAAAGTGAGTGTGAGAACACCAGTAAAATAAACAAAACGAAACTCTCTTGATGATGTCCCTCCCCTCCCCAGAAGATATGCAGAAATCCCGAGACCCCCATATCCTAGAATGGGATATACAGTGATTGTAAATACAGCTGTTAGATTAAGATGATAGGGAAGTAGGTTGGGCCAGTAATCTAATAAACTACTATTCTAATAAAGAAGAGAGACATTCTAGAAGGAAGATGGCCATGATCTAAGGCTAAGGAAAAGAATAGATTTGTGCAGCCACAAACCGTGGAATTCCCAAGGGTATGAGAAGCTAAAAGAGGTGAGGTAGGATTTTCCCCTGAAAGTTTTGGAGGAGTAATAACTCTCCAACACCTTGACTTCAGAGTTACTTTCCAAATATGAGAAATAATGCATGTCTATTGTTTAAAGACACTATTCCCAAATGAGAAGGAGTTTACACACTATTCTGTAATCCTGAGAATACTAATCACTTTGTTAGATGATATTTATTTAGCACTTACTAAATGCTACACATCATGCTCATTATCTTAAGAAATATTTGCACATTTAATCTTTACAGCCTCTCTATGAAGTAGGTACCAATACTACCTCCAAGTTTTAAAAAGAAACGGTGTCTTAGAGATAAAATGTTTCATTCAACAGTTTTGTACAGAAAAAAAACTTATGAGCACAGGAGAAAAAAAATGACACATTGAGAAAACTAAGCTTCTTTGTTTCTAGACTACTGCCCAGAGGCCAGACAGCTACTGTGCCTCTCAAAATGGCAAACTGAAACTCAAAAATGCTTATTAGTACATAATCTCAAGAACACAATGAGTTCCAACCACAGAATTCAGAATAAGCCACAAATAGCCATCAAGAAATTTAACAGTCCATAACTGATTAATATTAATATCATCACAAGGATAAGACCATATTTATGAGACTTGAAAATCACAGACCTGCTGGAATCATGACCCATGAGTTTTTGTGGCAATAATAAACCAGGATCTGATTAACATGAAACTAAAGAGTCATATTCATACCATTTCATTTAAAAATCCATCATGTAAATTCAACAAAACCAAACAGAAAAGTTTGTCAATGTTCTTGCTATTTGGCTTGGAATTTCTCTACAAACCCCGTACTCCTAAGATCTGTGTGTATCCCTAACCACTGTTAAGACCCTAGGAAAAATGAAGAACTGAAGGAATAGGTTGTGTATTTGGACATTCACTTTTAATTATAATGGGATTTTAAACCAACCATGGATGATCTTTACCTCTGCTCTAAGACCTACAGATGAGTGATGAGGCCACTTTCATCAAGTGACTGAGAAGTAAAAGGATGACATGCACACGTGCACATGTATGCATAGAAGGTACACACATACATGTGCATACATACTTATGTAAGAGAAAAGGACAAACCTCTGCACGATACTAGCTTTGTGTTTTAAATAAACAATGCACCAAATCCTAGGAACTAGTCACTTGATATGCGGACAGCAGAAAACTACCTGATTCTCATTTTTACTTCCCATATTTTGACAATCTAGATAAATACACAGATTGCTATGTAAGAACTGCTGACAAAACTTTACATGCTTTGGAAGGTGGTAAAAGTACATTATTAAAAATTTTACAAGTGGTGTATAATAGAGTCATTTAATTCCAAAATGCTAAAGCAAAAAATACACTTCAAATGTAAATGACTTAACTTGATAATAATAAAGGTTTTATATCTGGCTGAATATAATAATCTTAGGAAAATCATTTCTTTCTCCCAAACTCAAAAAAAGATAGTCTCAAATCTATTTTTAAAACCTCAATAAATATAGCCAAGAATAGTGCACACTCCTGTAATCCCAGCACTCTACAGGCTGAGTCCTGAAAACTGCTAGGAGTTCAACGCCAGCCTGAACTACACGATGAGACTCGGTCTCAAAAAAAAAAAAAAAAATACAGAAAGAAAAATTGTACATGCTTATTATTTAAGGTTGATATCAAAAAAAGAAAATTAAGTAATTCCAGGTTTTTTTCTTTTATTTTTACTTTTGTGGGCAACAACATTCTAGCAAGGGAAGATTGCACAGCAATATGTCTTTCCCATTTGTTAGAAGGTATTTTTCTGGTAATTGTTAATTAATAAAACATCAAGTCTGTATCAAGTACAGTTATAATAGCAAATATACAAGAATGAGACCAGGAGCATAGAGGACAAAACTGAGTAACCTGAAGGCCAGGACCTGGATAAACTGAGATGAGCCTTGGAAAACTGCAGCACGAGGGACAAAGGGTTAACTGCAGTACAGAGGACTAATAAAACCTGCTGAGGACAACAAGCCCAGCAATAGCAACAGCGGCAACTGCATACCTTCATTTTCGTACATTTATCTGCCCCTTCACACACCAAAAGTTGTAGCTAGAAGCCTCTAGACATCAAGGCTTCCTTGGCACCCTCCCTTAAAGCCTCTCTCAACTAGCAAGGACTCTTCTTCTGTTCCTTCTAATAAAGCCTACAAGGTTGTGTTCTCCATTGCTATTCTATTGCCTTTATTCTTCCCTCACCCTCAAGACAAAAGCAAGAGAGAAAAAAACTGGTTAGAAGAGTCCACAAAGACATAGCGAAGGATTTGGGTTCCTCTACTTAATATTAGAAATCATGTTTTGCTAACCACACCACAGTGGATTTTGAAGTCATTCAGACACAGATTTAAACCCTTCCTCCCTTTCTCTCCTGACCCCCACACCCATGTTTATTCCTCTCGTAAATGTTAATAAAAATCTGTGTCTGCTAAAGATAATGTAGCATTCTAGCGGTAAAGTCATCAGAGTGATAAGGAAGTTGACAATCTAGTGTGTGACCGGCCTAGCAGCTTCAAGACTATTTCATCGCGTGCAATGGGAATGATGCCACATGTCACCGGGTAGTTGTGAGGGTGAAGGTTATCTAATATAATGCTTGGTTTGTGTTCCACCAACACTAACATCTCTCTCTACCTAGATGCGGAACTGAAAGAGGATGGTTACATCCTCTTCCCCATGTGTGATGAGAACACTCTTCTTAAGTGATATGATAAGCAGAGAACTTGAAAGAAACAAAGATCAAGAAACTTTGATTTTTCTTTGGTCACTTGGAAGCAATGACATAACTGGACAACCCATTTCCTAACATATTTACCTTTCATTAACTCTATTCCCTGCGAACTAGTGTATAAATTTTATGAAATTTTTTGTAAACAATTTTAAAAATATTTCTTAATAAAGGGCCCATCCACAGAGAAGTGGGCATAGGAAGGAAAGGGGAGACTATAGTTAACTGAATCTCAGTGATATGGAGTCACATCTTTGGCAAAGAATGAGCAGACTGGTAATTACCAGAACCTAGAAGAAACACCTTGACATAGAAGAATCATTCTTGAAACAATGACTTTTGTTTGAGGGACACATTAGCTTAAGGTGACCTTGCAAGAGAGAAATCAAAAGAACCACACTTCATGCCTCATCAGCTGTCCAGGCTTCTACAGGGATGTGACAATAGCCTAATCCAGCTGGCAGCCCTCAGGCCAGGAATCCCCACTGACAGTCTCTTAGACCAGCTTTCTGGACACAGAGAGGAAAGAAAATGAAGAGAATACCCTTCAAACAGCAATTTCAAAGTTGCAAAACATCCAGTACAATCAAGGTATCCTACACAAGGCACGAGGTGCTTAGCCTCTGGTGTTATCAAAAGTTAAAAAGTTATCAAAAGTCATCAAAAGTCATGACTAGCTTTTCAAACTAAGCCACAGAAGTCTACTAAATCTGCAAAACATCTTAAGAACCAAACTGTAACAAAATCCTCTTTCTCCACAACAGTTGGGATCAATGGCTGATAAATGAACCGCAAAAAGTCAAAGTGGAAGATTTTATATTAACTTATAAATGTACATTAACTTCGAATCTTTGGTAAAGCTCCAAGATTTTTCATAGATACAAGTTTATCAACAATTGAAATTATATATTGTCTTTCCTTTATAATGATTCCAGGGTCTATCACGTTAGTTTTCCTATGTGTGCTTCTGTTAGGTTCATACAGAAAATTTAAATTCAGCTGTGAAGCATTATTGACATAACATCCCTCTAGATTTTTTTAAAAGTCCACGATATTTTATAATTGTCTTGT